>NC_142659.1:11267500-11892500 GCF_026168435.1 Sesamum indicum
TACACTAACTTGTAATTATAATTACGCTTAGCAAATTTACCACACAAATGCATGGGTCTAGACCACATTTGGGTCAAGTTTCGTGGAATTCTGAGAACGTTTGATACTAAGCTGTTTTGCACGATTTTTTTAAAGCAAGTTTGTTTCCCTTTTACACTACTTGTAGTTATTATTATGCTTATCAAATTTACCACACAAATGCATGGGACTAGACCTACGTTTGGTTCAAGTTTCTTCGAATTGTGAGAACGTTCAAAACTTAGCTCTTTTGCACGGTTTTATTAAAGCAAGTTCGTTTCCCTTTTACAGTGACTTGTAGTTATTATTACGCTTAGCAAATTTACCACACAAATGCATGGGTAAAGACCTACGTGTGGTTCAAGTTTCGTGGAATTCTGAGAACATTCAAAATTTAGCTGTTTTGCATGGTTTTAGTAAAGCAACTTCGTTTCCCTTATACACTAACTTTTATTTGTTATTACGCTTTGCAAATTTACGACACAAATGCATGGGTGTAGACCAATGTTTGGGTCATGTTTCATGGAATTCTATGAACGTTCAATAATTAGCTGTTTTGCACGGTTTATTAAATCAAGTTCGTTTCCATTTTTACACTAACTTGTAATTATAATTACGCTTAGCAAATTTACCACACAAATGCATGGGTCTAGACCACATTTGGGTCAAGTTTCGTGGAATTCTGAGAACGTTTGATACTAAGCTGTTTTGCACGATTTTTTTAAAGCAAGTTCGTTTCCCTTTTACACTAACTTGTAGTTATTATTATGCTTATCAAATTTACCACACAAATGCATGGGACTAAACCTACGTTCGGTTCAAGTTTCATCGAATTGTAAGAACGTTCAAAATTTAGCTGTTTTGCACGGTTTTATTAAAGGAAGTTCGTTTCCCTTTTACACTGACTTGTAGTTATTATCACGCTTAGCAAATTTACCACACAAATGCATGGGTCAAGGCCTACCTTTGGTTCGAGTTTCGTGGAATTTTGAGAACATTCAAAATTTAGCTGTTTTGCATGGTTTTAGTAAAACAAGTTCGTTTCCCTTATACACTAGCTTTTATTTATTATACGCTTTGCAAATTTACGACACAAACGAATGGGTGTAGACCAGCGTTTGGGTCAAGTTTCATGGAATTCTATGAACGTTCAATATTTAGCTGTTTTGCACGGTTTTATTAAAGGAAGTTCGTTTCCCTTTTACACTGACTTGTAGTTATTATTACGCTTAGCAAATTTACCACACAAATGCATGGGTCAAGGCCTACGTTTGGATCGAGTTTCGTTGAATTTTGAGAACATTCAAAATTTAGCTGTTTTACATGGTTTTAGTAAAGCAAGTTCGTTTCCCTTATAGACTAACTTTTATTTATTATTACGCTTTGCAAATTTATGACACAAACGAATGGGTGTAGACCAGCGTTTGGGTCAAGTTTCATGGAATTCTATGAACGTTCAATATTTAGCTGTTTTGCACGGTTTATTAAAGCAAGTTCGTTTCCATTTTTACACTAACTTGTAATTATAATTACGCTTAGCAAATTTACCACACAAATGCATGGGTCTAGACCACATTTGGGTCAAGTTTCGTGGAATTCTGAGAACGTTTGATACTAAGCTGTTTTGCACGATTTTTTTAAAGCAAGTTTGTTTCCCTTTTACACTACTTGTAGTTATTATTATGCTTATCAAATTTACCACACAAATGCATGGGACTAGACCTACGTTTGGTTCAAGTTTCTTCGAATTGTGAGAACGTTCAAAACTTAGCTCTTTTGCACGGTTTTATTAAAGCAAGTTCGTTTCCCTTTTACAGTGACTTGTAGTTATTATTACGCTTAGCAAATTTACCACACAAATGCATGGGTAAAGACCTACGTGTGGTTCAAGTTTCGTGGAATTCTGAGAACATTCAAAATTTAGCTGTTTTGCATGGTTTTAGTAAAGCAACTTCGTTTCCCTTATACACTAACTTTTATTTGTTATTACGCTTTGCAAATTTACGACACAAATGCATGGGTGTAGACCAATGTTTGGGTCATGTTTCATGGAATTCTATGAACGTTCAATAATTAGCTGTTTTGCACGGTTTATTAAATCAAGTTCGTTTCCATTTTTACACTAACTTGTAATTATAATTACGCTTAGCAAATTTACCACACAAATGCATGGGTCTAGACCACATTTGGGTCAAGTTTCGTGGAATTCTGAGAACATTTGATACTAAGCTGTTTTGCACGATTTTTTTAAAGCAAGTTCGTTTCCCTTTTACACTAACTTGTAGTTATTATTATGCTTATCAAATTTACCACACAAATGCATGGGACTAAACCTACGTTCGGTTCAAGTTTCATCGAATTGTAAGAACGTTCAAAATTTAGCTGTTTTGCACGGTTTTATTAAAGGAAGTTCGTTTCCCTTTTACACTGACTTGTAGTTATTATCACGCTTAGCAAATTTACCACACAAATGCATGGGTCAAGGCCTACCTTTGGTTCGAGTTTCGTGGAATTTTGAGAACATTCAAAATTTAGCTGTTTTGCATGGTTTTAGTAAAACAAGTTCGTTTCCCTTATACACTAGCTTTTATTTATTATTACGCTTTGCAAATTTACGACACAAAGAATGGGTGTAGACCAGCGTTTGGGTCAAGTTTCATGGAATTCTATGAACGTTCAATATTTAGCTGTTTTGCACGGTTTTATTAAAGGAAGTTCGTTTCCCTTTTACACTGACTTGTAGTTATTATTACGCTTAGCAAATTTACCACACAAATGCATGGGTCAAGGCCTACGTTTGGTTCGAGTTTCGTGGAATTTTGAAAACATTCAAAATTTAGCTGTTTTACATGGTTTTAGTAAAGCAAGTTCGTTTCCCTTATAGACTAACTTTTATTTATTATTACGCTTTGCAAATTTATGACACAAACGAATGGGTGTAGACCAGCGTTTGGGTCAAGTTTCATGGAATTCTATGAACGTTCAATATTTAGCTGTTTTGCACGGTTTATTAAAGCAAGTTCGTTTCCATTTTTACACTAACTTGTAATTATAATTACGCTTAGCAAATTTACCACACAAATGCATGGGTCTAGACCACATTTGGGTCAAGTTTCGTGGAATTCTGAGAACGTTTGATACTAAGCTGTTTTGCACGATTTTTTTAAAGCAAGTTTGTTTCCCTTTTACACTACTTGTAGTTATTATTATGCTTATCAAATTTACCACACAAATGCATGGGACTAGACCTACGTTTGGTTCAAGTTTCTTCGAATTGTGAGAACGTTCAAAACTTAGCTCTTTTGCACGGTTTTATTAAAGCAAGTTCGTTTCCCTTTTACAGTGACTTGTAGTTATTATTACGCTTAGCAAATTTACCACACAAATGCATGGATAAAGACCTACGTGTGGTTCAAGTTTCGTGGAATTCTGAGAACATTCAAAATTTAGCTGTTTTGCATGGTTTTAGTAAAGCAACTTCGTTTCCCTTATACACTAACTTTTATTTGTTATTACACTTTGCAAATTTACGACACAAATGCATGGGTGTAGACCAATGTTTGGGTCATGTTTCATGGAATTCTATGAACGTTCGATAATTAGCTGTTTTGCACGGTTTATTAAATCAAGTTCGTTTCCATTTTTACACTAACTTGTAATTATAATTACGCTTAGCAAATTTACCACACAAATGCATGGGTCTAGACCACATTTGGGTCAAGTTTCGTGGAATTCTGAGAACGTTTGATACTAAGCTGTTCTGCACGATTTTTTTAAAGCAAGTTCGTTTCCCTTTTACACTAACTTGTAGTTATTATTATGCTTATCAAATTTACCACACAAATGCATGGGACTAAACCTACGTTCGGTTCAAGTTTCATCGAATTGTAAGAACGTTCAAAATTTAGCTGTTTTGCACGGTTTTATTAAAGGAAGTTCGTTTCCCTTTTACACTGACTTGTAGTTATTATCACGCTTAGCAAATTTACCACACAAATGCATGGGTCAAGGCCTACCTTTGGTTCGAGTTTCGTGGAATTTTGAGAACATTCAAAATTTAGCTGTTTTGCATGGTTTTAGTAAAACAAGTTCGTTTCCCTTATACACTAGCTTTTATTTATTATTACGCTTTGCAAATTTACGACACAAAGAATGGGTGTAGACCAGCGTTTGGGTCAAGTTTCATGGAATTCTATGAACGTTCAATATTTAGCTGTTTTGCACGGTTTTATTAAAGGAAGTTCGTTTCCCTTTTACACTGACTTGTAGTTATTATTACGCTTAGCAAATTTACCACACAAATGCATGGGTCAAGGCCTACGTTTGGATCGAGTTTCGTGGAATTTTGAGAACATTCAAAATTTAGCTGTTTTACATGGTTTTAGTAAAGCAAGTTCGTTTCCCTTATAGACTAACTTTTATTTATTATTACGCTTTGCAAATTTATGACACAAACGAATGGGTGTAGACCAGCGTTTGGGTCAAGTTTCATGGAATTCTATGAACGTTCAATATTTAGCTGTTTTGCACGGTTTATTAAAGCAAGTTCGTTTCCATTTTTACACTAACTTGTAATTATAATTACGTTTAGCAAATTTACCACACAAATGCATGGGTCTAGACCACATTTGGGTCAAGTTTCGTGGAATTCTGAGAACGTTTGATACTAAGCTGTTTTGCACGATTTTTTTAAAGCAAGTTTGTTTCCCTTTTACACTACTTGTAGTTATTATTATGCTTATCAAATTTACCACACAAATGCATGGGACTAGACCTACGTTTGGTTCAAGTTTCTTCGAATTGTGAGAACGTTCAAAACTTAGCTCTTTTGCACGGTTTTATTAAAGCAAGTTCGTTTCCCTTTTACAGTGACTTGTAGTTATTATTACGCTTAGCAAATTTACCACACAAATGCATGGGTAAAGACCTACGTGTGGTTCAAGTTTCGTGGAATTCTGAGAACATTCAAAATTTAGCTGTTTTGCATGGTTTTAGTAAAGCAACTTCGTTTCCCTTATACACTAACTTTTATTTGTTATTACGCTTTGCAAATTTACGACACAAATGCATGGGTGTAGACCAATGTTTGGGTCATGTTTCATGGAATTCTATGAACGTTCGAGAATTAGCTGTTTTGCACGGTTTATTAAATCAAGTTCGTTTCCATTTTTACACTAACTTGTAATTATAATTACGCTTAGCAAATTTACCACACAAATGCATGGGTCTAGACCACATTTGGGTCAAGTTTCGTGGAATTCTGAGAACATTTGATACTAAGCTGTTTTGCACGATTTTCTTAAAGCAAGTTCGTTTCCCTTTTACACTAACTTGTAGTTATTATTATGCTTATCAAATTTACCACACAAATGCATGGGACTAAACCTACGTTCGGTTCAAGTTTCATCGAATTGTAAGAACGTTCAAAATTTAGCTGTTTTGCACGGTTTTATTAAAGGAAGTTCGTTTCCCTTTTACACTGACTTGTAGTTATTATCACGCTTAGCAAATTTACCACACAAATGCATGGGTCAAGGCCTACCTTTGGTTCGAGTTTCGTGGAATTTTGAGAACATTCAAAATTTAGCTGTTTTGCATGGTTTTAGTAAAACAAGTTCGTTTCCCTTATACACTAGCTTTTATTTATTATTACGCTTTGCAAATTTACGACACAAAGAATGGGTGTAGACCAGCGTTTGGGTCAAGTTTCATGGAATTCTATGAACGTTCAATATTTAGCTGTTTTGCACGGTTTTATTAAAGGAAGTTCGTTTCCCTTTTACACTGACTTGTAGTTATTATTACGCTTAGCAAATTTACCACACAAATGCATGGGTCAAGGCCTACGTTTGGATCGAGTTTCGTGGAATTTTGAGAACATTCAAAATTTAGCTGTTTTACATGGTTTTAGTAAAGCAAGTTCGTTTCCCTTATAGACTAACTTTTATTTATTATTACGCTTTGCAAATTTATGACACAAACGAATGGGTGTAGACCAGCGTTTGGGTCAAGTTTCATGGAATTCTATGAACGTTCAATATTTAGCTGTTTTGCACGGTTTATTAAAGCAAGTTCGTTTCCATTTTTACACTAACTTGTAATTATAATTACGTTTAGCAAATTTACCACACAAATGCATGGGTCTAGACCACATTTGGGTCAAGTTTCGTGGAATTCTGAGAACGTTTGATACTAAGCTGTTTTGCACGATTTTTTTAAAGCAAGTTTGTTTCCCTTTTACACTACTTGTAGTTATTATTATGCTTATCAAATTTACCACACAAATGCATGGGACTAGACCTACGTTTGGTTCAAGTTTCTTCGAATTGTGAGAACGTTCAAAACATAGCTCTTTTGCACGGTTTTATTAAAGCAAGTTCGTTTCCCTTTTACAGTGACTTGTAGTTATTATTACGCTTAGCAAATTTACCACACAAATGCATGGGTAAAGACCTACGTGTGGTTCAAGTTTCGTGGAATTCTGAGAACATTCAAAATTTAGCTGTTTTGCATGGTTTTAGTAAAGCAACTTCGTTTCCCTTATACACTAACTTTTATTTGTTATTGCGCTTTGCAAATTTACGACACAAATGCATGGGTGTAGACCAATGTTTGGGTCATGTTTCATGGAATTCTATGAACGTTCGATAATTAGCTGTTTTGCACGGTTTATTAAATCAAGTTCGTTTCCATTTTTACACTAACTTGTAATTATAATTACGCTTAGCAAATTTACCACACAAATGCATGGGTCTAGACCACATTTGGGTCAAGTTTCGTGGAATTCTGAGAACGTTTGATACTAAGCTGTTCTGCACGATTTTTTTAAAGCAAGTTCGTTTCCCTTTTACACTAACTTGTAGTTATTATTATGCTTATCAAATTTACCACACAAATGCATGGGACTAAACCTACGTTCGGTTCAAGTTTCATCGAATTGTAAGAACGTTCGAAATTTAGCTGTTTTGCACGGTTTTATTAAAGGAAGTTCGTTTCCCTTTTACACTGACTTGTAGTTATTATCACGCTTAGCAAATTTACCACACAAATGCATGGGTCAAGGCCTACCTTTGGTTCGAGTTTCGTGGAATTTTGAGAACATTCAAAATTTAGCTGTTTTGCATGGTTTTAGTAAAACAAGTTCGTTTCCCTTATACACTAGCTTTTATTTATTATTACGCTTTGCAAATTTACGACACAAACGAATGGGTGTAGACCAGCGTTTGGGTCAAGTTTCATGGAATTCTATGAACGTTCAATATTTAGCTGTTTTGCACGGTTTTATTAAAGGAAGTTCGTTTCCCTTTTACACTGACTTGTAGTTATTATTACGCTTAGCAAATTTACCACACAAATGCATGGGTCAAGGCCTACGTTTGGTTCGAGTTTCGTGGAATTTTGAGAACATTCAAAATTTAGCTGTTTTACATGGTTTTAGTAAAGCAAGTTCGTTTCCCTTATAGACTAACTTTTATTTATTATTACGCTTTGCAAATTTATGACACAAACGAATGGGTGTAGACCAGCGTTTGGGTCAAGTTTCATGGAATTCTATGAACGTTCAATAATTAGCTGTTTTGCACGGTTTCTTAAATCAAGTTCGTTTCCATTTTTACACTAACTTGTAATTATAATTACGCTTAGCAAATTTACCACACAAATGCATGGGTCTAGACCACATTTGGGTCAAGTTTCGTGGAATTCTGAGAACGTTTGATACTAAGCTGTTTTGCACTATTTTTTTAAAGCAAGTTCGTTTCCCTTTTACACTAACTTGTAGTTATTATTATGCTTATCAAATTTACCACACAAATGCATGGGACTAAACCTACGTTCGGTTCAAGTTTCATCGAATTGTAAGAACGTTCAAAATTTAGCTGTTTTGCACGGTTTTATTAAAGGAAGTTCGTTTCCCTTTTACACTGACTTGTAGTTATTATCACGCTTAGCAAATTTACCACACAAATGCATGGGTCAAGGCCTACCTTTGGTTCGAGTTTCGTGGAATTTTGAGAACATTCAAAATTTAGCTGTTTTGCATGGTTTTAGTAAAACAAGTTCGTTTCCCTTATACACTAGCTTTTATTTATTATTACGCTTTGCAAATTTACGACACAAACGAATGGGTGTAGACCAGCGTTTGGGTCAAGCTTCATGGAATTCTATGAACGTTCAATATTTAGCTGTTTTGCACGGTTTTATTAAAGGAAGTTCGTTTCCCTTTTACACTGACTTGTAGTTATTATTACGCTTAGCAAATTTACCACACAAATGCATGGGTCAAGGCCTACGTTTGGATCGAGTTTCGTTGAATTTTGAGAACATTCAAAATTTAGCTGTTTTACATGGTTTTAGTAAAGCAAGTTCGTTTCCCTTATAGACTAACTTTTATTTATTATTACGCTTTGCAAATTTATGACACAAACGAATGGGTGTAGACCAGCGTTTGGGTCAAGTTTCATGGAATTCTATGAACGTTCAATATTTAGCTGTTTTGCACGGTTTATTAAAGCAAGTTCGTTTCCATTTTTACACTAACTTGTAATTATAATTACGCTTAGCAAATTTACCACACAAATGCATGGGTCTAGACCACATTTGGGTCAAGTTTCGTGGAATTCTGAGAACGTTTGATACTAAGCTGTTTTGCACGATTTTTTTAAAGCAAGTTTGTTTCCCTTTTACACTACTTGTAGTTATTATTATGCTTATCAAATTTACCACACAAATGCATGGGACTAGACCTACGTTTGGTTCAAGTTTCTTCGAATTGTGAGAACGTTCAAAACTTAGCTCTTTTGCACGGTTTTATTAAAGCAAGTTCGTTTCCCTTTTACAGTGACTTGTAGTTATTATTACGCTTAGCAAATTTACCACACAAATGCATGGGTAAAGACCTACGTGTGGTTCAAGTTTCGTGGAATTCTGAGAACATTCAAAATTTAGCTGTTTTGCATGGTTTTAGTAAAGCAACTTCGTTTCCCTTATACACTAACTTTTATTTGTTATTACGCTTAGCAAATTTACGACACAAATGCATGGGTGTAGACCAATGTTTGGGTCATGTTTCATGGAATTCTATGAACGTTCGATAATTAGCTGTTTTGCACGGTTTATTAAATCAAGTTCGTTTCCATTTTTACACTAACTTGTAATTATAATTACGCTTAGCAAATTTACCACACAAATGCATGGGTCTAGACCACATTTGGGTCAAGTTTCGTGGAATTCTGAGAACGTTTGATACTAAGCTGTTCTGCACGATTTTTTTAAAGCAAGTTCGTTTCGCTTTTACACTAACTTGTAGTTATTATTATGCTTATCAAATTTACCACACAAATGCATGGGACTAAACCTACGTTCGGTTCAAGTTTCATCGAATTGTAAGAACGTTCAAAATTTAGCTGTTTTGCACGGTTTTATTAAAGGAAGTTCGTTTCCCTTTTACACTGACTTGTAGTTATTATCACGCTTAGCAAATTTACCACACAAATGCATGGGTCAAGGCCTACCTTTGGTTCGAGTTTCGTGGAATTTTGAGAACATTCAAAATTTAGCTGTTTTGCATGGTTTTAGTAAAACAAGTTCGTTTCCCTTATACACTAGCTTTTATTTATTATTACGCTTTGCAAATTTACGACACAAAGAATGGGTGTAGACCAGCGTTTGGGTCAAGTTTCATGGAATTCTATGAACGTTCAATATTTAGCTGTTTTGCACGGTTTTATTAAAGGAAGTTCGTTTCCCTTTTACACTGACTTGTAGTTATTATTACGCTTAGCAAATTTACCACACAAATGCATGGGTCAAGGCCTACGTTTGGTTCGAGTTTCGTGGAATTTTGAGAACATTCAAAATTTAGCTGTTTTACATGGTTTTAGTAAAGCAAGTTCGTTTCCCTTATAGACTAACTTTTATTTATTATTACGCTTTGCAAATTTATGACACAAACGAATGGGTGTAGACCAGCGTTTGGGTCAAGTTTCATGGAATTCTATGAACGTTCAATATTTAGCTGTTTTGCACGGTTTATTAAAGCAAGTTCGTTTCCATTTTTACACTAACTTGTAATTATAATTACGCTTAGCAAATTTACCACACAAATGCATGGGTCTAGACCACATTTGGGTCAAGTTTCGTGGAATTCTGAGAACGTTTGATACTAAGCTGTTTTGCACGATTTTTTTAAAGCAAGTTTGTTTCCCTTTTACACTACTTGTAGTTATTATTATGCTTATCAAATTTACCACACAAATGCATGGGACTAGACCTACGTTTGGTTCAAGTTTCTTCGAATTGTGAGAACGTTCAAAACTTAGCTCTTTTGCACGGTTTTATTAAAGCAAGTTCGTTTCCCTTTTACAGTGACTTGTAGTTATTATTACGCTTAGCAAATTTACCACACAAATGCATGGGTAAAGACCTACGTGTGGTTCAAGTTTCGTGGAATTCTGAGAACATTCAAAATTTAGCTGTTTTGCATGGTTTTAGTAAAGCAACTTCGTTTCCCTTATACACTAACTTTTATTTGTTATTACGCTTTGCAAATTTACGACACAAATGCATGGGTGTAGACCAATGTTTGGGTCATGTTTCATGGAATTCTATGAACGTTCGATAATTAGCTGTTTTGCACGGTTTATTAAATCAAGTTCGTTTCCATTTTTACACTAACTTGTAATTATAATTACGCTTAGCAAATTTACCACACAAATGCATGGGTCTAGACCACATTTGGGTCAAGTTTCGTGGAATTCTGAGAACGTTTGATACTAAGCTGTTCTGCACGATTTTTTTAAAGCAAGTTCGTTTCCCTTTTACACTAACTTGTAGTTATTATTATGCTTATCAAAT
Organism: Sesamum indicum; assembly: GCF_026168435.1. NCBI lineage: Eukaryota > Viridiplantae > Streptophyta > Magnoliopsida > Lamiales > Pedaliaceae > Sesamum > Sesamum indicum. The sequence goes on from NC_142659.1 coordinate 11,278,373, forward strand.
TTACCACACAAATGCATGGGACTAAACCTACGTTCGGTTCAAGTTTCATCGAATTGTAAGAACGTTCGAAATTTAGCTGTTTTGCACGGTTTTATTAAAGGAAGTTCGTTTCCCTTTTACACTGACTTGTAGTTATTATCACGCTTAGCAAATTTACCACACAAATGCATGGGTCAAGGCCTACCTTTGGTTCGAGTTTCGTGGAATTTTGAGAACATTCAAAATTTAGCTGTTTTGCATGGTTTTAGTAAAACAAGTTCGTTTCCCTTATACACTAGCTTTTATTTATTATTACGCTTTGCAAATTTACGACACAAAGAATGGGTGTAGACCAGCGTTTGGGTCAAGTTTCATGGAATTCTATGAACGTTCAATATTTAGCTGTTTTGCACGGTTTTATTAAAGGAAGTTCGTTTCCCTTTTACACTGACTTGTAGTTATTATTACGCTTAGCAAATTTACCACACAAATGCATGGGTCAAGGCCTACGTTTGGTTCGAGTTTCGTGGAATTTTGAGAACATTCAAAATTTAGCTGTTTTACATGGTTTTAGTAAAGCAAGTTCGTTTCCCTTATAGACTAACTTTTATTTATTATTACGCTTTGCAAATTTATGACACAAACGAATGGGTGTAGACCAGCGTTTGGGTCAAGTTTCATGGAATTCTATGAACGTTCAATATTTAGCTGTTTTGCACGGTTTATTAAAGCAAGTTCGTTTCCATTTTTACACTAACTTGTAATTATAATTACGCTTAGCAAATTTACCACACAAATGCATGGGTCTAGACCACATTTGGGTCAAGTTTCGTGGAATTCTGAGAACGTTTGATACTAAGCTGTTTTGCACGATTTTTTTAAAGCAAGTTTGTTTCCCTTTTACACTACTTGTAGTTATTATTATGCTTATCAAATTTACCACACAAATGCATGGGACTAGACCTACGTTTGGTTCAAGTTTCTTCGAATTGTGAGAACGTTCAAAACTTAGCTCTTTTGCACGGTTTTATTAAAGCAAGTTCGTTTCCCTTTTACAGTGACTTGTAGTTATTATTACGCTTAGCAAATTTACCACACAAATGCATGGGTAAAGACCTACGTGTGGTTCAAGTTTCGTGGAATTCTGAGAACATTCAAAATTTAGCTGTTTTGCATGGTTTTAGTAAAGCAACTTCGTTTCCCTTATACACTAACTTTTATTTGTTATTACGCTTTGCAAATTTACGACACAAATGCATGGGTGTAGACCAATGTTTGGGTCATGTTTCATGGAATTCTATGAACGTTCGATAATTAGCTGTTTTGCACGGTTTATTAAATCAAGTTCGTTTCCATTTTTACACTAACTTGTAATTATAATTACGCTTAGCAAATTTACCACACAAATGCATGGGTCTAGACCACATTTGGGTCAAGTTTCGTGGAATTCTGAGAACGTTTGATACTAAGCAGTTCTGCACGATTTTTTTAAAGCAAGTTCGTTTCCCTTTTACACTAACTTGTAGTTATTATTATGCTTATCAAATTTACCACACAAATGCATGGGACTAAACCTACGTTCGGTTCAAGTTTCATCGAATTGTAAGAACGTTCGAAATTTAGCTGTTTTGCACGGTTTTATTAAAGGAAGTTCGTTTCCCTTTTACACTGACTTGTAGTTATTATCACGCTTAGCAAATTTACCACACAAATGCATGGGTCAAGGCCTACCTTTGGTTCGAGTTTCGTGGAATTTTGAGAACATTCAAAATTTAGCTGTTTTGCATGGTTTTAGTAAAACAAGTTCGTTTCCCTTATACACTAGCTTTTATTTATTATTACGCTTTGCAAATTTACGACACAAAGAATGGGTGTAGACCAGCGTTTGGGTCAAGTTTCATGGAATTCTATGAACGTTCAATATTTAGCTGTTTTGCACGGTTTTATTAAAGGAAGTTCGTTTCCCTTTTACACTGACTTGTAGTTATTATTACGCTTAGCAAATTTACCACACAAATGCATGGGTCAAGGCCTACGTTTGGTTCGAGTTTCGTGGAATTTTGAGAACATTCAAAATTTAGCTGTTTTACATGGTTTTAGTAAAGCAAGTTCGTTTCCCTTATAGACTAACTTTTATTTATTATTACGCTTTGCAAATTTATGACACAAACGAATGGGTGTAGACCAGCGTTTGGGTCAAGTTTCATGGAATTCTATGAACGTTCAATATTTAGCTGTTTTGCACGGTTTATTAAAGCAAGTTCGTTTCCATTTTTACACTAACTTGTAATTATAATTACGCTTAGCAAATTTACCACACAAATGCATGGGTCTAGACCACATTTGGGTCAAGTTTCGTGGAATTCTGAGAACGTTTGATACTAAGCTGTTTTGCACGATTTTTTTAAAGCAAGTTTGTTTCCCTTTTACACTACTTGTAGTTATTATTATGCTTATCAAATTTACCACACAAATGCATGGGACTAGACCTACGTTTGGTTCAAGTTTCTTCGAATTGTGAGAACGTTCAAAACTTAGCTCTTTTGCACGGTTTTATTAAAGCAAGTTCGTTTCCCTTTTACAGTGACTTGTAGTTATTATTACGCTTAGCAAATTTACCACACAAATGCATGGGTAAAGACCTACGTGTGGTTCAAGTTTCGTGGAATTCTGAGAACATTCAAAATTTAGCTGTTTTGCATGGTTTTAGTAAAGCAACTTCGTTTCCCTTATACACTAACTTTTATTTGTTATTACGCTTTGCAAATTTACGACACAAATGCATGGGTGTAGACCAATGTTTGGGTCATGTTTCATGGAATTCTATGAACGTTCGATAATTAGCTGTTTTGCACGGTTTATTAAATCAAGTTCGTTTCCATTTTTACACTAACTTGTAATTATAATTACGCTTAGCAAATTTACCACACAAATGCATGGGTCTAGACCACATTTGGGTCAAGTTTCGTGGAATTCTGAGAACGTTTGATACTAAGCTGTTCTGCACGATTTTTTTAAAGCAAGTTCGTTTCCCTTTTACACTAACTTGTAGTTATTATTATGCTTATCAAATTTACCACACAAATGCATGGGACTAAACCTACGTTCGGTTCAAGTTTCATCGAATTGTAAGAACGTTCGAAATTTAGCTGTTTTGCACGGTTTTATTAAAGGAAGTTCGTTTCCCTTTTACACTGACTTGTAGTTATTATCACGCTTAGCAAATTTACCACACAAATGCATGGGTCAAGGCCTACCTTTGGTTCGAGTTTCGTGGAATTTTGAGAACATTCAAAATTTAGCTGTTTTGCATGGTTTTAGTAAAACAAGTTCGTTTCCCTTATACACTAGCTTTTATTTATTATTACGCTTTGCAAATTTACGACACAAAGAATGGGTGTAGACCAGCGTTTGGGTCAAGTTTCATGGAATTCTATGAACGTTCAATATTTAGCTGTTTTGCACGGTTTTATTAAAGGAAGTTCGTTTCCCTTTTACACTGACTTGTAGTTATTATTACGCTTAGCAAATTTACCACACAAATGCATGGGTCAAGGCCTACGTTTGGTTCGAGTTTCGTGGCATTTTGAGAACATTCAAAATTTAGCTGTTTTACATGGTTTTAGTAAAGCAAGTTCGTTTCCCTTATAGACTAACTTTTATTTATTATTACGCTTTGCAAATTTATGACACAAACGAATGGGTGTAGACCAGCGTTTGGGTCAAGTTTCATGGAATTCTATGAACGTTCAATATTTAGCTGTTTTGCACGGTTTATTAAAGCAAGTTCGTTTCCATTTTTACACTAACTTGTAATTATAATTACGCTTAGCAAATTTACCACACAAATGCATGGGTCTAGACCACATTTGGGTCAAGTTTCGTGGAATTCTGAGAACGTTTGATACTAAGCTGTTTTGCACGATTTTTTTAAAGCAAGTTCGTTTCCCTTTTACACTAACTTGTAGTTATTATTATGCTTATCAAATTTACCACACAAATGCATGGGACTAAACCTACGTTCGGTTCAAGTTTCATCGAATTGTAAGAACGTTCAAAATTTAGCTGTTTTGCACGGTTTTATTAAAGGAAGTTCGTTTCCCTTTTACACTGACTTGTAGTTATTATCACGCTTAGCAAATTTACCACACAAATGCATGGGTCAAGGCCTACCTTTGGTTCGAGTTTCGTGGAATTTTGAGAACATTCAAAATTTAGCTGTTTTGCATGGTTTTAGTAAAACAAGTTCGTTTCCCTTATACACTAGCTTTTATTTATTATTACGCTTTGCAAATTTACGACATAAACGAATGGGTGTAGACCAGCGTTTGGGTCAAGTTTCATGGAATTCTATGAACGTTCAATATTTAGCTGTTTTGCACGGTTTATTAAATCAAGTTCGTTTCCATTTTTACACTAACTTGTAATTATAATTACGCTTAGCAAATTTACCACACAAATGCATGGGTCTAGACCACATTTGGGTCAAGTTTCGTGGAATTCTGAGAACGTTTGATACTAAGCTGTTCTGCACGATTTTTTTAAAGCAAGTTCGTTTCCCTTTTACACTAACTTGTAGTTATTATTATGCTTATCAAATTTACCACACAAATGCATGGGACTAAACCTACGTTCGGTTCAAGTTTCATCGAATTGTAAGAACGTTCGAAATTTAGCTGTTTTGCACGGTTTATTAAAGGAAGTTCGTTTCCCTTTTACACTGACTTGTAGTTATTATCACGCTTAGCAAATTTACCACACAAATGCATGGGTCAAGGCCTACCTTTGGTTCGAGTTTCGTGGAATTTTGAGAACATTCAAAATTTAGCTGTTTTGCATGGTTTTAGTAAAACAAGTTCGTTTCCCTTATACACTAGCTTTTATTTATTATTACGCTTTGCAAATTTACGACACAAACGAATGGGTGTAGACCAGCGTTTGGGTCAAGTTTCATGGAATTCTATGAACGTTCAATATTTAGCTGTTTTGCACGGTTTTATTAAAGGAAGTTCGTTTCCCTTTTACACTGACTTGTAGTTATTATTACGCTTAGCAAATTTACCACACAAATGCATGGGTCAAGGCCTACGTTTGGTTCGAGTTTCGTGGAATTTTGAGAACATTCAAAATTTAGCTGTTTTACATGGTTTTAGTAAAGCAAGTTCGTTTCCCTTATAGACTAACTTTTATTTATTATTACGCTTTGCAAATTTATGACACAAACGAATGGGTGTAGACCAGCGTTTGGGTCAAGTTTCATGGAATTCTATGAACGTTCAATATTTAGCTGTTTTGCACGGTTTATTAAAGCAAGTTCGTTTCCATTTTTACACTAACTTGTAATTATAATTACGCTTAGCAAATTTACCACACAAATGCATGGGTCTAGACCACATTTGGGTCAAGTTTCGTGGAATTCTGAGAACGTTTGATACTAAGCTGTTTTGCACGATTTTTTTAAAGCAAGTTTGTTTCCCTTTTACACTACTTGTAGTTATTATTATGCTTATCAAATTTACCACACAAATGCATGGGACTAGACCTACGTTTGGTTCAAGTTTCTTCGAATTGTGAGAACGTTCAAAACTTAGCTCTTTTGCACGGTTTTATTAAAGCAAGTTCGTTTCCCTTTTACAGTGACTTGTAGTTATTATTACGCTTAGCAAATTTACCACACAAATGCATGGGTAAAGACCTACGTGTGGTTCAAGTTTCGTGGAATTCTGAGAACATTCAAAATTTAGCTGTTTTGCATGGTTTTAGTAAAGCAACTTCGTTTCCCTTATACACTAACTTTTATTTGTTATTACGCTTTGCAAATTTACGACACAAATGCATGGGTGTAGACCAATGTTTGGGTCATGTTTCATGGAATTCTATGAACGTTCAATAATTAGCTGTTTTGCACGGTTTATTAAATCAAGTTCGTTTCCATTTTTACACTAACTTGTAATTATAATTACGCTTAGCAAATTTACCACACAAATGCATGGGTCTAGACCACATTTGGGTCAAGTTTCGTGGAATTCTGAGAACGTTTGATACTAAGCTGTTTTGCACGATTTTTTTAAAGCAAGTTCGTTTCCCTTTTACACTAACTTGTAGTTATTATTATGCTTATCAAATTTACCACACAAATGCATGGGACTAAACCTACGTTCGGTTCAAGTTTCATCGAATTGTAAGAACGTTCGAAATTTAGCTGTTTTGCACGGTTTTATTAAAGGAAGTTCGTTTCCCTTTTACACTGACTTGTAGTTATTATCACGCTTAGCAAATTTACCACACAAATGCATGGGTCAAGGCCTACCTTTGGTTCGAGTTTCGTGGAATTTTGAGAACATTCAAAATTTAGCTGTTTTGCATGGTTTTAGTAAAACAAGTTCGTTTCCCTTATACACTAGCTTTTATTTATTATTACGCTTTGCAAATTTACGACACAAACGAATGGGTGTAGACCAGCGTTTGGGTCAAGTTTCATGGAATTCTATGAACGTTCAATATTTAGCTGTTTTGCACGGTTTTATTAAAGGAAGTTCGTTTCCCTTTTACACTGACTTGTAGTTATTATTACGCTTAGCAAATTTACCACACAAATGCATGGGTCAAGGCCTACGTTTGGTTCGAGTTTCGTGGAATTTTGAGAACATTCAAAATTTAGCTGTTTTACATGGTTTTAGTAAAGCAAGTTCGTTTCCCTTATAGACTAACTTTTATTTATAATTACGCTTTGCAAATTTATGACACAAACGAATGGGTGTAGACCAGCGTTTGGGTCAAGTTTCATGGAATTCTATGAACGTTCAATATTTAGCTGTTTTGCACGGTTTATTAAAGCAAGTTCGTTTCCATTTTTACACTAACTTGTAATTATAATTACGCTTAGCAAATTTACCACACAAATGCATGGGTCTAGACCACATTTGGGTCAAGTTTCGTGGAATTCTGAGAACGTTCGATACTAAGCTGTTTTGCACGATTTTTTTAAAGCAAGTTCGTTTCCCTTTTACACTAACTTGTAGTTATTATTATGCTTATCAAATTTACCACACAAATGCATGGGACTAAACCTACGTTCGGTTCAAGTTTCATCGAATTGTAAGAACGTTCAAAATTTAGCTGTTTTGCACGGTTTTATTAAAGGAAGTTCGTTTCCCTTTTACACTGACTTGTAGTTATTATCACGCTTAGCAAATTTACCACACAAATGCATGGGTCAAGGCCTACCTTTGGTTCGAGTTTCGTGGAATTTTGAGAACATTCAAAATTTAGCTGTTTTGCATGGTTTTAGTAAAACAAGTTCGTTTCCCTTATACACTAGCTTTTATTTATTATTACGCTTTGCAAATTTACGACACAAACGAATGGGTGTAGACCAGCGTTTGGGTCAAGTTTCATGGAATTCTATGAACGTTCAATATTTAGCTGTTTTGCACGGTTTTATTAAAGGAAGTTCGTTTCCCTTTTACACTGACTTGTAGTTATTATTACGCTTAGCAAATTTACCACACAAATGCATGGGTCAAGGCCTACGTTTGGTTCGAGTTTCGTGGAATTTTGAGAACATTCAAAATTTAGCTGTTTTACATGGTTTTAGTAAAGCAAGTTCGTTTCCCTTATAGACTAACTTTTATTTATTATTACGCTTTGCAAATTTATGACACAAACGAATGGGTGTAGACCAGCGTTTGGGTCAAGTTTCATGGAATTCTATGAACGTTCAATATTTAGCTGTTTTGCACGGTTTATTAAAGCAAGTTCGTTTCCATTTTTACACTAACTTGTAATTATAATTACGCTTAGCAAATTTACCACACAAATGCATGGGTCTAGACCACATTTGGGTCAAGTTTCGTGGAATTCTGAGAACGTTCGATACTAAGCTGTTTTGCACGATTTTTTTAAAGCAAGTTCGTTTCCCTTTTACACTAACTTGTAGTTATTATTATGCTTATCAAATTTACCACACAAATGCATGGGACTAAACCTACGTTCGGTTCAAGTTTCATTGAATTGTAAGAACGTTCAAAATTTAGCTGTTTTGCACGGTTTTATTAAAGGAAGTTCGTTTCCCTTTTACACTGACTTGTAGTTATTATCACGCTTAGCAAATTTACCACACAAATGCATGGGTCAAGGCCTACCTTTGGTTCGAGTTTCGTGGAATTTTGAGAACATTCAAAATTTAGCTGTTTTGCATGGTTTTAGTAAAACAAGTTCGTTTCCCTTATACACTAGCTTTTATTTATTATTACGCTTTGCAAATTTACGACACAAAGAATGGGTGTAGACCAGCGTTTGGGTCAAGTTTCATGGAATTCTATGAACGTTCAATATTTAGCTGTTTTGCACGGTTTTATTAAAGGAAGTTCGTTTCCCTTTTACACTGACTTGTAGTTATTATTACGCTTAGCAAATTTACCACACAAATGCATGGGTCAAGGCCTACGTTTGGTTCGAGTTTCGTGGAATTTTGAGAACATTCAAAATTTAGCTGTTTTACATGGTTTTAGTAAAGCAAGTTCGTTTCCCTTATAGACTAACTTTTATTTATTATTACGCTTTGCAAATTTATGACACAAACGAATGGGTGTAGACCAGCGTTTGGGTCAAGTTTCATGGAATTCTATGAACGTTCAATATTTAGCTGTTTTGCACGGTTTATTAAAGCAAGTTCGTTTCCATTTTTACACTAACTTGTAATTATAATTACGCTTAGCAAATTTACCACACAAATGCATGGGTCTAGACCACATTTGGGTCAAGTTTCGTGGAATTCTGAGAACGTTTGATACTAAGCTGTTTTGCACGATTTTTTTAAAGCAAGTTCGTTTCCCTTTTACACTAACTTGTAGTTATTATTATGCTTATCAAATTTACCACACAAATGCATGGGACTAAACCTACGTTCGGTTCAAGTTTCATCGAATTGTAAGAACGTTCAAAATTTAGCTGTTTTGCACGGTTTTATTAAAGGAAGTTCGTTTCCCTTTTACACTGACTTGTAGTTATTATCACGCTTAGCAAATTTACCACACAAATGCATGGGTCAAGGCCTACCTTTGGTTCGAGTTTCGTGGAATTTTGAGAACATTCAAAATTTAGCTGTTTTGCATGGTTTTAGTAAAACAAGTTCGTTTCCCTTATACACTAGCTTTTATTTATTATTACGCTTTGCAAATTTACGACACAAAGAATGGGTGTAGACCAGCGTTTGGGTCAAGTTTCATGGAATTCTATGAACGTTCAATATTTAGCTGTTTTGCACGGTTTTATTAAAGGAAGTTCGTTTCCCTTTTACACTGACTTGTAGTTATTATTACGCTTAGCAAATTTACCACACAAATGCATGGGTCAAGGCCTACGTTTGGTTCGAGTTTCGTGGAATTTTGAGAACATTCAAAATTTAGCTGTTTTACATGGTTTTAGTAAAGCAAGTTCGTTTCCCTTATAGACTAACTTTTATTTATTATTACGCTTTGCAAATTTATGACACAAACGAATGGGTGTAGACCAGCGTTTGGGTCAAGTTTCATGGAATTCTATGAACGTTCAATATTTAGCTGTTTTGCACGGTTTATTAAAGCAAGTTCGTTTCCATTTTTACACTAACTTGTAATTATAATTACGCTTAGCAAATTTACCACACAAATGCATGGGTCTAGACCACATTTGGGTCAAGTTTCGTGGAATTCTGAGAACGTTTGATACTAAGCTGTTTTGCACGATTTTTTTAAAGCAAGTTCGTTTCCCTTTTACACTAACTTGTAGTTATTATTATGCTTATCAAATTTACCACACAAATGCATGGGACTAAACCTACGTTCGGTTCAAGTTTCATCGAATTGTAAGAACGTTCAAAATTTAGCTGTTTTGCACGGTTTTATTAAAGGAAGTTCGTTTCCCTTTTACACTGACTTGTAGTTATTATCACGCTTAGCAAATTTACCACACAAATGCATGGGTCAAGGCCTACCTTTGGTTCGAGTTTCGTGGAATTTTGAGAACATTCAAAATTTAGCTGTTTTGCATGGTTTTAGTAAAACAAGTTCGTTTCCCTTATACACTAGCTTTTATTTATTATTACGCTTTGCAAATTTACGACACAAACGAATGGGTGTAGACCAGCGTTTGGGTCAAGTTTCATGGAATTCTATGAACGTTCAATATTTAGCTGTTTTGCACGGTTTATTAAATCAAGTTCGTTTCCATTTTTACACTAACTTGTAATTATAATTACGCTTAGCAAATTTACCACACAAATGCATGGGTCTAGACCACATTTGGGTCAAGTTTCGTGGAATTCTGAGAACGTTTGATACTAAGCTGTTCTGCACGATTTTTTTAAAGCAAGTTCGTTTCCCTTTTACACTAACTTGTAGTTATTATTATGCTTATCAAATTTACCACACAAATGCATGGGACTAAACCTACGTTCGGTTCAAGTTTCATCGAATTGTAAGAACGTTCGAAATTTAGCTGTTTTGCACGGTTTTATTAAAGGAAGTTCGTTTCCCTTTTACACTGACTTGTAGTTATTATCACGCTTAGCAAATTTACCACACAAATGCATGGGTCAAGGCCTACCTTTGGTTCGAGTTTCGTGGAATTTTGAGAACATTCAAAATTTAGCTGTTTTGCATGGTTTTAGTAAAACAAGTTCGTTTCCCTTATACACTAGCTTTTATTTATTATTACGCTTTGCAAATTTACGACACAAACGAATGGGTGTAGACCAGCGTTTGGGTCAAGTTTCATGGAATTCTATGAACGTTCAATATTTAGCTGTTTTGCACGGTTTTATTAAAGGAAGTTCGTTTCCCTTTTACACTGACTTGTAGTTATTATTACGCTTAGCAAATTTACCACACAAATGCATGGGTCAAGGCCTACGTTTGGTTCGAGTTTCGTGGAATTTTGAGAACATTCAAAATTTAGCTGTTTTACATGGTTTTAGTAAAGCAAGTTCGTTTCCCTTATAGACTAACTTTTATTTATTATTACGCTTTGCAAATTTATGACACAAACGAATGGGTGTAGACCAGCGTTTGGGTCAAGTTTCATGGAATTCTATGAACGTTCAATATTTAGCTGTTTTGCACGGTTTATTAAAGCAAGTTCGTTTCCATTTTTACACTAACTTGTAATTATAATTACGCTTAGCAAATTTACCACACAAATGCATGGGTCTAGACCACATTTGGGTCAAGTTTCGTGGAATTCTGAGAACGTTTGATACTAAGCTGTTTTGCACGATTTTTTTAAAGCAAGTTTGTTTCCCTTTTACACTACTTGTAGTTATTATTATGCTTATCAAATTTACCACACAAATGCATGGGACTAGACCTACGTTTGGTTCAAGTTTCTTCGAATTGTGAGAACGTTCAAAACTTAGCTCTTTTGCACGGTTTTATTAAAGCAAGTTCGTTTCCCTTTTACAGTGACTTGTAGTTATTATTACGCTTAGCAAATTTACCACACAAATGCATGGGTAAAGACCTACGTGTGGTTCAAGTTTCGTGGAATTCTGAGAACATTCAAAATTTAGCTGTTTTGCATGGTTTTAGTAAAGCAACTTCGTTTCCCTTATACACTAACTTTTATTTGTTATTACGCTTTGCAAATTTACGACACAAATGCATGGGTGTAGACCAATGTTTGGGTCATGTTTCATGGAATTCTATGAACGTTCAATAATTAGCTGTTTTGCACGGTTTATTAAATCAAGTTCGTTTCCATTTTTACACTAACTTGTAATTATAATTACGCTTAGCAAATTTACCACACAAATGCATGGGTCTAGACCACATTTGGGTCAAGTTTCGTGGAATTCTGAGAACGTTTGATACTAAGCTGTTTTGCACGATTTTTTTAAAGCAAGTTCGTTTCCCTTTTACACTAACTTGTAGTTATTATTATGCTTATCAAATTTACCACACAAATGCATGGGACTAAACCTACGTTCGGTTCAAGTTTCATCGAATTGTAAGAACGTTCGAAATTTAGCTGTTTTGCACGATTTTATTAAAGGAAGTTCGTTTCCCTTTTACACTGACTTGTAGTTATTATCACGCTTAGCAAATTTACCACACAAATGCATGGGTCAAGGCCTACCTTTGGTTCGAGTTTCGTGGAATTTTGAGAACATTCAAAATTTAGCTGTTTTGCATGGTTTTAGTAAAACAAGTTCGTTTCCCTTATACACTAGCTTTTATTTATTATTACGCTTTGCAAATTTACGACACAAACGAATGGGTGTAGACCAGCGTTTGGGTCAAGTTTCATGGAATTCTATGAACGTTCAATATTTAGCTGTTTTGCACGGTTTTATTAAAGGAAGTTCGTTTCCCTTTTACACTGACTTGTAGTTATTATTACGCTTAGCAAATTTACCACACAAATGCATGGGTCAAGGCCTACGTTTGGTTCGAGTTTCGTGGAATTTTGAGAACATTCAAAATTTAGCTGTTTTACATGGTTTTAGTAAAGCAAGTTCGTTTCCCTTATAGACTAACTTTTATTTATTATTACGCTTTGCAAATTTATGACACAAACGAATGGGTGTAGACCAGCGTTTGGGTCAAGTTTCATGGAATTCTATGAACGTTCAATATTTAGCTGTTTTGCACGGTTTATTAAAGCAAGTTCGTTTCCATTTTTACACTAACTTGTAATTATAATTACGCTTAGCAAATTTACCACACAAATGCATGGGTCTAGACCACATTTGGGTCAAGTTTCGTGGAATTCTGAGAACGTTTGATACTAAGCTGTTTTGCACGATTTTTTTAAAGCAAGTTCGTTTCCCTTTTACACTAACTTGTAGTTATTATTATGCTTATCAAATTTACCACACAAATGCATGGGACTAAACCTACGTTCGGTTCAAGTTTCATCGAATTGTAAGAACGTTCAAAATTTAGCTGTTTTGCACGGTTTTATTAAAGGAAGTTCGTTTCCCTTTTACACTGACTTGTAGTTATTATCACGCTTAGCAAATTTACCACACAAATGCATGGGTCAAGGCCTACCTTTGGTTCGAGTTTCGTGGAATTTTGAGAACATTCAAAATTTAGCTGTTTTGCATGGTTTTAGTAAAACAAGTTCGTTTCCCTTATACACTAGCTTTTATTTATTATTACGCTTTGCAAATTTACGACACAAACGAATGGGTGTAGACCAGCGTTTGGGTCAAGTTTCATGGAATTCTATGAACGTTCAATATTTAGCTGTTTTGCACGGTTTATTAAATCAAGTTCGTTTCCATTTTTACACTAACTTGTAATTATAATTACGCTTAGCAAATTTACCACACAAATGCATGGGTCTAGACCACATTTGGGTCAAGTTTCGTGGAATTCTGAGAACGTTTGATACTAAGCTGTTCTGCACGATTTTTTTAAAGCAAGTTCGTTTCCCTTTTACACTAACTTGTAGTTATTATTATGCTTATCAAATTTACCACACAAATGCATGGGACTAAACCTACGTTCGGTTCAAGTTTCATCGAATTGTAAGAACGTTCGAAATTTAGCTGTTTTGCACGGTTTTATTAAAGGAAGTTCGTTTCCCTTTTACACTGACTTGTAGTTATTATCACGCTTAGCAAATTTACCACACAAATGCATGGGTCAAGGCCTACCTTTGGTTCGAGTTTCGTGGAATTTTGAGAACATTCAAAATTTAGCTGTTTTGCATGGTTTTAGTAAAACAAGTTCGTTTCCCTTATACACTAGCTTTTATTTATTATTACGCTTTGCAAATTTACGACACAAACGAATGGGTGTAGACCAGCGTTTGGGTCAAGTTTCATGGAATTCTATGAACGTTCAATATTTAGCTGTTTTGCACGGTTTTATTAAAGGAAGTTCGTTTCCCTTTTACACTGACTTGTAGTTATTATTACGCTTAGCAAATTTACCACACAAATGCATGGGTCAAGGCCTACGTTTGGTTCGAGTTTCGTGGAATTTTGAGAACATTCAAAATTTAGCTGTTTTACATGGTTTTAGTAAAGCAAGTTCGTTTCCCTTATAGACTAACTTTTATTTATTATTACGCTTTGCAAATTTATGACACAAACGAATGGGTGTAGACCAGCGTTTGGGTCAAGTTTCATGGAATTCTATGAACGTTCAATATTTAGCTGTTTTGCACGGTTTATTAAAGCAAGTTCGTTTCCATTTTTACACTAACTTGTAATTATAATTACGCTTAGCAAATTTACCACACAAATGCATGGGTCTAGACCACATTTGGGTCAAGTTTCGTGGAATTCTGAGAACGTTTGATACTAAGCTGTTTTGCACGATTTTTTTAAAGCAAGTTTGTTTCCCTTTTACACTACTTGTAGTTATTATTATGCTTATCAAATTTACCACACAAATGCATGGGACTAGACCTACGTTTGGTTCAAGTTTCTTCGAATTGTGAGAACGTTCAAAACTTAGCTCTTTTGCACGGTTTTATTAAAGCAAGTTCGTTTCCCTTTTACAGTGACTTGTAGTTATTATTACGCTTAGCAAATTTACCACACAAATGCATGGGTAAAGACCTACGTGTGGTTCAAGTTTCGTGGAATTCTGAGAACATTCAAAATTTAGCTGTTTTGCATGGTTTTAGTAAAGCAACTTCGTTTCCCTTATACACTAACTTTTATTTGTTATTACGCTTTGCAAATTTACGACACAAATGCATGGGTGTAGACCAATGTTTGGGTCATGTTTCATGGAATTCTATGAACGTTCAATAATTAGCTGTTTTGCACGGTTTATTAAATCAAGTTCGTTTCCATTTTTACACTAACTTGTAATTATAATTACGCTTAGCAAATTTACCACACAAATGCATGGGTCTAGACCACATTTGGGTCAAGTTTCGTGGAATTCTGAGAACGTTTGATACTAAGCTGTTTTGCACGATTTTTTTAAAGCAAGTTCGTTTCCCTTTTACACTAACTTGTAGTTATTATTATGCTTATCAAATTTACCACACAAATGCATGGGACTAAACCTACGTTCGGTTCAAGTTTCATCGAATTGTAAGAACGTTCGAAATTTAGCTGTTTTGCACGGTTTTATTAAAGGAAGTTCGTTTCCCTTTTACACTGACTTGTAGTTATTATCACGCTTAGCAAATTTACCACACAAATGCATGGGTCAAGGCCTACCTTTGGTTCGAGTTTCGTGGAATTTTGAGAACATTCAAAATTTAGCTGTTTTGCATGGTTTTAGTAAAACAAGTTCGTTTCCCTTATACACTAGCTTTTATTTATTATTACGCTTTGCAAATTTACGACACAAACGAATGGGTGTAGACCAGCGTTTGGGTCAAGTTTCATGGAATTCTATGAACGTTCAATATTTAGCTCTTTTGCACGGTTTTATTAAAGCAAGTTCGTTTCCCTTTTACAGTGACTTGTAGTTATTATTACGCTTAGCAAATTTACCACACAAATGCATGGGTAAAGACCTACGTGTGGTTCAAGTTTCGTGGAATTCTGAGAACATTCAAAATTTAGCTGTTTTGCATGGTTTTAGTAAAGCAACTTCGTTTCCCTTATACACTAACTTTTATTTGTTATTACGCTTTGCAAATTTACGACACAAATGCATGGGTGTAGACCAATGTTTGGGTCATGTTTCATGGAATTCTATGAACGTTCGATAATTAGCTGTTTTGCACGGTTTATTAAATCAAGTTCGTTTCCATTTTTACACTAACTTGTAATTATAATTACGCTTAGCAAATTTACCACACAAATGCATGGGTCTAGACCACATTTGGGTCAAGTTTCGTGGAATTCTGAGAACGTTTGATACTAAGCTGTTTTGCACGATTTTTTTAAAGCAAGTTCGTTTCCCTTTTACACTAACTTGTAGTTATTATTATGCTTATCAAATTTACCACACAAATGCATGGGACTAAACCTACGTTCGGTTCAAGTTTCATCGAATTGTAAGAACGTTCAAAATTTAGCTGTTTTGCACGGTTTTATTAAAGGAAGTTCGTTTCCCTTTTACACTGACTTGTAGTTATTATCACGCTTAGCAAATTTACCACACAAATGCATGGGTCAAGGCCTACCTTTGGTTCGAGTTTCGTGGAATTTTGAGAACATTCAAAATTTAGCTGTTTTGCATGGTTTTAGTAAAACAAGTTCGTTTCCCTTATACACTAGCTTTTATTTATTATTACGCTTTGCAAATTTACGACACAAACGAATGGGTGTAGACCAGCGTTTGGGTCAAGTTTCATGGAATTCTATGAACGTTCAATATTTAGCTGTTTTGCACGGTTTTATTAAAGGAAGTTCGTTTCCCTTTTACACTGACTTGTAGTTATTATTACGCTTAGCAAATTTACCACACAAATGCATGGGTCAAGGCCTACGTTTGGTTCGAGTTTCGTGGAATTTTGAGAACATTCAAAATTTAGCTGTTTTACATGGTTTTAGTAAAGCAAGTTCGTTTCCCTTATAGACTAACTTTTATTTATTATTACGCTTTGCAAATTTATGACACAAACGAATGGGTGTAGACCAGCGTTTGGGTCAAGTTTCATGGAATTCTATGAACGTTCAATATTTAGCTGTTTTGCACGGTTTATTAAAGCAAGTTGGTTTCCATTTTTACACTAACTTGTAATTATAATTACGCTTAGCAAATTTACCACACAAATGCATGGGTCTAGACCACATTTGGGTCAAGTTTCGTGGAATTCTGAGAACGTTTGATACTAAGCTGTTTTGCACGATTTTTTTAAAGCAAGTTCGTTTCCCTTTTACACTAACTTGTAGTTATTATTATGCTTATCAAATTTACCACACAAATGCATGGGACTAAACCTACGTTCGGTTCAAGTTTCATCGAATTGTAAGAACGTTCAAAATTTAGCTGTTTTGCACGGTTTTATTAAAGGAAGTTCGTTTCCCTTTTACACTGACTTGTAGTTATTATCACGCTTAGCAAATTTACCACACAAATGCATGGGTCAAGGCCTACCTTTGGTTCGAGTTTCGTGGAATTTTGAGAACATTCAAAATTTAGCTGTTTTGCATGGTTTTAGTAAAACAAGTTCGTTTCCCTTATACACTAGCTTTTATTTATTATTACGCTTTGCAAATTTACGACACAAACGAATGGGTGTAGACCAGCGTTTGGGTCAAGTTTCATGGAATTCTATGAACGTTCAATATTTAGCTGTTTTGCACGGTTTATTAAATCAAGTTCGTTTCCATTTTTACACTAACTTGTAATTATAATTACGCTTAGCAAATTTACCACACAAATGCATGGGTCTAGACCACATTTGGGTCAAGTTTCGTGGAATTCTGAGAACGTTTGATACTAAGCTGTTCTGCACGATTTTTTTAAAGCAAGTTCGTTTCCCTTTTACACTAACTTGTAGTTATTATTATGCTTATCAAATTTACCACACAAATGCATGGGACTAAACCTACGTTCGGTTCAAGTTTCATCGAATTGTAAGAACGTTCGAAATTTAGCTGTTTTGCACGGTTTTATTAAAGGAAGTTCGTTTCCCTTTTACACTGACTTGTAGTTATTATCACGCTTAGCAAATTTACCACACAAATGCATGGGTCAAGGCCTACCTTTGGTTCGAGTTTCGTGGAATTTTGAGAACATTCAAAATTTAGCTGTTTTGCATGGTTTTAGTAAAACAAGTTCGTTTCCCTTATACACTAGCTTTTATTTATTATTACGCTTTGCAAATTTACGACACAAACGAATGGGTGTAGACCAGCGTTTGGGTCAAGTTTCATGGAATTCTATGAACGTTCAATATTTAGCTGTTTTGCACGGTTTTATTAAAGGAAGTTCGTTTCCCTTTTACACTGACTTGTAGTTATTATTACGCTTAGCAAATTTACCACACAAATGCATGGGTCAAGGCCTACGTTTGGTTCGAGTTTCGTGGAATTTTGAGAACATTCAAAATTTAGCTGTTTTACATGGTTTTAGTAAAGCAAGTTCGTTTCCCTTATAGACTAACTTTTATTTATTATTACGCTTTGCAAATTTATGACACAAACGAATGGGTGTAGACCAGCGTTTGGGTCAAGTTTCATGGAATTCTATGAACGTTCAATATTTAGCTGTTTTGCACGGTTTATTAAAGCAAGTTCGTTTCCATTTTTACACTAACTTGTAATTATAATTACGCTTAGCAAATTTACCACACAAATGCATGGGTCTAGACCACATTTGGGTCAAGTTTCGTGGAATTCTGAGAACGTTTGATACTAAGCTGTTTTGCACGATTTTTTTAAAGCAAGTTTGTTTCCCTTTTACACTACTTGTAGTTATTATTATGCTTATCAAATTTACCACACAAATGCATGGGACTAGACCTACGTTTGGTTCAAGTTTCTTCGAATTGTGAGAACGTTCAAAACTTAGCTCTTTTGCACGGTTTTATTAAAGCAAGTTCGTTTCCCTTTTACAGTGACTTGTAGTTATTATTACGCTTAGCAAATTTACCACACAAATGCATGGGTAAAGACCTACGTGTGGTTCAAGTTTCGTGGAATTCTGAGAACATTCAAAATTTAGCTGTTTTGCATGGTTTTAGTAAAGCAACTTCGTTTCCCTTATACACTAACTTTTATTTGTTATTACGCTTTGCAAATTTACGACACAAATGCATGGGTGTAGACCAATGTTTGGGTCATGTTTCATGGAATTCTATGAACGTTCAATAATTAGCTGTTTTGCACGGTTTATTAAATCAAGTTCGTTTCCATTTTTACACTAACTTGTAATTATAATTACGCTTAGCAAATTTACCACACAAATGCATGGGTCTAGACCACATTTGGGTCAAGTTTCGTGGAATTCTGAGAACGTTTGATACTAAGCTGTTTTGCACGATTTTTTTAAAGCAAGTTCGTTTCCCTTTTACACTAACTTGTAGTTATTATTATGCTTATCAAATTTACCACACAAATGCATGGGACTAAACCTACGTTCGGTTCAAGTTTCATCGAATTGTAAGAACGTTCGAAATTTAGCTGTTTTGCACGGTTTTATTAAAGGAAGTTCGTTTCCCTTTTACACTGACTTGTAGTTATTATCACGCTTAGCAAATTTACCACACAAATGCATGGGTCAAGGCCTACCTTTGGTTCGAGTTTCGTGGAATTTTGAGAACATTCAAAATTTAGCTGTTTTGCATGGTTTTAGTAAAACAAGTTCGTTTCCCTTATACACTAGCTTTTATTTATTATTACGCTTTGCAAATTTACGACACAAACGAATGGGTGTAGACCAGCGTTTGGGTCAAGTTTCATGGAATTCTATGAACGTTCAATATTTAGCTGTTTTGCACGGTTTTATTAAAGGAAGTTCGTTTCCCTTTTACACTGACTTGTAGTTATTATTACGCTTAGCAAATTTACCACACAAATGCATGGGTCAAGGCCTACGTTTGGTTCGAGTTTCGTGGAATTTTGAGAACATTCAAAATTTAGCTGTTTTACATGGTTTTAGTAAAGCAAGTTCGTTTCCCTTATAGACTAACTTTTATTTATAATTACGCTTTGCAAATTTATGACACAAACGAATGGGTGTAGACCAGCGTTTGGGTCAAGTTTCATGGAATTCTATGAACGTTCAATATTTAGCTGTTTTGCACGGTTTATTAAAGCAAGTTCGTTTCCATTTTTACACTAACTTGTAATTATAATTACGCTTAGCAAATTTACCACACAAATGCATGGGTCTAGACCACATTTGGGTCAAGTTTCGTGGAATTCTGAGAACGTTTGATACTAAGCTGTTTTGCACGATTTTTTTAAAGCAAGTTCGTTTCCCTTTTACACTAACTTGTAGTTATTATTATGCTTATCAAATTTACCACACAAATGCATGGGACTAAACCTACGTTCGGTTCAAGTTTCATCGAATTGTAAGAACGTTCAAAATTTAGCTGTTTTGCACGGTTTTATTAAAGGAAGTTCGTTTCCCTTTTACACTGACTTGTAGTTATTATCACGCTTAGCAAATTTACCACACAAATGCATGGGTCAAGGCCTACCTTTGGTTCGAGTTTCGTGGAATTTTGAGAACATTCAAAATTTAGCTGTTTTGCATGGTTTTAGTAAAACAAGTTCGTTTCCCTTATACACTAGCTTTTATTTATTATTACGCTTTGCAAATTTACGACACAAACGAATGGGTGTAGACCAGCGTTTGGGTCAAGTTTCATGGAATTCTATGAACGTTCAATATTTAGCTGTTTTGCACGGTTTTATTAAAGGAAGTTCGTTTCCCTTTTACACTGACTTGTAGTTATTATTACGCTTAGCAAATTTACCACACAAATGCATGGGTCAAGGCCTACGTTTGGTTCGAGTTTCGTGGAATTTTGAGAACATTCAAAATTTAGCTGTTTTACATGGTTTTAGTAAAGCAAGTTCGTTTCCCTTATAGACTAACTTTTATTTATTATTACGCTTTGCAAATTTATGACACAAACGAATGGGTGTAGACCAGCGTTTGGGTCAAGTTTCATGGAATTCTATGAACGTTCAATATTTAGCTGTTTTGCACGGTTTATTAAAGCAAGTTCGTTTCCATTTTTACACTAACTTGTAATTATAATTACGCTTAGCAAATTTACCACACAAATGCATGGGTCTAGACCACATTTGGGTCAAGTTTCGTGGAATTCTGAGAACGTTTGATACTAAGCTGTTTTGCACGATTTTTTTAAAGCAAGTTTGTTTCTTTTTTTTGGGTAAATGTAAGTTTCATTAATAACATTGTAGTACAGTACAACATGGAAGTCATCAGTTGGTGTCTCCCTCGACAGGCCAAGGGATACGCCAAAGTCTAAATAAAGATCGTGTACTGACTGAACTAGGTAATGTAATGCTATGTATTCGCTGCTTGATATCCTCAATAATAACTATTGCCATGGTGCTGGGAGTCCTTTCAGTTTGCTCAAATCGTCTCAAATTTCTCTCCTTCCAAATGTGGTAAACACATGATGCTAATAGTGCTCGGTACGACATGTTAATAATGTGTTGACCTCTCCATCTCCGGGACGCCCATATAATATCCGTCATCCAGTCTCTATTGGGCCACGAGAATCGTATTATTTTCTGAATTTCTGTTATACACCGACGACTAAATCTGCATTGGAAAAATAAGTGGTCGTGTGTCTCCGTCGCTCCGTCGTTGCATAAAATGCACGGGCCGAGGTGGACTAGCCATGGTTTATCCGTCGTAGCCAACTTTCCAAGGATAGCAAGCCAGAGGATGAATAAGTGACGTGGAATCTTGAGTGATCCCGAAAGTAGCGAGTACCAGTCTACTTTCGGTCCAGGCGGATCAAAAAGCCTATAAAGAGTCTGAGTAGTAGGAATCCCATGGTCAAACCTCCAAATAATGTGGTCTTCTCCTCCATAAATTGTGGGTAGTGTATGTGTGATTTCCAAACACTCAAAATCTGTGATAGGGGGCCACTGCCACTCTCCTCCACTAATCACCGTACAGAGTTTTGTTGACTCCTCCAATCTAAGTAACCTCGGTCCACGTGGGAATGTATCACGCAGAGGTCCTAGATGATGCCATGGGTCCTGCCAAAGGTAGAATCTTCTCCCATCTCCTATTTTATAATCCACCATAGATCGGAGGAAGATCCGTAAACGGAGGAGTTTCCGCCATCCCCATGATCCTCCTTGCTCGCTAATCGTCCAGATGGAAGTATCTCGTAATCGACCCTGGTAGAGCCATGTAACCCATATCGAGGTTCTATCGCACCTGATGATATCACATAGTTTCTTAGCCATTAATGCACGATTCAAGAGAGTGATGTCCTTGAATCCTAGGCCTCCTTCCTCCTTCGGCCGGCACAGGTCCTTCCAGGCAACCTTGGCATATCCACTGGTTGATGTCCCTTTCCACAAGAAAGTTCTCAGCCTCTTCTCAATTTCATTGGTAACTTTCTTTGGCAGTATGAACGCTGAAGCCCAGTATAAACTCAACGCCATGAGTACAGATTTAATAATTTGTACTCTACCAGCATATGACAATGCAATACCCTCCCAACCAGCAATACGTTTATCAATTTTCATCAATAATGGGCGACAATCAGCAATTGTTAAGCGAGAGGATAAGAGAGGTAGTCCCAAGTACCTCATCGGGAGGACACCCTCCTGAAACCCGAGTGCTGTCAGCATCTCATCGCGAAGTCCTTGGGCTGAACGTGAGATAATAAGATGGCTTTTCTGCACGTTTAGCCTGAGCCCCGACCATACAGCAAATCGATCCAATCCTGTTTTAAAGACTCCAATAGAGTCCATATCAGCATGACAGAATAACAACAAATCATCAGCAAAACCCAACTGAAAAACTCTGGCTGAATCACATTTCCAGTGGAAGGAAAATAGTTCATCCTGATCAATCAACTGTAGGAAACTCAAGTGTAGTACTTCCATTACAAGCACGAACAAGTATGGCGAAAGAGGATCTCCCTGTCGAAGCCCTCTGGCCCCCTTAAAGAAACCATGAGGTTTCCCATTCAGCCCAACAGAAAATGAAGTTGTAGTCACACACATCTCAATCCACTTCACGAAATAAGGGGGAAACCCAAATAACTCCATTACCGCGATCATAAAATCCCACTCCACCGTGTCATATGCCTTTCGAATGTCCACTTTCAAAGCACACCGGGGTGGTAGACGGGCCTGGTTGTATCCTGTAAATAGCTCTTGTGCCAACATAATATTGTCTCCAATGTTTCGTCCGGGCACAAATGCCGCTTGGCATGGACTAATTATTTTGTCTAATATCACACTCAACCGTTGAACAAGGAGTTTGGCAATAATTTTATATAACACATTACAGCAAGATATAGGACGAAAATCACCAACTGTCATAGGTGTATGTACCTTGGGAATAAGCGCCAGAAGTGTAGTATTTATCTGCTTCAGAAGTCGTCCCGTATTAAAGAAATCCAGAACTGCCGAAGTCACTTCCTGCCCCACTATAGGCCATGCCGCTTTGAAAAAGCCCGATGAATACCCGTCCGGCCCCGGTGCCTTATCCTCAGCAATGTCAAAAACTGCTTGCTTAACATCCGCTGGTGTGAATGGCAAGATTAAAGAGTTAACATCCTCTTCACTCAATAGGTGTCTGACCCACGGTCGAAGGAATCGTAGATCAATCACGTCTTTCCTCTGTTCCCCACCAAGCAAGTTTTGATAGTACATGACAAATTCATTGACTACCTCTTGTGGTTCTGTGTGAGTGGCTCCATGATCATCATTAATTTGTAAGATTCTTCGCGCCGACCTCCGTTGAGCGATCTTACGAAAGAATACCCGGGAGCACTGGTCACCCCCCTTCATCCACTGCATTTTTGCTCGTTGTTGGAGCATACTTTGTTCAAGTTTGGCTGCTTTAGCCAGTATGAATCGGCAACAATGTTCCAACTGTAATAATAATTCATCATGTCTGTTCGAACTGACAAGTAATTGCGCCATCTCAAGAAACCCTTTTGCCAGCTGGACATTATGTGATAAGTCTCCTTTATTCCTCCTCTGCTCTCTAAACACCTGTTTAAGTGCTTTGAGTTTCCTCATTACCGCATACATAGGCGCCCCAATAATGTTATGTTGCCAAACCTGCTGCACACTGGGAATAAACTCTGGTGATAGGGTGAGATAATTGTCGAATCGAAACATACCTCCATATTGTTGTTGGCTATCCCCGTATAGCACCAGCGGTGAGTGATCTGATGTACGTGGAGTGAGGCTAGTGTAAAAAGATGTTGGGAATCGAGCCATCCATCTATCATTAATCAGCATTCGATCCAACCTTTTCCAAAGATTCCGTGGACTTGCACTGCAGTTATGCCACGTGTACCATTCTCCCTGCATGGGTAATGGTAGTAGACCTGCATTCTGAAAGCAAGTTTGTTTCCCTTTTACACTACTTGTAGTTATTATTATGCTTATCAAATTTACCACACAAATGCATGGGACTAGACCTACGTTTGGTCCAAGTTTCTTCGAATTGTGAGAACGTTCAAAACTTAGCTCTTTTGCACGGTTTTATTAAAGCAAGTTCGTTTCCCTTTTACAGTGACTTGTAGTTATTATTACGCTTAGCAAATTTACCACACAAATGCATGGGTAAAGACCTACGTGTGGTTCAAGTTTCGTGGAATTCTGAGAACATTCAAAATTTAGCTGTTTTGCATGGTTTTAGTAAAGCAACTTCGTTTCCCTTATACACTAACTTTTATTTGTTATTACGCTTTGCAAATTTACGACACAAATGCATGGGTGTAGACCAATGTTTGGGTCATGTTTCATGGAATTCTATGAACGTTCGATAATTAGCTGTTTTGCACGGTTTATTAAATCAAGTTCGTTTCCATTTTTACACTAACTTGTAATTATAATTACGCTTAGCAAATTTACCACACAAATGCATGGGTCTAGACCACATTTGGGTCAAGTTTCGTGGAATTCTGAGAACGTTTGATACTAAGCTGTTTTGCACGATTTTTTTAAAGCAAGTTCGTTTCCCTTTTACACTAACTTGTAGTTATTATTATGCTTATCAAATTTACCACACAAATGCATGGGACTAAACCTACGTTCGGTTCAAGTTTCATCGAATTGTAAGAACGTTCAAAATTTAGCTGTTTTGCACGGTTTTATTAAAGGAAGTTCGTTTCCCTTTTACACTGACTTGTAGTTATTATCACGCTTAGCAAATTTACCACACAAATGCATGGGTCAAGGCCTACCTTTGGTTCGAGTTTCGTGGAATTTTGAGAACATTCAAAATTTAGCTGTTTTGCATGGTTTTAGTAAAACAAGTTCGTTTCCCTTATACACTAGCTTTTATTTATTATTACGCTTTGCAAATTTACGACACAAACGAATGGGTGTAGACCAGCGTTTGGGTCAAGTTTCATGGAATTCTATGAACGTTCAATATTTAGCTGTTTTGCACGGTTTTATTAAAGGAAGTTCGTTTCCCTTTTACACTGACTTGTAGTTATTATTACGCTTAGCAAATTTACCACACAAATGCATGGGTCAAGGCCTACGTTTGGTTCGAGTTTCGTGGAATTTTGAGAACATTCAAAATTTAGCTGTTTTACATGGTTTTAGTAAAGCAAGTTCGTTTCCCTTATAGACTAACTTTTATTTATTATTACGCTTTGCAAATTTATGACACAAACGAATGGGTGTAGACCAGCGTTTGGGTCAAGTTTCATGGAATTCTATGAACGTTCAATATTTAGCTGTTTTGCACGGTTTATTAAAGCAAGTTCGTTTCCATTTTTACACTAACTTGTAATTATAATTACGCTTAGCAAATTTACCACACAAATGCATGGGTCTAGACCACATTTGGGTCAAGTTTCGTGGAATTCTGAGAACGTTTGATACTAAGCTGTTTTGCACGATTTTTTTAAAGCAAGTTTGTTTCCCTTTTACACTACTTGTAGTTATTATTATGCTTATCAAATTTACCACACAAATGCATGGGACTAGACCTACGTTTGGTTCAAGTTTCTTCGAATTGTGAGAACGTTCAAAACTTAGCTCTTTTGCACGGTTTTATTAAAGCAAGTTCGTTTCCCTTTTACAGTGACTTGTAGTTATTATTACGCTTAGCAAATTTACCACACAAATGCATGGGTAAAGACCTACGTGTGGTTCAAGTTTCGTGGAATTCTGAGAACATTCAAAATTTAGCTGTTTTGCATGGTTTTAGTAAAGCAACTTCGTTTCCCTTATACACTAACTTTTATTTGTTATTACGCTTTGCAAATTTACGACACAAATGCATGGGTGTAGACCAATGTTTGGGTCATGTTTCATGGAATTCTATGAACGTTCAATAATTAGCTGTTTTGCACGGTTTATTAAATCAAGTTCGTTTCCATTTTTACACTAACTTGTAATTATAATTACGCTTAGCAAATTTACCACACAAATGCATGGGTCTAGACCACATTTGGGTCAAGTTTCGTGGAATTCTGAGAACGTTTGATACTAAGCTGTTTTGCACGATTTTTTTAAAGCAAGTTCGTTTCCCTTTTACACTAACTTGTAGTTATTATTATGCTTATCAAATTTACCACACAAATGCATGGGACTAAACCTACGTTCGGTTCAAGTTTCATCGAATTGTAAGAACGTTCAAAATTTAGCTGTTTTGCACGGTTTTATTAAGGGAAGTTCGTTTCCCTTTTACACTGACTTGTAGTTATTATCACGCTTAGCAAATTTACCACACAAATGCATGGGTCAAGGCCTACCTTTGGTTCGAGTTTCGTGGAATTTTGAGAACATTCAAAATTTAGCTGTTTTGCATGGTTTTAGTAAAACAAGTTCGTTTCCCTTATACACTAGCTTTTATTTATTATTACGCTTTGCAAATTTACGACACAAACGAATGGGTGTAGACCAGCGTTTGGGTCAAGTTTCATGGAATTCTATGAACGTTCAATATTTAGCTGTTTTGCACGGTTTTATTAAAGGAAGTTCGTTTCCCTTTTACACTGACTTGTAGTTATTATTACGCTTAGCAAATTTACCACACAAATGCATGGGTCAAGGCCTACGTTTGGTTCGAGTTTCGTGGAATTTTGAGAACATTCAAAATTTAGCTGTTTTGCATGGTTTTAGTAAAACAAGTTCGTTTCCCTTATACACTAGCTTTTATTTATTATTACGCTTTGCAAATTTACGACACAAACGAATGGGTGTAGACCAGCGTTAGGGTCAAGTTTCATGGAATTCTATGAACGTTCAATATTTAGCTGTTTTGCACGGTTTTACTAAAGGAAGTTCGTTTCCCTTTTACACTGACTTGTAGTTATTATTACGCTTAGCAAATTTACCACACAAATGCATGGGTCAAGGCCTACGTTTGGTTCGAGTTTCGTGGAATTTTGAAAACATTCAAAATTTAGCTGTTTTACATGGTTTTAGTAAAGCAAGTTCGTTTCCCTTATAGACTAACTTTTATTTATTATTACGCTTTGCAAATTTATGACACAAACGAATGGGTGTAGACCAGCGTTTGGGTCAAGTTTCATGGAATTCTATGAACGTTCAATATTTAGCTGTTTTGCACGGTTTATTAAAGCAAGTTCGTTTCCATTTTTACACTAACTTGTAATTATAATTACGCTTAGCAAATTTACCACACAAATGCATGGGTCTAGACCACATTTGGGTCAAGTTTCGTGGAATTCTGAGAACGTTTGATACTAAGCTGTTTTGCACGATTTTTTTAAAGCAAGTTTGTTTCCCTTTTACACTACTTGTAGTTATTATTATGCTTATCAAATTTACCACACAAATGCATGGGACTAGACCTACGTTTGGTTCAAGTTTCTTCGAATTGTGAGAACGTTCAAAACTTAGCTCTTTTGCACGGTTTTATTAAAGCAAGTTCGTTTCCCTTTTACAGTGACTTGTAGTTATTATTACGCTTAGCAAATTTACCACACAAATGCATGGGTAAAGACCTACGTGTGGTTCAAGTTTCGTGGAATTCTGAGAACATTCAAAATTTAGCTGTTTTGCATGGTTTTAATAAAGCAACTTCGTTTCCCTTATACACTAACTTTTATTTGTTATTACGCTTTGCAAATTTACGACACAAATGCATGGGTGTAGACCAATGTTTGGGTCATGTTTCATGGAATTCTATGAACGTTCGATAATTAGCTGTTTTGCACGGTTTATTAAATCAAGTTCGTTTCCATTTTTACACTAACTTGTAATTATAATTACGCTTAGCAAATTTACCACACAAATGCATGGGTCTAGACCACATTTGGGTCAAGTTTCGTGGAATTCTGAGAACGTTTGATACTAAGCTGTTTTGCACGATTTTTTTAAAGCAAGTTCGTTTCCCTTTTACACTAACTTGTAGTTATTATTATGCTTATCAAATTTACCACACAAATGCATGGGACTAAACCTACGTTCGGTTCAAGTTTCATCGAATTGTAAGAACGTTCAAAATTTAGCTGTTTTGCACGGTTTTATTAAAGGAAGTTCGTTTCCCTTTTACACTGACTTGTAGTTATTATCACGCTTAGCAAATTTACCACACAAATGCATGGGTCAAGGCCTACCTTTGGTTCGAGTTTCGTGGAATTTTGAGAACATTCAAAATTTAGCTGTTTTGCATGGTTTTAGTAAAACAAGTTCGTTTCCCTTATACACTAGCTTTTATTTATTATTACGCTTTGCAAATTTACGACACAAACGAATGGGTGTAGACCAGCGTTTGGGTCAAGTTTCATGGAATTCTATGAACGTTCAATATTTAGCTGTTTTGCACGGTTTTATTAAAGGAAGTTCGTTTCCCTTTTACACTGACTTGTAGTTATTATTACGCTTAGCAAATTTACCACACAAATGCATGGGTCAAGGCCTACGTTTGGTTCGAGTTTCGTGGAATTTTGAGAACATTCAAAATTTAGCTGTTTTACATGGTTTTAGTAAAGCAAGTTCGTTTCCCTTATAGACTAACTTTTATTTATTATTACGCTTTGCAAATTTATGACACAAACGAATGGGTGTAGACCAGCGTTTGGGTCAAGTTTCATGGAATTCTATGAACGTTCAATATTTAGCTGTTTTGCACGGTTTATTAAAGCAAGTTCGTTTCCATTTTTACACTAACTTGTAATTATAATTACGCTTAGCAAATTTACCACACAAATGCATGGGTCTAGACCACATTTGGGTCAAGTTTCGTGGAATTCTGAGAACGTTTGATACTAAGCTGTTTTGCACGATTTTTTTAAAGCAAGTTTGTTTCCCTTTTACACTACTTGTAGTTATTATTATGCTTATCAAATTTACCACACAAATGCATGGGACTAGACCTACGTTTGGTTCAAGTTTCTTCGAATTGTGAGAACGTTCAAAACTTAGCTCTTTTGCACGGTTTTATTAAAGCAAGTTCGTTTCCCTTTTACAGTGACTTGTAGTTATTATTACGCTTAGCAAATTTACCACACAAATGCATGGGTAAAGACCTACGTGTGGTTCAAGTTTCGTGGAATTCTGAGAACATTCAAAATTTAGCTGTTTTGCATGGTTTTAGTAAAGCAACTTCGTTTCCCTTATACACTAACTTTTATTTGTTATTACGCTTTGCAAATTTACGACACAAATGCATGGGTGTAGACCAATGTTTGGGTCATGTTTCATGGAATTCTATGAACGTTCAATAATTAGCTGTTTTGCACGGTTTATTAAATCAAGTTCGTTTCCATTTTTACACTAACTTGTAATTATAATTACGCTTAGCAAATTTACCACACAAATGCATGGGTCTAGACCACATTTGGGTCAAGTTTCGTGGAATTCTGAGAACGTTTGATACTAAGCTGTTTTGCACGATTTTTTTAAAGCAAGTTCGTTTCCCTTTTACACTAACTTGTAGTTATTATTATGCTTATCAAATTTACCACACAAATGCATGGGACTAAACCTACGTTCGGTTCAAGTTTCATCGAATTGTAAGAACGTTCAAAATTTAGCTGTTTTGCACGGTTTTATTAAAGGAAGTTCGTTTCCCTTTTACACTGACTTGTAGTTATTATCACGCTTAGCAAATTTACCACACAAATGCATGGGTCAAGGCCTACCTTTGGTTCGAGTTTCGTGGAATTTTGAGAACATTCAAAATTTAGCTGTTTTGCATGGTTTTAGTAAAACAAGTTCGTTTCCCTTATACACTAGCTTTTATTTATTATTACGCTTTGCAAATTTACGACACAAACGAATGGGTGTAGACCAGCGTTTGGGTCAAGTTTCATGGAATTCTATGAACGTTCAATATTTAGCTGTTTTGCACGGTTTTATTAAAGGAAGTTCGTTTCCCTTTTACACTGACTTGTAGTTATTATTACGCTTAGCAAATTTACCACACAAATGCATGGGTCAAGGCCTACGTTTGGTTCGAGTTTCGTGGAATTTTGAGAACATTCAAAATTTAGCTGTTTTACATGGTTTTAGTAAAGCAAGTTCGTTTCCCTTATAGACTAACTTTTATTTATTATTACGCTTTGCAAATTTATGACACAAACGAATGGGTGTAGACCAGCGTTTGGGTCAAGTTTCATGGAATTCTATGAACGTTCAATATTTAGCTGTTTTGCACGGTTTATTAAAGCAAGTTCGTTTCCATTTTTACACTAACTTGTAATTATAATTACGCTTAGCAAATTTACCACACAAATGCATGGGTCTAGACCACATTTGGGTCAAGTTTCGTGGAATTCTGAGAACGTTTGATACTAAGCTGTTTTGCACGATTTTTTTAAAGCAAGTTTGTTTCCCTTTTACACTACTTGTAGTTATTATTATGCTTATCAAATTTACCACACAAATGCATGGGACTAGACCTACGTTTGGTTCAAGTTTCTTCGAATTGTGAGAACGTTCAAAACTTAGCTCTTTTGCACGGTTTTATTAAAGCAAGTTCGTTTCCCTTTTACAGTGACTTGTAGTTATTATTACGCTTAGCAAATTTACCACACAAATGCATGGGTAAAGACCTACGTGTGGTTCAAGTTTCGTGGAATTCTGAGAACATTCAAAATTTAGCTGTTTTGCATGGTTTTAGTAAAGCAACTTCGTTTCCCTTATACACTAACTTTTATTTGTTATTACGCTTTGCAAATTTACGACACAAATGCATGGGTGTAGACCAATGTTTGGGTCATGTTTCATGGAATTCTATGAACGTTCAATAATTAGTTGTTTTGCACGGTTTATTAAATCAAGTTCGTTTCCATTTTTACACTAACTTGTAATTATAATTACGCTTAGCAAATTTACCACACAAATGCATGGGTCTAGACCACATTTGGGTCAAGTTTCGTGGAATTCTGAGAACGTTTGATACTAAGCTGTTTTGCACGATTTTTTTAAAGCAAGTTCGTTTCCCTTTTACACTAACTTGTAGTTATTATTATGCTTATCAAATTTACCACACAAATGCATGGGACTAAACCTACGTTCGGTTCAAGTTTCATCGAATTGTAAGAACGTTCAAAATTTAGCTGTTTTGCACGGTTTTATTAAAGGAAGTTCGTTTCCCTTTTACACTGACTTGTAGTTATTATCACGCTTAGCAAATTTACCACACAAATGCATGGGTCAAGGCCTACCTTTGGTTCGAGTTTCGTGGAATTTTGAGAACATTCAAAATTTAGCTGTTTTGCATGGTTTTAGTAAAACAAGTTCGTTTCCCTTATACACTAGCTTTTATTTATTATTACGCTTTGCAAATTTACGACACAAACGAATGGGTGTAGACCAGCGTTTGGGTCAAGTTTCATGGAATTCTATGAACGTTCAATATTTAGCTGTTTTGCACGGTTTTATTAAAGGAAGTTCGTTTCCCTTTTACACTGACTTGTAGTTATTATTACGCTTAGCAAATTTACCACACAAATGCATGGGTCAAGGCCTACGTTTGGTTCGAGTTTCGTGGAATTTTGAGAACATTCAAAATTTAGCTGTTTTGCATGGTTTTAGTAAAACAAGTTCGTTTCCCTTATACACTAGCTTTTATTTATTATTACGCTTTGCAAATTTACGACACAAACGAATGGGTGTAGACCAGCGTTTGGGTCAAGTTTCATGGAATTCTATGAACGTTCAATATTTAGCTGTTTTGCACGGTTTTACTAAAGGAAGTTCGTTTCCCTTTTACACTGACTTGTAGTTATTATTACGCTTAGCAAATTTACCACACAAATGCATGGGTCAAGGCCTACGTTTGGTTCGAGTTTCGTGGAATTTTGAAAACATTCAAAATTTAGCTGTTTTACATGGTTTTAGTAAAGCAAGTTCGTTTCCCTTATAGACTAACTTTTATTTATTATTACGCTTTGCAAATTTATGACACAAACGAATGGGTGTAGACCAGCGTTTGGGTCAAGTTTCATGGAATTCTATGAACGTTCAATATTTAGCTGTTTTGCACGGTTTATTAAAGCAAGTTCGTTTCCATTTTTACACTAACTTGTAATTATAATTACGCTTAGCAAATTTACCACACAAATGCATGGGTCTAGACCACATTTGGGTCAAGTTTCGTGGAATTCTGAGAACGTTTGATACTAAGCTGTTTTGCACGATTTTTTTAAAGCAAGTTTGTTTCCCTTTTACACTACTTGTAGTTATTATTATGCTTATCAAATTTACCACACAAATGCATGGGACTAGACCTACGTTTGGTTCAAGTTTCTTCGAATTGTGAGAACGTTCAAAACTTAGCTCTTTTGCACGGTTTTATTAAAGCAAGTTCGTTTCCCTTTTACAGTGACTTGTAGTTATTATTACGCTTAGCAAATTTACCACACAAATGCATGGGTAAAGACCTACGTGTGGTTCAAGTTTCGTGGAATTCTGAGAACATTCAAAATTTAGCTGTTTTGCATGGTTTTAATAAAGCAACTTCGTTTCCCTTATACACTAACTTTTATTTGTTATTACACTTTGCAAATTTACGACACAAATGCATGGGTGTAGACCAATGTTTGGGTCATGTTTCATGGAATTCTATGAACGTTCAATAATTAGCTGTTTTGCACGGTTTATTAAATCAAGTTCGTTTCCATTTTTACACTAACTTGTAATTATAATTACGCTTAGCAAATTTACCACACAAATGCATGGGTCTAGACCACATTTGGGTCAAGTTTCGTGGAATTCTGAGAACGTTTGATACTAAGCTGTTTTGCACGATTTTTTTAAAGCAAGTTCGTTTCCCTTTTACACTAACTTGTAGTTATTATTATGCTTATCAAATTTACCACACAAATGCATGGGACTAAACCTACGTTCGGTTCAAGTTTCATCGAATTGTAAGAACGTTCAAAATTTAGCTGTTTTGCACGGTTTTATTAAAGGAAGTTCGTTTCCCTTTTACACTGACTTGTAGTTATTATCACGCTTAGCAAATTTACCACACAAATGCATGGGTCAAGGCCTACCTTTGGTTCGAGTTTCGTGGAATTTTGAGAACATTCAAAATTTAGCTGTTTTGCATGGTTTTAGTAAAACAAGTTCGTTTCCCTTATACACTAGCTTTTATTTATTATTACGCTTTGCAAATTTACGACACAAACGAATGGGTGTAGACCAGCGTTTGGGTCAAGTTTCATGGAATTCTATGAACGTTCAATATTTAGCTGTTTTGCACGGTTTTATTAAAGGAAGTTCGTTTCCCTTTTACACTGACTTGTAGTTATTATTACGCTTAGCAAATTTACCACACAAATGCATGGGTCAAGGCCTACGTTTGGTTCGAGTTTCGTGGAATTTTGAGAACATTCAAAATTTAGCTGTTTTACATGGTTTTAGTAAAGCAAGTTCGTTTCCCTTATAGACTAACTTGTAGTTATTATTATGCTTATCAAATTTACCACACAAATGCATGGGACTAAACCTACGTTCGGTTCAAGTTTCATCGAATTGTAAGAACGTTCAAAATTTAGCTGTTTTGCACGGTTTTATTAAAGGAAGTTCGTTTCCCTTTTACACTGACTTGTAGTTATTATCACGCTTAGCAAATTTACCACACAAATGCATGGGTCAAGGCCTACCTTTGGTTCGAGTTTCGTGGAATTTTGAGAACATTCAAAATTTAGCTGTTTTGCATGGTTTTAGTAAAACAAGTTCGTTTTCCTTATACACTAGCTTTTATTTATTATTACGCTTTGCAAATTTACGACACAAACGAATGGGTGTAGACCAGCGTTTGGGTCAAGTTTCATGGAATTCTATGAACGTTCAATATTTAGCTGTTTTGCACGGTTTTATTAAAGGAAGTTCGTTTCCCTTTTACACTGACTTGTAGTTATTATTACGCTTAGCAAATTTACCACACAAATGCATGGGTCAAGGCCTACGTTTTGGTTCGAGTTTCGTGGAATTTTGAGAACATTCAAAATTTAGATGTTTTACATGGTTTTAGTAAAGCAAGTTCGTTTCCCAATTCATACATTGTCGAGTCACGAATAGGGCTGACAATGAAATTGCTATCATTACTGTTGTTTATGGTGCTTCTGAAGTGAGTGGTCGACGTGCCTTATGGAATTCTCTACAAACCCTTGCCACACAGTGCACGGACGTTCCATGGCTGGTGGGAGGAGATTTCAATGCAGTCCGCGAGATTAATGAGGTGTGTGGCAACTCGGGAGATATAAGGATTGCTATGGAAGATTTCAACAATAGTATTCAGGAAGCTGGATTGTTACCAATGCCTATGCAAGGTGAATGGTATACTTGGCACAATTGCAGCACGTCTACGAGGAGCCTATGGAAACGATTGGATAGGATACTCATCAATGATCGCTGGCTAGCACGGTTTCCTACTTCATCATATCATAGTCTTACACCCCGTACTTCGGACCACTCGCCGTTGGTCCTAGTTGGAGACTCACAGCATCATAACAATCGAGGTATGTTTCGGTTTGATAATTACCTAACCCTATCGCCTGATTTCATCCCCAGTGTCCAGAATATTTGGCAACATGAGGTGGTTGGAGTGCCCATGTATGCAGTGTCACGTAAACTAAAGGCCCTCAAACCGGTCTTTAGACAGCAGAGGAGGAATAAGGGAGACTTGACCCTTAATGTCCAATTAGCGAAGGGGTTCCTTGAAGAGGCACAAAACTTGGTGAGTTCAGACAGGCAGAACGAGCTCTTCCTATTTCTTGAACATTGCTGCCGGCTAGTGTACGCTAAAGCAGTCAAACTTGAGCAAATTATGCTACAACAAAGAGCCAAGTTGCAATGGATGAAGGGAGGGGACCAATGCTCCCGGATCTTCTTTCGTAAAATCGCTCAGAGACGGGCAGTGAGGAGGATCTTGCAAATAAATGATGAGAATGGTACCACTCACACAGAACCGAGTGAGGTCGTGCAAGAATTTGTGTCATTCTATCAGAACCTCTTAGGAGGTAACAGACGTCGGCTAATGGTGGATATTAATTACCTCAGACCTTGGGCGAGGCATATACTATCCAATGAGGAGGCTAGCCACTTAACCCTACCTTTCTCACCGGAAGATGTGAAACTAGCCATTTTTGACATTGCCGAGGATAAGGCTCCGGGCCCTGATGGTTTCTCGTCCGGGTTTTTCAAGGCAGCTTGGCCAGTTGTGGGTACCGAAGTTACAAGGGCGGTATTGGATTTCTTTACTACGGGGAAACTCCTTAAACAAGTTAACACCACACTTTTGGCATTGATCCCCAAGGTACATACTCCTATGTCTGTCAATGATTTTAGACCTATCTCATGCTGTAATGTTTTATATAAGGTCATTACTAAAATGCTTGTCCAACGGTTGAGTATGGTTCTGGACAAGCTAATCAGTCCCTGCCAAACAGCCTTCATCCCGGGAAGAAGCATAGGGGACAATATTTTGCTAGCACAGGAACTGTTCACAGGATATAATCAGATACGCCTTCCCCCAAGATGTGCACTTAAAGTGGATATTAGAAAGGCCTACGACACAGTCGAGTGGGACTTCCTCACCGCAGTTTTACAGTTCTTCAATTTTCCAACTACATTCATTAGATGGATTGAGGAGTGCATTTCGACGGCCTCATTTTCGATTGGCCTTAATGGAAAACCTCACGGGTTTTTTAATGGGTCGAGAGGTCTACGCCAAGGAGACCCTTTATCTCCTTACCTCTTTGTGCTTGTCATGGAAATTCTACATTTGGAATTCTTACAACTTATTGAACAGGACATGCAATTCACCTACCATTGGAAGTGTGAGCCAGCTAGGGTATTCCAATTGGGTTTTGCAGATGATCTCCTCCTCTTTTGTGGAGCTGATATGGACTCAGTCAGAGTGTTCAAGATAGGACTGGACAGATTTGCAGAATGGTCAGGCCTCCAGTTGAATATACAAAAGAGCCACCTTATTTTATC
Organism: Sesamum indicum; assembly: GCF_026168435.1. Taxonomy (NCBI): domain Eukaryota; kingdom Viridiplantae; phylum Streptophyta; class Magnoliopsida; order Lamiales; family Pedaliaceae; genus Sesamum; species Sesamum indicum. The sequence continues at coordinate 11,314,335 of NC_142659.1, forward strand.
TCGGTCTGCACAAGATAGGAGAGAACAGATGTTAGCAGTGCTGGGTTTTCAAGAGGGGCATCTCCCGATGAGGTACTTGGGTCTCCCACTACTCTCATCTAGATTGTCTATCTCCGACTGTCAACCACTTCTATCTAAAATTGATGCACGTATTACTGGATGGGAAGGAATATCATTATCATATGCTGGGCGGGTACAGATCATCAAATCTGTACTCTCAACACTGAGCTTGTATTGGGCATCTGCATTTATCTTACCAAAGGCTGTCATTAAGGAAGTGGAGAAACGCCTTCGAACATTCCTATGGAAAGGAACCTCTATGACGGGATATGCCAAAGTAGCGTGGAAAGATATTTGCAAACCGGTTGAAGAAGGGGGTTTAGGAATTAAAGATATTGGTATTCTTAATCGTGCCTTAATGACAAAAAAATTGTGCGATGTCATTAGATGCGACCGAACATCTATCTGGGTTGAGTGGTTGCAGCACGGACGATTACGGAATAACTCCATATGGACAGTTGGCGAGCATGGAGGATCATGGGGTTGGCGAAAAATGCTTCGTCTGCGCAGATCTATCCAACCAATGGTGGAGCTTCATATTGGAGATGGGAGAAGCTTCTATCTATGGAAGGATCCATGGCACCAACTTGGACCCCTGCTTCCTAGATTTCCACGCGGACCGAGGTTACTTGGACTTGAAGACTCCACTAAACTTTCTTCGGTCATTGACGGAGGCCAATGGTACTGGCCTCTTATTACGGATCTGGAATGCCTTCAAATCACATATACACTACCCCAGATTCATGGAGGCGAGGATAGAATCATTTGGCGATTTCCTGAGGGGCAACCCACTACCCAAGCACTTTACCGACTCTTTTGCCCGCCAGAACCGAAAGTGGGCTGGACTTCACTACTCTCGGGACCTTTGAAGATTCCACGCCATTCATTTATCTTATGGATGGCTATCCAGGAAAAGCTACCGACAACTGACAGACCATGGCTCACACACCTTGGTGGGTGTATTCTTTGTAACGAGGAGGCATTGGAGACGCATAGCCACCTCTTCTTCCGATGCCGATTCAGTAGATTATGCCTTGCAGCTGTTCGTCGAATTATTCGAGTCCCTTGGCCCAACCGGGAATGGGGAAGGGACGTCGAATGGGCAACAAGAAAATGGAGAGGGAAGCATATTATTAACTCAGCCTATCGAGCACTACTTGGATCACTCGTCTACCATATATGGCGAGAAAGAAACTTGAGACGATTCCAGCAAATTGAACATCCGGCAAACGTTTTGGCTTCTTTCATTGTAGATGATATTAGACAGAGGATCTTGAGTATTAATATGTCTATCTCCATTAGCACAATTGCTCTTTACAGATTGTGGCGTATCCCTTGGCCTGTCGAGGGATAAACCAATTGACTGTTGTACTGTAACTTTATTATCTTAATGCAAATTACATTTACCGAAAAAAAAAAAGCAAGTTCGTTTCCCTTATAGACTAACTTTTATTTATTATTACGCTTTGCAAATTTATGACACAAACGAATGGGTGTAGACCAGCGTTTGGGTCAAGTTTCATGGAATTCTATGAACGTTCAATATTTAGCTGTTTTGCACGGTTTATTAAAGCAAGTTCGTTTCCATTTTTACACTAACTTGTAATTATAATTACGCTTAGCAAATTTACCACACAAATGCATGGGTCTAGACCACATTTGGGTCAAGTTTCGTGGAATTCTGAGAACGTTTGATACTAAGCTGTTTTGCACGATTTTTTTAAAGCAAGTTTGTTTCCCTTTTACACTACTTGTAGTTATTATTATGCTTATCAAATTTACCACACAAATGCATGGGACTAGACCTACGTTTGGTTCAAGTTTCTTCGAATTATGAGAACGTTCAAAACTTAGCTCTTTTGCACGGTTTTATTAAAGCAAGTTCGTTTCCCTTTTATAGTGACTTGTAGTTATTATTACGCTTAGCAAATTTACCACACAAATGCATGGGTAAAGACCTACGTGTAGTTCGAGTTTCGTGGAATTCTGAGAACATTCAAAATTAGCTGTTTTGCTTGGTTTTAGTAAAGCAACTTCGTTTCCCTTATACACTAACTTTTATTTGTTATTACGCTTTGCAAATTTACGACACAAATGCATGGGTGTAGACCAATGTTTGGGTCATGTTTCATGGAATTCTATGAACGTTCAATAATTAGCTGTTTTGCACGGTTTATTAAAGCAAGTTCATTTCCATTTTTACACTAACTTGTAATTATAATTACGCTTAGCAAATTTACCACACAAATGCATGGGTCTAGACCACATTTGGGTCAAGTTTCGTGGAATTCTGAGAACGATTGATACTAATCTGTTTTGCACGATTTTTTTAAAGCAAGTTCGTTTCCCTTTTACACTAAGTTGTAGTTATTATTATGCTTATCAAATTTACCACACAAATGCATGGGACTAAACCTACGGTTGGTTCAAGTTTCATCGAATTGTAAGAACGTTCAAAATTTAGCTGTTTTGCACGGTTTTATTAAAGGAAGTTCGTTTTCCTTTTACAGTGACTTGTAGTTATTATCACGCTTAGCAAATTTACCACACAAATGCATGGGTCAAGGCCTACCTTTGGTTCGAGTTTCGTGGAATTTTGAGAACATTCAAAATTTAGCTGTTTTGCATGGTTTTAGTAAAACAAGTTCGTTTCCCTTATACACTAGCTTTTATTTATTATTACGCTTTGCAAATTTACGACACAAACGAATGGGTGTAGACCAGCGTTTGGGTCAAGTTTCATGGAATTCTATGAACGTTCAATATTTAGCTGTTTTGCAGGGTTTATTAAAGCAAGTTCGTTTCCATTTTTACACTAACTTGTAATTATAATTACGCTTAGCAAATTTACCACACAAATGCATGGGTCTAGACCACATTTGGGTCAAGTTTCGTGGAATTCTGAGAACGTTTGATACTAAGCTGTTTTTTAGGGGGTAAGTGTAAGTTTCATTAAAAAATAGGTAAAGAGTACAGAGTACAAGTACAGAGTACAGAGTACAACAATCAAACGGTTACATGGTGGTACCCCCAACAGACCAAGGGATACGCCAAAGTCTATAGAGTGCACATGTACTAATAGAACTGGAAAGATTAATACTAATTATCCTCTGTCTGACGTCTTCAATGATGCAGGTAGCTAATATAGCTTCCGGCCGATGAGTGTGCTCAAAACGTCTCAGATTCCTCTCTCTCCAAATATGGTAAGTGCATGCACTAAGTAATGCTCGATAAGCGACATTAACAATATGCTTCCCCCTCCACTTCCTCGATGCCCATTCCACGTCTCTTGTCCATTCACGATTGGGCCAAGCAAAACGAATATGGTGTCGTATAGCTGCAAGGCATCCTCTGCTATATCGACATCTGAAGAACATGTGATTGTGTGTCTCCGCTGCACCCTCGTCACAGAGTATACATCCCCCTAGATGTGTCATCCAAGGTTTATCAGTTGTCGGTAGCTTCTCCTGAATTGCTAACCAAAGAATGAAGTTATGGCGGGGAATCTTCAAAGAACCCGAAAGTAGTGAAGACCAGCCTACTTTCGGTCCAGGTGGGCAAAAAAATCTATAAAGGGATTGTGTGGTGGGTCGTCCCTCTGATAACCGCCAGTTTATCCTGTCATCTCCTCCATGAATCTGGGGTAATATGTGAGTAATCTCCATACATTCCAAATCGGTAATGAAGGGCCACTGCCATTGTCCCTCATTAATGACCACTTGTAGTTTGGTGGATTCATCAAGTCCTAAGAGGCTCGGTCCCCTAGGGAATCTAGTAATAAGTGGGCCCAAGTGGTGCCACGGGTCCTTCCACAAGTAGAATGACCTCCCCTCTCCAATAAGAAACTCTGTCATAGGTCGTATAGAGCTGCGAAGTCGGAGTAGTTTTCGCCATCCCCATGATCCTCCCTTCTCATTAATTGTCCAAATTGAGGTGTTGTGCAATCGAGTCTGCTTCAACCATTCAACCCATATAGATGTTCGGTCACATCTAATAACATCACATAACTTCTTTGCCATTAATGAGCGGTTAAGGATTCCAATATCCTTAATTCCTTGGCCTCCTTCATTAATAGGTTTACACACATCCTTCCACGCTACCTTGGCGTATCCCGATGTAGAAGTGCCTTTCCAAAGAAAAGTTCTGAGCCGTTTCTCAATTTGTTTAATGATAGCCTTTGGTAAGATGAATGCAGACGCCCAATAGATGCTCATTGCTGAAAGTACCGATTTAATGATTTGAATACGTCCAGCATATGATAGTGAAATTCCTTCCCAGCCATTAATGCGAGCATCAATTTTCAATAGAAGTGGTTGGCAATCGGATATAGACAATCTAGAGGACAGTAGAGGGAGACCCAAGTACCTCATCGGTAGTTGGCCCTCTTGGAAACCCATGATTGATAAAATCTGATCCTTCCAGGCTTGTGCCGATCGAGAGATAATGACATGACTTTTTTGTACATTCAACCGAAGTCCCGACCATTCAGCAAATCGGTCCAACCCCCTCTTGAGGGTCCCGAGTGAATTCAAGTCAGCTCTACAAAAGAGCAGGAGGTCGTCTGCGAATCCCAGCTGGAAGACTTTGGCCGGCTCACATTTCCAGTGAAAAGAGAATTGCGAATCCTGCTCAATAAGTTGCAGTAATCCCAAATGCAAAACTTCCATAACAAGAACAAAGAGATAGGGCGATAGAGGGTCTCCCTGTCTTAGTCCACGTGCTCCTGCAAAGAAACCATGAGGGTTTCCATTCAGACCAATAGAAAAAGCCGTCGTCGTTACACACTCCTCAATCCACCTGGTGAACGTTTGGGGGAATCCAAATAGTTGCAAGACCGCAAGTAGGAAATCCCACTCAACAGTATCATATGCCTTCCTGATATCAACTTTTAGGGTACAACGAGGTGGGAGCCTCACCTGATTGTATCCCGTGAGCAGTTCCTGTGCCAACAAAATGTTGTCCCCAATGCTACGCCCTGGGATAAATGCTCCCTGACAGGGGCTAATAATCTTGTCCAGAACCACACTCAACCGCTGGACAAGTAGTTTTGCAATAATTTTGTATAACACATTACAGCATGAAATAGGTCTAAAGTCACCAACAGTCATAGGAGTGTGTACCTTTGGGATTAGTGCCAAAAGTGTGGAGTTGACTTGTTTGAGTAGCTTACCGGTACTAAAGAATTCCAGTACCGCCTTTGTAACTTCCTGTCCCACCACTGGCCAGGCTGCTTTAAAGAATCCTGATGAGTATCCATCAGGTCCCGGGGCCTTGTCATCTGCAATGTCAAATACTGCTTGCTTCACATCATCCGGTGTAAACGCCAATATAAGATGGCCAGCCTCTTCATTAGAAAGAATATGTCTTGCCCACGGTCTGAGAAAGCCAATATCAAGCGCTATCTGACGTCGGTTACCGCCCAGAAGATTTTGATAGTAACAGACAAATTCATTGATGATCTCTTCTGGTTCAGTGTGGATGGTCCCGTTGTCATCACTTATCTGCAGTATCCTCCTTGCCACCCTTCTCTTGGCAATTTTACGAAAGAAAATTCGGGAGCATTGGTCCCCCCCCTTCATCCATTGCATCTTGGCTCGCTGTTGCAGCATGATTTGTTCCAGTTTTGCCGCTTTAGCATAAACCAGGCGGCAACAGTGTTCTAATAGTAGGAAGGCCTCATTTTGTCTATCTGAACTCACCAGTTGTTGTGCCTCATCTAGAAAGCCTTTAGCTAATTGCACGTTGAGGGTCAAATCCCCCTTCTTTCTCCTTTGCTCTCTGAAGACCGGTTTCAGTGCTTTGAGTTTACGTGTTACCGCAAACATAGGCACCCCAACGATTGTATTCTGCCAGATATTTTGCACACTGGGGATGAATTCAGGTGAGAGTGTTAGGTAGTTGTCAAATCGGAACATACCTCCTGTTTGATTTTGCCTGTCCCTATGCAGAAGGAGCGGCGAGTGGTCAGAAGTCCGCGGTAGGAGGCTATGATAGTATGAGGAGGGGAACCTCGCAAGCCATCTATCATTAATAAGGAAACGATCCAATTTCTTCCATAGACTTCGCGAGTTCGTGCTGCAGTTGTGCCAAGTATACCATTCCCCCTGCATAGGCATGGGTATTAGCCCGGCCTCCTGAATACCAGCATTGAATTCTTCCATGGCCATCCTTATATCCCCAGAAGCTCCACACACCTCATTCATGTCTCGGACCGCGTTGAAGTCCCCCCCCACCAGCCAGGGCTCATCCGAGTGCTCTCGAGCTAATGATTCCAAGGTATTCCATAAATTTCTACGATCTATCATCTCAGAGGCACCATAAACAATAGTGATAATGAGGGATTCACTATCTGTCCTATGAGTGACACGACAGTGCATAAATTGGTTCCCCAAATCAAGAATATGAACGTCCACAATATTATCATCCCACGCTACCCAAATACGATTGCCCACAGTTGCATAATCAACAAACCATTTCCAATGCGGAAGCAAAACAGACTGAATATGCATGACGTTGTTAAAACGCACACGAGTTTCTAAGATGCCCATGAAGTCTAACCTGTATTCCGAGATAAGGTCCTTTAATGCGAGCTGATGGTCTCTCTTGTTCAGCCCCCGGACATTCCACACTGCGAGATTCAACATGGATCACTACTAGAGGGGCTGCATGTGATAGGACCCCTAGTGTTCTCTTCTGCGTCGTCCAGTGAGTTCAGAGCATCAAAAGGATTAAAAGTAACCACTTCCTTTCCCTTCTCTTTCTGCAATGAGTTGAAGCGTTTATTCTGTTTTGTACCTTCATCTCCTTTCTCTTTATCCTCCACCACAGCCACGGTCTTATGTTTCTTTACTCTCTCCTCGGTAATTGGTGGAGGGGGAGGGACGTTGGCTTTCGGTACATACACTTTCACTGGAGGCTTTGTCTGTTTCTGAGGATTTGTTAACGAACACTCCTTCACCGAGTGACCCAACGTCATGCATCCTGTGCATTTAGGGGGAAGCCATTCATACTCAATATCAACCTTGCATGGGGTTTCCCCACCATCTTCATCTGGTGTCATTATAATAATATGTTTTTCCAATTTCTGAGTAACATCAATCATCACGCATACACGAGCGAAGTCCAGTCTCGTGCATGCCCGTGTTATCGCATCAGGGTATAGAGGCTTACCCACACCGCTAGCCACAGTGCTCAATCCTTCCGTCGTCCAGAATTCCAACGGAAGGTGTCGCATTTTTATCCAGACCGGTACTTGTGTATGCTTCAACTTTCTCATAGCCATACCCGGTTCCCACTTTTGCAACACAATTGGTTGTCCCTGAAATAGCCATGGCCCCCCTTCTATGACCTCCTCCATATCGATTTCCGTTTTGAATCGGAAGAAAAAGAATCCATTTGCAGTTGCTGTGACTTCTTGTAGCGCCGGCCAAATCGAATGGGCAAACTCCTTTAAATGGTGATAGAACGGCCGCTTACCCATAAAATATCCCACTGCCGTAGATTTCCATCGTTTGGCTCCGTCACGAACAGTATCAAGTGAAGGACGAACTACAACCTCCCCATTTTGTATCGTTGGGGCAAAGAAAGATAGCGTTTTCCGGGACGAATTGTTGAATGCATCAGCAATTTTGTCAGTAGTAATCCCATTAGAACCAGTGTGGAGCGGAATGTTCCCAATAAACAGGGGAACTGGCGTCGATTTTTTCCCCAGGTTGCTCTTTTTTTCCCCCATAGAATTGGTGATGTCAGCCCTAGGATGGATGACATCAGCCCTAGCTTCAATGATGACATCAGCCCTAGTGTCATGGATGACATCAGCCCTAGCCTCATGGATGACCTCAGCCCTATCATCATGGGTGACATCAGCCCTGGGTGCATCAAGGATGACATCAGCCCTACTAGGGCTGATGTAAGCTGCCCTCTCATGTTCCACCTCACCCTCCTTGTCACCCCCATCCGCCGCCACATCAGCACCAGGCGCGTCCACCTCGGCATCCACGTCAGGTTTCCGGCACACGTCACCGGTCGCCGGAGGAGGTACTGTCCGCTCACCTGACCGCCGGAAAAACGCGCCTGGGGGTTTCGCAGCTGCGGACGCGTTCCCTGCAGCTTTCCGACCCTCGAGGATGGCCGGACGACAAGAAGAAACTCCATTTCCGCCACTCGCCGTCGTTGGAGCTCGCACAGTCACGGTCGCGGGGAGTTGGAGCAACGCCGGAGCCTTACCAGAATTTCTGCCCGTGGGTTGCGCTGGATCTGGTGGGATAAGGCATCGCAAGGCCTTGCGCAGACCACCGGTGACAGGTCGTTCACGGCCGCCCTCCATTGTCGTCGTTAGCCGCGGCTTCGTGTTGTCTCCGAGTTGTTTTTTCCATCGGTTTTTGAGCTCGTTCAGCGCATCCATGGCTGCCTCATCTCCATGGTCAATGACGCGGCAGGCCAGATTCAAGAACTCGTCCAGGTTGAACGACGAGGAAGACGGTCCGCCATTGACGTTATTCGAGCTCGCGTCGCCTCCAACGGTCGGATCTGAAATCACGATTGCAGCTCTCAAACGCCCTCCTTTCTCCGTCGGCGGTCCTTCAACGCCCATAGGAACCCTTGGGCTACCCTCAGCCGGCGGAACAACGGCCATTTCAGCCGGCAGCGGAAAACCCGACCTCTCATCTTCACCACGCACAGCTTGGTTTCCAACCCTTCGTCCATGGTTGTTCGTTCGACAGCCAACCACTGTTCCGTCACCGTCACTGTCCGCCGGAGCTTCGCCGGCGGTCTCCCCGTCGCCGGCCGGGAGTGAGGAAGAAGAAGCATTTGCAAGTGAAAAGCTAGAGAGAGAATTTTTAGAGAGAGAATTTTTTGCCTCCATTTTTTTTAGTTTTAATACTAAGCTGTTTTGCAGGATTTTTTTAAAGCAAGTTCGTTTCCCTTTTACACAAACTTGTAGTTATTATTATGCTTATCAAATTTACCACACAAATGCATGGGACTAGACCTACGTTTGGTTCAAGTTTCATCGAATTGTGAGAACGTTCAAAATTTAGCTGTTTTGCACGGTTTTATTAAAGGAAGTTCGTTTCCCTTTTACACTGACTTGTAATATTATTACGCTTAGCAAATTTACCACACAAATGCATGGGTCAAGGCCTACGTTTGGTTCGAGTTTCGTGGAATTTTGAGAACATTCAAAAGTTAGCTGTTTTACATGGTTTTAGTAAAGCAAGTTCATTTCCCTTATAGACTAACTTTTATTTATTATTACGCTTTGCAAATTTATGACACAAACGAATGGCTGTAGACCAGCGTTTGGGTCAAGTTTCATGGAATTCTATGAACGTTCAATATTTAGCTGTTTTGCACGGTTTATTAAAGCAAGTTCGTTTCCATTTTTTACACTAACTTGTAATTATAATTACGCTTAGCAAATTTACCACACAAATGCATGGGTCTAGACCACATTTGGGTCAAGTTTCGTGGAATTCTGAGAACGTTTGATACTAAGCTGTTTTGCACGATTTTTTTAAAGCAAGTTCGTTTCCCTTTTACACTACTTGTAGTTATCATTATGCTTATCAAATTTACCACACAAATGCATGGGACTAGACCTACGTTTGGTTCAAGTTTCTTCGAATTGTGAGAACGTTCAAAACTTAGCTCTTTTGCACGGTTTTATTAAAGCAAGTTCATTTCCCTTTTACAGTGACTTGTAGTTATTATTACGCTTAGCAAATTTACCACACAAATGCATGGGTCAAGGCCTACCTTTGGTTCGAGTTTCGTGGAATTTTGAAAACATTCAAAATTTAGCTGTTTTGCATGGTTTTAGTGAAACAAGTTCGTTTACCTTATACACTAGCTTTTATTTATTATTACGCTTTGCAAATTTACGACACAAACGAATGGGTGTAGACCAGCGTTTAGGTCAAGTTTCATGGAATTCTATGAACGTTCAATATTTAGCTGTTTTGCACGGTTTATTAAAGCAAGTTCGTTTCCATTTTTACACTAACTTGTAATTATAATTACGCTTAGCAAATTTACCACACAAATGCATGGGTCTAGACCACATTTTGGTCAAGTTTCGTGGAATTCTGAGAACGTTTGATACTAAGCTGTTTTGCACGATTTTTATAAAGCAAGTTCGTTTCCCTTTTACACTAACTTGTAGTTATTATTATGCTTATCAAATTTACCACACAAATGCATGGGACTAGACCTACGTTTGGTTCAAGTTTCTTCGAATTGTGAGAACGTTCAAAACTTAGCTCTTTTGCACGGTTTTATTAAAGCAAGTTCGTTTCCCTTTTACAGTGACTTGTAGTTATTATTACGCTTAGCAAATTTACCACACAAATGCATGGGTAAAGACCTACGTGTGGTTCAAGTTTCGTGGAATTCTGAGAACATTCAAAATTTAGCTGTTTTGCATGGTTTTAGTAAAGCAACTTCGTTTCCCTTATACACTAACTTTTATTTGTTATTACGCTTTGCAAATTTACGACACAAATGCATGGGTGTAGACCAATGTTTGGGTCATGTTTCATGGAATTCTATGAACGTTCAATAATTAGCTGTTTTGCACGGTTTATTAAATCAAGTTCGTTTCCATTTTTACACTAACTTGTAATTATAATTACGCTTAGCAAATTTACCACACAAATGCATGGGTCTAGACCACATTTGGGTCAAGTTTCGTGGAATTCTGAGAACGTTTGATACTAAGCTGTTTTGCACGATTTTTTTAAAGCAAGTTCGTTTCCCTTTTACACTAACTTGTAGTTATTATTATGCTTATCAAATTTACCACACAAATGCATGGGACTAAACCTACGTTCGGTTCAAGTTTCATCGAATTGTAAGAACGTTCAAAATTTAGCTGTTTTGCACGGTTTTATTAAAGGAAGTTCGTTTCCCTTTTACACTGACTTGTAGTTATTATCACGCTTAGCAAATTTACCACACAAATGCATGGGTCAAGGCCTACCTTTGGTTCGAGTTTCGTGGAATTTTGAGAACATTCAAAATTTAGCTGTTTTGCATGGTTTTAGTAAAACAAGTTCGTTTCCCTTATACACTAGCTTTTATTTATTATTACGCTTTGCAAATTTACGACACAAACGAATGGGTGTAGACCAGCGTTTGGGTCAAGTTTCATGGAATTCTATGAACGTTCAATATTTAGCTGTTTTGCACGGTTTTATTAAAGGAAGTTCGTTTCCCTTTTACACTGACTTGTAGTTATTATTACGCTTAGCAAATTTACCACACAAATGCATGGGTCAAGGCCTACGTTTGGTTCGAGTTTCGTGGAATTTTGAGAACATTCAAAATTTAGCTGTTTTACATGGTTTTAGTAAAGCAAGTTCGTTTCCCTTATAGACTAACTTGTAGTTATTATTATGCTTATCAAATTTACCACACAAATGCATGGGACTAAACCTACGTTCGGTTCAAGTTTCATCGAATTGTAAGAACGTTCAAAATTTAGCTGTTTTGCACGGTTTTATTAAAGGAAGTTCGTTTCCCTTTTACACTGACTTGTAGTTATTATCACGCTTAGCAAATTTACCACACAAATGCATGGGTCAAGGCCTACCTTTGGTTCGAGTTTCGTGGAATTTTGAGAACATTCAAAATTTAGCTGTTTTGCATGGTTTTAGTAAAACAAGTTCGTTTCCCTTATACACTAGCTTTTATTTATTATTACGCTTTGCAAATTTACGACACAAACGAATGGGTGTAGACCAGCGTTTGGGTCAAGTTTCATGGAATTCTATGAACGTTCATTATTTAGCTGTTTTGCACGGTTTTATTAAAGGAAGTTCGTTTCCCTTTTACACTGACTTGTAGTTATTATTACGCTTAGCAAATTTACCACACAAATGCATGGGTCAAGGCCTACGTTTGGTTCGAGTTTCGTGGAATTTTGAGAACATTCAAAATTTAGCTGTTTTACATGGTTTTAGTAAAGCAAGTTCGTTTCCCTTATAGACTAACTTTTATTTATTATTACGCTTTGCAAATTTATGACACAAACGAATGGGTGTAGACCAGCGTTTGGGTCAAGTTTCATGGAATTCTATGAACGTTCAATATTTAGCTGTTTTGCACGGTTTATTAAAGCAAGTTCGTTTCCATTTTTACACTAACTTGTAATTATAATTACGCTTAGCAAATTTACCACACAAATGCATGGGTCTAGACCACATTTGGGTCAAGTTTCGTGGAATTCTGAGAACGTTTGATACTAAGCTGTTTTGCACGATTTTTTTAAAGCAAGTTTGTTTCCCTTTTACACTACTTGTAGTTATTATTATGCTTATCAAATTTACCACACAAATGCATGGGACTAGACCTACGTTTGGTTCAAGTTTCTTCGAATTGTGAGAACGTTCAAAACTTAGCTCTTTTGCACGGTTTTATTAAAGCAAGTTCGTTTCCCTTTTACAGTGACTTGTAGTTATTATTACGCTTAGCAAATTTACCACACAAATGCATGGGTAAAGACCTACGTGTAGTTCGAGTTTCGTGGAATTCTGAGAACATTCAAAATTAGCTGTTTTGCTTGGTTTTAGTAAAGCAACTTCGTTTCCCTTATACACTAACTTTTATTTGTTATTACGCTTTGCAAATTTACGACACAAATGCATGGGTGTAGACCAATGTTTGGGTCATGTTTCATGGAATTCTATGAACGTTCAATAATTAGCTGTTTTGCACGGTTTATTAAAGCAAGTTCATTTCCATTTTTACACTAACTTGTAATTATAATTACGCTTAGCAAATTTACCACACAAATGCATGGGTCTAGACCACATTTGGGTCAAGTTTCGTGGAATTCTGAGAACGATTGATACTAATCTGTTTTGCACGATTTTTTTAAAGCAAGTTCGTTTCCCTTTTACACTAAGTTGTAGTTATTATTATGCTTATCAAATTTACCACACAAATGCATGGGACTAAACCTACGGTTGGTTCAAGTTTCATCGAATTGTAAGAACGTTCAAAATTTAGCTGTTTTGCACGGTTTTATTAAAGGAAGTTCGTTTTCCTTTTACAGTGACTTGTAGTTATTATCACGCTTAGCAAATTTACCACACAAATGCATGGGTCAAGGCCTACCTTTGGTTCGAGTTTCGTGGAATTTTGAGAACATTCAAAATTTAGCTGTTTTGCATGGTTTTAGTAAAACAAGTTCGTTTCCCTTATACACTAGCTTTTATTTATTATTACGCTTTGCAAATTTACGACACAAACGAATGGGTGTAGACCAGCGTTTGGGTCAAGTTTCATGGAATTCTATGAACGTTCAATATTTAGCTGTTTTGCAGGGTTTATTAAAGCAAGTTCGTTTCCATTTTTACACTAACTTGTAATTATAATTACGCTTAGCAAATTTACCACACAAATGCATGGGTCTAGACCACATTTGGGTCAAGTTTCGTGGAATTCTGAGAACGTTTGATATTAAGCTGTTTTGCAGGATTTTTTTAAAGCAAGTTCGTTTCCCTTTTACACAAACTTGTAGTTATTATTATGCTTATCAAATTTACCACACAAATGCATGGGACTAGACCTACGTTTGGTTCAAGTTTCATCGAATTGTGAGAACGTTCAAAATTTAGCTGTTTTGCACGGTTTTATTAAAGGAAGTTCGTTTCCCTTTTACACTGACTTGTAATATTATTACGCTTAGCAAATTTACCACACAAATGCATGGGTCAAGGCCTACGTTTGGTTCGAGTTTCGTGGAATTTTGAGAACATTCAAAAGTTAGCTGTTTTACATGGTTTTAGTAAAGCAAGTTCGTTTCCCTTATAGACTAACTTTTATTTATTATTACGCTTTGCAAATTTATGACACAAACGAATGGGTGTAGACCAGCGTTTGGGTCAAGTTTCATGGAATTCTATGAACGTTCAATATTTAGCTGTTTTGCACGGTTTATTAAAGCAAGTTCGTTTCCATTTTTACACTAACTTGTAATTATAATTACGCTTAGCAAATTTACCACACAAATGCATGGGTCTAGACCACATTTGGGTCAAGTTTCGTGGAATTCTGAGAACGTTTGATACTAAGCTGTTTTGCACGATTTTTTTAAAGCAAGTTTGTTTCCCTTTTACACTACTTGTAGTTATTATTATGCTTATCAAATTTACCACACAAATGCATGGGACTAGACCTACGTTTGGTTCAAGTTTCTTCGAATTGTGAGAACGTTCAAAACTTAGCTCTTTTGCACGGTTTTATTAAAGCAAGTTCGTTTCCCTTTTACAGTGACTTGCAGTTATTATTACGCTTAGCAAATTTACCACACAAATGCATGGGTAAAGACCTACGTGTAGTTCGAGTTTCGTGGAATTCTGAGAACATTCAAAATTAGCTGTTTTGCTTGGTTTTAGTAAAGCAACTTCGTTTCCCTTATACACTAACTTTTATTTGTTATTACGCTTTGCAAATTTACGACACAAATGCATGGGTGTAGACCAATGTTTGGGTCATGTTTCATGGAATTCTATGAACGTTCAATAATTAGCTGTTTTGCACGGTTTATTAAAGCAAGTTCATTTCCATTTTTACACTAACTTGTAATTATAATTACGCTTAGCAAATTTACCACACAAATGCATGGGTCTAGACCACATTTGGGTCAAGTTTCGTGGAATTTTGAGAACGATTGATACTAATCTGTTTTGCACGATTTTTTTAAAGCAAGTTCGTTTCCCTTTTACACTAAGTTGTAGTTATTATTATGCTTATCAAATTTACCACACAAATGCATGGGACTAAACCTACGGTTGGTTCAAGTTTCATCGAATTGTAAGAACGTTCAAAATTTAGCTGTTTTGCACGGTTTTATTAAAGGAAGTTCGTTTTCCTTTTACAGTGACTTGTAGTTATTATCACGCTTAGCAAATTTACCACACAACTGCATGGGTCAAGGCCTACCTTTGGTTCGAGTTTCGTGGAATTTTGAGAACATTCAAAATTTAGCTGTTTTGCATGGTTTTAGTAAAACAAGTTCGTTTCCCTTATACACTAGCTTTTATTTATTATTACGCTTTGCAAATTTACGACACAAACGAATGGGTGTAGACCAGCGTTTGGGTCAAGTTTCATGGAATTCTATGAACGTTCAATATTTAGCTGTTTTGCAGGGTTTATTAAAGCAAGTTCGTTTCCATTTTTACACTAACTTGTAATTATAATTACGCTTAGCAAATTTACCACACAAATGCATGGGTCTAGACCACATTTGGGTCAAGTTTCGTGGAATTCTGAGAACGTTTGATACTAAGCTGTTTTGCAGGATTTTTTCGGGGTAAGTGTAAGTTTCATTAAAAAATAGGTAAAGAGTACAGAGTACAAGTACAGAGTACAGAGTACAACAATCAAACGGTTACATGGTGGTACCCCCAACAGACCAAGGGATACGCCAAAGTCTATAGAGTGCACATGTACTAATAGAACTGGAAAGATTAATACTAATTATCCTCTGTCTGACGTCTTCAATGATGCAGGTAGCTAATATAGCTTCCGGCCGATGAGTGTGCTCAAAACGTCTCAGATTCCTCTCTCTCCAAATATGGTAAGTGCATGCACTAAGTAATGCTCGATAAGCGACATTAACAATATGCTTCCCCCTCCACTTCCTCGATGCCCATTCCACGTCTCTTGTCCATTCACGATTGGGCCAAGCAAAACGAATATGGTGTCGTATAGCTGCAAGGCATCCTCTGCTATATCGACATCTGAAGAACATGTGATTGTGTGTCTCCGCTGCACCCTCGTCACAGAGTATACATCCCCCTAGATGTGTCATCCAAGGTTTATCAGTTGTCGGTAGCTTCTCCTGAATTGCTAACCAAAGAATGAAGTTATGGTGGGGAATCTTCAAAGAACCCGAAAGTAGTGAAGACCAGCCTACTTTCGGTCCAGGTGGGCAAAAAAATCTATAAAGGGATTGTGTGGTGGGTCGTCCCTCTGATAACCGCCAGTTTATCCTGTCATCTCCTCCATGAATCTGGGGTAATATGTGAGTAATCTCCATACATTCCAAATCGGTAATGAAGGGCCACTGCCATTGTCCCTCATTAATGACCACTTGTAGTTTGGTGGATTCATCAAGTCCTAAGAGGCTCGGTCCCCTAGGGAATCTAGTAATAAGTGGGCCCAAGTGGTGCCACGGGTCCTTCCACAAGTAGAATGACCTCCCCTCTCCAATAAGAAACTCTGTCATAGGTCGTATAGAGCTGCGAAGTCGGAGTAGTTTTCGCCATCCCCATGATCCTCCCTTCTCATTAATTGTCCAAATTGAGGTGTTGTGCAATCGAGTCTGCTTCAACCATTCAACCCATATAGATGTTCGGTCACATCTAATAACATCACATAACTTCTTTGCCATTAATGAGCGGTTAAGGATTCCAATATCCTTAATTCCTTGGCCTCCTTCATTAATAGGTTTACACACATCCTTCCACGCTACCTTGGCGTATCCCGATGTAGAAGTGCCTTTCCAAAGAAAAGTTCTGAGCCGTTTCTCAATTTGTTTAATGATAGCCTTTGGTAAGATGAATGCAGACGCCCAATAGATGCTCATTGCTGAAAGTACCGATTTAATGATTTGAATACGTCCAGCATATGATAGTGAAATTCCTTCCCAGCCATTAATGCGAGCATCAATTTTCAATAGAAGTGGTTGGCAATCGGATATAGACAATCTAGAGGACAGTAGAGGGAGACCCAAGTACCTCATCGGTAGTTGGCCCTCTTGGAAACCCATGATTGATAAAATCTGATCCTTCCAGGCTTGTGCCGATCGAGAGATAATGACATGACTTTTTTGTACATTCAACCGAAGTCCCGACCATTCAGTAAATCGGTCCAACCCCCTCTTGAGGGTCCCGAGTGAATTCAAGTCAGCTCTACAAAAGAGCAGGAGGTCGTCTGCGAATCCCAGCTGGAAGACTTTGGCCGGCTCACATTTCCAGTGAAAAGAGAATTGCGAATCCTGCTCAATAAGTTGCAGTAATCCCAAATGCAAAACTTCCATAACAAGAACAAAGAGATAGGGCGATAGAGGGTCTCCCTGTCTTAGTCCACGTGCTCCTGCAAAGAAACCATGAGGGTTTCCATTCAGACCAATAGAAAAAGCCGTCGTCGTTACACACTCCTCAATCCACCTGGTGAACGTTTGGGGGAATCCAAATAGTTGCAAGACCGCAAGTAGGAAATCCCACTCAACAGTATCATATGCCTTCCTGATATCAACTTTTAGGGTACAACGAGGTGGGAGCCTCACCTGATTGTATCCCGTGAGCAGTTCCTGTGCCAACAAAATGTTGTCCCCAATGCTACGCCCTGGGATAAATGCTCCCTGACAGGGGCTAATAATCTTGTCCAGAACCACACTCAACCGCTGGACAAGTAGTTTTGCAATAATTTTGTATAACACATTACAGCATGAAATAGGTCTAAAGTCACCAACAGTCATAGGAGTGTGTACCTTTGGGATTAGTGCCAAAAGTGTGGAGTTGACTTGTTTGAGTAGCTTACCGGTACTAAAGAATTCCAGTACCGCCTTTGTAACTTCCTGTCCCACCACTGGCCAGGCTGCTTTAAAGAATCCTGATGAGTATCCATCAGGTCCCGGGGCCTTGTCATCTGCAATGTCAAATACTGCTTGCTTCACATCATCCGGTGTAAACGCCAATATAAGATGGCCAGCCTCTTCATTAGAAAGAATATGTCTTGCCCACGGTCTGAGAAAGCCAATATCAAGCGCTATCTGACGTCGGTTACCGCCCAGAAGATTTTGATAGTAACAGACAAATTCATTGATGATCTCTTCTGGTTCAGTGTGGATGGTCCCGTTGTCATCACTTATCTGCAGTATCCTCCTTGCCACCCTTCTCTTGGCAATTTTACGAAAGAAAATTCGGGAGCATTGGTCCCCCCCCTTCATCCATTGCATCTTGGCTCGCTGTTGCAGCATGATTTGTTCCAGTTTTGCCGCTTTAGCATAAACCAGGCGGCAACAGTGTTCTAATAGTAGGAAGGCCTCATTTTGTCTATCTGAACTCACCAGTTGTTGTGCCTCATCTAGAAAGCCTTTAGCTAATTGCACGTTGAGGGTCAAATCCCCCTTCTTTCTCCTTTGCTCTCTGAAGACCGGTTTCAGTGCTTTGAGTTTACGTGTTACCGCAAACATAGGCACCCCAACGATTGTATTCTGCCAGATATTTTGCACACTGGGGATGAATTCAGGTGAGAGTGTTAGGTAGTTGTCAAATCGGAACATACCTCCTGTTTGATTTTGCCTGTCCCTATGCAGAAGGAGCGGCGAGTGGTCAGAAGTCCGCGGTAGGAGGCTATGATAGTATGAGGAGGGGAACCTCGCAAGCCATCTATCATTAATAAGGAAACGATCCAATTTCTTCCATAGACTTCGCGAGTTCGTGCTGCAGTTGTGCCAAGTATACCATTCCCCCTGCATAGGCATGGGTATTAGCCCGGCCTCCTGAATACCAGCATTGAATTCTTCCATGGCCATCCTTATATCCCCAGAAGCTCCACACACCTCATTCATGTCTCGGACCGCGTTGAAGTCCCCCCCCACCAGCCAGGGCTCATCCGAGTGCTCTCGAGCTAATGATTCCAAGGTATTCCATAAATTTCTACGATCTATCATCTCAGAGGCACCATAAACAATAGTGATAATGAGGGATTCACTATCTGTCCTATGAGTGACACGACAGTGCATAAATTGGTTCCCCAAATCAAGAATATGAACGTCCACAATATTATCATCCCACGCTACCCAAATACGATTGCCCACAGTTGCATAATCAACAAACCATTTCCAATGCGGAAGCAAAACAGACTGAATATGCATGACGTTGTTAAAACGCACACGAGTTTCTAAGATGCCCATGAAGTCTAACCTGTATTCCGAGATAAGGTCCTTTAATGCGAGCTGATGGTCTCTCTTGTTCAGCCCCCGGACATTCCACACTGCGAGATTCAACATGGATCACTACTAGAGGGGCTGCATGTGATAGGACCCCTAGTGTTCTCTTCTGCGTCGTCCAGTGAGTTCAGAGCATCAAAAGGATTAAAAGTAACCACTTCCTTTCCCTTCTCTTTCTGCAATGAGTTGAAGCGTTTATTCTGTTTTGTACCTTCATCTCCTTTCTCTTTATCCTCCACCACAGCCACGGTCTTATGTTTCTTTACTCTCTCCTCGGTAATTGGTGGAGGGGGAGGGACGTTGGCTTTCGGTACATACACTTTCACTGGAGGCTTTGTCTGTTTCTGAGGATTTGTTAACGAACACTCCTTCACCGAGTGACCCAACGTCATGCATCCTGTGCATTTAGGGGGAAGCCATTCATACTCAATATCAACCTTGCATGGGGTTTCCCCACCATCTTCATCTGGTGTCATTATAATAATATGTTTTTCCAATTTCTGAGTAACATCAATCATCACGCATACACGAGCGAAGTCCAGTCTCGTGCATGCCCGTGTTATCGCATCAGGGTATAGAGGCTTACCCACACCGCTAGCCACAGTGCTCAATCCTTCCGTCGTCCAGAATTCCAACGGAAGGTGTCGCATTTTTATCCAGACCGGTACTTGTGTATGCTTCAACTTTCTCATAGCCATACCCGGTTCCCACTTTTGCAACACAATTGGTTGTCCCTGAAATAGCCATGGCCCCCCTTCTATGACCTCCTCCATATCGATTTCCGTTTTGAATCGGAAGAAAAAGAATCCATTTGCAGTTGCTGTGACTTCTTGTAGCGCCGGCCAAATCGAATGGGCAAACTCCTTTAAATGGTGATAGAACGGCCGCTTACCCATAAAATATCCCACTGCCGTAGATTTCCATCGTTTGGCTCCGTCACGAACAGTATCAAGTGAAGGACGAACTACAACCTCCCCATTTTGTATCGTTGGGGCAAAGAAAGATAGCGTTTTCCGGGACGAATTGTTGAATGCATCAGCAATTTTGTCAGTAGTAATCCCATTAGAACCAGTGTGGAGCGGAATGTTCCCAATAAACAGGGGAACTGGCGTCGATTTTTTCCCCAGGTTGCTCTTTTTTTCCCCCATAGAATTGGTGATGTCAGCCCTAGGATGGATGACATCAGCCCTAGCTTCAATGATGACATCAGCCCTAGTGTCATGGATGACATCAGCCCTAGCCTCATGGATGACCTCAGCCCTATCATCATGGGTGACATCAGCCCTGGGTGCATCAAGGATGACATCAGCCCTACTAGGGCTGATGTAAGCTGCCCTCTCATGTTCCACCTCACCCTCCTTGTCACCCCCATCCGCCGCCACATCAGCACCAGGCGCGTCCACCTCGGCATCCACGTCAGGTTTCCGGCACACGTCACCGGTCGCCGGAGGAGGTACTGTCCGCTCACCTGACCGCCGGAAAAACGCGCCTGGGGGTTTCGCAGCTGCGGACGCGTTCCCTGCAGCTTTCCGACCCTCGAGGATGGCCGGACGACAAGAAGAAACTCCATTTCCGCCACTCGCCGTCGTTGGAGCTCGCACAGTCACGGTCGCGGGGAGTTGGAGCAACGCCGGAGCCTTACCAGAATTTCTGCCCGTGGGTTGCGCTGGATCTGGTGGGATAAGGCATCGCAAGGCCTTGCGCAGACCACCGGTGACAGGTCGTTCACGGCCGCCCTCCATTGTCGTCGTTAGCCGCGGCTTCGTGTTGTCTCCGAGTTGTTTTTTCCATCGGTTTTTGAGCTCGTTCAGCGCATCCATGGCTGCCTCATCTCCATGGTCAATGACGCGGCAGGCCAGATTCAAGAACTCGTCCAGGTTGAACGACGAGGAAGACGGTCCGCCATTGACGTTATTCGAGCTCGCGTCGCCTCCAACGGTCGGATCTGAAATCACGATTGCAGCTCTCAAACGCCCTCCTTTCTCCGTCGGCGGTCCTTCAACGCCCATAGGAACCCTTGGGCTACCCTCAGCCGGCGGAACAACGGCCGTTTCAGCCGGCAGCGGAAAACCCGACCTCTCATCTTCACCACGCACAGCTTGGTTTCCAACCCTTCGTCCATGGTTGTTCGTTCGACAGCCAACCACTGTTCCGTCACCGTCACTGTCCGCCGGAGCTTCGCCGGCGGTCTCCCCGTCGCCGGCCGGGAGTGAGGAAGAAGAAGCATTTGCAAGTGAAAAGCTAGAGAGAGAATTTTTAGAGAGAGAATTTTTTGCCTCCATTTTTTAACTTGTTTTTTGCAGGATTTTTTTAAAGCAAGTTCGTTTCCCTTTTACACAAACTTGTAGTTATTATTATGCTTATCAAATTTACCACACAAATGCATGGGACTAGACCTACGTTTGGTTCAAGTTTCATCGAATTGTGAGAACGTTCAAAATTTAGCTGTTTTGCACGGTTTTATTAAAGGAAGTTCGTTTCCCTTTTACACTGACTTGTAATATTATTACGCTTAGCAAATTTACCACACAAATGCATGGGTCAAGGCCTACGTTTGGTTCGAGTTTCGTGGAATTTTGAGAACATTCAAAAGTTAGCTGTTTTACATGGTTTTAGTAAAGCAAGTTCGTTTCCCTTATAGACTAACTTTTATTTATTATTACGCTTTGCAAATTTATGACACAAACGAATGGGTGTAGACCAGCGTTTGGGTCAAGTTTCATGGAATTCTATGAACGTTCAATATTTAGCTGTTTTGCACGGTTTATTAAAGCAAGTTCGTTTCCATTTTTACACTAACTTGTAATTATAATTACGCTTAGCAAATTTACCACACAAATGCATGGGTCTAGACCACATTTGGGTCAAGTTTCGTGGAATTCTGAGAACGTTTGATACTAAGCTGTTTTGCACGATTTTTTTAAAGCAAGTTCGTTTCCCTTTTACACTACTTGTAGTTATCATTATGCTTATCAAATTTACCACACAAATGCATGGGACTAGACCTACGTTTGGTTCAAGTTTCTTCGAATTGTGAGAACGTTCAAAACTTAGCTCTTTTGCACGGTTTTATTAAAGCAAGTTCATTTCCCTTTTACAGTGACTTGTAGTTATTATTACGCTTAGCAAATTTACCACACAAATGCATGGGTCAAGGCCTACCTTTGGTTCGAGTTTCGTGGAATTTTGATAACATTCAAAATTTAGCTGTTTTGCATGGTTTTAGTGAAACAAGTTCGTTTCCCTTATACACTAGCTTTTATTTATTATTACGCTTTGCAAATTTACGACACAAACGAATGGGTGTAGACCAGCGTTTAGGTCAAGTTTCATGGAATTCTATGAACGTTCAATATTTAGCTGTTTTGCACGGTTTATTAAAGCAAGTTCGTTTCCATTTTTACACTAACTTGTAATTATAATTACGCTTAGCAAATTTACCACACAAATGCATGGGTCTAGACCACATTTTGGTCAAGTTTCGTGGAATTCTGAGAACGTTTGATACTAAGCTGTTTTGCACGATTTTTATAAAGCAAGTTCGTTTCCCTTTTACACTAACTTGTAGTTATTATTATGCTTATCAAATTTACCACACAAATGCATGGGACTAGACCTACGTTTGGTTCAAGTTTCATCGAATTGTGAGAACGTTCAAAATTTAGCTGTTTTGCACGGTTTTATTAAAGGAAGTTCGTTTCCCTTTTACACTGACTTGTAGTTATTATTACGCTTAGCAAATTTACCACACAAATGCATGGGTCAAGGCCTACGTTTGGTTCGAGTTTCGTGGAATTTTGAAAACATTCAAAATTTAGCTGTTTTACATGGTTTTAGTAAAGCAAGTTCGTTTCCCTTATAGACTAACTTTTATTTATTATTACGCTTTGCAAATTTATGACACAAACGAATGGGTGTAGACCAGCGTTTGGGTCAAGTTTCATGGAATTCTATGAACGTTCAATATTTAGCTGTTTTGCACGGTTTATTAAAGCAAGTTCGTTTCCATTTTTACACTAACTTGTAATTATAATTACGCTTAGCAAATTTACCACACAAATGCATTGGTCTAGACCACATTTGGGTCAAGTTTCGTGGAATTCTGAGAACGTTTGATACTAAGCTGTTTTGCACGATTTTTTTAAAGCAAGTTTGTTTCCCTTTTACACTACTTGTAGTTATTATTATGCTTATCAAATTTACCACACAAATGCATGGGACTAGACCTACGTTTGGTTCAAGTTTCTTCGAATTGTGAGAACGTTCAAAACTTAGCTCTTTTGCACGGTTTTATTAAAGCAAGTTCGTTTCCCTTTTACAGTGACTTGTAGTTATTATTACGCTTAGCAAATTTACCACACAAATGCATGGGTAAAGACCTACGTGTGGTTCAAGTTTCGTGGAATTCTGAGAACATTCAAAATTTAGCTGTTTTGCATGGTTTTAGTAAAGCAACTTCGTTTCCCTTATACACTAGCTTTTATTTATTATTACGCTTTGCAAATTTACGACACAAACGAATGGGTGTAGACCAGCGTTTGGGTCAAGTTTCATGGAATTCTATGAACGTTCAATATTTAGCTGTTTTGCAGGGTTTATTAAAGCAAGTTCGTTTCCATTTTTACACTAACTTGTAATTATAATTACGCTTAGCAAATTTACCACACAAATGCATGGGTCTAGACCACATTTGGGTCAAGTTTCGTGGAATTCTGAGAACGTTTGATACTAAGCTGTTTTGCAGGATTTTTTTAAAGCAAGTTCGTTTCCCTTTTACACTAACTTGTAGTTATTATTATGCTTATCAAATTTACCACACAAATGCATGGGACTAGACCTACATTTGGTTCAAGTTTCATCGAATTGTGAGAACGTTCAAAATTTAGCTGTTTTGCACGGTTTTATTAAAGGAAGTTCGTTTCCCTTTTACACTGACTTGTAGTTATTATTACGCTTAGCAAATTTACCACACAAATGCATGGGTCAAGGCCTACGTTTGGTTCGAGTTTCGTGGAATTTTGAGAACATTCAAAAGTTAGCTGTTTTACATGGTTTTAGTAAAGCAAGTTCGTTTCCCTTATAGACTAACTTTTATTTATTATTACGCTTTGCAAATTTATGACACAAACGAATGGGTGTAGACCAGCGTTTGGGTCAAGTTTCATGGAATTCTATGAACGTTCAATATTTAGCTGTTTTGCACGGTTTATTAAAGCAAGTTCGTTTCCATTTTTACACTAACTTGTAATTATAATTACGCTTAGCAAATTTACCACACAAATTCATGGGTCTAGACCACATTTGGGTCAAGTTTCGTGGAATTCTGAGAAAGTTTGATACTAAGCTGTTTTGCACGGTTTTTTTAAAGCATGTTCGTTTCCCTTTTACACTACTTGTAGTTATCATTATGCTTATCAAATTTACCACACAAATGCATGGGACTAGACCTACGTTTGGTTCAAGTTTCTTCGAATTGTGAGAACGTTCAAAACTTAGCTCTTTTGTACGGTTTTATTAAAGCAAGTTCATTTCCCTTTTACAGTGACCCATAGTTATTATTACGCTTAGCAAATTTACCACACAAATGCATGGGTCAAGGCCTACCTTTGGTTCGAGTTTCGTGGAATTTTGAGAACATTCAAAATTTAGCTGTTTTGCATGGTTTTAGTGAAACAAGTTCGTTTCCCTTATACACTAGCTTTTATTTATTATTACGCTTTGCAAATTTACGACACAAACGAATGGGTGTAGACCAGCGTTTAGGTCAAGTTTCATGGAATTCTATGAACGTTCAATATTTAGCTGTTTTGCACGGTTTATTAAAGCAAGTTCGTTTCCATTTTTACACTAATTTGTAATTATAATTACGCTTAGCAAATTTACCACACAAATGCATGGGTCTAGACCACATTTTGGTCAAGTTTCGTGGAATTCTGAGAACGTTTGATACTAAGCTGTTTTGCACGATTTTTATAAAGCAAGTTCGTTTCCCTTTTACACTAACTTTTAGTTATTATTATGCTTATCAAATTTACCACACAAATGCATGGGACTAGACCTACGTTTGGTTCAAGTTTCATCGAATTGTGAGAACGTTCAAAATTTAGCTGTTTTGCACGGTTTTATTAAAGGAAGTTCGTTTCCCTTTTACACTGACTTGTAGTTATTATTACGCTTAGCAAATTTACCACACAAATGCATGGGTCAAGGCCTACGTTTGGTTCGAGTTTCGTGGAATTTTGAAAACATTCAAAATTAAGCTGTTTTACATGGTTTTAGTAAAGCAAGTTCGTTTCCCTTATAGACTAACTTTTATTTATTATTACGCTTTGCAAATTTATGACACAAACGAATGGGTGTAGACCAGCGTTTGGGTCAAGTTTCATGGAATTCTATGAACGTTCAATATTTAGCTGTTTTGCACGGTTTATTAAAGCAAGTTCGTTTCCATTTTTACACTAACTTGTAATTATAATTACGCTTAGCAAATTTACCACACAAATGCATGGGTCAAGGCCTACGTTTGGTTCGAGTTTCGTGGAATTTTGAAAACATTCAAAATTTAGCTGTTTTACATGGTTTTAGTAAAGCAAGTTCGTTTCCCTTATAGACTAACTTTTATTTATTATTTCGCTTTGCAAATTTATGACACAAACGAATGGGTGTAGACCAGCGTTTGGGTCAAGTTTCATGGAATTCTATGAACGTTCAATATTTAGCGGTTTTGCACGGTTTATTAAAGCAAGTTCGTTTCCATTTTTACACTAATTTGTAATTATAATTACGCTTAGCAAATTTACCACACAAATGCATTGGTCTAGACCACATTTGGGTCAAGTTTCGTGGAATTCTGAGAACGTTTGATACTAAGCTGTTTTGCACGATTTTTTTAAAGCAAGTTTGTTTCCCTTTTACACTACTTGTAGTTATTATTATGCTTATCAAATTTACCACCCAAATGCATGGGACTAGACCTACGTTTGGTTCAAGTTTCTTCGAATTGTGAGAACGTTCAAAACTTAGCTCTTTTGCACGGTTTTATTAAAGCAAGTTCGTTTCCCTTTTACAGTGACTTGTAGTTATTATTACGCTTAGCAAATTTACCACACAAATGCATGGGTAAAGACCTACGTGTGGTTCAAGTTTCGTGGAATTCTGAGAACATTCAAAATTTAGCTGTTTTGCATGGTTTTAGTAAAGCAACTTCGTTTCCCTTATACACTAACTTTTATTTGTTATTACGCTTTGCAAATTTACGACACAAATGCATGGGTGTAGACTAATGTTTGGGTCATGTTTCATGGAATTCTATGAACGTTCAATAATTAGCTGTTTTGCACGGTTTATTAAATCAAGTTCGTTTCCATTTTTACACTAACTTGTAATTATAATTACGCTTAGCAAATTTACCACACAAATGCATGGGTCTAGACCACATTTGGGTCAAGTTTCGTGGAATTCTGAGAACGTTTGATACTAAGCTGTTTTGCACGATTTTTTTAAAGCAAGTTCGTTTCCCTTTTACACTAACTTGTAGTTATTATTATGCTTATCAAATTTACCACACAAATGCATGGGACTAAACCTACGTTTGGTTCAAGTTTCATCGAATTGTAAGAACGTTCAAAATTTAGCTGTTTTGCACGGTTTTATTAAAGGAAGTTCGTTTCCCTTTTACACTGACTTGTAGTTATTATCACGCTTAGCAAATTTACCACACAAATGCATGGGTCAAGGCCTACCTTTGGTTCGAGTTTCGTGGAATTTTGAGAACATTCAAAATTTAGCTGTTTTGCATGGTTTTAGTAAAACAAGTTCGTTTCCCTTATACACTAGCTTTTATTTATTATTACGCTTTGCAAATTTACGACACAAACGAATGGGTGTAGACCAGCGTTTGGGTCAAGTTTCATGGAATTCTATAAACGTTCAATATTTAGCTGTTTTGCACGGTTTTATTAAAGGAAGTTCGTTTCCCTTTTACACTGACTTGTAGTTATTATTACGCTTAGCAAATTTACCACACAAATGCATGGGTCAAGGCCTACGTTTGGTTCGAGTTTCGTGGAATTTTGAGAACATTCAAAATTTAGCTGTTTTACATGGTTTTAGTAAAGCAAGTTCGTTTCCCTTATAGACTAACTTTTATTTATTATTACGCTTTGCAAATTTATGACACAAACGAATGGGCGTAGACCAGCGTTTGGGTCAAGTTTCATGGAATTCTATGAACGTTCAATATTTAGCTGTTTTGCACGGTTTATTAAAGCAAGTTCGTTTCCATTTTTACACTAACTTGTAATTATAATTACGCTTAGCAAATTTACCACACAAATGCATGGGTCTAGACCACATTTGGGTCAAGTTTCGTGGAATTCTGAGAACGTTTGATACTAAGCTGTTTTGCACGATTTTTTTAAAGCAAGTTTGTTTCCCTTTTACACTACTTGTAGTTATTATTATGCTTATCAAATTTACCACACAAATGCATGGGACTAGACCTACGTTTGGTTCAAGTTTCTTCGAATTGTGAGAACGTTCAAAACTTAGCTCTTTTGCACGGTTTTATTAAAGCAAGTTCGTTTCCCTTTTACAGTGACTTGTAGTTATTATTACGCTTAGCAAATTTACCACACAAATGCATGGGTAAAGACCTACGTGTGGTTCAAGTTTCGTGGAATTCTGAGAACATTCAAAATTTAGCTGTTTTGCATGGTTTTAGTAAAGCAACTTCGTTTCCCTTATACACTAACTTTTATTTGTTATTACGCTTTGTAAATTTACGACACAAATGCATGGGTGTAGACCAATGTTTGGGTCATGTTTCATGGAATTCTATGAACGTTCAATAATTAGCTGTTTTGCACGGTTTATTAAATCAAGTTCGTTTCCATTTTTACACTAACTTGTAATTATAATTACGCTTAGCAAATTTACCACACAAATGCATGGGTCTAGACCACATTTGGGTCAAGTTTCGTGGAATTCTGAGAACGTTTGATACTAAGCTGTTTTGCACGATTTTTTTAAAGCAAGTTCGTTTCCCTTTTACACTAACCTGTAGTTATTATTATGCTTATCAAATTTACCACACAAATGCATGGGACTAAACCTACGTTTGGTTCAAGTTTCATCGAATTGTAAGAACGTTCAAAATTTAGCTGTTTTGCACGGTTTTATTAAAGGAAGTTCGTTTCCCTTTTACACTGACTTGTAGTTATTATCACGCTTAGCAAATTTACCACACAAATGCATGGGTCAAGGCCTACCTTTGGTTCGAGTTTCGTGGAATTTTGAGAACATTCAAAATTTAGCTGTTTTGCATGGTTTTAGTAAAACAAGTTCGTTTCCCTTATACACTAGCTTTTATTTATTTTTACGCTTTGCAAATTTACGACACAAACGAATGGGTGTAGACCAGCGTTTGGGTCAAGTTTCATGGAATTCTATGAACGTTCAATATTTAGCTGTTTTGCACGGTTTTATTAAAGGAAGTTCGTTTCCCTTTTACACTGACTTGTAGTTATTATTACGCTTAGCAAATTTACCACACAAATGCATGGGTCAAGGCCTACGTTTGGTTCGAGTTTCGTGGAATTTTGAGAACATTCAAAATTTAGCTGTTTTACATGGTTTTAGTAAAGCAAGTTCGTTTCCCTTATAGACTAACTTTTATTTATTATTACGCTTTGCAAATTTATGACACAAACGAATGGGTGTAGACCAGCGTTTGGGTCAAGTTTCATGGAATTCTATGAACGTTCAATATTTAGCTGTTTTGCACGGTTTATTAAAGCAAGTTCGTTTCCATTTTTACACTAACTTGTAATTATAATTACGCTTAGCAAATTTACCACACAAATGCATGGGTCTAGACCACATTTGGGTCAAGTTTCGTGGAATTCTGAGAACGTTTGATACTAAGCTGTTTTGCACGATTTTTTTAAAGCAAGTTTGTTTCCCTTTTACACTACTTGTAGTTATTATTATGCTTATCAAATTTACCACACAAATGCATGGGACTAGACCTACGTTTGGTTCAAGTTTCTTCGAATTGTGAGAACGTTCAAAACTTAGCTCTTTTGCACGGTTTTATTAAAGCAAGTTCGTTTCCCTTTTACAGTGACTTGTAGTTATTATTACGCTTAGCAAATTTACCACACAAATGCATGGGTAAAGACCTACGTGTGGTTCAAGTTTCGTGGAATTCTGAGAACATTCAAAATTTAGCTGTTTTGCATGGTTTTAGTAAAGCAACTTCGTTTCCCTTATACACTAACTTTTATTTGTTATTACGCTTTGCAAATTTACGACACAAATGCATGGGTGTAGACCAATGTTTGGGTCATGTTTCATGGAATTCTATGAACGTTCAATAATTAGCTGTTTTGCACGGTTTATTAAATCAAGTTCGTTTCCATTTTTACACTAACTTGTAATTATAATTACGCTTAGCAAATTTACCACACAAATGCATGGGTCTAGACCACATTTGGGTCAAGTTTCGTGGAATTCTGAGAACGTTTGATACTAAGCTGTTTTGCACGATTTTTTTAAAGCAAGTTCGTTTCCCTTTTACACTAACTTGTAGTTATTATTATGCTTATCAAATTTACCACACAAATGCATGGGACTAAACCTACGTTTGGTTCAAGTTTCATCGAATTGTAAGAACGTTCAAAATTTAGCTGTTTTGCACGGTTTTATTAAAGGAAGTTCGTTTCCCTTTTACACTGACTTGTAGTTATTATCACGCTTAGCAAATTTACCACACAAATGCATGGGTCAAGGCCTACCTTTGGTTCGAGTTTCGTGGAATTTTGAAAACATTCAAAATTTAGCTGTTTTGCATGGTTTTAGTAAAACAAGTTCGTTTCCCTTATACACTAGCTTTTATTTATTATTACGCTTTGCAAATTTACGACACAAACGAATGGGTGTAGACCAGCGTTTGGGTCAAGTTTCATGGAATTCTATGAACGTTCAATATTTAGCTGTTTTGCACGGTTTTATTAAAGGAAGTTCGTTTCCCTTTTACACTGACTTGTAGTTATTATTACGCTTAGCAAATTTACCACTCAAATGCATGGGTCAAGGCCTACGTTTGGTTCGAGTTTCGTGGAATTTTGAGAACATTCAAAATTTAGCTGTTTTACATGGTTTTAGTAAAGCAAGTTCGTTTCCCTTATAGACTAACTTTTATTTATTATTACGCTTTGCAAATTTATGACACAAACGAATGGGTGTAGACCAGCGTTTGGGTCAAGTTTCATGGAATTCTATGAACGTTCAATATTTAGCTGTTTTGCACGGTTTATTAAAGCAAGTTCGTTTTCATTTTTACACTAACTTGTAATTATAATTACGCTTAGCAAATTTACCACACAAATGCATGGGTCTAGACTACATTTGGGTCAAGTTTCGTGGAATTCTGAGAACGTTTGATACTAAGCTGTTTTGCACGATTTTTTTAAAGCAAGTTTGTTTCCCTTTTACACTACTTGTAGTTATTATTATGCTTATCAAATTTACCACACAAATGCATGGGACTAGACCTACGTTTGGTTCAAGTTTCTTCGAATTGTGAGAACGTTCAAAACTTAGCTCTTTTGCACGGTTTTATTAAAGCAAGTTCGTTTCCCTTTTACAGTGACTTGTAGTTATTATTACGCTTAGCAAATTTACCACACAAATGCATGGGTAAAGACCTACGTGTGGTTCAAGTTTCGTGGAATTCTGAGAATATTCAAAATTTAGCTGTTTTGCATGGTTTTAGTAAAGCAACTTCGTTTCCCTTATACACTAACTTTTATTCGTTATTACGCTTTGCAAATTTACGACACAAATGCATGGGTGTAGACCAATGTTTGGGTCATGTTTCATGGAATTTTATGAACGTTCAATAATTAGCTGTTTTGCACGGTTTATTAAATCAAGTTCGTTTCCATTTTTACACTAACTTGTAATTATAATTACGCTTAGCAAATTTACCACACAAATGCATGGGTCTAGACCACATTTGGGTCAAGTTTCGTGGAATTCTGAGAACGTTTGATACTAAGCTGTTTTGCACGATTTTTTTAAAGCAAGTTCGTTTTCCTTTTACACTAACTTGTAGTTATTATTATGCTTATCAAATTTACCACACAAATGCATGGGACTAAACCTACGTTTGGTTCAAGTTTCATCGAATTGTAAGAACGTTCAAAATTTAGCTGTTTTGCACGGTTTTATTAAAGGAAGTTCGTTTCCCTTTTACACTGACTTGTAGTTATTATCACGCTTAGCAAATTTACCACACAAATGCATGGGTCAAGGCCTACCTTTGGTTCGAGTTTCGTGGAATTTTGAGAATATTCAAAATTTAGCTGTTTTACATGGTTTTAGTAAAGCAAGTTCGTTTCCCTTATAGACTAACTTTTATTTATTATTACGCTTTGCAAATTTATGACACAAACGAATGGGTGTAGACCAGCGTTTGGGTCAAGTTTCATGGAATTCTATGAACGTTCAATATTTAGCTGTTTTGCACGGTTTATTAAAGGAAGTTCGTTTCCCTTTTACACTGACTTGTAGTTATTATTACGCTTAGCAAATTTACCACACAAATGCATGGGTCAAGGCCTACGTTTGGTTCGAGTTTCGTGGAATTTTGAGAACATTCAAAATTTAGCTGTTTTACATGGTTTTAGTAAAGCAAGTTCGTTTCCCTTATAGACTAACTTTTATTTATTATTACGCTTTGCAAATTTACGACACAAACGAATGGGTGTAGACCAGCGTTTGGGTCAAGTTTCATGGAATTCTATGAACGTTCAATATTTAGCTGTTTTGCACGGTTTTATTAAAGGAAGTTCGTTTCCCTTTTACACTGACTTGTAGTTATTATTACGCTTAGCAAATTTACCACTCAAATGCATGGGTCAAGGCCTACGTTTGGTTCGAGTTTCGTGGAATTTTGAGAACATTCAAAATTTAGCTGTTTTACATGGTTTTAGTAAAGCAAGTTCGTTTCCCTTATAGACTAACTTTTATTTATTATTACGCTTTGCAAATTTATGACACAAACGAATGGGTGTAGACCAGCGTTTGGGTCAAGTTTCATGGAATTCTATGAACGTTCAATATTTAGCTGTTTTGCACGGTTTATTAAAGCAAGTTCGTTTTCATTTTTACACTAACTTGTAATTATAATTACGCTTAGCAAATTTACCACACAAATGCATGGGTCTAGACTACATTTGGGTCAAGTTTCGTGGAATTCTGAGAACGTTTGATACTAAGCTGTTTTGCACGATTTTTTTAAAGCAAGTTTGTTTCCCTTTTACACTACTTGTAGTTATTATTATGCTTATCAAATTTACCACACAAATGCATGGGACTAGACCTACGTTTGGTTCAAGTTTCTTCGAATTGTGAGAACGTTCAAAACTTAGCTCTTTTGCACGGTTTTATTAAAGCAAGTTCGTTTCCCTTTTACAGTGACTTGTAGTTATTATTACGCTTGGCAAATTTACCACACAAATGCATGGGTAAAGACCTACGTGTGGTTCAAGTTTCGTGGAATTCTGAGAATATTCAAAATTTAGCTGTTTTGCATGGTTTTAGTAAAGCAACTTCGTTTCCCTTATACACTAACTTTTATTCGTTATTACGCTTTGCAAATTTACGACACAAATGCATGGGTGTAGACCAATGTTTGGGTCATGTTTCATGGAATTTTATGAACGTTCAATAATTAGCTGTTTTGCACGGTTTATTAAATCAAGTTCGTTTCCATTTTTACACTAACTTGTAATTATAATTACGCTTAGCAAATTTACCACACAAATGCATGGGTCTAGACCACATTTGGGTCAAGTTTCGTGGAATTCTGAGAACGTTTGATACTAAGCTGTTTTGCACGATTTTTTTAAAGCAAGTTCGTTTTCCTTTTACACTAACTTGTAGTTATTATTATGCTTATCAAATTTACCACACAAATGCATGGGACTAAACCTACGTTTGGTTCAAGTTTCATCGAATTGTAAGAACGTTCAAAATTTAGCTGTTTTGCACGGTTTTATTAAAGGAAGTTCGTTTCCCTTTTACACTGACTTGTAGTTATTATCACGCTTAGCAAATTTACCACACAAATGCATGGGTCAAGGCCTACCTTTGGTTCGAGTTTCGTGGAATTTTGAGAATATTCAAAATTTAGCTGTTTTACATGGTTTTAGTAAAGCAAGTTCGTTTCCCTTATAGACTAACTTTTATTTATTATTACGCTTTGCAAATTTATGACACAAACGAATGGGTGTAGACCAGCGTTTGGGTCAAGTTTCATGGAATTCTATGAACGTTCAATATTTAGCTGTTTTGCACGGTTTATTAAAGGAAGTTCGTTTCCCTTTTACACTGACTTGTAGTTATTATTACGCTTAGCAAATTTACCACACAAATGCATGGGTCAAGGCCTACGTTTGGTTCGAGTTTCGTGGAATTTTGAGAACATTCAAAATTTAGCTGTTTTACATGGTTTTAGTAAAGCAAGTTCGTTTCCCTTATAGACTAACTTTTATTTATTATTACGCTTTGCAAATTTATGACACAAACGAATGGGTGTAGACCAGCGTTTGGGTCAAGTTTCATGGAATTCTATGAACGTTCAATATTTAGCTGTTTTGCACGGTTTATTAAAGCAAGTTCGTTTCCATTTTTACACTAACTTGTAATTATAATTACGCTTAGCAAATTTACCACACAAATGCATGGGTCTAGACCACATTTGGGTCACGTTTCGTGGAATTCTGAGAACGTTTGATACTAAGCTGTTTTGCACGATTTTTTTAAAGCAAGTTTGTTTCCCTTTTACACTACTTGTAGTTATTATTATGCTTATCAAATTTACCACACAAATGCATGGGACTAGACCTACGTTTGGTTCAAGTTTCTTCGAATTGTGAGAACGTCCAAAACTTAGCTCTTTTGCACGGTTTTATTAAAGCAAGTTCGTTTCCCTTTTACAGTGACTTGTAGTTATTATTACGCTTAGCAAATTTACCACACAAATGCATGGGTAAAGACCTACGTGTGGTTCAAGTTTCGTGGAATTCTGAGAACATTCAAAATTTAGCTGTTTTGCATGGTTTTAGTAAAGCAACTTCGTTTCCCTTATACACTAACTTTTATTTGTTATTACGCTTTGCAAATTTACGACACAAATGCATGGGTGTAGACCAATGTTTGGGTCATGTTTCATGGAATTCTATGAACGTTCAATAATTAGCTGTTTTGCACGGTTTATTAAATCAAGTTCGTTTCCATTTTTACACTAACTTGTAATTATAATTACGCTTAGCAAATTTACCACACAAATGCATGGGTCTAGACCACATTTGGGTCAAGTTTCGTGGAATTCTGAGAACGTTTGATACTAAGCTGTTTTGCACGATTTTTTTAAAGCAAGTTCGTTTCCCTTTTACACTAACTTGTAGTTATTATTATGCTTATCAAATTTACCACACAAATGCATGGGACTAAACCTACGTTTGGTTCAAGTTTCATCGAATTGTAAGAACGTTCAAAATTTAGCTGTTTTGCACGGTTTTATTAAAGGAAGTTCGTTTCCCTTTTACACTGACTTGTAGTTATTATCACGCTTAGCAAATTTACCACACAAATGCATGGGTCAAGGCCTACCTTTGGTTCGAGTTTCGTGGAATTTTGAAAACATTCAAAATTTAGCTGTTTTGCATGGTTTTAGTAAAACAAGTTCGTTTCCCTTATACACTAGCTTTTATTTATTATTACGCTTTGCAAATTTACGACACAAACGAATGGGTGTAGACCAGCGTTTGGGTCAAGTTTCATGGAATTCTATGAACGTTCAATATTTAGCTGTTTTGCACGGTTTTATTAAAGGAAGTTCGTTTCCCTTTTACACTGACTTGTAGTTATTATTACGCTTAGCAAATTTACCACTCAAATGCATGGGTCAAGGCCTACGTTTGGTTCGAGTTTTGTGGAATTTTGAGAACATTCAAAATTTAGCTGTTTTACATGGTTTTAGTAAAGCAAGTTCGTTTCCCTTATAGACTAACTTTTATTTATTATTACGCTTTGCAAATTTATGACACAAACGAATGGGTGTAGACCAGCGTTTGGGTCAAGTTTCATGGAATTCTATGAACGTTCAATATTTAGCTGTTTTGCACGGTTTATTAAAGCAAGTTCGTTTTCATTTTTACACTAACTTGTAATTATAATTACGCTTAGCAAATTTACCACACAAATGCATGGGTCTAGACTACATTTGGGTCAAGTTTCGTGGAATTCTGAGAACGTTTGATACTAAGCTGTTTTGCACGATTTTTTTAAAGCAAGTTTGTTTCCCTTTTACACTACTTGTAGTTATTATTATGCTTATCAAATTTACCACACAAATGCATGGGACTAGACCTACGTTTGGTTCAAGTTTCTTCGAATTGTGAGAACGTTCAAAACTTAGCTCTTTTGCACGGTTTTATTAAAGCAAGTTCGTTTCCCTTTTACAGTGACTTGTAGTTATTATTACGCTTAGCAAATTTACCACACAAATGCATGGGTAAAGACCTACGTGTGGTTCAAGTTTCGTGGAATTCTGAGAATATTCAAAATTTAGCTGTTTTGCATGGTTTTAGTAAAGCAACTTCGTTTCCCTTATACACTAACTTTTATTCGTTATTACGCTTTGCAAATTTACGACACAAATGCATGGGTGTAGACCAATGTTTGGGTCATGTTTCATGGAATTTTATGAACGTTCAATAATTAGCTGTTTTGCACGGTTTATTAAATCAAGTTCGTTTCCATTTTTACACTAACTTGTAATTATAATTACGCTTAGCAAATTTACCACACAAATGCATGGGTCTAGACCACATTTGGGTCAAGTTTCGTGGAATTCTGAGAACGTTTGATACTAAGCTGTTTTGCACGATTTTTTTAAAGCAAGTTCGTTTTCCTTTTACACTAACTTGTAGTTATTATTATGCTTATCAAATTTACCACACAAATGCATGGGACTAAACCTACGTTTGGTTCAAGTTTCATCGAATTGTAAGAACGTTCAAAATTTAGCTGTTTTGCACGGTTTTATTAAAGGAAGTTCGTTTCCCTTTTACACTGACTTGTAGTTATTATCACGCTTAGCAAATTTACCACACAAATGCATGGGTCAAGGCCTACCTTTGGTTCGAGTTTCGTGGAATTTTGAGAATATTCAAAATTTAGCTGTTTTACATGGTTTTAGTAAAGCAAGTTCGTTTCCCTTATAGACTAACTTTTATTTATTATTACGCTTTGCAAATTTATGACACAAACGAATGGGTGTAGACCAGCGTTTGGGTCAAGTTTCATGGAATTCTATGAACGTTCAATATTTAGCTGTTTTGCACGGTTTATTAAAGCAAGTTCGTTTCCATTTTTACACTAACTTGTAATTATAATTACGCTTAGCAAATTTACCACACAAATGCATGGGTCTAGACCACATTTGGGTCACGTTTCGTGGAATTCTGAGAACGTTTGATACTAAGCTGTTTTGCACGATTTTTTTAAAGCAAGTTTGTTTCCCTTTTACACTACTTGTAGTTATTATTATGCTTATCAAATTTACCACACAAATGCATGGGACTAGACCTACGTTTGGTTCAAGTTTCTTCGAATTGTGAGAACGTCCAAAACTTAGCTCTTTTGCACGGTTTTATTAAAGCAAGTTCGTTTCCCTTTTACAGTGACTTGTAGTTATTATTACGCTTAGCAAATTTACCACACAAATGCATGGGTAAAGACCTACGTGTGGTTCAAGTTTCGTGGAATTCTGAGAACATTCAAAATTTAGCTGTTTTGCATGGTTTTAGTAAAGCAACTTCGTTTCCCTTATACACTAACTTTTATTTGTTATTACGCTTTGCAAATTTACGACACAAATGCATGGGTGTAGACCAATGTTTGGGTCATGTTTCATGGAATTCTATGAACGTTCAATAATTAGCTGTTTTGCACGGTTTATTAAATCAAGTTCGTTTCCATTTTTACACTAACTTGTAATTATAATTACGCTTAGCAAATTTACCACACAAATGCATGGGTCTAGACCACATTTGGGTCAAGTTTCGTGGAATTCTGAGAACGTTTGATACTAAGCTGTTTTGCACGATTTTTTTAAAGCAAGTTCGTTTCCCTTTTACACTAACTTGTAGTTATTATTATGCTTATCAAATTTACCACACAAATGCATGGGACTAAACCTACGTTTGGTTCAAGTTTCATCGAATTGTAAGAACGTTCAAAATTTAGCTGTTTTGCACGGTTTTATTAAAGGAAGTTCGTTTCCCTTTTACACTGACTTGTAGTTATTATCACGCTTAGCAAATTTACCACACAAATGCATGGGTCAAGGCCTACCTTTGGTTCGAGTTTCGTGGAATTTTGAAAACATTCAAAATTTAGCTGTTTTGCATGGTTTTAGTAAAACAAGTTCGTTTCCCTTATACACTAGCTTTTATTTATTATTACGCTTTGCAAATTTACGACACAAACGAATGGGTGTAGACCAGCGTTTGGGTCAAGTTTCATGGAATTCTATGAACGTTCAATATTTAGCTGTTTTGCACGGTTTTATTAAAGGAAGTTCGTTTCCCTTTTACACTGACTTGTAGTTATTATTACGCTTAGCAAATTTACCACTCAAATGCATGGGTCAAGGCCTACGTTTGGTTCGAGTTTCGTGGAATTTTGAGAACATTCAAAATTTAGCTGTTTTACATGGTTTTAGTAAAGCAAGTTCGTTTCCCTTATAGACTAACTTTTATTTATTATTACGCTTTGCAAATTTATGACACAAACGAATGGGTGTAGACCAGCGTTTGGGTCAAGTTTCATGGAATTCTATGAACGTTCAATATTTAGCTGTTTTGCACGGTTTATTAAAGCAAGTTCGTTTTCATTTTTACACTAACTTGTAATTATAATTACGCTTAGCAAATTTACCACACAAATGCATGGGTCTAGACTACATTTGGGTCAAGTTTCGTGGAATTCTGAGAACGTTTGATACTAAGCTGTTTTGCACGATTTTTTTAAAGCAAGTTTGTTTCCCTTTTACACTACTTGTAGTTATTATTATGCTTATCAAATTTACCACACAAATGCATGGGACTAGACCTACGTTTGGTTCAAGTTTCTTCGAATTGTGAGAACGTTCAAAACTTAGCTCTTTTGCACGGTTTTATTAAAGCAAGTTCGTTTCCCTTTTACAGTGACTTGTAGTTATTATTACGCTTAGCAAATTTACCACACAAATGCATGGGTAAAGACCTACGTGTGGTTCAAGTTTCGTGGAATTCTGAGAATATTCAAAATTTAGCTGTTTTGCATGGTTTTAGTAAAGCAACTTCGTTTCCCTTATACACTAACTTTTATTCGTTATTACGCTTTGCAAATTTACGACACAAATGCATGGGTGTAGACCAATGTTTGGGTCATGTTTCATGGAATTTTATGAACGTTCAATAATTAGCTGTTTTGCACGGTTTATTAAATCAAGTTCGTTTCCATTTTTACACTAACTTGTAATTATAATTACGCTTAGCAAATTTACCACACAAATGCATGGGTCTAGACCACATTTGGGTCAAGTTTCGTGGAATTCTGAGAACGTTTGATACTAAGCTGTTTTGCACGATTTTTTTAAAGCAAGTTCGTTTTCCTTTTACACTAACTTGTAGTTATTATTATGCTTATCAAATTTACCACACAAATGCATGGGACTAAACCTACGTTTGGTTCAAGTTTCATCGAATTGTAAGAACGTTCAAAATTTAGCTGTTTTGCACGGTTTTATTAAAGGAAGTTCGTTTCCCTTTTACACTGACTTGTAGTTATTATCACGCTTAGCAAATTTACCACACAAATGCATGGGTCAAGGCCTACCTTTGGTTCGAGTTTCGTGGAATTTTGAGAATATTCAAAATTTAGCTGTTTTACATGGTTTTAGTAAAGCAAGTTCGTTTCCCTTATAGACTAACTTTTATTTATTATTACGCTTTGCAAATTTATGACACAAACGAATGGGTGTAGACCAGCG
Organism: Sesamum indicum; assembly: GCF_026168435.1. Taxonomy (NCBI): domain Eukaryota; kingdom Viridiplantae; phylum Streptophyta; class Magnoliopsida; order Lamiales; family Pedaliaceae; genus Sesamum; species Sesamum indicum. The sequence continues at coordinate 11,353,475 of NC_142659.1, forward strand.
TTTGGGTCAAGTTTCATGGAATTCTATGAACGTTCAATATTTAGCTGTTTTGCACGGTTTATTAAAGGAAGTTCGTTTCCCTTTTACACTGACTTGTAGTTATTATTACGCTTAGCAAATTTACCACACAAATGCATGGGTCAAGGCCTACGTTTGGTTCGAGTTTCGTGGAATTTTGAGAACATTCAAAATTTAGCTGTTTTACATGGTTTTAGTAAAGCAAGTTCGTTTCCCTTATAGACTAACTTTTATTTATTATTACGCTTTGCAAATTTATGACACAAACGAATGGGTGTAGACCAGCGTTTGGGTCAAGTTTCATGGAATTCTATGAACGTTCAATATTTAGCTGTTTTGCACGGTTTATTAAAGGAAGTTCGTTTCCCTTTTACACTGACTTGTAGTTATTATTACGCTTAGCAAATTTACCACACAAATGCATGGGTCAAGGCCTACGTTTGGTTCGAGTTTCGTGGAATTTTGAGAACATTCAAAATTTAGCTGTTTTACATGGTTTTAGTAAAGCAAGTTCGTTTCCCTTATAGACTAACTTTTATTTATTATTACGCTTTGCAAATTTATGACACAAACGAATGGGTGTAGACCAGCGTTTGGGTCAAGTTTCATGGAATTCTATGAACGTTCAATATTTAGCTGTTTTGCACGGTTTATTAAAGCAAGTTCGTTTCCATTTTTACACTAACTTGTAATTATAATTACGCTTAGCAAATTTACCACACAAATGCATGGGTCTAGACCACATTTGGGTCACGTTTCGTGGAATTCTGAGAACGTTTGATACTAAGCTGTTTTGCACGATTTTTTTAAAGCAAGTTTGTTTCCCTTTTACACTACTTGTAGTTATTATTATGCTTATCAAATTTACCACACAAATGCATGGGACTAGACCTACGTTTGGTTCAAGTTTCTTCGAATTGTGAGAACGTTCAAAACTTAGCTCTTTTGCACGGTTTTATTAAAGCAAGTTCGTTTCCCTTTTACAGTGACTTGTAGTTATTATTACGCTTAGCAAATTTACCACACAAATGCATGGGTAAAGACCTACGTGTGGTTCAAGTTTCGTGGAATTCTGAGAATATTCAAAATTTAGCTGTTTTGCATGGTTTTAGTAAAGCAACTTCGTTTCCCTTATACACTAACTTTTATTCGTTATTACGCTTTGCAAATTTACGACACAAATGCATGGGTGTAGACCAATGTTTGGGTCATGTTTCATGGAATTTTATGAACGTTCAATAATTAGCTGTTTTGCACGGTTTATTAAATCAAGTTCGTTTCCATTTTTACACTAACTTGTAATTATAATTACGCTTAGCAAATTTACCACACAAATGCATGGGTCTAGACCACATTTGGGTCAAGTTTCGTGGAATTCTGAGAACGTTTGATACTAAGCTGTTTTGCACGATTTTTTTAAAGCAAGTTCGTTTTCCTTTTACACTAACTTGTAGTTATTATTATGCTTATCAAATTTACCACACAAATGCATGGGACTAAACCTACGTTTGGTTCAAGTTTCATCGAATTGTAAGAACGTTCAAAATTTAGCTGTTTTGCACGGTTTTATTAAAGGAAGTTCGTTTCCCTTTTACACTGACTTGTAGTTATTATCACGCTTAGCAAATTTACCACACAAATGCATGGGTCAAGGCCTACCTTTGGTTCGAGTTTCGTGGAATTTTGAGAATATTCAAAATTTAGCTGTTTTACATGGTTTTAGTAAAGCAAGTTCGTTTCCCTTATAGACTAACTTTTATTTATTATTACGCTTTGCAAATTTATGACACAAACGAATGGGTGTAGACCAGCGTTTGGGTCAAGTTTCATGGAATTCTATGAACGTTCAATATTTAGCTGTTTTGCACGGTTTATTAAAGGAAGTTCGTTTCCCTTTTACACTGACTTGTAGTTATTATTACGCTTAGCAAATTTACCACACAAATGCATGGGTCAAGGCCTACGTTTGGTTCGAGTTTCGTGGAATTTTGAGAACATTCAAAATTTAGCTGTTTTACATGGTTTTAGTAAAGCAAGTTCGTTTCCCTTATAGACTAACTTTTATTTATTATTACGCTTTGCAAATTTATGACACAAACGAATGGGTGTAGACCAGCGTTTGGGTCAAGTTTCATGGAATTCTATGAACGTTCAATATTTAGCTGTTTTGCACGGTTTATTAAAGGAAGTTCGTTTCCCTTTTACACTGACTTGTAGTTATTATTACGCTTAGCAAATTTACCACACAAATGCATGGGTCAAGGCCTACGTTTGGTTCGAGTTTCGTGGAATTTTGAGAACATTCAAAATTTAGCTGTTTTACATGGTTTTAGTAAAGCAAGTTCGTTTCCCTTATAGACTAACTTTTATTTATTATTACGCTTTGCAAATTTATGACACAAACGAATGGGTGTAGACCAGCGTTTGGGTCAAGTTTCATGGAATTCTATGAACGTTCAATATTTAGCTGTTTTGCACGGTTTATTAAAGCAAGTTCGTTTCCATTTTTACACTAACTTGTAATTATAATTACGCTTAGCAAATTTACCACACAAATGCATGGGTCTAGACCACATTTGGGTCACGTTTCGTGGAATTCTGAGAACGTTTGATACTAAGCTGTTTTGCACGATTTTTTTAAAGCAAGTTTGTTTCCCTTTTACACTACTTGTAGTTATTATTATGCTTATCAAATTTACCACACAAATGCATGGGACTAGACCTACGTTTGGTTCAAGTTTCTTCGAATTGTGAGAACGTCCAAAACTTAGCTCTTTTGCACGGTTTTATTAAAGCAAGTTCGTTGCCCTTTTACAGTGACTTGTAGTTATTATTACGCTTAGCAAATTTACCACACAAATGCATGGGTAAAGACCTACGTGTGGTTCAAGTTTCGTGGAATTCTGAGAACATTCAAAATTTAGCTGTTTTGCATGGTTTTAGTAAAGCAACTTCGTTTCCCTTATACACTAACTTTTATTTGTTATTACGCTTTGCAAATTTACGACACAAATGCATGGGTGTAGACCAATGTTTGGGTCATGTTTCATGGAATTCTATGAACGTTCAATAATTAGCTGTTTTGCACGGTTTATTAAATCAAGTTCGTTTCCATTTTTACACTAACTTGTAATTATAATTACGCTTAGCAAATTTACCACACAAATGCATGGGTCTAGACCACATTTGGGTCAAGTTTCGTGGAATTCTGAGAACGTTTGATACTAAGCTGTTTTGCACGATTTTTTTAAAGCAAGTTCGTTTCCCTTTTACACTAACTTGTAGTTATTATTATGCTTATCAAATTTACCACACAAATGCATGGGACTAAACCTACGTTTGGTTCAAGTTTCATCGAATTGTAAGAACGTTCAAAATTTAGCTGTTTTGCACGGTTTTATTAAAGGAAGTTCGTTTCCCTTTTACACTGACTTGTAGTTATTATCACGCTTAGCAAATTTACCACACAAATGCATGGGTCAAGGCCTACCTTTGGTTTGAGTTTCGTGGAATTTTGAGAACATTCAAAATTTAGCTGTTTTGCATGGTTTTAGTAAAACAAGTTCGTTTCCCTTATACACTAGCTTTTATTTATTATTACGCTTTGCAAATTTACGACACAAACGAATGGGTGTAGACCAGCGTTTGGGTCAAGTTTCATGGAATTCTATGAACGTTCAATATTTAGCTGTTTTGCACGGTTTTATTAAAGGAAGTTCGTTTCCCTTTTACACTGACTTGTAGTTATTATTACGCTTAGCAAATTTACCACACAAATGCATGGGTCAAGGCCTACGTTTGGTTCGAGTTTCGTGGAATTTTGAGAACATTCAAAATTTAGCTGTTTTACATGGTTTTAGTAAAGCAAGTTCGTTTCCCTTATAGACTAACTTTTATTTATTATTACGCTTTGCAAATTTATGACACAAACGAATGGGTGTAGACCAGCGTTTGGGTCAAGTTTCATGGAATTCTATGAACGTTCAATATTTAGCTGTTTTGCACGGTTTATTAAAGCAAGTTCGTTTCCATTTTTACACTAACTTGTAATTATAATTACGCTTAGCAAATTTACCACACAAATGCATGGGTCTAGACCACATTTGGGTCAAGTTTCGTGGAATTCTGAGAACGTTTGATACTAAGCTGTTTTGCACTATTTTTTTAAAGCAAGTTTGTTTCCCTTTTACACTACTTGTAGTTATTATTATGCTTATCAAATTTACCACACAAATGCATGGGACTAGACCTACGTTTGGTTCAAGTTTCTTCGAATTGTGAGAACGTTCAAAACTTAGCTCTTTTGCACGGTTTTATTAAAGCAAGTTCGTTTCCCTTTTACAGTGACTTGTAGTTATTATTACGCTTAGCAAATTTACCACACAAATGCATGGGTAAAGACCTACGTGTGGTTCAAGTTTCGTGGAATTCTGAGAACATTCAAAATTTAGCTGTTTTGCATGGTTTTAGTAAAGCAACTTCGTTTCCCTTATACACTAACTTTTATTTGTTATTACGCTTTGCAAATTTACGACACAAATGCATGGGTGTAGACCAATGTTTGGGTCATGTTTCATGGAATTCTATGAACGTTCAATAATTAGCTGTTTTGCACGGTTTATTAAATCAAGTTCGTTTCCATTTTTACACTAACTTGTAATTATAATTACGCTTAGCAAATTTACCACACAAATGCATGGGTCTAGACCACATTTGGGTCAAGTTTCGTGGAATTCTGAGAACGTTTGATACTAAGCTGTTTTGCACGATTTTTTTAAAGCAAGTTCGTTTCCCTTTTACACTAACTTGTAGTTATTATTATGCTTATCAAATTTACCACACAAATGCATGGGACTAAACCTACGTTCGGTTCAAGTTTCATCGAATTGTAAGAACGTTCAAAATTTAGCTGTTTTGCACGGTTTTATTAAAGGAAGTTCGTTTCCCTTTTACACTGACTTGTAGTTATTATCACGCTTAGCAAATTTACCACACAAATGCATGGGTCAAGGCCTACCTTTGGTTCGAGTTTCGTGGAATTTTGAGAACATTCAAAATTTAGCTGTTTTGCACGGTTTTATTAAAGGAAGTTCGTTTCCCTTTTACACTGACTTGTAGTTATTATTACGCTTAGCAAATTTACCACACAAATGCATGGGTCAAGGCCTACGTTTGGTTCGAGTTTCGTGGAATTTTGAGAACATTCAAAATTTTAGCTGTTTTACATGGTTTTAGTAAAGCAAGTTCGTTTCCCTTATAGACTAACTTTTATTTATTATTACGCTTTGCAAATTTATGACATAAACGAATGGGTGTAGACCAGCGTTTGGGTCAAGTTTCATGGAATTCTATGAACGTTCAATATTTAGCTGTTTTGCACGGTTTATTAAAGCAAGTTCGTTTCCATTTTTACACTAACTTGTAATTATAATTACGCTTAGCAAATTTACCACACAAATGCATGGGTCTAGACCACATTTGGGTCAAGTTTCGTGGAATTCTGAGAACGTTTGATACTAAGCTGTTTTGCACGATTTTTTTAAAGCAAGTTTGTTTCCCTTTTACACTACTTGTAGTTATTATTATGCTTATCAAATTTACCACACAAATGCATGGGACTAGACCTACGTTTGGTTCAAGTTTCTTCGAATTGTGAGAACGTTCAAAACTTAGCTCTTTTGCACGGTTTTATTAAAGCAAGTTCGTTTCCCTTTTACAGTGACTTGTAGTTATTATTACGCTTAGCAAATTTACCACACAAATGCATGGGTAAAGACCTACGTGTGGTTCAAGTTTCGTGGAATTCTGAGAACATTCAAAATTTAGCTGTTTTGCATGGTTTTAGTAAAGCAACTTCGTTTCCCTTATACACTAACTTTTATTTGTTATTACGCTTTGCAAATTTACGACACAAATGCATGGGTGTAGACCAATGTTTGGGTCATGTTTCATGGAATTCTATGAACATTCAATAATTTGCTGTTTTGCACGGTTTATTAAATCAAGTTCGTTTCCATTTTTACACTAACTTGTAATTATAATTACGCTTAGCAAATTTACCACACAAATGCATGGGTCTAGACCACATTTGGGTCAAGTTTCGTGGAATTCTGAGAACGTTTGATACTAAGCTGTTTTGCACGATTTTTTTAAAGCAAGTTCGTTTCCCTTTTACACTAACTTGTAGTTATTATTATGCTTATCAAATTTACCACACAAATGCATGGGACTAAACCTACGTTTGGTTCAAGTTTCATCGAATTGTAAGAACGTTCAAAATTTAGCTGTTTTGCACGGTTTTATTAAAGGAAGTTCGTTTCCCTTTTACACTGACTTGTAGTTATTATCACGCTTAGCAAATTTACCACACAAATGCATGGGTCAAGGCCTACCTTTGGTTCGAGTTTCGTGGAATTTTGAGAACATTCAAAATTTAGCTGTTTTGCATGGTTTTAGTAAAACAAGTTCGTTTCCCTTATACACTAGCTTTTATTTATTATTACGCTTTGCAAATTTACGACACAAACGAATGGGTGTAGACCAGCGTTTGGGTCAAGTTTCATGGAATTCTATGAACGTTCAATATTTAGCTGTTTTGCACGGTTTTATTAAAGGAAGTTCGTTTCCCTTTTACACTGACTTGTAGTTATTATTACGCTTAGCAAATTTACCACACAAATGCATGGGTCAAGGCCTACGTTTGGTTCGAGTTTCGTGGAATTTTGAGAACATTCAAAATTTAGCTGTTTTACATGGTTTTAGTAAAACAAGTTCGTTTCCCTTATACACTAGCTTTTATTTATTATTACGCTTTGCAAATTTACGACACAAACGAATGGGTGTAGACCAGCGTTTGGGTCAAGTTTCATGTAATTCTATGAACGTTCAATATTTAGCTGTTTTGCACGGTTTTATTAAAGGAAGTTCGTTTCCCTTTTACACTGACTTGTAGTTATTATTACGCTTAGCAAATTTACCACACAAATGCATGGGTCTAGACCACATTTGGGTCAAGTTTCGTGGAATTCTGAGAACGTTTGATACTAAGCTGTTTTGCACGATTTTTTTAAAGCAAGTTTGTTTCCCTTTTACACTACTTGTAGTTATTATTATGCTTATCAAATTTACCACACAAATGCATGGGACTAGACCTACGTTTGGTTCAAGTTTCTTCGAATTGTGAGAACGTTCAAAACTTAGCTCTTTTGCACGGTTTTATTAAAGCAAGTTCGTTTCCCTTTTACAGTGACTTGTAGTTATTATTACGCTTAGCAAATTTACCACACAAATGCATGGGTAAAGACCTACGTGTGGTTCAAGTTTCGTGGAATTCTGAGAACATTCAAAATTTAGCTGTTTTGCATGGTTTTAGTAAAGCAACTTCGTTTCCCTTATACACTAACTTTTATTTGTTATTACGCTTTGCAAATTTACGACACAAATGCATGGGTGTAGACCAATGTTTGGGTCATGTTTCATGGAATTCTATGAACATTCAATAATTAGCTGTTTTGCACGGTTTATTAAATCAAGTTCGTTTCCATTTTTACACTAACTTGTAATTATAATTACGCTTAGCAAATTTACCACACAAATGCATGGGTCTAGACCACAATTGGGTCAAGTTTCGTGGAATTCTGAGAACGTTTGATACTAAGCTGTTTTGCACGATTTTTTTAAAGCAAGTTCGTTTCCCTTTTACACTAACTTGTAGTTATTATTATGCTTATCAAATTTACCACACAAATGCATGGGACTAAACCTACGTTTGGTTCAAGTTTCATCGAATTGTAAGAACGTTCAAAATTTAGCTGTTTTGCACGGTTTTATTAAAGGAAGTTCGTTTCCCTTTTACACTGACTTGTAGTTATTATCACGCTTAGCAAATTTACCACACAAATGCATGGGTCAAGGCCTACCTTTGGTTCGAGTTTCGTGGAATTTTGAGAACATTCAAAATTTAGCTGTTTTACATGGTTTTAGTAAAGCAAGTTCGTTTCCCTTATAGACTAACTTTTATTTATTATTACGCTTTGCAAATTTATGACACAAACGAATGGGTGTAGACCAGCGTTTGGGTCAAGTTTCATGGAATTCTATGAACGTTCAATATTTAGCTGTTTTGCACGGTTTATTAAAGGAAGTTCGTTTCCCTTTTACACTGACTTGTAGTTATTATTACGCTTAGCAAATTTACCACACAAATGCATGGGTCAAGGCCTACGTTTGGTTCGAGTTTCGTGGAATTTTGAGAACATTCAAAATTTAGCTGTTTTACATGGTTTTAGTAAAGCAAGTTCGTTTCCCTTATAGACTAACTTTTATTTATTATTACGCTTTGCAAATTTATGACACAAACGAATGGGTGTAGACCAGCGTTTGGGTCAAGTTTCATGGAATTCTATGAACGTTCAATATTTAGCTGTTTTGCACGATTTATTAAAGCAAGTTCGTTTCCATTTTTACACTAACTTGTAATTATAATTACGCTTAGCAAATTTACCACACAAATGCATGGGTCTAGACCACATTTGGGTCACGTTTCGTGGAATTCTGAGAACGTTTGATACTAAGCTGTTTTGCACGATTTTTTTAAAGCAAGTTTGTTTCCCTTTTACACTACTTGTAGTTATTATTATGCTTATCAAATTTACCACACAAATGCATGGGACTAGACCTACGTTTGGTTCAAGTTTCTTCGAATTGTGAGAACGTCCAAAACTTAGCTCTTTTGCACGGTTTTATTAAAGCAAGTTCGTTTCCCTTTTACAGTGACTTGTAGTTATTATTACGCTTAGCAAATTTACCACACAAATGCATGGGTAAAGACCTACGTGTGGTTCAAGTTTCGTGGAATTCTGAGAACATTCAAAATTTAGCTGTTTTGCATGGTTTTAGTAAAGCAACTTCGTTTCCCTTATACACTAACTTTTATTTGTTATTACGCTTTGCAAATTTACGACACAGATGCATGGGTGTAGACCAATATTTGGGTCATGTTTCATGGAATTCTATGAACGTTCAATAATTAGCTGTTTTGCACGGTTTATTAAATCAAGTTCGTTTCCATTTTTACACTAACTTGTAATTATAATTACGCTTAGCAAATTTACCACACAAATGCATGGGTCTAGACCACATTTGGGTCAAGTTTCGTGGAATTCTGAGAACGTTTGATACTAAGCTGTTTTGCACGATTTTTTTAAAGCAAGTTCGTTTCCCTTTTACACTAACTTGTAGTTATTATTATGCTTATCAAATTTACCACACAAATGCATGGGACTAAACCTACGTTTGGTTCAAGTTTCATTGAATTGTAAGAACGTTCAAAATTTAGCTGTTTTGCACGGTTTTATTAAAGGAAGTTCGTTTCCCTTTTACACTGACTTGTAGTTATTATCACGCTTAGCAAATTTACCACACAAATGCATGGGTGAAGGCCTACCTTTGGTTCGAGTTTCGTGGAATTTTGAGAACATTCAAAATTTAGCTGTTTTGCATGGTTTTAGTAAAACAAGTTCGTTTCCCTTATACACTAGCTTTTATTTATTATTACGCTTTGCAAATTTACGACACAAACGAATGGGTGTAGACCAGCGTTTGGGTCAAGTTTCATGGAATTCTATGAACGTTCAATATTTAGCTGTTTTGCACGGTTTTATTAAAGGAAGTTCGTTTCCCTTTTACACAGACTTGTAGTTATTATTACGCTTAGCAAATTTACCACACAAATGCATGGGTCAAGGCCTACGTTTGGTTCGAGTTTCGTGGAATTTTGAGAACATTCAAAATTTAGCTGTTTTACATGGTTTTAGTAAAGCAAGTTCGTTTCCCTTATAGACTAACTTTTATTTATTATTACGCTTTGCAAATTTATGACACAAACGAATGGGTGTAGACCAGCGTTTGGGTCAAGTTTCATGGAATTCTATGAACGTTCAATATTTAGCTGTTTTGCACGGTTTATTAAAGCAAGTTCGTTTCCATTTTTACACTAACTTGTAATTATAATTACGCTTAGCAAATTTACCACACAAATGCATGGGTCTAGACCACATTTGGGTCAAGTTTCGTGGAATTCTGAGAACGTTTGATACTAAGCTGTTTTGCACGATTTTTTTAAAGCAAGTTTGTTTTCCTTTTACACTACTTGTAGTTATTATTATGCTTATCTAATTTACCACACAAATGCATGGGACTAGACCTACGTTTGGTTCAAGTTTCTTCGAATTGTGAGAACGTTCAAAACTTAGCTCTTTTGCACGGTTTTATTAAAGCAAGTTCGTTTCCCTTTTACAGTGACTTGTAGTTATTATTACGCTTAGCAAATTTACCACACAAATGCATGGGTAAAGACCTACGTGTGGTTCAAGTTTCGTGGAATTCTGAGAACATTCAAAATTTAGCTGTTTTGCATGGTTTTAGTAAAGCAACTTCGTTTCCCTTATACACTAACTTTTATTTGTTATTACGCTTTGCAAATTTACGACACAAATGCATGGGTGTAGACCAATGTTTGGGTCATGTTTCATGGAATTCTATGAACATTCAATAATTAGCTGTTTTGCACGGTTTATTAAATCAAGTTCGTTTCCATTTTTACACTAACTTGTAATTATAATTACGCTTAGCAAATTTACCACACAAATGCATGGGTCTAGACCACATTTGGGTCAAGTTTCGTGGAATTCTGAGAACGTTTGATACTAAGCTGTTTTGCACGATTTTTTTAAAGCAAGTTCGTTTCCCTTTTACACTAACTTGTAGTTATTATTATGCTTATCAAATTTACCACACAAATGCATGGGACTAAACCTACGTTTGGTTCAAGTTTCATCGAATTGTAAGAACGTTCAAAATTTAGCTGTTTTGCACGGTTTTATTAAAGGAAGTTCGTTTCCCTTTTACACTGACTTGTAGTTATTATCACGCTTAGCAAATTTACCACACAAATGCATGGGTCAAGGCCTACCTTTGGTTCGAGTTTCGTGGAATTTTGAGAACATTCAAAATTTAGCTGTTTTGCATGGGTTTAGTAAAACAAGTTCGTTTCCCTTATACACTAGCTTTTATTTATTATTACGCTTTGCAAATTTACGACACAAACGAATGGGTGTAGACCAGCGTTTGGGTCAAGTTTCATGGAATTCTATGAACGTTCAATATTTAGCTGTTTTGCACGGTTTTATTAAAGGAAGTTCGTTTCCCTTTTACACTGACTTGTAGTTATTATTACGCTTAGCAAATTTACCACACAAATGCATGGGTCAAGGCCTACGTTTGGTTCGAGTTTCGTGGAATTTTGAGAACATTCAAAATTTAGTTGTTTTACATGGTTTTAGTAAAACAAGTTCGTTTCCCTTATACACTAGCTTTTATTTATTATTACGCTTTGCAAATTTACGACACAAACGAATGGGTGTAGACCAGCGTTTGGGTCAAGTTTCATGTAATTCTATGAACGTTCAATATTTAGCTGTTTTGCACGGTTTTATTAAAGGAAGTTCGTTTCCCTTTTACACTGACTTGTAGTTATTATTACGCTTAGCAAATTTACCACACAAATGCATGGGTCTAGACCACATTTGGGTCAAGTTTCGTGGAATTCTGAGAACGTTTGATACTAAGCTGTTTTGCACGATTTTTTTAAAGCAAGTTTGTTTCCCTTTTACACTACTTGTAGTTATTATTATGCTTATCAAATTTACCACACAAATGCATGGGACTAGACCTACGTTTGGTTCAAGTTTCTTCGAATTGTGAGAACGTTCAAAACTTAGCTCTTTTGTACGGTTTTATTAAAGCAAGTTCGTTTCCCTTTTACACTGACTTGTAGTTATTATTACGCTTAGCAAATTTACCACACAAATGCATGGGTAAAGACCTACGTGTGGTTCAAGTTTCGTTGAATTCTGAGAACATTCAAAATTTAGCTGTTTTGCATGGTTTTAGTAAAGCAACTTCGTTTCCCTTATACACTAACTTTTATTTGTTATTACGCTTTGCAAATTTACGACACAAATGCATGGGTGTAGACCAATGTTTGGGTCATGTTTCATGGAATTCTATGAACGTTCAATAATTAGCTGTTTTGCACGGTTTATTAAATCAAGTTCGTTTCCATTTTTACACTAACTTGTAATTATAATTACGCTTAGCAAATTTACCACACAAATGCATGGGTCTAGACCACATTTGGGTCAAGTTTCGTGGAATTCTGAGAACGTTTGATACTAAGCTGTTTTGCACGATTTTTTTAAAGCAAGTTCGTTTCCCTTTTACACTAACTTGTAGTTATTATTATGCTTATCAAATTTACCACACAAATGCATGGGACTAAACCTACGTTTGGTTCAAGTTTCATCGAATTGTAAGAACGTTCAAAATTTAGCTGTTTTGCACGGTTTTATTAAAGGAAGTTCGTTTCCCTTTTACACTGACTTGTAGTTATTATCACGCTTAGCAAATTTACCACACAAATGCATGGGTCAAGGCCTACCTTTGGTTCGAGTTTCGTGGAATTTTGAGAACATTCAAAATTTAGCTGTTTTACATGGTTTTAGTAAAGCAAGTTCGTTTCCCTTATAGACTAACTTTTATTTATTATTACGCTTTGCAAATTTATGACACAAACGAATGGGTGTAGACCAGCGTTTGGGTCAAGTTTCATGGAATTCTATGAACGTTCAATATTTAGCTGTTTTGCACGGTTTATTAAAGCAAGTTCGTTTCCATTTTTACACTAACTTGTAATTATAATTACGCTTAGCAAATTTACCACACAAATGCATGGGTCTAGACCACATTTGGGTCAAGTTTCGTGGAATTCTGAGAACGTTTGATACTAAGCTGTTTTGCACTATTTTTTTAAAGCAAGTTTGTTTCCCTTTTACACTACTTGTAGTTATTATTATGCTTATCAAATTTACCACACAAATGCATGGGACTAGACCTACGTTTGGTTCAAGTTTCTTCGAATTGTGAGAACGTTCAAAACTTAGCTCTTTTGCACGGTTTTATTAAAGCAAGTTCGTTTCCCTTTTACAGTGACTTGTAGTTATTATTACGCTTAGCAAATTTACCACACAAATGCATGGGTAAAGACCTACGTGTGGTTCAAGTTTCGTGGAATTCTGAGAACATTCAAAATTTAGCTGTTTTGCATGGTTTTAGTAAAGCAACTTCGTTTCCCTTCTACACTAACTTTTATTTGTTATTACGCTTTGCAAATTTACGACACAAATGCATGGGTGTAGACCAATGTTTGGGTCATGTTTCATGGAATTCTATGAACGTTCAATAATTAGCTGTTTTGCACGGTTTATTAAATCAAGTTCGTTTCCATTTTTACACTAACTTGTAATTATAATTACGCTTAGCAAATTTACCACACAAATGCATGGGTCTAGACCACATTTGGGTCAAGTTTCGTGGAATTCTGAGAACGTTTGATACTAAGCTGTTTTGCACGATTTTTTTAAAGCAAGTTCGTTTCCCTTTTACACTAACTTGTAGTTATTATTATGCTTATCAAATTTACCACACAAATGCATGGGACTAAACCTACGTTTGGTTCAAGTTTCATCGAATTGTAAGAACGTTCAAAATTTAGCTGTTTTGCACGGTTTTATTAAAGGAAGTTCGTTTCCCTTTTACACTGACTTGTAGTTATTATCACGCTTAGCAAATTTACCACACAAATGCATGGATCAAGGCCTACCTTTGGTCCGAGTTTCGTGGAATTTTGAGAACATTCAAAATTTAGCTGTTTTGCATGGTTTTAGTAAAACAAGTTCGTTTCCCTTATACACTAGCTTTTATTTATTATTACGCTTTGCAAATTTACGACACAAACGAATGGGTGTAGACCAGCGTTTGGGTCAAGTTTCATGGAATTCTATGAACGTTCAATATTTAGCTGTTTTGCACGGTTTTATTAAAGGAAGTTCGTTTCCCTTTTACACAGACTTGTAGTTATTATTACGCTTAGCAAATTTACCACACAAATGCATGGGTCAAGGCCTACGTTTGGTTCGAGTTTCGTGGAATTTTGAGAACATTCAAAATTTAGCTGTTTTACATGGTTTTAGTAAAGCAAGTTCGTTTCCCTTATAGACTAACTTTTATTTATTATTACGCTTTGCAAATTTATGACACAAACGAATGGGTGTAGACCAGCGTTTGGGTCAAGTTTCATGGAATTCTATGAACGTTCAATATTTAGCTGTTTTGCACGGTTTATTAAAGCAAGTTCGTTTCCATTTTTACACTAACTTGTAATTATAATTACGCTTAGCAAATTTACCACACAAATGCATGGGTCTAGACCACATTTGGGTCAAGTTTCGTGGAATTCTGAGAACGTTTGATACTAAGCTGTTTTGCACGATTTTTTTAAAGCAAGTTTGTTTTCCTTTTACACTACTTGTAGTTATTATTATGCTTATCAAATTTACCACACAAATGCATGGGACTAGACCTACGTTTGGTTCAAGTTTCTTCGAATTGTGAGAACGTTCAAAACTTAGCTCTTTTGCACGGTTTTATTAAAGCAAGTTCGTTTCCCTTTTACAGTGACTTGTAGTTATTATTACGCTTAGCAAATTTACCACACAAATGCATGGGTAAAGACCTACGTGTGGTTCAAGTTTCGTGGAATTCTGAGAACATTCAAAATTTAGCTGTTTTGCATGGTTTTAGTAAAGCAACTTCGTTTCCCTTATACACTAACTTTTATTTGTTATTACGCTTTGCAAATTTACGACACAAATGCATGGGTGTAGACCAATGTTTGGGTCATGTTTCATGGAATTCTATGAACATTCAATAATTAGCTGTTTTGCACGGTTTATTAAATCAAGTTCGTTTCCATTTTTACACTAACTTGTAATTATAATTACGCTTAGCAAATTTACCACACAAATGCATGGGTCTAGACCACATTTGGGTCAAGTTTCGTGGAATTCTGAGAACGTTTGATACTAAGCTGTTTTGCACGATTTTTTTAAAGCAAGTTCGTTTCCCTTTTACACTAACTTGTAGTTATTATTATGCTTATCAAATTTACCACACAAATGCATGGGACTAAACCTACGTTTGGTTCAAGTTTCATCGAATTGTAAGAACGTTCAAAATTTAGCTGTTTTGCACGGTTTTATTAAAGGAAGTTCGTTTCCCTTTTACACTGACTTGTAGTTATTATCACGCTTAGCAAATTTACCACACAAATGCATGGGTCAAGGCCTACCTTTGGTTCGAGTTTCGTGGAATTTTGAGAACATTCAAAATTTAGCTGTTTTGCATGGTTTTAGTAAAACAAGTTCGTTTCCCTTATACACTAGCTTTTATTTATTATTACGCTTTGCAAATTTACGACACAAACGAATGGGTGTAGACCAGCGTTTGGGTCAAGTTTCATGGAATTCTATGAACGTTCAATATTTAGCTGTTTTGCACGGTTTTATTAAAGGAAGTTCGTTTCCCTTTTACACTGACTTGTAGTTATTATTACGCTTAGCAAATTTACCACACAAATGCATGGGTCAAGGCCTACGTTTGGTTCGAGTTTCGTGGAATTTTGAGAACATTCAAAATTTAGTTGTTTTACATGGTTTTAGTAAAACAAGTTCGTTTCCCTTATACACTAGCTTTTATTTATTATTACGCTTTGCAAATTTACGACACAAACGAATGGGTGTAGACCAGCGTTTGGGTCAAGTTTCATGTAATTCTATGAACGTTCAATATTTAGCTGTTTTGCACGGTTTTATTAAAGGAAGTTCGTTTCCCTTTTACACTGACTTGTAGTTATTATTACGCTTAGCAAATTTACCACACAAATGCATGGGTCTAGACCACATTTGGGTCAAGTTTCGTGGAATTCTGAGAACGTTTGATACTAAGCTGTTTTGCACGATTTTTTTAAAGCAAGTTTGTTTCCCTTTTACACTACTTGTAGTTATTATTATGCTTATCAAATTTACCACACAAATGCATGGGACTAGACCAACGTTTGGTTCAAGTTTCTTCGAATTGTGAGAACGTTCAAAACTTAGCTCTTTTGCACGGTTTTATTAAAGCAAGTTCGTTTCCCTTTTACAGTGACTTGTAGTTATTATTACGCTTAGCAAATTTACCACACAAATGCATGGGTAAAGACCTACGTGTGGTTCAAGTTTCGTGGAATTCTGAGAACATTCAAAATTTAGCTGTTTTGCATGGTTTTAGTAAAGCAACTTCGTTTCCCTTATACACTAACTTTTATTTGTTATTACGCTTTGCAAATTTACGACACAAATGCATGGGTGTAGACCAATGTTTGGGTCATGTTTCATGGAATTCTATGAACATTCAATAATTAGCTGTTTTGCACGGTTTATTAAATCAAGTTCGTTTCCATTTTTACACTAACTTGTAATTATAATTACGCTTAGCAAATTTACCACACAAATGCATGGGTCTAGACCACATTTGGGTCAAGTTTCGTGGAATTCTGAGAACGTTTGATACTAAGCTGTTTTGCACGATTTTTTTAAAGCAAGTTCGTTTCCCTTTTACACTAACTTGTAGTTATTATTATGCTTATCAAATTTACCACACAAATGCATGGGACTAAACCTACGTTTGGTTCAAGTTTCATCGAATTGTAAGAACGTTCAAAATTTAGCTGTTTTGCACGGTTTTATTAAAGGAAGTTCGTTTCCCTTTTACACTGACTTGTAGTTATTATCACGCTTAGCAAATTTACCACACAAATGCATGGGTCAAGGCCTACCTTTGGTTCGAGTTTCGTGGAATTTTGAGAACATTCAAAATTTAGCTGTTTTGCATGGTTTTAGTAAAACAAGTTCGTTTCCCTTATACACTAGCTTTTATTTATTATTACGCTTTGCAAATTTACGACACAAACGAATGGGTGTAGACCAGCGTTTGGGTCAAGTTTCATGGAATTCTATGAACGTTCAATATTTAGCTGTTTTGCACGGTTTTATTAAAGGAAGTTCGTTTCCCTTTTACACTGACTTGTAGTTATTATTACGCTTAGCAAATTTACCACACAAATGCATGGGTCAAGGCCTACGTTTGGTTCGAGTTTCGTGAAATTTTGAGAACATTCAAAATTTAGTTGTTTTACATGGTTTTAGTAAAACAAGTTCGTTTCCCTTATACACTAGCTTTTATTTATTATTACGCTTTGCAAATTTACGACACAAACGAATGGGTGTAGACCAGCGTTTGGGTCAAGTTTCATGTAATTCTATGAACGTTCAATATTTAGCTGTTTTGCACGGTTTTATTAAAGGACGTTCGTTTCCCTTTTACACTGACTTGTAGTTATTATTACGCTTAGCAAATTTACCACACAAATGCATGGGTCTAGACCACATTTGGGTCAAGTTTCGTGGAATTCTGAGAACGTTTGATACTAAGCTGTTTTGCACGATTTTTTTAAAGCAAGTTTGTTTCCCTTTTACACTACTTGTAGTTATTATTATGCTTATCAAATTTACCACACAA
Source organism: Sesamum indicum (assembly GCF_026168435.1). Classification (NCBI taxonomy): domain Eukaryota; kingdom Viridiplantae; phylum Streptophyta; class Magnoliopsida; order Lamiales; family Pedaliaceae; genus Sesamum; species Sesamum indicum. The sequence continues at coordinate 11,371,010 of NC_142659.1, forward strand.
ATGCATGGGACTAGACCTACGTTTGGTTCAAGTTTCTTCGAATTGTGAGAACGTTCAAAACTTAGCTCTTTTGCACGGTTTTATTAAAGCAAGTTCGTTTCCCTTTTACAGTGACTTGTAGTTATTATTACGCTTAGCAAATTTACCACACAAATGCATGGGTAAAGACCTACGTGTGGTTCAAGTTTCGTTGAATTCTGAGAACATTCAAAATTTAGCTGTTTTGCATGGTTTTAGTAAAGCAACTTCGTTTCCCTTATACACTAACTTTTATTTGTTATTACGCTTTGCAAATTTACGACACAAATGCATGGGTGTAGACCAATGTTTGGGTCATGTTTCATGGAATTCTATGAACGTTCAATAATTAGCTGTTTTGCACGGTTTATTAAATCAAGTTCGTTTCCATTTTTACACTAACTTGTAATTATAATTACGCTTAGCAAATTTACCACACAAATGCATGGGTCTAGACCACATTTGGGTCAAGTTTCGTGGAATTCTGAGAACGTTTGATACTAAGCTGTTTTGCACGATTTTTTTAAAGCAAGTTCGTTTCCCTTTTACACTAACTTGTAGTTATTATTATGCTTATCAAATTTACCACACAAATGCATGGGACTAAACCTACGTTTGGTTCAAGTTTCATCGAATTGTAAGAACGTTCAAAATTTAGCTGTTTTGCACGGTTTTATTAAAGGAAGTTCGTTTCCCTTTTACACTGACTTGTAGTTATTATCACGCTTAGCAAATTTACCACACAAATGCATGGATCAAGGCCTACCTTTGGTCCGAGTTTCGTGGAATTTTGAGAACATTCAAAATTTAGCTGTTTTGCATGGTTTTAGTAAAACAAGTTCGTTTCCCTTATACACTAGCTTTTATTTATTATTACGCTTTGCAAATTTACGACACAAACGAATGGGTGTAGACCAGCGTTTGGGTCAAGTTTCATGGAATTCTATGAACGTTCAATATTTAGCTGTTTTGCACGGTTTTATTAAAGGAAGTTCGTTTCCCTTTTACACAGACTTGTAGTTATTATTACGCTTAGCAAATTTACCACACAAATGCATGGGTCAAGGCCTACGTTTGGTTCGAGTTTCGTGGAATTTTGAGAACATTCAAAATTTAGCTGTTTTACATGGTTTTAGTAAAGCAAGTTCGTTTCCCTTATAGACTAACTTTTATTTATTATTACGCTTTGCAAATTTATGACACAAACGAATGGGTGTAGACCAGCGTTTGGGTCAAGTTTCATGGAATTCTATGAACGTTCAATATTTAGCTGTTTTGCACGGTTTATTAAAGCAAGTTCGTTTCCATTTTTACACTAACTTGTAATTATAATTACGCTTAGCAAATTTACCACACAAATGCATGGGTCTAGACCACATTTGGGTCAAGTTTCGTGGAATTCTGAGAACGTTTGATACTAAGCTGTTTTGCACGATTTTTTTAAAGCAAGTTTGTTTTCCTTTTACACTACTTGTAGTTATTATTATGCTTATCAAATTTACCACACAAATGCATGGGACTAGACCTACGTTTGGTTCAAGTTTCTTCGAATTGTGAGAACGTTCAAAACTTAGCTCTTTTGCACGGTTTTATTAAAGCAAGTTCGTTTCCCTTTTACAGTGACTTGTAGTTATTATTACGCTTAGCAAATTTACCACACAAATGCATGGGTAAAGACCTACGTGTGGTTCAAGTTTCGTGGAATTCTGAGAACATTCAAAATTTAGCTGTTTTGCATAGTTTTAGTAAAGCAACTTCGTTTCCCTTATACACTAACTTTTATTTGTTATTACGCTTTGCAAATTTACGACACAAATGCATGGGTGTAGACCAATGTTTGGGTCATGTTTCATGGAATTCTATGAACATTCAATAATTAGCTGTTTTGCACGGTTTATTAAATCAAGTTCGTTTCCATTTTTACACTAACTTGTAATTATAATTACGCTTAGCAAATTTACCACACAAATGCATGGGTCTAGACCACATTTGGGTCAAGTTTCGTGGAATTCTGAGAACGTTTGATACTAAGCTGTTTTGCACGATTTTTTTAAAGCAAGTTCGTTTCCCTTTTACACTAACTTGTAGTTATTATTATGCTTATCAAATTTACCACACAAATGCATGGGACTAAACCTACGTTTGGTTCAAGTTTCATCGAATTGTAAGAACGTTCAAAATTTAGCTGTTTTGCACGGTTTTATTAAAGGAAGTTCGTTTCCCTTTTACACTGACTTGTAGTTATTATCACGCTTAGCAAATTTACCACACAAATGCATGGGTCAAGGCCTACCTTTGGTTCGAGTTTCGTGGAATTTTGAGAACATTCAAAATTTAGCTGTTTTGCATGGTTTTAGTAAAACAAGTTCGTTTCCCTTATACACTAGCTTTTATTTATTATTACGCTTTGCAAATTTACGACACAAACGAATGGGTGTAGACCAGCGTTTGGGTCAAGTTTCATGGAATTCTATGAACGTTCAATATTTAGCTGTTTTGCACGGTTTTATTAAAGGAAGTTCGTTTCCCTTTTACACTGACTTGTAGTTATTATTACGCTTAGCAAATTTACCACACAAATGCATGGGTCAAGGCCTACGTTTGGTTCGAGTTTCGTGGAATTTTGAGAACATTCAAAATTTAGCTGTTTTACATGGTTTTAGTAAAACAAGTTCGTTTCCCATATACACTAGCTTTTATTTATTATTACGCTTTGCAAATTTATGACACAAACGAATGGGTGTAGACCAGCGTTTGGGTCAAGTTTCATGTAATTCTATGAACGTTCAATATTTAGCTGTTTTGCACGGTTTTATTAAAGGAAGTTCGTTTCCCTTTTACACTGACTTGTAGTTATTATTACGCTTAGCAAATTTACCACACAAATGCATGGGTCTAGACCACATTTGGGTCAAGTTTCGTGGAATTCTGAGAACGTTTGATACTAAGCTGTTTTGCACGATTTTTTTAAAGCAAGTTTGTTTCCCTTTTACACTACTTGTAGTTATTATTATGCTTATCAAATTTACCACACAAATGCATGGGACTAGACCAACGTTTGGTTCAAGTTTCTTCGAATTGTGAGAACGTTCAAAACTTAGCTCTTTTGCACGGTTTTATTAAAGCAAGTTCGTTTCCCTTTTACAGTGACTTGTAGTTATTATTACGCTTAGCAAATTTACCACACAAATGCATGGGTAAAGACCTACGTGTGGTTCAAGTTTCGTGGAATTCTGAGAACATTCAAAATTTAGCTGTTTTGCATGGTTTTAGTAAAGCAACTTCGTTTCCCTTATACACTAACTTTTATTTGTTATTACGCTTTGCAAATTTACGACACAAATGCATGGGTGTAGACCAATGTTTGGGTCATGTTTCATGGAATTCTATGAACATTCAATAATTAGCTGTTTTGCACGGTTTATTAAATCAAGTTCGTTTCCATTTTTACACTAACTTGTAATTATAATTACGCTTAGCAAATTTACCACACAAATGCATGGGTCTAGACCACATTTGGGTCAAGTTTCGTGGAATTCTGAGAACGTTTGATACTAAGCTGTTTTGCACGATTTTTTTAAAGCAAGTTCGTTTCCCTTTTACACTAACTTGTAGTTATTATTATGCTTATCAAATTTACCACACAAATGCATGGGACTAAACCTACGTTTGGTTCAAGTTTCATCGAATTGTAAGAACGTTCAAAATTTAGCTGTTTTGCACGGTTTTATTAAAGGAAGTTCGTTTCCCTTTTACACTGACTTGTAGTTATTATCACGCTTAGCAAATTTACCACACAAATGCATGGGTCAAGGCCTACCTTTGGTTCGAGTTTCGTGGAATTTTGAGAACATTCAAAATTTAGCTGTTTTGCATGGTTTTAGTAAAACAAGTTCGTTTCCCTTATACACTAGCTTTTATTTATTATTACGCTTTGCAAATTTACGACACAAACGAATGGGTGTAGACCAGCGTTTGGGTCAAGTTTCATGGAATTCTATGAACGTTCAATATTTAGCTGTTTTGCACGGTTTTATTAAAGGAAGTTCGTTTCCCTTTTACACTGACTTGTAGTTATTATTACGCTTAGCAAATTTACCACACAAATGCATGGGTCAAGGCCTACGTTTGGTTCGAGTTTCGTGAAATTTTGAGAACATTCAAAATTTAGTTGTTTTACATGGTTTTAGTAAAACAAGTTCGTTTCCCTTATACACTAGCTTTTATTTATTATTACGCTTTGCAAATTTACGACACAAACGAATGGGTGTAGACCAGCGTTTGGGTCAAGTTTCATGTAATTCTATGAACGTTCAATATTTAGCTGTTTTGCACGGTTTTATTAAAGGAAGTTCGTTTCCCTTTTACACTGACTTGTAGTTATTATTACGCTTAGCAAATTTACCACACAAATGCATGGGTCTAGACCACATTTGGGTCAAGTTTCGTGGAATTCTGAGAACGTTTGATACTAAGCTGTTTTGCACGATTTTTTTAAAGCAAGTTTGTTTCCCTTTTACACTACTTGTAGTTATTATTATGCTTATCAAATTTACCACACAAATGCATGGGACTAGACCTACGTTTGGTTCAAGTTTCTTCGAATTGTGAGAACGTTCAAAACTTAGCTCTTTTGCACGGTTTTATTAAAGCAAGTTCGTTTCCCTTTTACAGTGACTTGTAGTTATTATTACGCTTAGCAAATTTACCACACAAATGCATGGGTAAAGACCTACGTGTGGTTCAAGTTTCGTTGAATTCTGAGAACATTCAAAATTTAGCTGTTTTGCATGGTTTTAGTAAAGCAACTTCGTTTCCCTTATACACTAACTTTTATTTGTTATTACGCTTTGCAAATTTACGACACAAATGCATGGGTGTAGACCAATGTTTGGGTCATGTTTCATGGAATTCTATGAACGTTCAATAATTAGCTGTTTTGCACGGTTTATTAAATCAAGTTCGTTTCCATTTTTACACTAACTTGTAATTATAATTACGCTTAGCAAATTTACCACACAAATGCATGGGTCTAGACCACATTTGGGTCAAGTTTCGTGGAATTCTGAGAACGTTTGATACTAAGCTGTTTTGCACGATTTTTTTAAAGCAAGTTCGTTTCCATTTTACACTAACTTGTAGTTATTATTATGCTTATCAAATTTACCACACAAATGCATGGGACTAAACCTACGTTTGGTTCAAGTTTCATCGAATTGTAAGAACGTTCAAAATTTAGCTGTTTTGCACGGTTTTATTAAAGGAAGTTCGTTTCCCTTTTACACTGACTTGTAGTTATTATCATGCTTAGCAAATTTACCACACAAATGCATGGGTCAAGGCCTACCTTTGGTTCGAGTTTCGTGGAATTTTGAGAACATTCAAAATTTAGCTGTTTTACATGGTTTTAGTAAAGCAAGTTCGTTTCCCTTATAGACTAACTTTTATTTATTATTACGCTTTGCAAATTTATGACACAAACGAATGGGTGTAGACCAGCGTTTGGGTCAAGTTTCATGGAATTCTATGAACGTTCAATATTTAGCTGTTTTGCACGGTTTATTAAAGGAAGTTCGTTTCCCTTTTACACTGACTTGTAGTTATTATTACGCTTAGCAAATTTACCACACAAATGCATGGGTCAAGGCCTACGTTTGGTTCGAGTTTCGTGGAATTTTGAGAACATTCAAAATTTAGCTGTTTTACATGGTTTTAGTAAAGCAAGTTCGTTTCCCTTATAGACTAACTTTTATTTATTATTACGCTTTGCAAATTTATGACACAAACGAATGGGTGTAGACCAGCGTTTGGGTCAAGTTTCATGGAATTCTATGAACGTTCAATATTTAGCTGTTTTGCACGGTTTATTAAAGCAAGTTCGTTTCCATTTTTACACTAACTTGTAATTATAATTACGCTTAGCAAATTTACCACACAAATGCATGGGTCTAGACCACATTTGGGTCACGTTTCGTGGAATTCTGAGAACGTTTGATACTAAGCTGTTTTGCACGATTTTTTTAAAGCAAGTTTGTTTCCCTTTTACACTACTTGTAGTTATTATTATGCTTATCAAATTTACCACACAAATGCATGGGACTAGACCTACGTTTGGTTCAAGTTTCTTCGAATTGTGAGAACGTCCAAAACTTAGCTCTTTTGCACGGTTTTATTAAAGCAAGTTCGTTTCCCTTTTACAGTGACTTGTAGTTATTATTACGCTTAGCAAATTTACCACACAAATGCATGGGTAAAGACCTACGTGTGGTTCAAGTTTCGTGGAATTCTGAGAACATTCAAAATTTAGCTGTTTTGCATGGTTTTAGTAAAGCAACTTCGTTTCCCTTATACACTAACTTTTATTTGTTATTACGCTTTGCAAATTTACGACACAAATGCATGGGTGTAGACCAATGTTTGGGTCATGTTTCATGGAATTCTATGAACGTTCAATAATTAGCTGTTTTGCACGGTTTATTAAATCAAGTTCGTTTCCATTTTTACACTAACTTGTAATTATAATTACGCTTAGCAAATTTACCACACAAATGCATGGGTCTAGACCACATTTGGGTCAAGTTTCGTGGAATTCTGAGAACGTTTGATACTAAGCTGTTTTGCACGATTTTTTTAAAGCAAGTTCGTTTCCCTTTTACACTAACTTGTAGTTATTATTATGCTTATCAAATTTACCACACAAATGCATGGGACTAAACCTACGTTTGGTTCAAGTTTCATCGAATTGTAAGAACGTTCAAAATTTAGCTGTTTTGCACGGTTTTATTAAAGGAAGTTCGTTTCCCTTTTACACTGACTTGTAGTTATTATCACGCTTAGCAAATTTACCACACAAATGCATGGGTCAAGGCCTACCTTTGGTTTGAGTTTCGTGGAATTTTGAGAACATTCAAAATTTAGCTGTTTTGCATGGTTTTAGTAAAACAAGTTCGTTTCCCTTATACACTAGCTTTTATTTATTATTACGCTTTGCAAATTTACGACACAAACGAATGGGTGTAGACCAGCGTTTGGGTCAAGTTTCATGGAATTCTATGAACGTTCAATATTTAGCTGTTTTGCACGGTTTTATTAAAGGAAGTTCGTTTCCCTTTTACACTGACTTGTAGTTATTATTACGCTTAGCAAATTTACCACACAAATGCATGGGTCAAGGACTACGTTTGGTTCGAGTTTCGTGGAATTTTGAGAACATTCAAAATTTAGCTGTTTTACATGGTTTTAGTAAAGCAAGTTCGTTTCCCTTATAGACTAACTTTTATTTATTATTACGCTTTGCAAATTTATGACACAAACGAATGGGTGTAGACCAGCGTTTGGGTCAAGTTTCATGGAATTCTATGAACGTTCAATATTTAGCTGTTTTGCACGGTTTATTAAAGCAAGTTCGTTTCCATTTTTACACTAACTTGTAATTATAATTACGCTTAGCAAATTTACCACACAAATGCATGGGTCTAGACCACATTTGGGTCAAGTTTCGTGGAATTCTGAGAACGTTTGATACTAAGCTGTTTTGCACGATTTTTTTAAAGCAAGTTTGTTTCCCTTTTACACTACTTGTAGTTATTATTATGCTTATCAAATTTACCACACAAATGCATGGGACTAGACCTACGTTTGGTTCAAGTTTCTTCGAATTGTGAGAACGTCCAAAACTTAGCTCTTTTGCACGGTTTTATTAAAGCAAGTTCGTTTCCCTTTTACAGTGACTTGTAGTTATTATTACGCTTAGCAAATTTACCACACAAATGCATGGGTAAAGACCTACGTGTGGTTCAAGTTTCGTGGAATTCTGAGAACATTCAAAATTTAGCTGTTTTGCATGGTTTTAGTAAAGCAACTTCGTTTCCCTTATACACTAACTTTTATTTGTTATTACGCTTTGCAAATTTACGACACAAATGCATGGGTGTAGACCAATGTTTGGGTCATGTTTCATGGAATTCTATGAACGTTCAATAATTAGCTGTTTTGCACGGTTTATTAAATCAAGTTCGTTTCCATTTTTACACTAACTTGAAATTATAATTACGCTTAGCAAATTTACCACACAAATGCATGGGTCTAGACCACATTTGGGTCAAGTTTCGTGGAATTCTGAGAACGTTTGATACTAAGCTGTTTTGCACGATTTTTTTAAAGCAAGTTCGTTTCCCTTTTACACTAACTTGTAGTTATTATTATGCTTATCAAATTTACCACACAAATGCATGGGACTAAACCTACGTTTGGTTCAAGTTTCATCGAATTGTAAGAACGTTCAAAATTTAGCTGTTTTGCACGGTTTTATTAAAGGAAGTTCGTTTCCCTTTTACACTGACTTGTAGTTATTATCACGCTTAGCAAATTTACCACACAAATGCATGGGTCAAGGCCTACCTTTGGTTTGAGTTTCGTGGAATTTTGAGAACATTCAAAATTTAGCTGTTTTGCATGGTTTTAGTAAAACAAGTTCGTTTCCCTTATACACTAGCTTTTATTTATTATTACGCTTTGCAAATTTACGACACAAACGAATGGGTGTAGACCAGCGTTTGGGTCAAGTTTCATGGAATTCTATGAACGTTCAATATTTAGCTGTTTTGCACGGTTTTATTAAAGGAAGTTCGTTTCCCTTTTACACTGACTTGTAGTTATTATTACGCTTAGCAAATTTACCACACAAATGCATGGGTCAAGGACTACGTTTGGTTCGAGTTTCGTGGAATTTTGAGAACATTCAAAATTTAGCTGTTTTACATGGTTTTAGTAAAGCAAGTTCGTTTCCCTTATAGACTAACTTTTATTTATTATTACGCTTTGCAAATTTATGACACAAACGAATGGGTGTAGACCAGCGTTTGGGTCAAGTTTCATGGAATTCTATGAACGTTCAATATTTAGCTGTTTTGCACGGTTTATTAAAGCAAGTTCGTTTCCATTTTTACACTAACTTGTAATTATAATTACGCTTAGCAAATTTACCACACAAATGCATGGGTCTAGACCACATTTGGGTCAAGTTTCGTGGAATTCTGAGAACGTTTGATACTAAGCTGTTTTGCACGATTTTTTTAAAGCAAGTTTGTTTCCCTTTTACACTACTTGTAGTTATTATTATGCTTATCAAATTTACCACACAAATGCATGGGACTAGACCTACGTTTGGTTCAAGTTTCTTCGAATTGTGAGAACGTCCAAAACTTAGCTCTTTTGCACGGTTTTATTAAAGCAAGTTCGTTTCCCTTTTACAGTGACTTGTAGTTATTATTACGCTTAGCAAATTTACCACACAAATGCATGGGTAAAGACCTACGTGTGGTTCAAGTTTCGTGGAATTCTGAGAACATTCAAAATTTAGCTGTTTTGCATGGTTTTAGTAAAGCAACTTCGTTTCCCTTATACACTAACTTTTATTTGTTATTACGCTTTGCAAATTTACGACACAAATGCATGGGTGTAGACCAATGTTTGGGTCATGTTTCATGGAATTCTATGAACGTTCAATAATTAGCTGTTTTGCACGGTTTATTAAATCAAGTTCGTTTCCATTTTTACACTAACTTGAAATTATAATTACGCTTAGCAAATTTACCACACAAATGCATGGGTCTAGACCACATTTGGGTCAAGTTTCGTGGAATTCTGAGAACGTTTGATACTAAGCTGTTTTGCACGATTTTTTTAAAGCAAGTTCGTTTCCCTTTTACACTAACTTGTAGTTATTATTATGCTTATCAAATTTACCACACAAATGCATGGGACTAAACCTACGTTTGGTTCAAGTTTCATCGAATTGTAAGAACGTTCAAAATTTAGCTGTTTTGCACGGTTTTATTAAAGGAAGTTCGTTTCCCTTTTACACTGACTTGTAGTTATTATCACGCTTAGCAAATTTACCACACAAATGCATGGGTCAAGGCCTACCTTTGGTTTGAGTTTCGTGGAATTTTGAGAACATTCAAAATTTAGCTGTTTTGCATGGTTTTAGTAAAACAAGTTCGTTTCCCTTATACACTAGCTTTTATTTATTATTACGCTTTGCAAATTTACGACACAAACGAATGGGTGTAGACCAGCGTTTGGGTCAAGTTTCATGGAATTCTATGAACGTTCAATATTTAGCTGTTTTGCACGGTTTTATTAAAGGAAGTTCGTTTCCCTTTTACACTGACTTGTAGTTATTATTACGCTTAGCAAATTTACCACACAAATGCATGGGTCAAGGCCTACGTTTGGTTCGAGTTTCGTGGAATTTTGAGAACATTCAAAATTTAGCTGTTTTACATGGTTTTAGTAAAGCAAGTTCGTTTCCCTTATAGACTAACTTTTATTTATTATTACGCTTTGCAAATTTATGACACAAACGAATGGGTGTAGACCAGCGTTTGGGTCAAGTTTCATGGAATTCTATGAACGTTCAATATTTAGCTGTTTTGCACGGTTTATTAAAGCAAGTTCGTTTCCATTTTTACACTAACTTGTAATTATAATTACGCTTAGCAAATTTACCACACAAATGCATGGGTCTAGAACACATTTGGGTCAAGTTTCGTGGAATTCTGAGAACGTTTGATACTAAGCTGTTTTGCACGATTTTTTTAAAGCAGGTTTGTTTCCCTTTTACACTACTTGTAGTTATTATTATGCTTATCAAATTTACCACACAAATGCATGGGACTAGACCTACGTTTGGTTCAAGTTTCTTCGAATTGTGAGAACGTCCAAAACTTAGCTCTTTTGCACGGTTTTATTAAAGCAAGTTCGTTTCCCTTTTACAGTGACTTGTAGTTATTATTACGCTTAGCAAATTTACCACACAAATGCATGGGTAAAGACCTACGTGTGGTTCAAGTTTCGTGGAATTCTGAGAACATTCAAAATTTAGCTGTTTTGCATGGTTTTAGTAAAGCAACTTCGTTTCCCTTATACACTAACTTTTATTTGTTATTACGCTTTGCAAATTTACGACACAAATGCATGGGTGTAGACCAATGTTTGGGTCATGTTTCATGGAATTCTATGAACGTTCAATAATTAGCTGTTTTGCACGGTTTATTAAATCAAGTTCGTTTCCATTTTTACACTAACTTGAAATTATAATTACGCTTAGCAAATTTACCACACAAATGCATGGGTCTAGACCACATTTGGGTCAAGTTTCGTGGAATTCTGAGAACGTTTGATACTAAGCTGTTTTGCACGATTTTTTTAAAGCAAGTTCGTTTCCCTTTTACACTAACTTGTAGTTATTATTATGCTTATCAAATTTACCACGCAAATGCATGGGACTAAACCTACGTTTGGTTCAAGTTTCATCGAATTGTAAGAACGTTCAAAATTTAGCTGTTTTGCACGGTTTTATTAAAGGAAGTTCGTTTCCCTTTTACACTGACTTGTAGTTATTATCACGCTTAGCAAATTTACAACACAAATGCATGGGTCAAGGCCTACCTTTGGTTTGAGTTTCGTGGAATTTTGAGAACATTCAAAATTTAGCTGTTTTGCTTGGTTTTAGTAAAACAAGTTCGTTTCCCTTATACACTAGCTTTTATTTATTATTACGCTTTGCAAATTTACGACACAAACGAATGGGTGTAGACCAGCGTTTGGGTCAAGTTTCATGGAATTCTATGAACGTTCAATATTTAGCTGTTTTGCACGGTTTATTAAAGCAAGTTCGTTTCCATTTTTACACTAACTTGTAATTATAATTACGCTTAGCAAATTTACCACACAAATGCATGGGTCTAGAACACATTTGGGTCAAGTTTCGTGGAATTCTGAGAACGTTTGATACTAAGCTGTTTTGCACGATTTTTTTAAAGCAAGTTTGTTTCCCTTTTACACTACTTGTAGTTATTATTATGCTTATCAAATTTACCACACAAATGCATGGGACTAGACCTACGTTTGGTTCAAGTTTCTTCGAATTGTGAGAACGTCCAAAACTTAGCTCTTTTGCACGGTTTTATTAAATCAAGTTCGTTTCCCTTTTACAGTGACTTGTAGTTATTATTACGCTTAGCAAATTTACCACACAAATGCATGGGTAAAGACCTACGTGTGGTTCAAGTTTCGTGGAATTCTGAGAACATTCAAAATTTAGCTGTTTTGCATGGTTTTAGTAAAGCAACTTCGTTTCCCTTATACACTAACTTTTATTTGTTATTACGCTTTGCAAATTTACGACACAAATGCATGGGTGTAGACCAATGTTTGGGTCATGTTTCATGGAATTCTATGAACGTTCAATAATTAGCTGTTTTGCACGGTTTATTAAATCAAGTTCGTTTCCATTTTTACACTAACTTGAAATTATAATTACGCTTAGCAAATTTACCACACAAATGCATGGGTCTAGACCACATTTGGGTCAAGTTTCGTGGAATTCTGAGAACGTTTGATACTAAGCTGTTTTGCACGATTTTTTTAAAGCAAGTTCGTTTCCCTTTTACACTAACTTGTAGTTATTATTATGCTTATCAAATTTACCACGCAAATGCATGGGACTAAACCTACGTTTGGTTCAAATTTCATCGAATTGTAAGAACGTTCAAAATTTAGCTGTTTTGCCCGGTTTTATTAAAGGAAGTTCGTTTCCGTTTTACACTGACTTGTAGATATTATCACGCTTAGCAAATTTACCACACAAATGCATGGGTCAAGGCCTACCTTTGGTTCGAGTTTCGTGGAATTTTGAGAACATTCAAAATTTAGCTGTTTTGCATGGTTTTAGTAAAACAAGTTCGTTTCCCTTATACACTAGCTTTTATTTATTATTACGCTTTGCAAATTTACGACACAAACGAATGGGTGTAGACCAGCGTTTGGGTCAAGTTTCATGGAATTCTATGAACGTTCAATATTTAGCTGTTTTGCACGGTTTTATTAAAGGAAGTTCGTTTCCCTTTTACACTGACTTGTAGTTATTATTACGCTTAGCAAATTTACCACACAAATGCATGGGTCTAGACCACATTTGGGTCAAGTTTCGTGGAATTCTGAGAACGTTTGATACTAAGCTGTTTTGCACGATTTTTATAAAGCAAGTTCGTTTCCCTTTTACACTAACTTGTAGTTATTATTATGCTTATCAAATTTACCACGCAAATGCATGGGACTAGACCTACGTTTGGTTCAAGTTTCATCGAATTGTGAGAACGTTCAAAATTTAGCTGTTTTGCACGGTTTTATTAAAGGAAGTTCGTTTCCCTTTTACACTGACTTGTAGTTATTATTACGCTTAGCAAATTTACCACACAAATGCATGGGTCAAGGCCTACGTTTGGTTCGAGTTTCGTGGAATTTTGAAAACATTCAAAATTTAGCTGTTTTACATGGCTTTAGTAAAGCAAGTTCGTTTCCCTTATAGACTAACTTTTATTTATTATTACGCTTTGCAAATTTATGACACAAACGAATGGGTGTAGACCAGCGTTTGGGTCAAGTTTCATGGAATTCTATGAACGTTCAATATTTAGCTGTTTTGCACGGTTTATTAAAGCAAGTTCGTTTCCATTTTTACACTAACTTGTAATTATAATTACGCTTAGCAAATTTACCACACAAATGCATGGGTAAAGACCTACGTGTGGTTCAAGTTTCGTGGAATTCTGAGAACATTCAAAATTTAGCTGTTTTGCATGGTTTTAGTAAAGCAACTTCGTTTCCCTTATACACTAACTTTTATTTGTTATTACGCTTTGCAAATTTACGACACAAATGCATGGGTGTAGACCAATGTTTGGGTCATGTTTCATGGAATTCTATGAACGTTCAATAATTAGCTGTTTTGCACGGTTTATTAAATCAAGTTCGTTTCCATTTTTACACTAACTTGAAATTATAATTACGCTTAGCAAATTTACCACACAAATGCATGGGTCTAGACCACATTTGGGTCAAGTTTCGTGGAATTCTGAGAACGTTTGATACTAAGCTGTTTTGCACGATTTTTTTAAAGCAAGTTCGTTTCCCTTTTACACTAACTTGTAGTTATTATTATGCTTATCAAATTTACCACGCAAATGCATGGGACTAAACCTACGTTTGGTTCAAGTTTCATCGAATTGTAAGAACGTTCAAAATTTAGCTGTTTTGCACGGTTTTATTAAAGGAAGTTCGTTTCCCTTTTACACTGACTTGTAGTTATTATCACGCTTAGCAAATTTACAACACAAATGCATGGGTCAAGGCCTACCTTTGGTTTGAGTTTCGTGGAATTTTGAGAACATTCAAAATTTAGCTGTTTTGCTTGGTTTTAGTAAAACAAGTTCGTTTCCCTTATACACTAGCTTTTATTTATTATTACGCTTTGCAAATTTACGACACAAACGAATGGGTGTAGACCAGCGTTTGGGTCAAGTTTCATGGAATTCTATGAACGTTCAATATTTAGCTGTTTTGCACGGTTTATTAAAGCAAGTTCGTTTCCATTTTTACACTAACTTGTAATTATAATTACGCTTAGCAAATTTACCACACAAATGCATGGGTCTAGAACACATTTGGGTCAAGTTTCGTGGAATTCTGAGAACGTTTGATACTAAGCTGTTTTGCACGATTTTTTTAAAGCAAGTTTGTTTCCCTTTTACACTACTTGTAGTTATTATTATGCTTATCAAATTTACCACACAAATGCATGGGACTAGACCTACGTTTGGTTCAAGTTTCTTCGAATTGTGAGAACGTCCAAAACTTAGCTCTTTTGCACGGTTTTATTAAATCAAGTTCGTTTCCCTTTTACAGTGACTTGTAGTTATTATTACGCTTAGCAAATTTACCACACAAATGCATGGGTAAAGACCTACGTGTGGTTCAAGTTTCGTGGAATTCTGAGAACATTCAAAATTTAGCTGTTTTGCATGGTTTTAGTAAAGCAACTTCGTTTCCCTTATACACTAACTTTTATTTGTTATTACGCTTTGCAAATTTACGACACAAATGCATGGGTGTAGACCAATGTTTGGGTCATGTTTCATGGAATTCTATGAACGTTCAATAATTAGCTGTTTTGCACGGTTTATTAAATCAAGTTCGTTTCCATTTTTACACTAACTTGAAATTATAATTACGCTTAGCAAATTTACCACACAAATGCATGGGTCTAGACCACATTTGGGTCAAGTTTCGTGGAATTCTGAGAACGTTTGATACTAAGCTGTTTTGCACGATTTTTTTAAAGCAAGTTCGTTTCCCTTTTACACTAACTTGTAGTTATTATTATGCTTATCAAATTTACCACGCAAATGCATGGGACTAAACCTACGTTTGGTTCAAATTTCATCGAATTGTAAGAACGTTCAAAATTTAGCTGTTTTGCACGGTTTTATTAAAGGAAGTTCGTTTCCGTTTTACACTGACTTGTAGATATTATCACGCTTAGCAAATTTACCACACAAATGCATGGGTCAAGGCCTACCTTTGGTTCGAGTTTCGTGGAATTTTGAGAACATTCAAAATTTAGCTGTTTTGCATGGTTTTAGTAAAACAAGTTCGTTTCCCTTATACACTAGCTTTTATTTATTATTACGCTTTGCAAATTTACGACACAAACGAATGGGTGTAGACCAGCGTTTGGGTCAAGTTTCATGGAATTCTATGAACGTTCAATATTTAGCTGTTTTGCACGGTTTTATTAAAGGAAGTTCGTTTCCCTTTTACACTGACTTGTAGTTATTATTACGCTTAGCAAATTTACCACACAAATGCATGGGTCTAGACCACATTTGGGTCAAGTTTCGTGGAATTCTGAGAACGTTTGATACTAAGCTGTTTTGCACGATTTTTATAAAGCAAGTTCGTTTCCCTTTTACACTAACTTGTAGTTATTATTATGCTTATCAAATTTACCACGCAAATGCATGGGACTAGACCTACGTTTGGTTCAAGTTTCATCGAATTGTGAGAACGTTCAAAATTTAGCTGTTTTGCACGGTTTTATTAAAGGAAGTTCGTTTCCCTTTTACACTGACTTGTAGTTATTATTACGCTTAGCAAATTTACCACACAAATGCATGGGTCAAGGCCTACGTTTGGTTCGAGTTTCGTGGAATTTTGAAAACATTCAAAATTTAGCTGTTTTACATGGCTTTAGTAAAGCAAGTTCGTTTCCCTTATAGACTAACTTTTATTTATTATTACGCTTTGCAAATTTATGACACAAACGAATGGGTGTAGACCAGCGTTTGGGTCAAGTTTCATGGAATTCTATGAACGTTCAATATTTAGCTGTTTTGCACGGTTTATTAAAGCAAGTTCGTTTCCATTTTTACACTAACTTGTAATTATAATTACGCTTAGCAAATTTACCACACAAATGCATGGGTCTAGACCACATTTGGGTCAAGTTTCGTGGAATTCTGAGAACGTTTGATACTAAGCTGTTTTGCACGATTTTTTTAAAGCAAGTTTGTTTCCCTTTTACACTACTTGTAGTTATTATTATGCTTATCAAATTTACCACACAAATGCATGGGACTAGACCTACGTTTGGTTCAAGTTTCTTCGAATTGTGAGAACGTTCAAAACTTAGCTCTTTTGCACGGTTTTATTAAAGCAAGTTCGTTTCCCTTTTACAGTGACTTGTAGTTATTATTATGCTTAGCAAATTTACCACACAAATGCATGGGTAAAGACCTACGTGTGGTTCGAGTTTCGTGGAATTCTGAGAACATTCAAAATTTAGCTGTTTTGCATGGTTTTAGTAAAGCAACTTCGTTTCCCTTATACACTAACTTTTATTTGTTATTACGCTTTAGAAATTTACGACACAAATGCATGGGTGAAGACCAATGTTTGGGTCATGTTTCATGGAATTCTATGAACGTTCAATAATTAGCTGTTTTGCACGGTTTATTAAATCAAGTTCGTTTCCATTTTTACACTAACTTGTAATTATAATTACGCTTAGCAAATTTACCACACAAATGCATGGGTCTAGACCACATTTGGGTCAAGTTTCGTGGAATTCTGAGAACGTTTGGTACTAAGCTGTTTTGCACGATTTTTTTAAAGCAAGTTCGTTTCCCTTTTACACTAACTTGTAGTTATTATTATGCTTATCAAATTTACCACACAAATGCATGGGACTAAACCTACGTTTGGTTCAAGTTTCATCGAATTGTAAGAACGTTCAAAATTTAGCTGTTTTTCACGGTTTTATTAAAGGAAGTTCGTTTCCCTTTTACACTGACTTGTAGTTATTATCACGCTTAGCAAATTTACCACACAAATGCATGGGTCAAGGCCTACCTTTGGTTCGAGTTTCGTGGAATTTTGACAACATTCAAAATTTAGCTGTTTTACATGGTTTTAGTAAAGCAAGTTCGTTTCCCTTATAGACTAACTTTTATTTATTATTACGCTTTGCAAATTTATGACACAAACGAATAGGTGTAGACCAGCGTTTGGGTCAAGTTTCATGGAATTCTATGAACGTTCAATATTTAGCTGTTTTGCACGGTTTATTAAAGCAAGTTCGTTTCCATTTTTACACTAACTTGTAATTATAATTAGCAAATTTACCACACAAATGCATGGGTCTAGACCACATTTGGGTCAAGTTTCGTGGAATTCTGAGAACGTTTGATACTAAGCTGTTTTGCACGATTTTTTTAAAGCAAGTTTGTTTCCCTTTTACACTACTTGTAGTTATTATTATGCTTATCAAATTTACCACACAAATGCATGGGACTAGACCTACGTTTGGTTCAAGTTTCTTCGAATTGTGAGAACGTTCAAAATTTAGCTCTTTTGCACGGTTTTATTAAATCAAGTTCGTTTCCCTTTTACAGTGACTTGTAGTTATTATTACGCTTAGCAAATTTACCACACAAATGCATGGGTAAAGACCTACGTGTGGTTCAAGTTTCGTGGAATTCTGAGAACATTCAAAATTTAGCTGTTTTGCATGGTTTTAGTAAAGCAACTTCGTTTCCCTTATACACTAACTTTTATTTGTTATTACGCTTTGCAAATTTACGACACAAATGCATGGGTGTAGACCAATGTTTGGGTCATGTTTCATGGAATTCTATGAACGTTCAATAATTAGCTGTTTTGCACGGTTTATTAAATCAAGTTCGTTTCCATTTTTACACTAACTTGAAATTATAATTACGCTTAGCAAATTTACCACACAAATGCATGGGTCTAGACCACATTTGGGTCAAGTTTCGTGGAATTCTGAGAACGTTTGATACTAAGCTGTTTTGCACGATTTTTTTAAAGCAAGTTCGTTTCCCTTTTACACTAACTTGTAGTTATTATTATGCTTATCAAATTTACCACGCAAATGCATGGGACTAAACCTACGTTTGGTTCAAATTTCATCGAATTGTAAGAACGTTCAAAATTTAGCTGTTTTGCACGGTTTTATTAAAGGAAGTTCGTTTCCGTTTTACACTGACTTGTAGATATTATCACGCTTAGCAAATTTACCACACAAATGCATGGGTCAAGGCCTACCTTTGGTTCGAGTTTCGTGGAATTTTGAGAACATTCAAAATTTAGCTGTTTTGCATGGTTTTAGTAAAACAAGTTCGTTTCCCTTATACACTAGCTTTTATTTATTATTACGCTTTGCAAATTTACGACACAAACGAATGGGTGTAGACCAGCGTTTGGGTCAAGTTTCATGGAATTCTATGAACGTTCAATATTTAGCTGTTTTGCACGGTTTTATTAAAGGAAGTTCGTTTCCCTTTTACACTGACTTGTAGTTATTATTACGCTTAGCAAATTTACCACACAAATGCATGGGTCTAGACCACATTTGGGTCAAGTTTCGTGGAATTCTGAGAACGTTTGATACTAAGCTGTTTTGCACGATTTTTATAAAGCAAGTTCGTTTCCCTTTTACACTAACTTGTAGTTATTATTATGCTTATCAAATTTACCACGCAAATGCATGGGACTAGACCTACGTTTGGTTCAAGTTTCATCGAATTGTGAGAACGTTCAAAATTTAGCTGTTTTGCACGGTTTTATTAAAGGAAGTTCGTTTCCCTTTTACACTGACTTGTAGTTATTATTACGCTTAGCAAATTTACCACACAAATGCATGGGTCAAGGCCTACGTTTGGTTCGAGTTTCGTGGAATTTTGAAAACATTCAAAATTTAGCTGTTTTACATGGCTTTAGTAAAGCAAGTTCGTTTCCCTTATAGACTAACTTTTATTTATTATTACGCTTTGCAAATTTATGACACAAACGAATGGGTGTAGACCAGCGTTTGGGTCAAGTTTCATGGAATTCTATGAACGTTCAATATTTAGCTGTTTTGCACGGTTTATTAAAGCAAGTTCGTTTCCATTTTTACACTAACTTGTAATTATAATTACGCTTAGCAAATTTACCACACAAATGCATGGGTCTAGACCACATTTGGGTCAAGTTTCGTGGAATTCTGAGAACGTTTGATACTAAGCTGTTTTGCACGATTTTTTTAAAGCAAGTTTGTTTCCCTTTTACACTACTTGTAGTTATTATTATGCTTATCAAATTTACCACACAAATGCATGGGACTAGACCTACGTTTGGTTCAAGTTTCTTCGAATTGTGAGAACGTTCAAAACTTAGCTCTTTTGCACGGTTTTATTAAAGCAAGTTCGTTTCCCTTTTACAGTGACTTGTAGTTATTATTATGCTTAGCAAATTTACCACACAAATGCATGGGTAAAGACCTACGTGTGGTTCGAGTTTCGTGGAATTCTGAGAACATTCAAAATTTAGCTGTTTTGCATGGTTTTAGTAAAGCAACTTCGTTTCCCTTATACACTAACTTTTATTTGTTATTACGCTTTAGAAATTTACGACACAAATGCATGGGTGAAGACCAATGTTTGGGTCATGTTTCATGGAATTCTATGAACGTTCAATAATTAGCTGTTTTGCACGGTTTATTAAATCAAGTTCGTTTCCATTTTTACACTAACTTGTAATTATAATTACGCTTAGCAAATTTACCACACAAATGCATGGGTCTAGACCACATTTGGGTCAAGTTTCGTGGAATTCTGAGAACGTTTGGTACTAAGCTGTTTTGCACGATTTTTTTAAAGCAAGTTCGTTTCCCTTTTACACTAACTTGTAGTTATTATTATGCTTATCAAATTTACCACACAAATGCATGGGACTAAACCTACGTTTGGTTCAAGTTTCATCGAATTGTAAGAACGTTCAAAATTTAGCTGTTTTTCACGGTTTTATTAAAGGAAGTTCGTTTCCCTTTTACACTGACTTGTAGTTATTATCACGCTTAGCAAATTTACCACACAAATGCATGGGTCAAGGCCTACCTTTGGTTCGAGTTTCGTGGAATTTTGACAACATTCAAAATTTAGCTGTTTTACATGGTTTTAGTAAAGCAAGTTCGTTTCCCTTATAGACTAACTTTTATTTATTATTACGCTTTGCAAATTTATGACACAAACGAATAGGTGTAGACCAGCGTTTGGGTCAAGTTTCATGGAATTCTATGAACGTTCAATATTTAGCTGTTTTGCACGGTTTATTAAAGCAAGTTCGTTTCCATTTTTACACTAACTTGTAATTATAATTAGCAAATTTACCACACAAATGCATGGGTCTAGACCACATTTGGGTCAAGTTTCGTGGAATTCTGAGAACGTTTGATACTAAGCTGTTTTGCACGATTTTTTTAAAGCAAGTTTGTTTCCCTTTTACACTACTTGTAGTTATTATTATGCTTATCAAATTTACCACACAAATGCATGGGACTAGACCTACGTTTGGTTCAAGTTTCTTCGAATTGTGAGAACGTTCAAAATTTAGCTCTTTTGCACGGTTTTATTAAAGCAAGTTCGTTTCCCTTTTACAGTGACTTGTAGTTATTATTACGCTTAGCAAATTTACCACACAAATGCATGGGTAAAGACCTACGTGTGGTTCAAGTTTCGTGGAATTCTGAGAACATTCAAAATTTAGCTGTTTTGCATGGTTTTAGTAAAGCAACTTCGTTTCCCTTATACACTAACTTTTATTTGTTATTACGCTTTGCAAATTTACGACACAAATGCATGGGTGTAGACCAATGTTTGGGTCATGTTTCATGGAATTCTATGAACGTTCAATAATTAGCTGTTTTGCACGGTTTATTAAATCAAGTTCGTTTCCATTTTTACACTAACTTGTAATTATAATTACGCTTAGCAAATTTACCACACAAATGCATGGGTCTAGACCACATTTGGGTCAAGTTTCGTGGAATTCTGAGAACGTTTGATACTAAGCTGTTTTGCACGATTTTTTTAAAGCAAGTTCGTTTCCCTTTTACACTAACTTGTAGTTATTATTATGCTTATCAAATTTACCACACAAATGCATGGGACTAAACCTACGTTTGGTTCAAGTTTCATCGAATTGTAAGAACGTTCAAAATTTAGCTGTTTTGCACGGTTTTATTAAAGGAAGTTCGTTTCCGTTTTACACTGACTTGTAGATATTATCACGCTTAGCAAATTTACCACACAAATGCATGGGTCAAGGCCTACCTTTGGTTCGAGTTTCGTGGAATTTTGAGAACATTCAAAATTTAGCTGTTTTGCATGGTTTTAGTAAAACAAGTTCGTTTCCCTTATACACTAGCTTTTATTTATTATTACGCTTTGCAAATTTACGACACAAACGAATGGGTGTAGACCAGCGTTTGGGTCAAGTTTCATGGAATTCTATGAACGTTCAATATTTAGCTGTTTTGCACGGTTTATTAAAGCAAGTTCGTTTCCATTTTTACACTAACTTGTAATTATAATTACGCTTAGCAAATTTACCACACAAATGCATGGGTCTAGACCACATTTGGGTCAAGTTTCGTGGAATTCTGAGAACGTTTGATACTAAGCTGTTTTGCACGATTTTTTTAAAGCAAGTTCGTTTCCCTTTTACACTAACTTGTAGTTATTATTATGCTTATCAAATTTACCACACAAATGCATGGGACTAGACCTACGTTTGGTTCAAGTTTCATCGAATTGTAAGAACGTTCAAAATTTAGCTGTTTTGCACGGTTTTATTAAAGGAAGTTCGTTTCCCTTTTACACGGACTTGTAGTTATTATCACGCTTTGCAAATTTACCACACAAATGCATGGGTCAAGGTCTACCTTTGGCTCGAGTTTCGTGGAATTTTGGGAACATTCAAAATTTAGCTGTTTTGCATGGTTTTAGTAAAACAAGTTCGTTTCCCTTATACACTAGCTTTTATTTATTATTACGCTTTGCAAATTTACGACACAAACGAATGGGTGTAGACCAGCGTTTAGGTCAAGTTTCATGGAATTCTATGAACGTTCAATATTTAGCTGTTTTGCACGGTTTATTAAAGCAAGTTCGTTTCCATTTTTACACTAACTTGTAATTATAATTACGCTTAGCAAATTTACCACACAAATGCATGGGTCTAGACCACATTTTGGTCAAGTTTCGTGGAATTCTGAGAACGTTTGATACTAAGCTGTTTTGCACGATTTTTATAAAGCAAGTTCGTTTCCCTTTTACACTAACTTGTAGTTATTATTATGCTTATCAAATTTACCACACAAATGCATGGGACTAGACCTACGTTTGGTTCAAGTTTCTTCGAATTGTGAGAACGTTTCAAAATTTAGCTGTTTTGCATGGTTTTATTAAAGGAAGTTCGTTTCCCTTTTACACTGACTTGTAGTTATTATTACGCTTAGCAAATTTACCATACAAATGCATGGGTCAAGGCCTACGTTTGGTTCGAGTTTCGTGGAATTTTGAGAACATTCAAAAGTTAGCTGTTTTACATGGTTTTAGTAAAGTAATTTCGTTTCCCTTATAGACTAAATTTTATTTATTATTACGCTTTGCAAATTTATGACACAAACGAATGGGTGTAGACCAGCGTATGGGTCAAGTTTCATGGAATTCTATGAAAGTTCAATATTTAGCTGTTTTGCACGGTTTATTAAAGCAAGTTCGTTTCCATTTTTACACTAACTTGTAATTATAATTACGCTTAGCAAATTTACCACACAAATGCATGGGTCTAGACCACATTTGGGTCAAGTTTCATGGAATTCAGAGAACGTTTGATACTAAGCTGTTTTGCACGATTTTTTTGAAGCAAGTTCGTTTCCCTTTTACACTACTTGTAGTTATTATTATGCTTATCAAATTTACCACACAAATGCATGGGACTAGACCTACGTTTGGTTCAAGTTTCATCGAATTGTAAGAACGTTCAAAATTTAGCTGTTTTGCATGATTTTATTAAAGGAAGTTCGTTTCCCTTTTACACTGACTTGTAGTTATTATTACGCTTAGCAAATTTACCACACAAATGCATGGGTCAAGGCCTACGTTTGGTTCGAGTTTCGTGGAATTTTGAGAACATTCAAAAGTTAGCTGTTTTACATGGTTTTAGTAAAGCAAGTTCGTTTCCCTTATAGACTAACTTTTATTTATTATTACGCTTTGCAAATTTATGACACAAACGAATGGGTGTAGACCAGCGTTTGGGTCAAGTTTCATGGAATTCTATGAACGTTCAATATTTAGCTGTTTTGCACGGTTTATTAAAGCAAGTTCGTTTCCATTTTTACACTAACTTGTAATTATAATTACGCTTAGCAAATTTACCACACAAATGCATTGGTATAGACCACATTTGGGTCAAGTTTCGTGGAATTCTGAGAACGTTTGATACTAAGCTGTTTTGCACGATTTTTTTAAAGCAAGTTCGTTTCCCTTTTTACACTACTTGTAGTTATTATTATGCTTATCAAATTTACCACACAAATGCATGGGACTAGACCTACGTTTGGTTCAAGTTTCATCGAATTGTAAGAACGTTCAAAATTTAGCTATTTTGCACGGTTTTATTAAAGGAAGTTCGTTTCCCTTTGACACTGACTTGTAGTTATTATCACGCTTTGAAAATTTACCACACAAATGCATGGGTCAAGGTCTACCTTTGGCTCGAGTTTCGTGGAATTTTGAGAACATTCAAAATTTAGCTGTTTTGCATGGTTTTAGTAAAACAAGTTCGTTTCCCTTATACACTAGCTTTTATTTATTATTACGCTTTGCAAATTTACGACACAAACGAATGGGTGTAGACCAGCGTTTAGGTCAAGTTTCATGGAATTCTATGAACGTTCAATATTTAGCTGTTTTGCACGGTTTATTAAAGCAAGTTCGTTTCCATTTTTACACTAACTTGTAATTATAATTACGCTTAGCAAATTTACCACACAAATGCATGGATCTAGACCACATTTTGGTCAAGTTTCGTGGAATTCTGAGAACGTTTGATACTAAGCTGTTTTGCACGATTTTTATAAAGCAAGTTCGTTTCCCTTTTACACTAACTTGTAGTTATTATTATGCTTATCAAATTTACCACACAAATGCATGGGACTAGACCTACGTTTGGTTCAAGTTTCTTCGAATTGTGAGAACGTTTCAAAATTTAGCTGTTTTGCATGGTTTTATTAAAGGAAGTTCGTTTCCCTTTTACACTGACTTGTAGTTATTATTACGCTTAGCAAATTTACCACACAAATGCATGGGTCAAGGCCTACGTTTGGTTCGAGTTTCGTGGAATTTTGAGAACATTCAAAAGTTAGCTGTTTTACATGGTTTTAGTAAAGCAATTTCGTTTCCCTTATAGACTAAATTTTATTTATTATTACGCTTTGCAAATTTATGACACAAACGAATGGGTGTAGACCAGCGTTTGGGTCAAGTTTCATGGAATTCTATGAACGTTCAATATTTAGCTGTTTTGCACGGTTTATTAAAGCAAGTTCGTTTCCATTTTTACACTAACTTGTAATTATAATTACGCTTAGCAAATTTACCACACAAATGCATGGGTCTAGACCACATTTGGGTCAAGTTTCATGGAATTCAGAGAACGTTTGATACTAAGCTGTTTTGCACGATTTTTTTAAAGCAAGTTCGTTTCCCTTTTACACTACTTGTAGTTATTATTATGCTTATCAAATTTACCACACAAATGCATGGGACTAGACCTACGTTTGGTTCAAGTTTCATCGAATTGTAAGAACGTTCAAAATTTAGCTGTTTTGCATGGTTTTATTAAAGGAAGTTCGTTTCCCTTTTACACTGACTTGTAGTTATTATTACGCTTAGCAAATTTACCACACAAATGCATGGGTCAAGGCCTACGTTTGGTTCGAGTTTCGTGGAATTTTGAGAACATTCAAAAGTTAGCTGTTTTACATGGTTTTAGTAAAGCAAGTTCGTTTCCCTTATAGACTAACTTTTATTTATTATTACGCTTTGCAAATTTATGACACAAACGAATGGGTGTAGACCAGCGTTTGGGTCAAGTTTCATGGAATTCTATGAACGTTCAATATTTAGCTGTTTTGCACGGTTTATTAAAGCAAGTTCGTTTCCATTTTTACACTAACTTGTAATTATAATTACGCTTAGCAAATTTACCACACAAATGCATGGGTATAGACCACATTTGGGTCAAGTTTCGTGGAATTCTGAGAACATTTGATACTAAGCTGTTTTGCACGATTTTTTTAAAGCAAGTTCGTTTCCCTTTTTACACTACTTGTAGTTATTATTATGCTTATCAAATTTACCACACAAATGCATGGGACTAGACTTACGTTTGGTTCAAGTTTCATCGAATTGTAAGAACGTTCAAAATTTAGCTATTTTGCACGGTTTTATTAAAGGAAGTTCGTTTCCCTTTTACACTGACTTGTAGTTATTATCACGCTTAGCAAATTTACCACACAAATGCATGGGTCAAGGCCTACCTTTGGTTCGAGTTTCGTGGAATTTTGAGAACATTCAAAATTTAGCTGTTTTGCATGGTTTTAGTAAAACAAGTTCGTTTCCCTTATACACTAGCTTTTATTTATTATTACGCTTTGCAAATTTACGACACAAACGAATGGGTGTAGACCAGCGTTTGGGTCAAGTTTCATGGAATTCTATGAACGTTCAATATTTA
Organism: Sesamum indicum; assembly: GCF_026168435.1. NCBI lineage: Eukaryota > Viridiplantae > Streptophyta > Magnoliopsida > Lamiales > Pedaliaceae > Sesamum > Sesamum indicum. The sequence continues at coordinate 11,397,020 of NC_142659.1, forward strand.
GCTGTTTTGCACGGTTTATTAAAGCAAGTTCGTTTCCATTTTTACACTAACTTGTAATTATAATTACGCTTAGCAAATTTACCACACAAATGCATGGGTCTAGACCACATTTGGGTCAAGTTTCGTGGAATTCTGAGAACGTTTGATACTAAGCTGTTTTGCACGATTTTTTTAAAGCAAGTTCGTTTCCCTTTTACACTAACTTGTAGTTATTATTATGCTTATCAAATTTACCACACAAATGCATGGGACTAGACCTACGTTTGGTTCAAGTTTCATCGAATTGTAAGAACGTTCAAAATTTAGCTGTTTTGCACGGTTTTATTAAAGGAAGTTCGTTTCCCTTTTACACGGACTTGTAGTTATTATCACGCTTTGCAAATTTACCACACAAATGCATGGGTCAAGGTCTACCTTTGGCTCGAGTTTCGTGGAATTTTGGGAACATTCAAAATTTAGCTGTTTTGCATGGTTTTAGTAAAACAAGTTCGTTTCCCTTATACACTAGCTTTTATTTATTATTACGCTTTGCAAATTTACGACACAAACGAATGGGTGTAGACCAGCGTTTAGGTCAAGTTTCATGGAATTCTATGAACGTTCAATATTTAGCTGTTTTGCACGGTTTATTAAAGCAAGTTCGTTTCCATTTTTACACTAACTTGTAATTATAATTACGCTTAGCAAATTTACCACACAAATGCATGGGTCTAGACCACATTTTGGTCAAGTTTCGTGGAATTCTGAGAACGTTTGATACTAAGCTGTTTTGCACGATTTTTATAAAGCAAGTTCGTTTCCCTTTTACACTAACTTGTAGTTATTATTATGCTTATCAAATTTACCACACAAATGCATGGGACTAGACCTACGTTTGGTTCAAGTTTCTTCGAATTGTGAGAACGTTTCAAAATTTAGCTGTTTTGCATGGTTTTATTAAAGGAAGTTCGTTTCCCTTTTACACTGACTTGTAGTTATTATTACGCTTAGCAAATTTACCATACAAATGCATGGGTCAAGGCCTACGTTTGGTTCGAGTTTCGTGGAATTTTGAGAACATTCAAAAGTTAGCTGTTTTACATGGTTTTAGTAAAGTAATTTCGTTTCCCTTATAGACTAAATTTTATTTATTATTACGCTTTGCAAATTTATGACACAAACGAATGGGTGTAGACCAGCGTATGGGTCAAGTTTCATGGAATTCTATGAACGTTCAATATTTAGCTGTTTTGCACGGTTTATTAAAGCAAGTTCGTTTCCATTTTTACACTAACTTGTAATTATAATTACGCTTAGCAAATTTACCACACAAATGCATGGGTCTAGACCACATTTTGGTCAAGTTTCGTGGAATTCTGAGAACGTTTGATACTAAGCTGTTTTGCACGATTTTTATAAAGCAAGTTCGTTTCCCTTTTACACTAACTTGTAGTTATTATTATGCTTATCAAATTTACCACACAAATGCATGGGACTAGACCTACGTTTGGTTCAAGTTTCTTCGAATTGTGAGAACGTTTCAAAATTTAGCTGTTTTGCATGGTTTTATTAAAGGAAGTTCGTTTCCCTTTTACACTGACTTGTAGTTATTATTACGCTTAGCAAATTTACCATACAAATGCATGGGTCAAGGCCTACGTTTGGTTCGAGTTTCGTGGAATTTTGAGAACATTCAAAAGTTAGCTGTTTTACATGGTTTTAGTAAAGTAATTTCGTTTCCCTTATAGACTAAATTTTATTTATTATTACGCTTTGCAAATTTATGACACAAACGAATGGGTGTAGACCAGCGTATGGGTCAAGTTTCATGGAATTCTATGAACGTTCAATATTTAGCTGTTTTGCACGGTTTATTAAAGCAAGTTCGTTTCCATTTTTACACTAACTTGTAATTATAATTACGCTTAGCAAATTTACCACACAAATGCATGGGTCTAGACCACATTTGGGTCAAGTTTCATGGAATTCAGAGAACGTTTGATACTAAGCTGTTTTGCACGATTTTTTTAAAGCAAGTTCGTTTCCCTTTTACACTACTTGTAGTTATTATTATGCTTATCAAATTTACCACACAAATGCATGGGACTAGACCTACGTTTGGTTCAAGTTTCATCGAATTGTAAGAACGTTCAAAATTTAGCTGTTTTGCATGATTTTATTAAAGGAAGTTCGTTTCCCTTTTACACTGACTTGTAGTTATTATTACGCTTAGCAAATTTACCACACAAATGCATGGGTCAAGGCCTACGTTTGGTTCGAGTTTCGTGGAATTTTGAGAACATTCAAAAGTTAGCTGTTTTACATGGTTTTAGTAAAGCAAGTTCGTTTCCCTTATAGACTAACTTTTATTTATTATTACGCTTTGCAAATTTATGACACAAACGAATGGGTGTAGACCAGCGTTTGGGTCAAGTTTCATGGAATTCTATGAACGTTCAATATTTAGCTGTTTTGCACGGTTTATTAAAGCAAGTTCGTTTCCATTTTTACACTAACTTGTAATTATAATTACGCTTAGCAAATTTACCACACAAATGCATGGGTATAGACCACATTTGGGTCAAGTTTCGTGGAATTCTGAGAACGTTTGATACTAAGCTGTTTTGCACGATTTTTTTAAAGCAAGTTCGTTTCCCTTTTTACACTACTTGTAGTTATTATTATGCTTATCAAATTTACCACACAAATGCATGGGACTAGACCTACGTTTGGTTCAAGTTTCATCGAATTGTAAGAACGTTCAAAATTTAGCTATTTTGCACGGTTTTATTAAAGGAAGTTCGTTTCCCTTTGACACTGACTTGTAGTTATTATCACGCTTAACAAATTTACCACACAAATGCATGGGTCAAGGCCTACCTTTGGTTCGAGTTTCGTGGAATTTTGAGAACATTCAAAATTTAGCTGTTTTGCATGGTTTTAGTAAAACAAGTTCGTTTCCCTTATACACTAGCTTTTATTTATTATTACGCTTTGCAAATTTACGACACAAACGAATGGGTGTAGACCAGCGTTTGGGTCAAGTTTCATGGAATTCTATGAACGTTCAATATTTAGCTGTTTTGCACGGTTTATTAAAGCAAGTTCGTTTCCATTTTTACACTAACTTGTAATTATAATTACGCTTAGCAAATTTACCACACAAATGCATGGGTCTAGACCACATTTGGGTCAAGTTTCGTGGAATTCTGAGAACGTTTGATACTAAGCTGTTTTGCACGATTTTTTTAAAGCAAGTTCGTTTCCCTTTTACACTAACTTGTAGTTATTATTATGCTTATCAAATTTACCACACAAATGCATGGGACTAGACCTACGTTTGGTTCAAGTTTCATCGAATTGTAAGAACGTTCAAAATTTAGCTGTTTTGCACGGTTTTATTAAAGGAAGTTCGTTTCCCTTTTACACGGACTTGTAGTTATTATCACGCTTTGCAAATTTACCACACAAATGCATGGGTCAAGGTCTACCTTTGGCTCGAGTTTCGTGGAATTTTGAGAACATTCAAAATTTAGCTGTTTTGCATGGTTTTAGTAAAACAAGTTCGTTTCCCTTATACACTAGCTTTTATTTATTATTACGCTTTGCAAATTTACGACACAAACGAATGGGTGTAGACCAGCGTTTAGGTCAAGTTTCATGGAATTCTATGATCGTTCAATATTTAGCTGTTTTGCACGGTTTATTAAAGCAAGTTCGTTTCCATTTTTACACTAACTTGTAATTATAATTACGCTTAGCAAATTTACCACACAAATGCATGGGTCTAGACCACATTTTGGTCAAGTTTTGTGGAATTCTGAGAACGTTTGATACTAAGCTGTTTTGCACGATTTTTATAAAGCAAGTTCGTTTCCCTTTTACACTAAGTTGTAGTTATTATTATGCTTATCAAATTTACCACACAAATGCATGGGACTAGACCTACGTTTGGTTCAAGTTTCTTCGAATTGTGAGAACGTTTCAAAATTTAGCTGTTTTGCATGGTTTTATTAAAGGAAGTTCGTTTCCCTTTTACACTGACTTGTAGTTATTATTACGCTTAGCAAATTTACCACACAAATGCATGGGTCAAGGCCTACGTTTGGTTCGAGTTTCGTGGAATTTTGAGAACATTCAAAAGTTAGCTGTTTTACATGGTTTTAGTAAAGCAATTTCGTTTCCCTTATAGACTAAATTTTATTTATTATTACGCTTTGCAAATTTATGACACAAACGAATGGGTGTAGACCAGCGTTTGGGTCAAGTTTCATGGAATTCTATGAACGTTCAATATTTAGCTGTTTTGCACGGTTTATTAAAGCAAGTTCGTTTCCATTTTTACACTAACTTGTAATTATAATTACGCTTAGCAAATTTACCACACAAATGCATGGGTCTAGACCACATTTGGGTCAAGTTTCATGGAATTCAGAGAACGTTTGATACTAAGCTGTTTTGCACGATTTTTTTAAAGCAAGTTCGTTTCCCTTTTACACTACTTGTAGTTATTATTATGCTTATCAAATTTACCACACAAATGCATGGGACTAGACCTACGTTTGGTTCAAGTTTCATCGAATTGTAAGAACGTTCAAAATTTAGCTGTTTTGCACGGTTTTATTAAAGAAAGTTCGTTTCCCTTTTACACTGACTTGTAATTATTATCACGCTTAGCAAATTTACCACACAAATGCATGGGTCAAGGCCTACCTTTGGTTCGAGTTTCGTAAAATTTTGAGAACATTCAAAATTTAGCTGTTTTGCATGGTTTTAGTAAAACAAGTTCGTTTCCCTTATACACTAGCTTTTATTTATTATTACGCTTTGCAAATTTACGACACAAACGAATGGGTGTAGACCAGCGTTTAGGTCAAGTTTCATGGAATTCTATGAACGTTCAATATTTAGCTGTTTTGCACGGTTTATTAAAGCAAGTTCGTTTCCATTTTTCACTAACTTGTAATTATAATTACGCTTAGCAAATTTACCACACAAATGCATGGGTCTAGACCACATTTGGGTCAAGTTCCGTGGAATTCTGAGAACGTTTGATACTAAGCTGTTTTGCACGATTTTTTTAAAGCAAGTTCGTTTCCCTTTTACACTAACTTGTAGTTATTATTATGCTTATCAAATTTACCACACAAATGCATGGGACTAGACCTACGTTTGGTTCAAGTTTCATCGAATTGTAAGAACGTTCAAAATTTAGCTATTTTGCACGGTTTTATTAAAGGAAGTTCGTTTCCCTTTTACACGGACTTGTAGTTATTATCACGCTTAGCAAATTTACCACACAAATGCATGGGTCAAGGCCTACGTTTGGTTCGAGTTTCGTGGAATTTTGAGAACATTCAAAAGTTAGCTGTTTTACATGGTTTTAGTAAAGCAAGTTCGTTTCCCTTATAGACTAACTTTTATTTATTATTACGCTTTGCAAATTTATGACACAAACGAATGGGTGTAGACCAGCGTTTGGGTCAAGTTTCATGGAATTCTATGAACGTTCAATATTTAGCTGTTTTGCACGGTTTATTAAAGCAAGTTCGTTTCCATTTTTATACTAACTTGTAATTATAATTACGCTTAGCAAATTTACCACACAAATGCATGGGTATAGACCACATTTGGGTCAAGTTTCGTGGAATTCTGAGAACGTTTGATACTAAGCTGTTTTGCACGATTTTTTTAAAGCAAGTTCGTTTCCCTTTTACACTAACTTGTAGTTATTATTATGCTTATCAAATTTACCACACAAATGCATGGGACTAGACCTACGTTTGGTTCAAGTTTCATCGAATTGTAAGAACGTTCAAAATTTAGCTGTTTTGCACGGTTTTATTAAAGGAAGTTCGTTTCCCTTTTACACGGACTTGTAGTTATTATCACGCTTTGCAAATTTACCACACAAATGCATGGGTCAAGGTCTACCTTTGGCTCGAGTTTCGTGGAATTTTGAGAACATTCAAAATTTAGCTGTTTTGCATGGTTTAGTAAAACAAGTTCGTTTCCCTTATACACTAGCTTTTATTTATTATTACGCTTTGCAAATTTACGACACAAACGAATGGGTGTAGACCAGCGTTTGGGTCAAGTTTCATGGAATTCTATGAACGTTCAATATTTAGCTGTTTTGCACGGTTTATTAAAGCAAGTTCGTTTCCATTTTTACACTAACTTGTAATTATAATTACGCTTAGCAAATTTACCACACAAATGCATGGGTCTAGACCACATTTGGGTCAAGTTTCATGGAATTCAGAGAACGTTTGATACTAAGCTGTTTTGCACGATTTTTTTAAAGCAAGTTCGTTTCCCTTTTACACTACTTGTAGTTATTATTATGCTTATCAAATTTACCACACAAATGCATGGGACTAGACCTACGTTTGGTTCAAGTTTCATCGAATTGTAAGAACGTTCAAAATTTAGCTGTTTTGCATGGTTTTATTAAAGGAAGTTCGTTTCCCTTTTACACTGACTTGTAGTTATTATTACGCTTAGCAAATTTACCACACAAATGCATGGGTCAAGGCCTACGTTTGGTTCGAGTTTCGTGGAATTTTGAGAACATTCAAAAGTTAGCTGTTTTACATGGTTTTAGTAAAGCAAGTTCGTTTCCCTTATAGACTAACTTTTATTTATTATTACGCTTTGCAAATTTATGACACAAACGAATGGGTGTAGACCAGCGTTTGGGTCAAGTTTCATGGAATTCTATGAACGTTCAATATTTAGCTGTTTTGCACGGTTTATTAAAGCAAGTTCGTTTCCATTTTTACACTAACTTGTAATTATAATTACGCTTAGCAAATTTACCACACAAATGCATGGGTATAGACCACATTTGGGTCAAGTTTCGTGGAATTCTGAGAACGTTTGATACTAAGCTGTTTTGCACGATTTTTTTAAAGCAAGTTCGTTTCCCTTTTTACACTACTTGTAGTTATTATTATGCTTATCAAATTTACCACACAAATGCATGGGACTAGACCTACGTTTGGTTCAAGTTTCATCGAATTGTAAGAACGTTCAAAATTTAGCTATTTTGCACGGTTTTATTAAAGGAAGTTCGTTTCCCTTTGACACTGAATTGTAGTTATTATCACGCTTAGCAAATTTACCACACAAATGCATGGGTCAAGGCCTACCTTTGGTTCGAGTTTCGTGGAATTTTGAGAACATTCAAAATTTAGCTGTTTTGCATGGTTTTAGTAAAACAAGTTCGTTTCCCTTATACACTAGCTTTTATTTATTATTACGCTTTGCAAATTTACGACACAAACGAATGGGTGTAGACCAGCGTTTGGGTCAAGTTTCATGGAATTCTATGAACGTTCAATATTTAGCTGTTTTGCACGGTTTATTAAAGCAAGTTCGTTTCCATTTTTACACTAACTTGTAATTATAATTACGCTTAGCAAATTTACCACACAAATGCATGGGTCTAGACCACATTTGGGTCAAGTTTCGTGGAATTCTGAGAACGTTTGATACTAAGCTGTTTTGCACGATTTTTTTAAAGCAAGTTCGTTTCCCTTTTTACACTAACTTGTAGTTATTATTATGCTTATCAAATTTACCACACAAATGCATGGGACTAGACCTACGTTTGGTTCAAGTTTCATCGAATTGTAAGAACGTTCAAAATTTAGCTGTTTTGCACGGTTTTATTAAAGGAAGTTCGTTTCCCTTTTACACGGACTTGTAGTTATTATCACGCTTTGCAAATTTACCACACAAATGCATGGGTCAAGGTCTACCTTTGGCTCGAGTTTCGTGGAATTTTGAGAACATTCAAAATTTAGCTGTTTTGCATGGTTTTAGTAAAACAAGTTCGTTTCCCTTATACACTAGCTTTTATTTATTATTACGCTTTGCAAATTTACGACACAAACGAATGGGTGTAGACCAGCGTTTAGGTCAAGTTTCATGGAATTCTATGAACGTTCAATATTTAGCTGTTTTGCACGGTTTATTAAAGCAAGTTCGTTTCCATTTTTACACTAACTTGTAATTATAATTACGCTTAGCAAATTTACCACACAAATGCATGGGTCTAGACCACATTTTGGTCAAGTTTCGTGGAATTCTGAGAACGTTTGATACTAAGCTGTTTTGCACGATTTTTATAAAGCAAGTTCGTTTCCCTTTTACACTAACTTGTAGTTATTATTATGCTTATCAAATTTACCACACAAATGCATGGGACTAGACCTACGTTTGGTTCAAGTTTCTTCGAATTGTGAGAACGTTTCAAAATTTAGCTGTTTTGCATGGTTTTATTAAAGGAAGTTCGTTTCCCTTTTACACTGACTTGTAGTTATTATTACGCTTAGCAAATTTACCACACAAATGCATGGGTCAAGGCCTACGTTTGGTTCGAGTTTCGTGGAATTTTGAGAACATTCAAAAGTTAGCTGTTTTACATGGTTTTAGTAAAGCAATTTCGTTTCCCTTATAGACTAAATTTTATTTATTATTACGCTTTGCAAATTTATGACACAAACGAATGGGTGTAGACCAGCGTTTGGGTCAAGTTTCATGGAATTCTATGAACGTTCAATATTTAGCTGTTTTGCACGGTTTATTAAAGCAAGTTCGTTTCCATTTTTACACTAACTTGTAATTATAATTACGCTTAGCAAATTTACCACACAAATGCATGGGTCTAGACCACATTTGGGTCAAGTTTCATGGAATTCAGAGAACGTTTGATACTAAGCTGTTTTGCACGATTTTTTTAAAGCAAGTTCGTTTCCCTTTTACACTACTTGTAGTTATTATTATGCTTATCAAATTTACCACACAAATGCATGGGACTAGACCTACGTTTGGTTCAAGTTTCATCGAATTGTAAGAACGTTCAAAATTTAGCTGTTTTGCACGGTTTTATTAAAGAAAGTTCGTTTCCCTTTTACACTGACTTGTAATTATTATCACGCTTAGCAAATTTACCACACAAATGCATGGGTCAAGGCCTACCTTTGGTTCGAGTTTCGTAAAATTTTGAGAACATTCAAAATTTAGCTGTTTTGCATGGTTTTAGTAAAACAAGTTCGTTTCCCTTATACACTAGCTTTTATTTATTATTACGCTTTGCAAATTTACGACACAAACGAATGGGTGTAGACCAGCGTTTAGGTCAAGTTTCATGGAATTCTATGAACGTTCAATATTTAGCTGTTTTGCACGGTTTATTAAAGCAAGTTCGTTTCCATTTTTCACTAACTTGTAATTATAATTACGCTTAGCAAATTTACCACACAAATGCATGGGTCTAGACCACATTTGGGTCAAGTTCCGTGGAATTCTGAGAACGTTTGATACTAAGCTGTTTTGCACGATTTTTTTAAAGCAAGTTCGTTTCCCTTTTACACTAACTTGTAGTTATTATTATGCTTATCAAATTTACCACACAAATGCATGGGACTAGACCTACGTTTGGTTCAAGTTTCATCGAATTGTAAGAACGTTCAAAATTTAGCTATTTTGCACGGTTTTATTAAAGGAAGTTCGTTTCCCTTTTACACGGACTTGTAGTTATTATCACGCTTAGCAAATTTACCACACAAATGCTTGGGTCAAGGCCTACGTTTGGTTCGAGTTTCGTGGAATTTTGAGAACATTCAAAAGTTAGCTGTTTTACATGGTTTTAGTAAAGCAAGTTCGTTTCCCTTATAGACTAACTTTTATTTATTATTACGCTTTGCAAATTTATGACACAAACGAATGGGTGTAGACCAGCGTTTGGGTCAAGTTTCATGGAATTCTATGAACGTTCAATATTTAGCTGTTTTGCACGGTTTATTAAAGCAAGTTCGTTTCCATTTTTATACTAACTTGTAATTATAATTACGCTTAGCAAATTTACCACACAAATGCATGGGTATAGACCACATTTGGGTCAAGTTTCGTGGAATTCTGAGAACGTTTGATACTAAGCTGTTTTGCACGATTTTTTTAAAGCAAGTTCGTTTCCCTTTTACACTAACTTGTAGTTATTATTATGCTTATCAAATTTACCACACAAATGCATGGGACTAGACCTACGTTTGGTTCAAGTTTCATCGAATTGTAAGAACGTTCAAAATTTAGCTGTTTTGCACGGTTTTATTAAAGGAAGTTCGTTTCCCTTTTACACGGACTTGTAGTTATTATCACGCTTTGCAAATTTACCACACAAATGCATGGGTCAAGGTCTACCTTTGGCTCGAGTTTCGTGGAATTTTGAGAACATTCAAAATTTAGCTGTTTTGCATGGTTTAGTAAAACAAGTTCGTTTCCCTTATACACTAGCTTTTATTTATTATTACGCTTTGCAAATTTACGACACAAACGAATGGGTGTAGACCAGCGTTTGGGTCAAGTTTCATGGAATTCTATGAACGTTCAATATTTAGCTGTTTTGCACGGTTTATTAAAGCAAGTTCGTTTCCATTTTTACACTAACTTGTAATTATAATTACGCTTAGCAAATTTACCACACAAATGCATGGGTCTAGACCACATTTGGGTCAAGGTTCATGGAATTCAGAGAACGTTTGATACTAAGCTGTTTTGCACGATTTTTTTAAAGCAAGTTCGTTTCCCTTTTACACTACTTGTAGTTATTATTATGCTTATCAAATTTACCACACAAATGCATGGGACTAGACCTACGTTTGGTTCAAGTTTCATCGAATTGTAAGAACGTTCAAAATTTAGCTGTTTTGCATGGTTTTATTAAAGGAAGTTCGTTTCCCTTTTACACTGACTTGTAGTTATTATTACGCTTAGCAAATTTACCACACAAATGCATGGGTCAAGGCCTACGTTTGGTTCGAGTTTCGTGGAATTTTGAGAACATTCAAAAGTTAGCTGTTTTACATGGTTTTAGTAAAGCAAGTTCGTTTCCCTTATAGACTAACTTTTATTTATTATTACGCTTTGCAAATTTATGACACAAACGAATGGGTGTAGACCAGCGTTTGGGTCAAGTTTCATGGAATTCTATGAACGTTCAATATTTAGCTGTTTTGCACGGTTTATTAAAGCAAGTTCGTTTCCATTTTTACACTAACTTGTAATTATAATTACGCTTAGCAAATTTAGCACACAAATGCATGGGTATAGACCACATTTGGGTCAAGTTTCGTGGAATTCTGAGAACGTTTGATACTAAGCTGTTTTGCACGATTTTTTTAAAGCAAGTTCGTTTCCCTTTTTACACTACTTGTAGTTATTATTATGCTTATCAAATTTACCACACAAATGCATGGGACTAGACCTACGTTTGGTTCAAGTTTCATCGAATTGTAAGAACGTTCAAAATTTAGCTATTTTGCACGGTTTTATTAAAGGAAGTTCGTTTCCCTTTGACACTGAATTGTAGTTATTATCACGCTTAGCAAATTTACCACACAAATGCATGGGTCAAGGCCTACCTTTGGTTCGAGTTTCGTGGAATTTTGAGAACATTCAAAATTTAGCTGTTTTGCATGGTTTTAGTAAAACAAGTTCGTTTCCCTTATACACTAGCTTTTATTTATTATTACGCTTTGCAAATTTACGACACAAACGAATGGGTGTAGACCAGCGTTTGGGTCAAGTTTCATGGAATTCTATGAACGTTCAATATTTAGCTGTTTTGCACGGTTTATTAAAGCAAGTTCGTTTCCATTTTTACACTAACTTGTAATTATAATTACGCTTAGCAAATTTACCACACAAATGCATGGGTCTAGACCACATTTGGGTCAAGTTTCGTGGAATTCTGAGAACGTTTGATACTAAGCTGTTTTGCACGATTTTTTTAAAGCAAGTTCGTTTCCCTTTTTACACTAACTTGTAGTTATTATTATGCTTATCAAATTTACCACACAAATGCATGGGACTAGACCTACGTTTGGTTCAAGTTTCATCGAATTGTAAGAACGTTCAAAATTTAGCTGTTTTGCACGGTTTTATTAAAGGAAGTTCGTTTCCCTTTTACACGGACTTGTAGTTATTATCACGCTTTGCAAATTTACCACACAAATGCATGGGTCAAGGTCTACCTTTGGCTCGAGTTTCGTGGAATTTTGAGAACATTCAAAATTTAGCTGTTTTGCATGGTTTTAGTAAAACAAGTTCGTTTCCCTTATACACTAGCTTTTATTTATTATTACGCTTTGCAAATTTACGACACAAACGAATGGGTGTAGACCAGCGTTTAGGTCAAGTTTCATGGAATTCTATGAACGTTCAATATTTAGCTGTTTTGCACGGTTTATTAAAGCAAGTTCGTTTCCATTTTTACACTAACTTGTAATTATAATTACGCTTAGCAAATTTACCACACAAATGCATGGGTCTAGACCACATTTTGGTCAAGTTTCGTGGAATTCTGAGAACGTTTGATACTAAGCTGTTTTGCACGATTTTTATAAAGCAAGTTCGTTTCCCTTTTACACTAACTTGTAGTTATTATTATGCTTATCAAATTTACCACACAAATGCATGGGACTAGACCTACGTTTGGTTCAAGTTTCTTCGAATTGTGAGAACGTTTCAAAATTTAGCTGTTTTGCATGGTTTTATTAAAGGAAGTTCGTTTCCCTTTTACACTGACTTGTAGTTATTATTACGCTTAGCAAATTTACCACACAAATGCATGGGTCAAGGCCTACGTTTGGTTCGAGTTTCGTGGAATTTTGAGAACATTCAAAAGTTAGCTGTTTTACATGGTTTTAGTAAAGCAATTTCGTTTCCCTTATAGACTAAATTTTATTTATTATTACGCTTTGCAAATTTATGACACAAACGAATGGGTGTAGACCAGCGTTTGGGTCAAGTTTCATGGAATTCTATGAACGTTCAATATTTAGCTGTTTTGCACGGTTTATTAAAGCAAGTTCGTTTCCATTTTTACACTAACTTGTAATTATAATTACGCTTAGCAAATTTACCACACAAATGCATGGGTCTAGACCACATTTGGGTCAAGTTTCATGGAATTCAGAGAACGTTTCATACTAAGCTGTTTTGCACGATTTTTTTAAAGCAAGTTCGTTTACCTTTTACACTACTTGTAGTTATTATTATGCTTATCAAATTTACCACACAAATGCATGGGACTAGACCTACGTTTGGTTCAAGTTTCATCGAATTGTAAGAACGTTCAAAATTTAGCTATTTTGCACGGTTTTATTAAAGGAAGTTCGTTTCCCTTTTACACTGACTTGTAGTTATTATCACGCTTAACATATTTACCACACAAATGCATGGGTCAAGGCCTACCTTTGGTTCGAGTTTCGTGGAATTTTGAGAACATTCAAAATTTAGCTGTTTTGCATGGTTTTAGTAAAACAAGTTCGTTTCCCTTATACACTAGCTTTTATTTATTATTACGCTTTGCAAATTTACGACACAAACGAATGGGTGTAGACCAGCGTTTAGGTCAAGTTTCATGGAATTCTATGAACGTTCAATATTTAGCTGTTTTGCACGGTTTTATTAAAGGAAGTTCGTTTCCCTTTTACACTGACTTGTAGTTATTATCACGCTTAACATATTTACCACACAAATGCATGGGTCAAGGCCTACCTTTGGCTCGAGTTTCGTGGAATTTTGAGAACATTCAAAATTTAGCTGTTTTGCATGGTTTTAGTAAAACAAGTTCGTTTCCCTTATACACTAGCTTTTATTTATTATTACGCTTTGCAAATTTACGACACAAACGAATGGGTGTAGACCAGCGTTTAGGTCAAGTTTCATGGAATTCTATGAACGTTCAATATTTAGCTGTTTTGCACGGTTTATTAAAGCAAGTTCGTTTCCATTTTTCACTAACTTGTAATTATAATTACGCTTAGCAAATTTACCACACAAATGCATGGGTCTAGACCACATTTGGGTCAAGTTCCGTGGAATTCTGAGAACGTTTGATACTAAGCTGTTTTGCACGATTTTTTTAAATCAAGTTCGTTTCCCTTTTACACTAACTTGTAGTTATTATTATGCTTATCAAATTTACCACACAAATGCATGGGACTAGACCTACGTTTGGTTCAAGTTTCATCGAATTGTAAGAACGTTCAAAATTTAGCTGTTTTGCACGGTTTTATTAAAGGAAGTTCGTTTCCCTTTTACACTGACTTGTAGTTATTATCACGCTTAGCAAATTTACCACACAAATGCATGGGTCAAGGCCTACCTTTGGTTCGAGTTTCGTGGAATTTTGAGAACATTCAAAATTTAGCTGTTTTGCATGGTTTTAGTAAAACAAGTTCGTTTCCCTTATACACTAGCTTTTATTTATTATTACGCTTTGCAAATTTACGACACAAACGAATGGGTGTAGACCAGCGTTTAGGTCAAGTTTCATGGAATTCTATGAACGTTCAATATTTAGCTGTTTTGCACGGTTTATTAAAGCAAGTTCGTTTCCATTTTTCACTAACTTGTAATTATAATTACGCTTAGCAAATTTACCACACAAATGCATGGGTCTAGACCACATTTGGGTCAAGTTCCGTGGAATTCTGAGAACGTTTGATACTAAGCTGTTTTGCACAATTTTTTTAAAGCAAGTTCGTTTCCCTTTTACACTAACTTGTAGTTATTATTATGCTTATCAAATTTACCACACAAATGCATGGGACTAGACCTACGTTTGGTTCAAGTTTCATCGAATTGTAAGAACATTCAAAATTTAGCTGTTTTGCACGGTTTTATTAAAGGATGTTCGTTTCCCTTTTACACTGACTTGTAGTTATTATCACGCTTAGCAAATTTACCACACAAATGCATGGGTCAAGGCCTACGTTTGGTTCGAGTTTCGTGGAATTTTGAGAACATTCAAAAGTTAGCTGTTTTACTTGGTTTTAGTAAAGCAAGTTCATTTCCCTTATAGACTAACTTTTATTTATTATTACGCTTTGCAAATTTATGACACAAACGAATGGGTGTAGACCAGCGTTTGGGTCAAGTTTCATGGAATTCTATGAACGTTCAATATTTAGCTGTTTTGCACGGTTTATTAAAGCAAGTTCGTTTCCATTTTTACACTAACTTGTAATTATAATTATGCTTAGCAAATTTACCACACAAATGCATGGGTCTAGACCACATTTGGGTCAAGTTTCATGGAATTCTGAGAACGTTTGATACTAAGCTGTTTTGCACGATTTTTTTAAAGCACGTTCGTTTCCCTTTTACACTACTTGTAGTTATTATTATGCTTATCAAATTTACCACACAAATGCATGGGACTAGACCTACGTTTGGTTCAAGTTTCATCGAATTGTAAGAACGTTCAAAATTTAGCTGTTTTGCACGGTTTTATTAAAGGAAGTTCGTTTCCCTTTTACACTGACTTGTAGTTATTATCACGCTTAGCAAATTTACCACACAAATGCATGGGTCAAGGCCTACCTTTGGTTCGAGTTTCGTGGAATTTTGAGAACATTCAAAATTTAGCTGTTTTGCATGGTTTTAGTAAAACAAGTTCGTTTCCCTTATACACTAGCTTTTATTTATTATTATGCTTTGCAAATTTACGACACAAACGAATGGGTGTAGACCAGCGTTTAGGTCAAGTTTCATGGAATTCTATGAACGTTCAATATTTAGCTGTTTTGCACGGTTTATTAAAGCAAGTTCGTTTCCATTTTTACACTAACTTGTAATTATAATTACGCTTAGCAAATTTACCACACAAATGCATGGGTCTAGACCACATTTGGGTCAAGTTTCGTGGAATTCTGAGAACGTTTAATACTAAGCTGTTTTGCACGATATTTTTAAAGCAAGTTCGTTTCCCTTTTACACTAACTTGTAGTTATTATTATGCTTATCAAATTTACCGCACAAATGCATGGGACTAGACCTACGTTTGGTTCAAGTTTCATCGAATTGTAAGAACGTTCAAAATTTAGCTGTTTTGCACGGTTTTATTAAAGGAAGTTCGTTTCCCTTTTACACTGACTTGTAGTTATTATCACGCTTAGAAAATTTACCACACAAATGCATGGGTCAAGGCCTACCTTTGGCTCGAGTTTCGTGGAATTTTGAGAACATTCAAAATTTAGCTGTTTTGCATGGTTTTAGTAAAACAAGTTCGTTTCCCTTATACACTAGCTTTTATTTATTATTACGCTTTGCAAATTTACGACACAAACGAATGGGTGTAGACCAGCGTTTAGGTCAAGTTTCATGGAATTCTATGAACGTTCAATATTTAGCTGTTTTGCACAGTTTATTGAAGCAAGTTCGTTTCCATTTTTACACTAACTTGTAATTATAATTACGCTTAGCAAATTTACCACACAAATGCATGGGTCTAGACCACATTTTGGTCATGTTTCGTGGAATTCTGAGAACGTTTGATACTAAGCTGTTTTGCACGATTTTTATAAAGCAAGTTCGTTTCCCTTTTACACTAACTTGTAGTTATTATTATGCTTATCAAATTTACCACACAAATGCATGGGACTAGACCTACGTTTGGTTCAAGTTTCATCGAATTGTGAGAACGTTTCAAAATTTAGCTGTTTTGCATGGTTTTATTAAAGGAAGTTCGTTTCCCTTTTACACTGACTTGTAGTTATTATTACGCTTAGCAAATTTACCACACAAATGCATGGGTCAAGGCCTACGTTTGGTTCGAGTTTCGTGGAATTTTGAGAACATTCAAAAGTTAGCTGTTTTACATGGTTTTAGTAAAGCAAGTTCGTTTCCCTTATAGACTAACTTTTATTTATTATTACGCTTTGCAAATTTATGACACAAACGAATGGGTGTAGACCAGCGTTTGGGTCAAGTTTCATGGAATTCTATGAACGTTCAATATTTAGCTGTTTTGCATGGTTTATTAAAGCAAGTTCGTTTCTATTTTTACACTAACTTGTAATTATAATTATGCTTAGCAAATTTACCACACAAATGCATGGGTCTAGACCACATTTGGGTCAAGTTTCATGGAATTCTGAGAACGTTTGATACTAAGCTGTTTTGCACGATTTTTTTAAAGCACGTTCGTTTCCCTTTTACACTACTTGTAGTTATTATTATGCTTATCAAATTTACCACACAAATGCATGGGACTAGACCTACGTTTGGTTCAAGTTTCTTCGAATTGTGAGAACGTTCAAAACTTAGTTCTTTTGCACGGTTTTATTAAAGCAAGTTCGTTTCCCTTTTACAGTGACTTGTAGTTATTATTACGCTTAGCAAATTTACCACATAAATGCATGGGTCAAGACCTACGTGTGGTTCGAGTTTCGTGGAATTCTGAGAACATTCAAAATTTAGCTGTTTTGCATTGTTTTAGTAAAGCAACTTCGTTTCCCTTATACACTAACTTTTATTTGTTATTACGCTTTGCAAATTTACGACACAAATGCATGGGTGTAGACCAATGTTTGCGTCATGTTTCATGGAATTCTATGAACGTTCAATAATTAGCTGTTTTGCACGGTTTATTAAAGCAAGTTCGTTTCCATTTTTACACTAACTTGTAATTATAATTACGCTTAGCAAATTTACCACACAAATGCATGGGTCTAGACCACATTTGGGTCAAGTTTTGTGGAATTCTGAGAACGTTTGATACTAAGCTGTTTTGCACGATTTTTTTAAAGCAAGTTCGTTTCCCTTTTACACTAACTTGTAGTTATTATTATGCTTATCAAATTTACCACACAAATGCATGGGACTAGACCTACGTTTGGTTCAAGTTTCATCGAATTGTAAGAACGTTCAAAATTTAGCTGTTCTGCACGGTTTTATTAAAGGAAGTTCGTTTCCCTTTTACACTGACTTGTAGTTATTATCACGCTTAGCAAATTTACCACACAAATGCATGGGTCAAGGCCTACCTTTGGTTCGAGTTTCGTGGAATTTTGAGAACATTCAAAATTTAGCTGTTTTGCATTGTTTAGTAAAACAAGTTCGTTTCCCTTATACACTAGCTTTTATTTATTATTACGCTTTGCAAATTTACGACACAAACGAATGGGTGTAGACCAGCATTTGGGTCAAGTTTCATGAAATTCTATGAACGTTCAATATTTAGCTGTTTTGCACGGTTTATTAAAGCAAGTTCGTTTCCATTTTTACACTAACTTGTAATTATAATTACGCTTAGCAAATTTACCACACAAATGCATGGGTCTAGACCACATTTTGGTCAAGTTTCGTGGAATTCTGAGAACGTTTGATACTAAGCTGTTTTGCACGATTTTTATAAAGCAAGTTCGTTTCCCTTTTACACTAACTTGTAGTTATTATTATGCTTATCAAATTTACCACACAAATGCATGGGACTAGACCTACGTTTGGTTCAAGTTTCATCGAATTGTGAGAACGTTCAAAATTTAGCTGTTTTGCACGGTTTTATTAAAGGAAGTTCGTTTCCCTTTTACACTGACTTGTAGTTATTATTACGCTTAGCAAATTTACCACACAAATGCATGGGTCAAGGCCTACGTTTGGTTCGAGTTTCGTGGAATTTTGAGAACATTCAAAAGTTAGCTGTTTTACATGGTTTTAGTAAAGCAAGTTCGTTTCCCTTATAGACTAACTTTTATTTATTATTACGCTTTGCAAATTTATGACACAAACGAATGGGTGTAGACCAGCGTTTGGGTCAAGTTTCATGGAATTCTATGAACGTTCAATATTTAGCTGTTTTGCACGGTTTATTAAAGCAAGTTCGTTTCCATTTTTACACTAACTTGTAATTATAATTATGCTTAGCAAATTTACCACACAAATGCATGGGTCTAGACCACATTTGGGTCAAGTTTCATGGAATTCTGAGAACGTTTGATACTAAGCTGTTTTGCACGATTTTTTTAAAGCACGTTCGTTTCCCTTTTACACTACTTGTAGTTATTATTATGCTTATCAAATTTACCACACAAATGCATGGGACTAGACCTACGTTTGGTTCAAGTTTCTTCGAATTGTGAGAACGTTCAAAACTTAGTTCTTTTGCACGGTTTTATTAAAGCAAGTTCGTTTCCCTTTTACAGTGACTTGTAGTTATTATTACGCTTAGCAAATTTACCACATAAATGCATGGGTCAAGACCTACGTGTGGTTCGAGTTTCGTGGAATTCTGAGAACATTCAAAATTTAGCTGTTTTGCATTGTTTTAGTAAAGCAACTTCGTTTCCCTTATACACTAACTTTTATTTGTTATTACGCTTTGCAAATTTACGACACAAATGCATGGGTGTAGACCAATGTTTGCGTCATGTTTCATGGAATTCTATGAACGTTCAATAATTAGCTGTTTTGCACGGTTTATTAAAGCAAGTTCGTTTCCATTTTTACACTAACTTGTAATTATAATTACGCTTAGCAAATTTACCACACAAATGCATGGGTCTAGACCACATTTGGGTCAAGTTTTGTGGAATTCTGAGAACGTTTGATACTAAGCTGTTTTGCACGATTTTTTTAAAGCAAGTTCGTTTCCCTTTTACACTAACTTGTAGTTATTATTATGCTTATCAAATTTACCACACAAATGCATGGGACTAGACCTACGTTTGGTTCAAGTTTCATCGAATTGTAAGAACGTTCAAAATTTAGCTGTTCTGCACGGTTTTATTAAAGGAAGTTCGTTTCCCTTTTACACTGACTTGTAGTTATTATCACGCTTAGCAAATTTACCACACAAATGCATGGGTCAAGGCCTACCTTTGGTTCGAGTTTCGTGGAATTTTGAGAACATTCAAAATTTAGCTGTTTTGCATGGTTTAGTAAAACAAGTTCGTTTCCCTTATACACTAGCTTTTATTTATTATTACGCTTTGCAAATTTACGACACAAACGAATGGGTGTAGACCAGCATTTGGGTCACGTTTCATGAAATTCTATGAACGTTCAATATTTAGCTGTTTTGCACGGTTTATTAAAGCAAGTTCGTTTCCATTTTTACACTAACTTGTAATTATAATTACGCTTAGCAAATTTACCACACAAATGCATGGGTCTAGACCACATTTTGGTCAAGTTTCGTGGAATTCTGAGAACGTTTGATACTAAGCTGTTTTGCACGATTTTTATAAAGCAAGTTCGTTTCCCTTTTACACTAACTTGTAGTTATTATTATGCTTATCAAATTTAGAACACAAATGCATGGGACTAGACCTACGTTTGGTTCAAGTTTCATCGAATTGTGAGAACGTTCAAAATTTAGCTGTTTTGCACGGTTTTATTAAAGGAAGTTCGTTTCCCTTTTACACTGACTTGTAGTTATTATTACGCTTAGCAAATTTACCACACAAATGCATGGGTCAAGGCCTACGTTTGGTTCGAGTTTCGTGGAATTTTGAGAACATTCAAAATTTAGCTGTTTTACATGGTTTTAGTAAAGCAAATTCGTTTCCCTTATAGACTAACTTTTATTTATTATTACGCTTTGCAAATTTATGACACAAACGAATGGGTGTAGACCAGCGTTTGGGTCAAGTTTCATGGAATTCTATGAACGTTTTATATTTAGCTGTTTTGCACGGTTTATTAAAGCAAGTTCGTTTCCATTTTTACACTAACTTGTAATTATAATTACGCTTATCAAATTTACCACACAAATGCATGGGTCTAGACCACATTTGGGTCAAGTTTCGTGGAATTCTGAGAACGTTTGATACTAAGCTGTTTTGCACGATTTTTTTAAAGCAAGTTCGTTTCCCTTTTACACTACTTGTTGTTATTATTATGCTTATCAAATTTACCACACAAATGCATGGGACTAGACCTACGTTTGGTTCAAGTTTCTTCGAATTGTGAGAACGTTCAAAACTTAGTTCTTTTGCACGGTTTTATTAAAGCAAGTTCGTTTCCCTTTTACAGTGACTTGTAGTTATTATTACGCTTAGCAAATTTACCACATAAATGCATGGGTCAAGACCTACGTGTGATTCGAGTTTCGTGGAATTCTGAGAACATTCAAAATTTAGCTGTTTTGCATTGTTTTAGTAAAGCAACTTCGTTTCCCTTATACACTAACTTTTATTTGTTATTACGCTTTGCAAATTTACGACACAAATGCATGGGTGTAGACCAATGTTTGCGTCATGTTTCATGGAATTCTATGAACGTTCAATAATTAGCTGTTTTGCACGGTTTATTAAAGCAAGTTCGTTTCCATTTTTACACTAACTTGTAATTATAATTACGCTTATCAAATTTACCACACAAATGCATGGGTCTAGACCACATTTGGGTCAAGTTTTGTGGAATTCTGAGAACGTTTGACACTAAGCTGTTTTGCACGATTTTTTTAAAGCAAGTTCGTTTCCCTTTTACACTAACTTGTAGTTATTATTATGCTTATCAAATTTACCACACATATGCATGGGACTAGACCTACGTTTGGTTCAAGTTTCATCGAATTGTAAGAACGTTCAAAATTTAGCTGTTCTGCACGGTTTTATTAAAGGAACTTCGTTTCCCTTTTACACTGACTTGTAGTTATTATCACGCTTAGCAAATTTACCACACAAATGCATGGGTCAAGGCCTACCTTTGGTTCGAGTTTCGTGGAATTTTGAGAACATTCAAAATTTAGCTGTTTTGCATGGTTTAGTAAAACAAGTTCGTTTCCCTTATACACTAGCTTTTATTTATTATTACGCTTTGCAAATTTACGACACAAACGAATGGGTGTAGACCAGCATTTGGGTCAAGTTTCATGAAATTCTATGAACGTTCAATATTTAGCTGTTTTGCACGGTTTATTAAAGCAAGTTCGTTTCCATTTTTACACTAACTTGTAATTATAATTACGCTTAGCAAATTTACCACACAAATGCATGGGTCTAGACCACATTTGGGTCAAGTTTCGTGGAATTCTGAGAACGTTTGATACTAAGCTGTTTTGCACGATTTTTTTAAAGCAAGTTCGTTTCCCTTTTACACTAACTTGTAGTTATTATTATGCTTATCAAATTTACCACACAAATGCATGGGACTAGACCTACGTTTGGTTCAAGTTTCATCGAATTGTAAGAACGTTCAAAATTTAGCTGTTTTGCACGGTTTTATTAAAGAAAGTTCGTTTCCCTTTTACACTGACTTGTAGTTATTATCACGCTTAGCAAATTTACCACACAAATGCATGGGTCAAGGCCTACCTTTGGCTCGAGTTTCGTGGAATTTTGAGAACATTCAAAATTTAGCTGTTTTGCATGGTTTTAGTAAAACAAGTTCGTTTCCCTTATACACTAGCTTTTATTTATTATTACGCTTTGCAAATTTACGACACAAACGAATGGGTGTAGACCAGCGTTTAGGTCAAGTTTCATGGAATTCTATGAACGTTCAATATTTAGCTGTTTTGCACGGTTTATTAAAGCAAGTTCGTTTCCATTTTTACACTAACTTGTAATTATAATTACGCTTAGCAAATTTACCACACAAATGCATGGGTCTAGACCACATTTGGGTCAAGTTTCGTGGAATTCTGAGAACGTTTGATACTAAGCTGTTTTGCACGATATTTTTAAAGCAAGTTCGTTTCCCTTTTACACTAACTTGTAGTTATTATTATGCTTATCAAATTTACCGCACAAATGCATGGGACTAGACCTACGTTTGGTTCAAGTTTCATCGAATTGTAAGAACGTTCAAAATTTAGCTGTTTTGCACGGTTTTATTAAAGGAAGTTCGTTTCCCTTTTACACTGACTTGTAGTTATTATCACGCTTAGAAAATTTACCACACAAATGCATGGGTCAAGGCCTACCTTTGGCTCGAGTTTCGTGGAATTTTGAGAACATTCAAAATTTAGCTGTTTTGCATGGTTTTAGTAAAACAAGTTCGTTTCCCTTATACACTAGCTTTTATTTAGTATTACGCTTTGCAAATTTACGACACAAACGAATGGGTGTAGACCAGCGTTTAGGTCAAGTTTCATGGAATTCTATGAACGTTCAATATTTAGCTGTTTTGCACAGTTTATTAAAGCAAGTTCGTTTCCATTTTTACACTAACTTGTAATTATAATTACGCTTAGCAAATTTACCACACAAATGCATGGGTCTAGACCACATTTTGGTCATGTTTCGTGGAATTCTGAGAACGTTTGATACTAAGCTGTTTTGCACGATTTTTATAAAGCAAGTTCGTTTCCCTTTTACACTAACTTGTAGTTATTATTATGCTTATCAAATTTACCACACAAATGCATGGGACTAGACCTACGTTTGGTTCAAGTTTCATCGAATTGTGAGAACGTTTCAAAATTTAGCTGTTTTGCATGGTTTTATTAAAGGAAGTTCGTTTCCCTTTTACACTGACTTGTAGTTATTATTACGCTTAGCAAATTTACCACACAAATGCATGGGTCAAGGCCTACGTTTGGTTCGAGTTTCGTGGAATTTTGAGAACATTCAAAAGTTAGCTGTTTTACATGGTTTTAGTAAAGCAAGTTCGTTTCCCTTATAGACTAACTTTTATTTATTATTACGCTTTGCAAATTTATGACACAAACGAATGGGTGTAGACCAGCGTTTGGGTCAAGTTTCATGGAATTCTATGAACGTTCAATATTTAGCTGTTTTGCACGGTTTATTAAAGCAAGTTCGTTTCCATTTTTACACTAACTTGTAATTATAATTATGCTTAGCAAATTTACCACACAAATGCATGGGTCTAGACCACATTTGGGTCAAGTTTCATGGAATTCTGAGAACGTTTGATACTAAGCTGTTTTGCACGATTTTTTTAAAGCACGTTCGTTTCCCTTTTACACTACTTGTAGTTATTATTATGCTTATCAAATTTACCACACAAATGCATGGGACTAGACCTACGTTTGGTTCAAGTTTCTTCGAATTGTGAGAACGTTCAAAACTTAGTTCTTTTGCACGGTTTTATTAAAGCAAGTTCGTTTCCCTTTTACAGTGACTTGTAGTTATTATTACGCTTAGCAAATTTACCACATAAATGCATGGGTCAAGACCTACGTGTGGTTCGAGTTTCGTGGAATTCTGAGAACATTCAAAATTTAGCTGTTTTGCATTGTTTTAGTAAAGCAACTTCGTTTCCCATATACACTAACTTTTATTTGTTATTACGCTTTGCAAATTTACGACACAAATGCATGGGTGTAGACCAATGTTTGCGTCATGTTTCATGGAATTCTATGAACGTTCAATAATTAGCTGTTTTGCACGGTTTATTAAAGCAAGTTCGTTTCCATTTTTACACTAACTTGTAATTATAATTACGCTTAGCAAATTTACCACACAAATGCATGGGTCTAGACCACATTTGGGTCAAGTTTTGTGGAATTCTGAGAACGTTTGATACTAAGCTGTTTTGCACGATTTTTTTAAAGCAAGTTCGTTTCCCTTTTACACTAACTTGTAGTTATTATTATGCTTATCAAATTTACCACACAAATGCATGGGACTAGACCTACGTTTGGTTCAAGTTTCATCGAATTGTAAGAACGTTCAAAATTTAGCTGTTCTGCACGGTTTTATTAAAGGAAGTTCGTTTCCCTTTTACACTGACTTGTAGTTATTATCACGCTTAGCAAATTTACCACACAAATGCATGGGTCAAGGCCTACCTTTGGTTCGAGTTTCGTGGAATTTTGAGAACATTCAAAATTTAGCTGTTTTGCATGGTTTAGTAAAAGAAGTTCGTTTCCCTTATACACTAGCTTTTATTTATTATTACGCTTTGCAAATTTACGACACAAACGAATGGGTGTAGACCAGCATTTGGGTCAAGTTTCATGAAATTCTATGAACGTTCAATATTTAGCTGTTTTGCACGGTTTATTAAAGCAAGTTCGTTTCCATTTTTACACTAACTTGTAATTATAATTACGCTTAGCAAATTTACCACACAAATGCATGGGTCTAGACCACATTTTGGTCAAGTTTCGTGGAATTCTGAGAACGTTTGATACTAAGCTGTTTTGCACGATTTTTATAAAGCAAGTTCGTTTCCCTTTTACACTAACTTGTAGTTATTATTATGCTTATCAAATTTACCACACAAATGCATGGCACTAGACCTACGTTTGGTTCAAGTTTCATCGAATTGTGAGAACGTTCAAAATTTAGCTGTTTTGCACAGTTTTATTAAAGGAAGTTCGTTTCCCTTTTACACTGACTTGTAGTTATTATTACGCTTAGCAAATTTACCACACAAATGCATGGGTCAAGGCCTACGTTTGGTTCGAGTTTCGTGGAATTTTGAGAACATTCAAAAGTTAGCTGTTTTACATGGTTTTAGTAAAGCAAGTTCGTTTCCCTTATAGACTAACTTTTATTTATTATTACGCTTTGCAAATTTATGACACAAACGAATGGGTGTAGACCAGCGTTTGGGTCAAGTTTCATGGAATTCTATGAACGTTCAATATTTAGCTGTTTTGCACGGTTTATTAAAGCAAGTTCGTTTCCATTTTTACACTAACTTGTAATTATAATTATGCTTAGCAAATTTACCACACAAATGCATGGGTCTAGACCACATTTGGGTCAAGTTTCATGGAATTCTGAGAACGTTTGATACTAAGCTGTTTTGCACGATTTTTTTAAAGCACGTTCGTTTCCCTTTTACACTACTTGTAGTTATTATTATGCTTATCAAATTTACCACACAAATGCATGGGACTAGACCTACGTTTGGTTCAAGTTTCTTCGAATTGTGAGAACGTTCAAAACTTAGTTCTTTTGCACGGTTTTATTAAAGCAAGTTCGTTTCCCTTTTACAGTGACTTGTAGTTATTATTACGCTTAGCAAATTTACCACATAAATGCATGGGTCAAGACCTACGTGTGGTTCGAGTTTCGTGGAATTCTGAGAACATTCAAAATTTAGCTGTTTTGCATTGTTTTAGTAAAGCAACTTCGTTTCCCTTATACACTAACTTTTATTTGTTATTACGCTTTGCAAATTTACGACACAAATGCATGGGTGTAGAGCAATGTTTGCGTCATGTTTCATGGAATTCTATGAACGTTCAATAATTAGCTGTTTTGCACGGTTTATTAAAGCAAGTTCGTTTCCATTTTTACACTAACTTGTAATTATAATTACGCTTAGCAAATTTACCACACAAATGCATGGGTCTATACCACATTTGGGTCAAGTTTTGTGGAATTCTGAGAACGTTTGATACTAAGCTGTTTTGCACGATTTTTTTAAAGCAAGTTCGTTTCCCTTTTACACTAACTTGTAGTTATTATTATGCTTATCAAATTTACCACACAAATGCATGGGACTAGACCTACGTTTGGTTCAAGTTTCATCGAATTGTAAGAACGTTCAAAATTTAGCTGTTCTGCACGGTTTTATTAAAGGAAGTTCGTTTCCCTTTTACACTGACTTGTAGTTATTATCACGCTTAGCAAATTTACCACACAAATGCATGGGTCAAGGCCTACCTTTGGTTCGAGTTTCGTGGAATTTTGAGAACATTCAAAATTTAGCTGTTTTGCATGGTTTAGTAAAACAAGTTCGTTTCCCTTATACACTAGCTTTTATTTATTATTACGCTTTGCAAATTTACGACACAAACGAATGGGTGTAGACCAGCATTTGGGTCAAGTTTCATGAAATTCTATGAACGTTCAATATTTAGCTGTTTTGCACGGTTTATTAAAGCAAGTTCGTTTCCATTTTTACACTAACTTGTAATTATAATTACGCTTAGCAAATTTACCACACAAATGCATGGGTCTAGACCACATTTTGGTCAAGTTTCGTGGAATTCTGAGAACGTTTGATACTAAGCTGTTTTGCACGATTTTTATAAAGCAAGTTCGTTTCCCTTTTACACTAACTTGTAGTTATTATTATGCTTATCAAATTTACCACACAAATGCATGGGACTAGACCTACGTTTGGTTCAAGTTTCATCGAATTGTGAGAACGTTCAAAATTTAGCTGTTTTGCACGGTTTTATTAAAGGAAGTTCGTTTCCCTTTTACACTGACTTGTAGTTATTATTACGCTTAGCAAATTTACCACACAAATGCATGGGTCAAGGCCTACGTTTGGTTCGAGTTTCGTGGAATTTTGAGAACATTCAAAATTTAGCTGTTTTACATGGTTTTAGTAAAGCAAATTCGTTTCCCTTATAGACTAACTTTTATTTATTATTACGCTTTGCAAATTTATGGCACAAACGAATGGGTGTAGACCAGCGTTTGGGTCAAGTTTCATGGAATTCTATGAACGTTTTATATTTAGCTGTTTTGCACGGTTTATTAAAGCAAGTTCGTTTCCATTTTTACACTAACTTGTAATTATAATTACGCTTATCAAATTTACCACACAAATGCATGGGTCTAGACCACATTTGGGTCAAGTTTCGTGGAATTCTGAGAACGTTTGATACTAAGCTGTTTTGCACGATTTTTTTAAAGCAAGTTCGTTTCCCTTTTACACTACTTGTTGTTATTATTATGCTTATCAAATTTACCACACAAATGCATGGGACTAGACCTACGTTTGGTTCAAGTTTCTTCGAATTGTGAGAACGTTCAAAACTTAGTTCTTTTGCACGGTTTTATTAAAGCAAGTTCGTTTCCCTTTTACAGTGACTTGTAGTTATTATTACGCTTAGCAAATTTACCACATAAATGCATGGGTCAAGACCTACGTGTGGTTCGAGTTTCGTGGAATTCTGAGAACATTCAAAAGTTAGCTGTTTTACATGGTTTTAGTAAAGCAAGTTCGTTTCCCTTATAGACTAACTTTTATTTATTATTACGCTTTGCAAATTTATGACACAAACGAATGGGTGTAGACCAGCGTTTGGGTCAAGTTTCATGGAATTCTATGAACGTTCAATATTTAGCTGTTTTGCACGGTTTATTAAAGCAAGTTCGTTTCCATTTTTACACTAACTTGTAATTATAATTATGCTTAGCAAATTTACCACACAAATGCATGGGTCTAGACCACATTTGGGTCAAGTTTCATGGAATTCTGAGAACGTTTGATACTAAGCTGTTTTGCACGATTTTTTTAAAGCACGTTCGTTTCCCTTTTACACTACTTGTAGTTATTATTATGCTTATCAAATTTACCACACAAATGCATGGGACTAGACCTACGTTTGGTTCAAGTTTCTTCGAATTGTGAGAACGTTCAAAACTTAGTTCTTTTGCACGGTTTTATTAAAGCAAGTTCGTTTCCCTTTTACAGTGACTTGTAGTTATTATTACGCTTAGCAAATTTACCACATAAATGCATGGGTCAAGACCTACGTGTGGTTCGAGTTTCGTGGAATTCTGAGAACATTCAAAATTTAGCTGTTTTGCATTGTTTTAGTAAAGCAACTTCGTTTCCCTTATACACTAACTTTTATTTGTTATTACGCTTTGCAAATTTACGACACAAATGCATGGGTGTAGAGCAATGTTTGCGTCATGTTTCATGGAATTCTATGAACGTTCAATAATTAGCTGTTTTGCACGGTTTATTAAAGCAAGTTCGTTTCCATTTTTACACTAACTTGTAATTATAATTACGCTTAGCAAATTTACCACACAAATGCATGGGTCTATACCACATTTGGGTCAAGTTTTGTGGAATTCTGAGAACGTTTGATACTAAGCTGTTTTGCACGATTTTTTTAAAGCAAGTTCGTTTCCCTTTTACACTAACTTGTAGTTATTATTATGCTTATCAAATTTACCACACAAATGCATGGGACTAGACCTACGTTTGGTTCAAGTTTCATCGAATTGTAAGAACGTTCAAAATTTAGCTGTTCTGCACGGTTTTATTAAAGGAAGTTCGTTTCCCTTTTACACTGACTTGTAGTTATTATCACGCTTAGCAAATTTACCACACAAATGCATGGGTCAAGGCCTACCTTTGGTTCGAGTTTCGTGGAATTTTGAGAACATTCAAAATTTAGCTGTTTTGCATGGTTTAGTAAAACAAGTTCGTTTCCCTTATACACTAGCTTTTATTTATTATTACGCTTTGCAAATTTACGACACAAACGAATGGGTGTAGACCAGCATTTGGGTCAAGTTTCATGAAATTCTATGAACGTTCAATATTTAGCTGTTTTGCACGGTTTATTAAAGCAAGTTCGTTTCCATTTTTACACTAACTTGTAATTATAATTACGCTTAGCAAATTTACCACACAAATGCATGGGTCTAGACCACATTTTGGTCAAGTTTCGTGGAATTCTGAGAACGTTTGATACTAAGCTGTTTTGCACGATTTTTATAAAGCAAGTTCGTTTCCCTTTTACACTAACTTGTAGTTATTATTATGCTTATCAAATTTACCACACAAATGCATGGGACTAGACCTACGTTTGGTTCAAGTTTCATCGAATTGTGAGAACGTTCAAAATTTAGCTGTTTTGCACGGTTTTATTAAAGGAAGTTCGTTTCCCTTTTACACTGACTTGTAGTTATTATTACGCTTAGCAAATTTACCACACAAATGCATGGGTCAAGGCCTACGTTTGGTTCGAGTTTCGTGGAATTTTGAGAACATTCAAAATTTAGCTGTTTTACATGGTTTTAGTAAAGCAAATTCGTTTCCCTTATAGACTAACTTTTATTTATTATTACGCTTTGCAAATTTATGGCACAAACGAATGGGTGTAGACCAGCGTTTGGGTCAAGTTTCATGGAATTCTATGAACGTTTTATATTTAGCTGTTTTGCACGGTTTATTAAAGCAAGTTCGTTTCCATTTTTACACTAACTTGTAATTATAATTACGCTTATCAAATTTACCACACAAATGCATGGGTCTAGACCACATTTGGGTCAAGTTTCGTGGAATTCTGAGAACGTTTGATACTAAGCTGTTTTGCACGATTTTTTTAAAGCAAGTTCGTTTCCCTTTTACACTACTTGTTGTTATTATTATGCTTATCAAATTTACCACACAAATGCATGGGACTAGACCTACGTTTGGTTCAAGTTTCTTCGAATTGTGAGAACGTTCAAAACTTAGTTCTTTTGCACGGTTTTATTAAAGCAAGTTCGTTTCCCTTTTACAGTGACTTGTAGTTATTATTACGCTTAGCAAATTTACCACATAAATGCATGGGTCAAGACCTACGTGTGGTTCGAGTTTCGTGGAATTCTGAGAACATTCAAAATTTAGCTGTTTTGCATTGTTTTAGTAAAGCAACTTCGTTTCCCTTATACACTAACTTTTATTTGTTATTACGCTTTGCAAATTTACGACACAAATGCATGGGTGTAGACCAATGTTTGCGTCATGTTTCATGGAATTCTATGAACGTTCAATAATTAGCTGTTTTGCACGGTTTATTAAAGCAAGTTCGTTTCCATTTTTACACTAACTTGTAATTATAATTACGATTAGCAAATTTACCACACAAATGCATGGGTCTAGACCACATTTGGGTCAAGTTTTGTGGAATTCTGAGAACGTTTGATACTAAGCTGTTTTGCACGATTTTTTTAAAGCAAGTTCGTTTCCCTTTTACACTAACTTGTAGTTATTATTATGCTTATCAAATTTACCACACAAATGCATGGGACTAGACCTACGTTTGGTTCAAGTTTCATCGAATTGTAAGAACGTTCAAAATTTAGCTGTTCTGCACGGTTTTATTAAAGGAAGTTCGTTTCCCTTTTACACTGACTTGTAGTTATTATCACGCTTAGCAAATTTACCACACAAATGCATGGGTCAAGGCCTACCTTTGGTTCGAGTTTCGTGGAATTTTGAGAACATTCAAAATTTAGCTGTTTTGCATGGTTTAGTAAAACAAGTTCGTTTCCCTTATACACTAGCTTTTATTTATTATTACGCTTTGCAAATTTACGACACAAACGAATGGGTGTAGACCAGCATTTGGGTCAAGTTTCATGAAATTCTATGAACGTTCAATATTTAGCTGTTTTGCACGGTTTATTAAAGCAAGTTCGTTTCCATTTTTACACTAACTTGTAATTATAATTACGCTTAGCAAATTTACCACACAAATGCATGGGTCTAGACCACATTTTGGTCAAGTTTTGTGGAATTCTGAGAACGTTTGATACTAAGCTGTTTTGCACGATTTTTATAAAGCAAGTTCGTTTCCCTTTTACACTAACTTGTAGTTATTATTATGCTTATCAAATTTACCACACAAATGCATGGGACTAGACCTACGTTTGGTTCAAGTTTCATCGAATTGTGAGAACGATCAAAATTTAGCTGTTTTGCACGGTTTTATTAAAGGAAGTTCGTTTCCCTTTTACACTGACTTGTAGTTATTATTACGCTTAGCAAATTTACCACACAAATGCATGGGTCAAGGCCTACGTTTGGTTCGAGTTTCGTGGAATTTTGAGAACATTCAAAATTTAGCTGTTTTACATGGTTTTAGTAAAGCAAATTCGTTTCCCTTATAGACTAACTTTTATTTATTATTACGCTTTGCAAATTTATGGCACAAACGAATGGGTGTAGACCAGCGTTTGGGTCAAGTTTCATGGAATTCTATGAACGTTTTATATTTAGCTGTTTTGCACGGTTTATTAAAGCAAGTTCGTTTCCATTTTTACACTAACTTGTAATTATAATTACGCTTATCAAATTTACCACACAAATGCATGGGTCTAGACCACATTTGGGTCAAGTTTCGTGGATTTCTGAGAACGTTTGATACTAAGCTGTTTTGCACGATTTTTTTAAAGCAAGTTCGTTTCCCTTTTACACTACTTGTTGTTATTATTATGCTTATCAAATTTACCACACAAATGCATGGGACTAGACCTACGTTTGGTTCAAGTTTCTTCGAATTGTGAGAACGTTCAAAACTTAGTTCTTTTGCACGGTTTTATTAAAGCAAGTTCGTTTCCCTTTTACAGTGACTTGTAGTTATTATTACGCTTAGCAAATTTACCACATAAATGCATGGGTCAAGACCTACGTGTGGTTCGAGTTTCGTGGAATTCTGAGAACATTCAAAATTTAGCTGTTTTGCATTGTTTTAGTAAAGCAACTTCGTTTCCCTTATACACTAACTTTTATTTGTTATTACGCTTTGCAAATTTACGACACAAATGCATGGGTGTAGACCAATGTTTGCGTCATGTTTCATGGAATTCTATGAACGTTCAATAATTAGCTGTTTTGCACGGTTTATTAAAGCAAGTTCGTTTCCATTTTTACACTAACTTGTAATTATAATTACGCTTAGCAAATTTACCACACAAATGCATGGGTCTAGACCACATTTGGGTCAAGTTTTGTGGAATTCTGAGAACGTTTGACACTAAGCTGTTTTGCACGATTTTTTTAAAGCAAGTTCGTTTCCCTTTTACACTAACTTGTAGTTATTATTATGCTTATCAAATTTACCACACAAATGCATGGGACTAGACCTACGTTTGGTTCAAGTTTCATCGAATTGTAAGAACGTTCAAAATTTAGCTGTTCTGCACGGTTTTATTAAAGGAAGTTCGTTTCCCTTTTACACTGACTTGTAGTTATTATCACGCTTAGCAAATTTACCACACAAATGCATGGGTCAAGGCCTACCTTTGGTTCGAGTTTCGTGGAATTTTGAGAACATTCAAAATTTAGCTGTTTTGCATGGTTTAGTAAAACAAGTTCGTTTCCCTTATACACTAGCTTTTATTTATTATTACGCTTTGCAAATTTACGACACAAACGAATGGGTGTAGACCAGCATTTGGGTCAAGTTTCATGAAATTCTATGAACGTTCAATATTTAGCTGTTTTGCACGGTTTATTAAAGCAAGTTCGTTTCCATTTTTACACTAACTTGTAATTATAATTACGCTTAGCAAATTTACCACACAAATGCATGGGTCTAGACCACATTTTGGTCAAGTTTCGTGGAATTCTGAGAACGTTTGATACTAAGCTGTTTTGCACGATTTTTATAAAGCAAGTTCGTTTCCCTTTTACACTAACTTGTAGTTATTATTATGCTTATCAAATTTACCACACAAATGCATGGGACTAGACCTACGTTTGGTTCAAGTTTCATCGAATTGTGAGAACGTTCAAAATTTAGCTGTTTTGCACGGTTTTATTAAAGGAAGTTCGTTTCCCTATTACACTGACTTGTAGTTGTTATCACGCTTAGCAAATTTACCACACAAATGCATGGGTCAAGGCCTACCTTTGGTTCGAGTTTCGTGGAATTTTGAGAACATTCAAAATTTAGCTGTTTTGCATGGTTTTAGTAAAACAAGTTCGTTTCCCTTATACACTAGCTTTTATTTATTATTATGCTTTGCAAATTTACGACACAAACGAATGGGTGTAGACCAATGTTTGCGTCATGTTTCATGGAATTCTATGAACGTTCAATAATTAGCTGTTTTGCACGGTTTATTAAAGCAAGTTCGTTTCCATTTTTACACTAACTTGTAATTATAATTACGCTTAGCAAATTTACCACACAAATGCATGGGTCTAGACCACATTTGGGTCAAGTTTTGTGGAATTCTGAGAACGTTTGACACTAAGCTGTTTTGCACGATTTTTTTAAAGCAAGTTCGTTTCCCTTTTACACTAACTTGTAGTTATTATTATGCTTATCAAATTTACCACACAAATGCATGGGACTAGACCTACGTTTGGTTCAAGTTTCATCGAATTGTGAGAACGTTCAAAATTTAGCTGTTTTGCACGGTTTTATTAAAGGAAGTTCGTTTCCCTTTTACACTGACTTGTAGTTATTATTACGCTTAGCAAATTTACCACACAAATGCATGGGTCAAGGCCTACGTTTGGTTCGAGTTTCGTGGAATTTTGAGAACATTCAAAATTTAGCTGTTTTACATGGTTTTAGTAAAGCAAATTCGTTTCCCTTATAGACTAACTTTTATTTATTATTACGCTTTGCAAATTTATGACACAAACGAATGGGTGTAGACCAGCGTTTGGGTCAAGTTTCATGGAATTCTATGAACGTTCAATATTTAGCTGTTTTGCACGGTTTATTAAAGCAAGTTCGTTTCCATTTTTACACTAACTTGTAATTATAATTATGCTTAGCAAATTTACCACACAAATGCATGGGTCTAGACCACATTTGGGTCAAGTTTCATGGAATTCTGAGAACGTTTGATACTAAGCTGTTTTGCACGATTTTTTTAAAGCACGTTCGTTTCCCTTTTACACTACTTGTAGTTATTATTATGCTTATCAAATTTAACACACAAATGCATGGGACTAGACCTACGTTTGGTTCAAGTTTCATCGAATTGTAAGAACGTTCAAAATTTAGCTGTTTTGCACGGTTTTATTAAAGGAAGTTCGTTTCCCTATTACACTGACTTGTAGTTGTTATCACGCTTAGCAAATTTACCACACAAATGCATGGGTCAAGGCCTACCTTTGGTTCGAGTTTCGTGGAATTTTGAGAACATTCAAAATTTAGCTGTTTTGCATGGTTTTAGTAAAACAAGTTCGTTTCCCTTATACACTAGCTTTTATTTATTATTATGCTTTGCAAATTTACGACACAAACGAATGGGTGTAGACCAGCGTTTAGGTCAAGTTTCATGGAATTCTATGAACGTTCAATATTTAGCTGTTTTGCACGGTTTATTAAAGCAAGTTCGTTTCCATTTTTACACTAACTTGTAATTATAATTACGCTTAGCAAATTTACCACACAAATGCATGGGTCTAGACCACATTTGGGTCAAGTTTCGTGGAATTCTGAGAACGTTTGATACTAAGCTGTTTTGCACGATATTTTTAAAGCAAGTTCGTTTCCCTTTTACACTAACTTGTAGTTATTATTATGCTTATCAAATTTACCGCACAAATGCATGGGACTAGACCTACGTTTGGTTCAAGTTTCATCGAATTGTAAGAACGTTCAAAATTTAGCTGTTTTGCACGGTTTTATTAAAGGAAGTTCGTTTCCCTTTTACACTGACTTGTAGTTATTATCACGCTTAGAAAATTTACCACACAAATGCATGGGTCAAGGCCTACCTTTGGCTCGAGTTTCGTGGAATTTTGAGAACATTCAAAATTTAGCTGTTTTGCATGGTTTTAGTAAAACAAGTTCGTTTCCCTTATACACTAGCTTTTATTTATTATTACGCTTTGCAAATTTACGACACAAACGAATGGGTGTAGACCAGCGTTTAGGTCAAGTTTCATGGAATTCTATGAACGTTCAATATTTAGCTGTTTTGCACAGTTTATTAAAGCAAGTTCGTTTCCATTTTTACACTAACTTGTAATTATAATTACGCTTAGCAAATTTACCACACAAATGCATGGGTCTAGACCACATTTTGGTCAAGTTTCGTGGAATTCTGAGAACGTTTGATACTAAGCTGTTTTGCACGATTTTTATAAAGCAAGTTCGTTTCCCTTTTACACTAACTTGTAGTTATTATTATGCTTATCAAATTTACCACACAAATGCATGGGACTAGACCTACGTTTGGTTCAAGTTTCATCGAATTGTGAGAACGTTTCAAAATTTAGCTGTTTTGCATGGTTTTATTAAAGGAAGTTCGTTTCCCTTTTACACTGACTTGTAGTTATTATTACGCTTAGCAAATTTACTACACAAATGCATGGGTCAAGGCCTACGTTTGGTTCGAGTTTCGTGGAATTTTGAGAACATTCAAAAGTTAGCTGTTTTACATGGTTTTAGTAAAGCAAGTTCGTTTCCCTTATAGACTAACTTTTATTTATTATTACGCTTTGCAAATTTATGACACAAACGAATGGGTGTAGACCAGCGTTTGGGTCAAGTTTCATGGAATTCTATGAACGTTCAATATTTAGCTGTTTTGCACGGTTTATTAAAGCAAGTTCGTTTCTTTTTTTTTTTTTTTCGGTAAATGTAAATTTCATTAATAAAGAGTAATGGTACAGTACAACATGGTACAACATGGGATTATCAACTGGTTTCTCCCTCTACCCAAGGGATACGCCATAATCTATACAATGCTCGTGTACTGACTGACGATACTAAGTCAACGCTAAGAATCCTCTGTCTGACGTCATTGATGATTAGTATGCTCAATGTGGCCGGTGTCCGCTCAGTATGATCAAATCTCCTCAAGTTCCTCTCCTTCCATATGTGGTAGACGCACGCCGCCAGTAGTGTACGGTAAGCTCTATTAATAATGTGCTCCCCTCTCCATTTCCGTGTCGCCCATTCAATATCTGTTGCCCAATCTCTATTGGGCCAGTGAAAGCGAATCCTTCTGCGAATCTCATAAAGGCACTGACGACTAAATCTGCATTGGAAGAATAAATGTGGATGAGATTCCGTAGCTCCCTCATCGCACAGTATGCACACCCCCAGGTGGGATAGCCATGATTTGTCTGTGGTAGGAAGTTTGCCAAGGATTGCTAGCCATAAGATGAACGAATGGCGAGGAATCTTCAAGGAGCCCAAAAGTAGTGAAGACCATCCTACTTTCGGCTCGGGGTGAGTGAATAATCGGTAGAGGGCCTGAGTAGTAGGTTGCCCTTCGTCACATCTCCACACCACCCGATCCTCTCCTCCGAAAATAAGCGGTAGGTTATGTGTGATTTCCAAACATTCAAAGTCAGTGATGGTAGGCCATTGCCATTCTCCTGCTGAAATCACCAAGCTGAGTTTTGCTGATTCTTCAAGTCTAAGATGGCGGGGACCTTGAGGGAATCGCTCGATAAGTGGACCCAAGTGATGCCACGGGTCCTACCAAACAAAGAATCTGTCTCCATTTCCAATCTGGTAATCCACGATAGTGCGAAGGAAAGGACGTAGCCTGAGTATTTTTCGCCATCCCCAAGAACCTCCATGTTCACGAATAGTCCAAATCGATCTCTCACGTAATCGGTCTTGGTAGAGCCACTGAACCCATATGGATGTCCTGTCACACTGGATAACA
Source organism: Sesamum indicum (assembly GCF_026168435.1). Classification (NCBI taxonomy): domain Eukaryota; kingdom Viridiplantae; phylum Streptophyta; class Magnoliopsida; order Lamiales; family Pedaliaceae; genus Sesamum; species Sesamum indicum. The sequence continues at coordinate 11,433,841 of NC_142659.1, forward strand.
TCACATAGTTTCTTGCTCATTAATGCGCGATTCAAGGTGGAGATATCCTTGAACCCAAGTCCCCCCTCATCCATCGGTCGACACACATCTTTCCAGGCTACCTTAGCGTACCCACTGGACGTCGTACCCTTCCATAGGAAAGTCCTCAACCTCTTCTCAATTTCACTGATGACTTTCTTAGGTAATATGAATGCAGAAGCCCAATATAAGCTCAATGCTGAGAGCACAGATTTGATGATTTGTACCCGCCCAGCATATGATAATGAAATCCCTTCCCATCCATTAATACGTGCATCAATTTTTGAGATAAGCGGTTGGCAATCAGAGATGGTCAGCCTAGACGAGATTAAGGGAAGACCCAGGTACCTCATTGGAAGGTGGCCCTCCTAAAAGCCCAAAATATCCAGCATCTGGTCCTTCAAATTTTGAGCCGAACGTGAAATGATTAAGTGACTTTTTTGGACATTCAGCCGAAGGCCCGACAACTCCGCAAACCAGTCCAATCCCTCTTTGAAGACTCTGATGGAGTCTAAGTCAGCTTTGCACAGTAAGAGGAGGTCGTCTGCAAATCCCATCTGAAAAACCTTAGAACTCTCACACTTCCAATGATAAGTGAATTGCATGTCCTGTTCAATTCGTTGCAAGAATCCCAGATGTAAGGCTTCCATAACAAGAACAAACAGATAAGGAGAAAGTGGGTCTCCCTGTCGTAGTCCTCTCGCTCCAGCAAAGAACCCATGAGGTTTTCCATTGAGCCCAATCGAGAATGATGTCGTGGTAACACACTCCTCAATCCACCTTGTAAACGTAGGTGGAAACCCGAACAGCTGCAAAACTGCTAACAGGAAGTCCCACTCCACCGTATCATAGGCCTTCCTGATATCCACTTTAAGTGCGCATCTCGGGGGTAGGCGCATCTGGTTATATCTGGAGAATAATTCCTGGGCTAACATAATGTTGTCCCCAATGCTTCTTCCCGGAATAAAAGCTGTCTGACATGGGCTAACTATCTTGTCCAGTAGCACACTAATTTTTTGGACAAGAAGTTTCGCAATGATCTTGTATAAAACATTGCAGCATGAAATTGGTCTAAAATCATTAACCGACATAGGCGTATGTACCTTTGGGATCAGGGCCAAGATCGTGGAGTTGACCTGCTTCAGAAGTTTTCCGGTAGAAAAGAAGTCTAGTACCGCCCTCGTAACTTCTTCCCCAACCACAGGCCAAGCCGCCTTGAAAAACCTTGACGAGTAGCCATCAGGTCCCGGTGCCTTGTCATCAGCAATATCGAACATTGCTTGCTTCACATCATCCGCCGAGATTGGAAGGAGTAATTGATTAGCTTCCTCATCAGTGATACAGTGCCTTGCCCACGGTCTAAGATAACGAATATCCACTGACAGACGTCTTCTAGTGCCTCCTAATAGGTTCTGATAGTATGAGACAAACTCATGGGCGATTTCCCCTAGATCCGTGTGTGTGAAACCATTCTCATCATTAATCTGTAAGATTCTCCTCCTTACTCGTCTCTGTGCAATTTTACGAAAGAAAACCCGGGAACATTGGTCTCCGTCTTTCATCCACTGCATTTTGGCTCTCTGCTGCAGCATAATTTGTTCGAGTTTTGCCGCTTTAGCATAAACGACTCGACAACAATGCTCCAGGAGTAAATATAGCTCATTTTGTCTATCAGAGCTCACCAACTGTTGTGCCTCATCAAGAAAACCTTTGGCTAGTTGGACATTCATCGTCAGATCTCCCTTATTTCTCCTTTGTAGTCTAAAGACTGGTTTAAGTGCCTTCAGTTTACGTGTCACAGCATACATAGGAATACCCACAATCTCATGATGCCAAATATTCTGCACATTGTGGATAAACTCGGGTGAATGGGCCAGATAGTTATCAAATCGAAACATGCCTCCATTATGTTGTTGTATATCCCCATGTAAGACCAGTGGAGAGTGGTCAGATGTCCGTGGAGTAAGGCTGTGATAATATGCGCTCGGGAACCTTGCCAGCCAGCGGTCATTAATAAGAATCCGATCCAGCCGCTTCCATAAACTCCTCATAGACGTACTGCAATTATGCCACGTGAACCATTCACCTTGCATAGGAAGTGGGATCAGCCCCGCCTCCAGAATACCAGCATTAAATTCTTCGGTGGCCATCCTTATATCTCCTGAGATGCCACATACTTCGTTAAGGTCACGTACTGCATTGAAATCCCCTCCCACCATCCACGGGATGTCAGAGCATTGCTGAGATAGCGTCTCCAGTGCCGTCCATAAATTCCGACGATCAATCACCTCAGATGCCCCATAAACAACAGTGATAATAACAGATTCATTGTCAGCCATATTAGTAACCCGACAGTGAATAAATTGATCTGCCGAGTCTAAGATATGGACATCAACAATATTCTCGTCCCAAGCTATCCAGATGCGATTACCAACAGAAGAATAGTCGACAAACCATTTCCAATGTGGAAGTAAAAACGATTGAATATGCATAACATTATTCAAACGAACACGAGTTTCAAGAATGCCAAGGAAGTGTAACCTGTATTCAGAGACCAAGTCCTTCAAAGCGAGCTGATGGTCTCGTTTGTTCAGCCCACGGACATTCCACACAGCGATGTTCAACATGGATCATCGACCTTGGGGCTGCTTGTGTTAGGACCCCCTGAATGCTCACCTGCATCATCAATTAAATGCAAAGCGTCAAAAGCATTATAAATAACAATTGCCTTACCTCTCTCTTCTTGCTTGGAGTGGTTCTGGTCCACATGTCTATTTCCCGCATGTGCTTTGGGTATTTCTTCAACCACTGGTTTCATCGTCTCACGTCCCTTAGTCGGAAGTTGCGGTTGTGCTACATTGACTTTCGGCACATACACATTTACTGTTGGCTTCGTCGGTTTGCGGGTTTTGTTTAGTGCACAATCCTTGTTCGAATGTCCCAATGACATGCACGCTGTGCACTTTGGTGGGAGCCATTCATACTCAATGTCAACTTTGCAAGGTGTCTCCCCTCCTTCTTCATCAGGTGCCATGACAATAATATGTTTATGCAACTTTTGTGTGGCATCAATCATCACACATACACGAGCAAAGTCCAGTCTCGTGCATGCTCTTGTAATCGCGTCGGGGTAAAGGGGCTTCCCCACACCACTTGCTACAGTGCTCAATCCTTCTGTCGTCCAAAATTCCATCGGAAGGTGTCGTAGTTTAATCCAGACGGGCACTTGTGTATGCTTCAATTTTCTCATGGCCATCCCCAGTTCCCACTTTTGAAGAACTATCGGCTGCCCTTGGAACAACCACGGGCCTCCCTCAATTATCTCCTCCATATCAAAAACTGTTTTAAACTGAAAAAAGAAGAATCCGTTTGTGGTCGCTGTCACCTCCCTTAGTGCTGGCCAGACCGAATGTGCAAACTCCTTAAGGTGATGATAATATGGCCGTTTGCCCAAGAAATAGCCAACTGCAGTAGATTTCCAACGTTTAGACCCATTACGTACCGCATCTAAAGAAGGTCGCACGACAACCTCTCCGTTCTGCATTGTTGGGGCAATGAATGATAAGGTTTTCCGGGTCGAATGATTAAATGCATGCGCTATTTTGTCGTCGATAATTGTATCCGGGTATGCGTGCAACGGGATGTTTCCAACGTACAGTCCCGTTGGAAGAGGAGCATCATGCATAGCTTGATTTCTTTCCACAGAATTGCTGACATCAGCCCTATTTTTGCATGTGTCAGTGTTGATGTCAGCCCTAGCTTTCCTTGTATCATCGATGATGTCAGCCCTAGCTTTGATAGTGCAATTGCTGACATCAGCCCTAGATGCACCTGTGTCAGCGATGATGTCAGCCCTAGCAGCAGCGATGATGTCAGCCCTAGAAGCAGCGATGATGTCAGCCCTAGAAGCAGCGATGATGTCAGCCCTAGCTGCAGCGATGATGTCAGCCCTAGCAGCAGCGATGATGTCAGCCCTAACATCAGTGATGATGTCAGCCCTAGCAGCAGCGATGATGTCAGCCCTACTAGGGCTGATGTCAGCATTGTGTTCCAAGCAAGCCTCAGCACTTGCATCATAGATGACATCAGCCCTACTAGGGCTGATGTCAGCCACCCTCTCTATTTCCACCTCAGCATCCATGTCACCAACCTCCGCCGCCACATCACCTCCAGTCGTGTCCACATAGCCGTCCACGTCGTCTTTCCGGCACACGTCACGGGTCGCCGGCGAAGGCTCCGTCCACTCACCCAGCTGCCGGAAACGCGCGCCAGGGATTCTAGCAGCTGCGGATTCGTTCCCAGCAGCTTTCCGACCACCAAGAATGGCCGGACGACGAGAGAAGTGTCCGTTTCCGACAGTCGCCGTCGAAGGAGCACGAACAGTCACCGTCGCAGGTAGCTGAAGCGTCGCCGGTGCCTTGCCACCATTTTTTACCGTTGTGAGCTCTGGATCTGGTGGGATAAGGCATCGCACAGCCTTGCGAAGGCCACCGGTCGCTGGTCGGTCGCGGCTGCGCTCCATCATCTTCGTTTGCCGCGGCTCGTCGTCGTTTCCAAAAATCGTTTGCCATCGGGTTTTAAGTTCGTTCAGGGCAGCCATGGCTGCCTCATCTCCATGGTCAATGACGCGGTTGGCAAGATTCAGAAATTTGTTCAGATTGAACGAAGAAGACGACGATCCGCCATGGCCGCCTTTCAAGCTCGCGTCGCCTCCAACGGTCGGATCTGAAATCGCCGTTTCAGCTCCCAAACTCCCTCCTTTCACCGTCGAACGCTCATCTAAGCCCAAAGGGACACAAAGTCTACCCTCAGTCGGCGGAAAAACGGCCGTTTCAGCCGGCGGTAAAGGTCCCGACTTCTCATCTTCTACACGCGCAGCTGGGTTTTCCCTTCGTCCTTTGGTGATCTTCTTTCGCCGGCCGGGCACTGTTCCGTCTCCGTCGCACTCCGTCGGAGCCTCGCCGGCAGTCTCCCCGTCGCCGGCCGGAAGTGAGGATGATGAAGATTGAGATTTTGGGCGGTTCATTTTTGAGAGAGAAAAATTCTAGTGAGAGAATTTTTGCATTTTTTTAGGGGAGGTAACTTGTGCATTTATATGCAATTATGTAGCTAGAACTCCTGACTTAAGTTGACACTGCTGACCCACCTAAGTTCGTTTCCATTTTACACTGACTTGTAGTTATTATTACGCTTAGCAAATTTACCACACAAATGCATGGGTCAAGGCCTACGTTTGGTTCGAGTTTCGTGGAATTTTGAGAACATTCAAAATTTAGCTGTTTTACATGGTTTTAGTAAAGCAAATTCGTTTCCCTTATAGACTAACTTTTATTTATTATTACGCTTTGCAAATTTATGACACAAACGAATGGGTGTAGACCAGCGTTTGGGTCAAGTTTCATGGAATTCTATGAACGTTTTATATTTAGCTGTTTTGCACGGTTTATTAAAGCAAGTTCGTTTCCATTTTTACACTAACTTGTAATTATAATTACGCTTATCAAATTTACCACACAAATGCATGGGTCTAGACCACATTTGGGTCAAGTTTCGTGGAATTCTGAGAACGTTTGATACTAAGCTGTTTTGCACGATTTTTTTAAAGCAAGTTCGTTTCCCTTTTACACTACTTGTTGTTATTATTATGCTTATCAAATTTACCACACAAATGCATGGGACTAGACCTACGTTTGGTTCAAGTTTCTTCGAATTGTGAGAACGTTCAAAACTTAGTTCTTTTGCACGGTTTTATTAAAGCAAGTTCGTTTCCCTTTTACAGTGACTTGTAGTTATTATTACGCTTAGCAAATTTACCACATAAATGCATGGGTCAAGACCTACGTGTGGTTCGAGTTTCGTGGAATTCTGAGAACATTCAAAATTTAGCTGTTTTGCATTGTTTTAGTAAAGCAACTTCGTTTCCCTTATACACTAACTTTTATTTGTTATTACGCTTTGCAAATTTACGACACAAATGCATGGGTGTAGACCAATGTTTGCGTCATGTTTCATTGAATTCTATGAACGTTCAATAATTAGCTGTTTTGCACGGTTTATTAAAGCAAGTTCGTTTCCATTTTTACACTAACTTGTAATTATAATTACGCTTAGCAAATTTACCACACAAATGCATGGGTCTAGACCACATTTGGGTCAAGTTTTGTGGAATTCTGAGAACGTTTGACACTAAGCTGTTTTGCACGATTTTTTTAAAGCAAGTTCGTTTCCCTTTTACACTAACTTGTAGTTATTATTATGCTTATCAAATTTACCACACAAATGCATGGGACTAGACCTACGTTTGGTTCAAGTTTCATCGAATTGTAAGAACGTTCAAAATTTAGCTGTTCTGCACGGTTTTATTAAAGGAAGTTCGTTTCCCTTTTACACTGACTTGTAGTTATTATCACGCTTAGCAAATTTACCACACAAATGCATGGGTCAAGGCCTACCTTTGGTTCGAGTTTCGTGGAATTTTGAGAACATTCAAAATTTAGCTGTTTTGCATGGTTTAGTAAAACAAGTTCGTTTCCCTTATACACTAGCTTTTATTTATTATTACGCTTTGCAAATTTACGACACAAACGAATGGGTGTAGACCAGCATTTGGGTCAAGTTTCATGAAATTCTATGAACGTTCAATATTTAGCTGTTTTGCACGGTTTATTAAAGCAAGTTCGTTTCCATTTTTACACTAACTTGTAATTATAATTACGCTTAGCAAATTTACCACACAAATGCATGGGTCTAGACCACATTTGGGTCAAGTTTCGTGGAATTCTGAGAACGTTTGATACTAAGCTGTTTTGCACGATTTTTTTAAAGCAAGTTCGTTTCCCTTTTACACTAACTTGTAGTTATTATTATGCTTATCAAATTTACCACACAAATGCATGGGACTAGACCTACGTTTGGTTCAAGTTTCATCGAATTGTAAGAACGTTCAAAATTTAGCTGTTTTGCACGGTTTTATTAAAGAAAGTTCGTTTCCCTTTTACACTGACTTGTAGTTATTATCACGCTTAGCAAATTTACCACACAAATGCATGGGTCAAGGCCTACCTTTGGCTCGAGTTTCGTGGAATTTTGAGAACATTCAAAATTTAGCTGTTTTGCATGGTTTTAGTAAAACAAGTTCGTTTCCCTTATACACTAGCTTTTATTTATTATTACGCTTTGCAAATTTACGACACAAACGAATGGGTGTAGACCAGCGTTTAGGTCAAGTTTCATGGAATTCTATGAACGTTCAATATTTAGCTGTTTTGCACGGTTTATTAAAGCAAGTTCGTTTCCATTTTTACACTAACTTGTAATTATAATTGCGCTTAGCAAATTTACCACACAAATGCATGGGTCTAGACCACATTTGGGTCAAGTTTCGTGGAATTCTGAGAACGTTTGATACTAAGCTGTTTTGCACGATTTTTATAAAGCAAGTTCGTTTCCCTTTTACACTAACTTGTAGTTATTATTATGCTTATCAAATTTACCACACAAATGCATGGGACTAGACCTACGTTTGGTTCAAGTTTCATCGAATTGTGAGAACGTTCAAAATTTAGCTGTTTTGCACGGTTTTATTAAAGGAAGTTCGTTTCCCTTTTACACTGACTTGTAGTTATTATTACGCTTAGCAAATTTACCACACAAATGCATGGGTCAAGGCCTACGTTTGGTTCGAGTTTCGTGGAATTTTGAGAACATTCAAAATTTAGCTGTTTTACATGGTTTTAGTAAAGCAAATTCGTTTCCCTTATAGACTAACTTTTATTTATTATTACGCTTTGCAAATTTATGACACAAACGAATGGGTGTAGACCAGCGTTTGGGTCAAGTTTCATGGAATTCTATGAACGTTTTATATTTAGCTGTTTTGCACGGTTTATTAAAGCAAGTTCGTTTCCATTTTTACACTAACTTGTAATTATAATTACGCTTATCAAATTTACCACACAAATGCATGGGTCTAGACCACATTTGGGTCAAGTTTCGTGGAATTCTGAGAACGTTTGATACTAAGCTGTTTTGCACGATTTTTTTAAAGCAAGTTCGTTTCCCTTTTACACTACTTGTTGTTATTATTATGCTTATCAAATTTACCACACAAATGCATGGGACTAGACCTACGTTTGGTTCAAGTTTCTTCGAATTGTGAGAACGTTCAAAACTTAGTTCTTTTGCACGGTTTTATTAAAGCAAGTTCGTTTCCCTTTTACAGTGACTTGTAGTTATTATTACGCTTAGCAAATTTACCACATAAATGCATGGGTCAAGACCTACGTGTGGTTCGAGTTTCGTGGAATTCTGAGAACATTCAAAATTTAGCTGTTTTGCATTGTTTTAGTAAAGCAACTTCGTTTCCCTTATACACTAACTTCTTTTTGTTATTACGCTTTGCAAATTTACGACACAAATGCATGGGTGTAGACCAATGTTTGCGTCATGTTTCATGGAATTCTATGAACGTTCAATAATTAGCTGTTTTGCACGGTTTATTAAAGCAAGTTCGTTTCCATTTTTACACTAACTTGTAATTATAATTACGCTTAGCAAATTTACCACACAAATGCATGGGTCTAGACCACATTTGGGTCAAGTTTTGTGGAATTCTGAGAACGTTTGACACTAAGCTGTTTTGCATGATTTTTTTAAAGCAAGTTCGTTTCCCTTTTACACTAACTTGTAGTTATTATTATGCTTATCAAATTTACCACACAAATGCATGGGACTAGACCTACGTTTGGTTCAAGTTTCATCGAATTGTAAGAACGTTCAAAATTTAGCTGTTCTGCACGGTTTTATTAAAGGAAGTTCGTTTCCCTTTTACACTGACTTGTAGTTATTATCACGCTTAGCAAATTTACCACACAAATGCATGGGTCAAGGCCTACCTTTGGTTCGAGTTTCGTGGAATTTTGAGAACATTCAAAATTTAGCTGTTTTGCATGGTTTAGTAAAACAAGTTCGTTTCCCTTATACACTAGCTTTTATTTATTATTACGCTTTGCAAATTTACGACACAAACGAATGGGTGTAGACCAGCATTTGGGTCAAGTTTCATGAAATTCTATGAACGTTCAATATTTAGCTGTTTTGCACGGTTTATTAAAGCAAGTTCGTTTCCATTTTTACACTAACTTGTAATTATAATTACGCTTAGCAAATTTACCACACAAATGCATGGGTCTAGACCACATTTGGGTCAAGTTTCGTGGAATTCTGAGAACGTTTGATACTAAGCTGTTTTGCACGATTTTTTTAAAGCAAGTTCGTTTCCCTTTTACACTAACTTGTAGTTATTATTATGCTTATCAAATTTACCACACAAATGCATGAGACTAGACCTACGTTTGGTTCAAGTTTCATCGAATTGTAAGAACGTTCAAAATTTAGCTGTTTTGCACGGTTTTATTAAAGAAAGTTCGTTTCCCTTTTACACTGACTTGTAGTTATTATCACGCTTAGCAAATTTACCACACAAATGCATGGGTCAAGGCCTACCTTTGGCTCGAGTTTCGTGGAATTTTGAGAACATTCAAAATTTAGCTGTTTTGCATGGTTTTAGTAAAACAAGTTCGTTTCCCTTATACACTAGCTTTTATTTATTATTACGCTTTGCAAATTTACGACACAAACGAATGGGTGTAGACCAACGTTTAGGTCAAGTTTCATGGAATTCTATGAACGTTCAATATTTAGCTGTTTTGCACGGTTTATTAAAGCAAGTTCGTTTCCATTTTTACACTAACTTGTAATTATAATTGCGCTTAGCAAATTTACCACACAAATGCATGGGTCTAGACCACATTTTGGTCAAGTTTCGTGGAATTCTGAGAACGTTTGATACTAAGCTGTTTTGCACGATTTTTATAAAGCAAGTTCGTTTCCCTTTTACACTAACTTGTAGTTATTATTATGCTTATCAAATTTACCACACAAATGCATGGGACTAGACCTACGTTTGGTTCAAGTTTCATCGAATTGTGAGAACGTTCAAAATTTAGCTGTTTCGCACGGTTTTATTAAAGGAAGGTCGTTTCCCTTTTACACTGACTTGTAGTTATTATTACGCTTAGCAAATTTACCACACAAATGCATGGGTCAAGGCCTACGTTTGGTTCGAGTTTCGTGGAATTTTGAGAACATTCAAAATTTAGCTGTTTTACATGGTTTTAGTAAAGCAAATTCGTTTCCCTTATAGACTAACTTTTATTTATTATTACGCTTTGCAAATTTATGACACAAACGAATGGGTGTAGACCAGCGTTTGGGTCAAGTTTCATGGAATTCTATGAACGTTTTATATTTAGCTGTTTTGCACGGTTTATTAAAGCAAGTTCGTTTCCATTTTTACACTAACTTGTAATTATAATTACGCTTATCAAATTTACCACACAAATGCATGGGTCTAGACCACATTTGGGTCAAGTTTCGTGGAATTCTGAGAACGTTTGATACTAAGCTGTTTTGCACGATTTTTTTAAAGCAAGTTCGTTTCCCTTTTACACTACTTGTTGTTATTATTATGCTTATCAAATTTACCACACAAATGCATGGGACTAGACCTACGTTTGGTTCAAGTTTCTTCGAATTGTGAGAACGTTCAAAACTTAGTTCTTTTGCACGGTTTTATTAAAGCAAGTTCGTTTCCCTTTTACAGTGACTTGTAGTTATTATTACGCTTAGCAAATTTACCACATAAATGCATGGGTCAAGACCTACGTGTGGTTCGAGTTTCGTGGAATTCTGAGAACATTCAAAATTTAGCTGTTTTGCATTGTTTTAGTAAAGCAACTTCGTTTCCCTTATACACTAACTTTTATTTGTTATTACGCTTTGCAAATTTACGACACAAATGCATGGGTGTAGACCAATGTTTGCGTCATGTTTCATGGAATTCTATGAACGTTCAATAATTAGCTGTTTTGCACGGTTTATTAAAGCAAGTTCGTTTCCATTTTTACACTAACTTGTAATTATAATTACGCTTAGCAAATTTACCACACAAATGCATGGGTCTAGACCACATTTGGGTCAAGTTTTGTGGAATTCTGAGAACGTTTGATACTAAGCTGTTTTGCACGATTTTTTTAAAGCAAGTTCGTTTCCCTTTTACACTAACTTGTAGTTATTATTATGCTTATCAAATTTACCACACAAATGCATGGGACTAGACCTACGTTTGGTTCAAGTTTCATCGAATTGTAAGAACGTTCAAAATTTAGCTGTTCTGCACGGTTTTATTAAAGCAAGTTCGTTTCCCTTTTACAGTGACTTGTAGTTATTATTACGCTTAGCAAATTTACCACATAAATGCATGGGTCAAGACCTACGTGTGGTTCGAGTTTCGTGGAATTCTGAGAACATTCAAAATTTAGCTGTTTTGCATTGTTTTAGTAAAGCAACTTCGTTTCCCTTATACACTAACTTTTATTTGTTATTACGCTTTGCAAATTTACGACACAAATGCATGGGTGTAGACCAATGTTTGCGTCATGTTTCATGGAATTCTATGAACGTTCAATAATTAGCTGTTTTGCACGGTTTATTAAAGCAAGTTCGTTTCCATTTTTACACTAACTTGTAATTATAATTACGCTTAGCAAATTTACCACACAAATGCATGGGTCTAGACCACATTTGGGTCAAGTTTTGTGGAATTCTGAGAACGTTTGACACTAAGCTGTTTTGCATGATTTTTTTAAAGCAAGTTCGTTTCCCTTTTACACTAACTTGTAGTTATTATTATGCTTATCAAATTTACCACACAAATGCATGGGACTAGACCTACGTTTGGTTCAAGTTTCATCGAATTGTAAGAACGTTCAAAATTTAGCTGTTCTGCACGGTTTTATTAAAGGAAGTTCGTTTCCCTTTTACACTGACTTGTAGTTATTATCACGCTTAGCAAATTTACCACACAAATGCATGGGTCAAGGCCTACCTTTGGTTCGAGTTTCGTGGAATTTTGAGAACATTCAAAATTTAGCTGTTTTGCATGGTTTAGTAAAACAAGTTCGTTTCCCTTATACACTAGCTTTTATTTATTATTACGCTTTGCAAATTTACGACACAAACGAATGGGTGTAGACCAGCATTTGGGTCAAGTTTCATGAAATTCTATGAACGTTCAATATTTAGCTGTTTTGCACGGTTTATTAAAGCAAGTTCGTTTCCATTTTTACACTAACTTGTAATTATAATTACGCTTAGCAAATTTACCACACAAATGCATGGGTCTAGACCACATTTGGGTCAAGTTTCGTGGAATTCTGAGAACGTTTGATACTAAGCTGTTTTGCACGATTTTTTTAAAGCAAGTTCGTTTCCCTTTTACACTAACTTGTAGTTATTATTATGCTTATCAAATTTACCACACAAATGCATGGGACTAGACCTACGTTTGGTTCAAGTTTCATCGAATTGTAAGAACGTTCAAAATTTAGCTGTTTTGCACGGTTTTATTAAAGAAAGTTCGTTTCCCTTTTACACTGACTTGTAGTTATTATCACGCTTAGCAAATTTACCACACAAATGCATGGGTCAAGGCCTACCTTTGGCTCGAGTTTCGTGGAATTTTGAGAACATTCAAAATTTAGCTGTTTTGCATGGTTTTAGTAAAACAAGTTCGTTTCCCTTATACACTAGCTTTTATTTATTATTACGCTTTGCAAATTTACGACACAAACGAATGGGTGTAGACCAGCGTTTAGGTCAAGTTTCATGGAATTCTATGAACGTTCAATATTTAGCTGTTTTGCACGGTTTATTAAAGCAAGTTCGTTTCCATTTTTACACTAACTTGTAATTATAATTGCGCTTAGCAAATTTACCACACAAATGCATGGGTCTAGACCACATTTTGGTCAAGTTTCGTGGAATTCTGAGAACGTTTGATACTAAGCTGTTTTGCACGATTTTTATAAAGCAAGTTCGTTTCCCTTTTACACTAACTTGTAGTTATTATTATGCTTATCAAATTTACCACACAAATGCATGGGACTAGACCTACGTTTGGTTCAAGTTTCATCGAATTGTGAGAACGTTCAAAATTTAGCTGTTTCGCACGGTTTTATTAAAGGAAGTTCGTTTCCCTTTTACACTGACTTGTAGTTATTATTACGCTTAGCAAATTTACCACACAAATGCATGGGTCAAGGCCTACGTTTGGTTCGAGTTTCGTGGAATTTTGAGAACATTCAAAATTTAGCTGTTTTACATGGTTTTAGTAAAGCAAATTCGTTTCCCTTATAGACTAACTTTTATTTATTATTACGCTTTGCAAATTTATGACACAAACGAATGGGTGTAGACCAGCGTTTGGGTCAAGTTTCATGGAATTCTATGAACGTTTTATATTTAGCTGTTTTGCACGGTTTATTAAAGCAAGTTCGTTTCCATTTTTACACTAACTTGTAATTATAATTACGCTTATCAAATTTACCACACAAATGCATGGGTCTAGACCACATTTGGGTCAAGTTTCGTGGAATTCTGAGAACGTTTGATACTAAGCTGTTTTGCACGATTTTTTTAAAGCAAGTTCGTTTCCCTTTTACACTACTTGTTGTTATTATTATGCTTATCAAATTTACCACACAAATGCATGGGACTAGACCTACGTTTGGTTCAAGTTTCTTCGAATTGTGAGAACGTTCAAAACTTAGTTCTTTTGCACGGTTTTATTAAAGCAAGTTCGTTTCCCTTTTACAGTGACTTGTAGTTATTATTACGCTTAGCAAATTTACCACATAAATGCATGGGTCAAGACCTACGTGTGGTTCGAGTTTCGTGGAATTCTGAGAACATTCAAAATTTAGCTGTTTTGCATTGTTTTAGTAAAGCAACTTCGTTTCCCTTATACACTAACTTTTATTTGTTATTACGCTTTGCAAATTTACGACACAAATGCATGGGTGTACACCAATGTTTGCGTCATGTTTCATGGAATTCTATGAACGTTCAATAATTAGCTGTTTTGCACGGTTTATTAAAGCAAGTTCGTTTCCATTTTTACACTAACTTGTAATTATAATTACGCTTAGCAAATTTACCACACAAATGCATGGGTCTAGACCACATTTGGGTCAAGTTTTGTGGAATTCTGAGAACGTTTGATACTAAGCTGTTTTGCACGATTTTTTTAAAGCAAGTTCGTTTCCCTTTTACACTAACTTGTAGTTATTATTATGCTTATCAAATTTACCACACAAATGCATGGGACTAGACCTACGTTTGGTTCAAGTTTCATCGAATTGTAAGAACGTTCAAAATTTAGCTGTTCTGCACGGTTTTATTAAAGGAAGTTCGTTTCCCTTTTACACTGACTTGTAGTTATTATCACGCTTAGCAAATTTACCACACAAATGCATGGGTCAAGGCCTACCTTTGGTTCGAGTTTCGTGGAATTTTGAGAACATTCAAAATTTAGCTGTTTTGCATGGTTTAGTAAAACAAGTTCGTTTCCCTTATACACTAGCTTTTATTTATTATTACGCTTTGCAAATTTACGACACAAACGAATGGGTGTAGACCAGCATTTGGGTCAAGTTTCATGAAATTCTATGAACGTTCAATATTTAGCTGTTTTGCACGGTTTATTAAAGCAAGTTCGTTTCCATTTTTACACTAACTTGTAATTATAATTACGCTTAGCAAATTTACCACACAAATGCATGGGTCTAGACCACATTTTGGTCAAGTTTCGTGGAATTCTGAGAATGTTTGATACTAAGCTGTTTTGCACGATTTTTATAAAGCAAGTTCGTTTCCCTTTTACACTAATTTGTAGTTATTATTATGCTTATCAAATTTACCACACAAATGCATGGGACTAGACCTACGTTTGGTTCAAGTTTCATCGAATTGTAAGAACGTTCAAAATTTAGCTGTTTTGCACGGTTTTATTAAAGGAAGTTCGTTTCCCTTTTACACTGACTTGTAGTTATTATCACGCTTAGCAAATTTACCACACAAATGCATGGGTCAAGGCATACCTTTGGTTCGAGTTTCGTGAAATTTTGAGAACATTCAAAATTTAGCTGTTTTGCATGGTTTTAGTAAAACAAGTTCGTTTCCCTTATACACTAGCTTTTATTTATTATTACGCTTTGCAAATTTACGACACAAACGAATGGGTGTAGACCAGCGTTTAGGTCAAGTTTCATGGAATTCTATGAACGTTCAATATTTAGCTGTTTTGCACGGTTTATTAAAGCAAGTTCGTTTCCATTTTTACACTAACTTGTAATTATAATTACGCTTAGCAAATTTACCACACAAATGCATGGGTCTAGACCACATTTTGGTCAAGTTTCATGGAATTCTGAGAACGTTTGATACTAAGCTGTTTTGCAGGATTTTTATAAAGCAAGTTCGTTTCCCTTTTACACTAACTTGTAGTTATTATTATGCTTATCAAATTTACCACACAAATGCATGGGACTAGACCTACGTTTGGTTCAAGTTTCTTCGAATTGTGAGAACGTTCAAAACTTAGCTCTTTTGCACGGTTTTATTAAAGCAAGTTCGTTTCCCTTTTACAGTGACTTGTAGTTATTATTACGCTTAGCAAATTTACCACACAAATGCATGGGTAAAGACCTACGTGTGGTTCGAGTTTCGTGGAATTCTGAGAACATTCAAAATTTAGCTGTTTTGCATGGTTTTAGTAAAGCAAGTTCGTTTCCCTTATAGACTAACTTTTATTTATTATTACGCTTTGCAAATTTATGACACAAACGAATGGGTGTAGACCAGCGTTTGGGTCAAGTTTCATGGAATTCTATGAACGTTCAATAATTAGCTGTTTTGCACGGTTTATTAAAGCAAGTTCGTTTCCATTTTTACACTAACTTGTAATTATAATTACGCTTAGCAAATTTACCACACAAATGCATGGGTCTAGACCACATTTGGGTCAAGTTTCGTGGAATTCTGAGAACGTTTGATACTAAGCTGTTTTGCACGATTTTTTTAAAGCAAGTTCGTTTCCCTTTTACACTAACTTGTAGTTATTATTATGCTTATCAAATTTACCACACAAATGCATGGGACTAAACCTACGTTTGGTTCAAGTTTCATCGAATTGTAAGAACGTTCAAAATTTAGCTGTTTTGCACGGTTTTATTAAAGGAAGTTCGTTTCCCTTTTACACTGACTTGTAGTTATTATCACGCTTAGCAAATTTACCACACAAATGCATGGGTCAAGGCCTACCTTTGGTTCGAGTTTCGTGGAATTTTGAGAACATTCAAAATTTAGCTGTTTTGCATGGTTTTAGTAAAACAAGTTCGTTTCCCTTATACACTAGCTTTTATTTATTATTACGCTTTGCAAATTTACGACACAAACGAATGGGTGTAGACCAGCGTTTAGGTCAAGTTTCATGGAATTCTATGAACGTTCAATAATTAGCTGTTTTGCACGGTTTATTAAAGCAAGTTCGTTTCCATTTTTACACTAACTTGTAATTATAATTACGCTTAGCAAATTTACCACACAAATGCATGGGTCTAGACCACATTTGGGTCAAGTTTCGTAGAATTCTGAGAACATTTGATACTAAGCTGTTTTGCACGATTTTTTTAAAGCAAGTTCGTTTCCCTTTTACACTAACTTGTAGTTATTATTATGCTTATCAAATTTACCACACAAATGCATGGGACTAGACCTACGTTTGGTTCAAGTTTCATCGAATTGTAAGAACGTTCAAAATTTAGCTGTTCTGCATGGTTTTAT
Organism: Sesamum indicum; assembly: GCF_026168435.1. Classification (NCBI taxonomy): domain Eukaryota; kingdom Viridiplantae; phylum Streptophyta; class Magnoliopsida; order Lamiales; family Pedaliaceae; genus Sesamum; species Sesamum indicum. The sequence continues at coordinate 11,450,602 of NC_142659.1, forward strand.
TAAAGGAAGTTCGTTTCCCTTTTACACTGACTTGTAGTTATTATCACGCTTAGCAAATTTACCACACAAATGCATGGGTCAAGGCATACCTTTGGTTCGAGTTTCGTGGAATTTTGAGAACATTCAAAATTTACCTGTTTTGCATGGTTTAGTAAAACAAGTTCGTTTCCCTTATACACTAGCTTTTATTTATTATTACGCTTTGCAAATTTACGACACAAACGAATGGGTGTAGACCAGCGTTTAGGTCCAGTTTCATGGAATTCTATTAACGTTCAATATTTAGCTGTTTTGCACGGTTTATTAAAGCAAGTTCGTTTCCATTTTTACACTAACTTGTAATTATAATTACGCTTAGCAAATTTACCACACAAATGCATGGGTCTAGACCACATTTTGGTCAAGTTTCGTGGAATTCTGAGAACGTTTGATACTAAGCTGTTTTGCACGATTTTTATAAAGCAAGTTCGTTTCCCTTTTATACTAATTTGTAGTTATTATTATGCTTATCAAATTTACCACACAAATGCATGGGACTAGACCTACGTTTGGTTCAAGTTTCATCGAATTGTAAGAACGTTCAAAATTTAGCTGTTTTGCACGGTTTTATTAAAGGAAGTTCGTTTCCCTTTTACACTGACTTGTAGTTATTATCACGCTTAGCAAATTTACCACACAAATGCATGGGTCAAGGCATACCTTTGGTTCGAGTTTCGTGAAATTTTGAGAACATTCAAAATTTAGCTGTTTTGCATGGTTTTAGTAAAACAAGTTCGTTTCCCTTATACACTAGCTTTTATTTATTATTACGCTTTGCAAATTTACGACACAAACGAATGGGTGTAGACCAGCGTTTAGGTCAAGTTTCATGGAATTCTATGAACGTTCAATATTTAGCTGTTTTGCACGGTTTATTAAAGCAAGTTCGTTTCCATTTTTACACTAACTTGTAATTATAATTACGCTTAGCAAATTTACCACACAAATGCATGGGTATAGACCACATTTGGGTCAAGTTTCGTGGAATTCTGAGAACGTTTGATACTAAGCTGTTTTGCACGATTTTTTTAAAGCAAGTTCGTTTCCCTTTTTACACTACTTGTAGTTATTATTATGCTTATCAAATTTACCACACAAATGCATGGGACTAGACCTACGTTTGGTTCAAGTTTCATCGAATTGTAAGAACGTTCAAAATTTAGCTATTTTGCACGGTTTTATTAAAGGAAGTTCGTTTCCCTTTTACACTGACTTGTAGTTATTATCACGCTTAGCAAATTTACCACACAAATGCATGGGTCAAGGCCTACCTTTGGTTCGAGTTTCGTGGAATTTTGAAAACATTCAAAATTTAGCTGTTTTGCATGGTTTTAGTAAAACAAGTTCGTTTCCCTTATACACTAGCTTTTATTTATTATTACGCTTTGCAAATTTACGACACAAACGAATGGGTGTAGACCAGCGTTTGGGTCAAGTTTCATGGAATTCTATGAACGTTCAATATTTAGCTGTTTTGCACGGTTTATTAAAGCAAGTTCGTTTCCATTTTTACACTAACTTGTAATTATAATTACGCTTAGCAAATTTACCACACAAATGCATGGGTCTAGACCACATTTGGGTCAAGTTTCGTGGAATTCTGAGAACGTTTGATACTAAGCTGTTTTGCACGATTTTTTTAAAGCAAGTTCGTTTCCCTTTTACACTAACTTGTAGTTATTATTATGCTTATCAAATTTACCACACAAATGCATGGGACTAGACCTACGTTTGGTTCAAGTTTCATCGAATTGTAAGAACGTTCAAAATTTAGCTGTTTTGCACGGTTTTATTAAAGGAAGTTCGTTTCCCTTTTACACGGACTTGTAGTTATTATCACGCTTTGCAAATGTACCACACAAATGCATGGGTCAAGGTCTACCTTTGGCTCGAGTTTCGTGGAATTTTGAGAACATTCAAAATTTAGCTGTTTTGCATGGTTTTAGTAAAACAAGTTCGTTTCCCTTATACACTAGCTTTTATTTATTATTACGCTTTGCAAATTTATGACACAAACGAATGGGTGTAGACCAGCGTTTGGGTCAAGTTTCATGGAATTCTATGAACGTTCAATAATTAGCTGTTTTGCACGGTTTATTAAAGCAAGTTCGTTTCCATTTTTACACTAACTTGTAATTATAATTACGCTTAGCAAATTTACCACACAAATGCATGGGTCTAGACCACATTTGGGTCAAGTTTCGTGGAATTCTGAGAACGTTTGATACTAAGCTGTTTTGCACGATTTTTTTAAAGCAAGTTCGTTTCCCTTTTACACTAACTTGTAGTTATTATTATGCTTATCAAATTTACCACACAAATGCATGGGACTAAACCTACGTTTGGTTCAAGTTTCATCGAATTGTAAGAACGTTCAAAATTTAGCTGTTTTGCACGGTTTTATTAAAGGAAGTTCGTTTCCCTTTTACACTGACTTGTAGTTATTATCACGCTTAGCAAATTTACCACACAAATGCATTGGTCAAGGCCTACCTTTGGTTCGAGTTTCGTGGAATTTTGAGAACATTCAAAATTTAGCTGTTTTGCATGGTTTTAGTAAAAAAAGTTCGTTTCCCTTATACACTAGCTTTTATTTATTATTACGCTTTGTAAATTTACGACACAAACGAATGGGTGTAGACCAGCGTTTGGGTCAAGTTTCATGGAATTCTATGAACGTTCAATATTTAGCTGTTTTGCACGGTTTATTAAAGCAAGTTCGTTTCCATTTTTACACTAACTTGTAATTATAATTACGCTTAGCAAATTTACCACACAAATGCATGGGTCTAGACCACATTTCGGTCAAGTTTTGTGGAATTCTGAGAACGTTTGATACTAAGCTGTTTTGCACGATTTTTATAAAGCAAGTTCGTTTCCCTTTTACACTAACTTGTAGTTATTATTATGCTTATCAAATTTACCACACAAATGAATGGGACTAGACCTACGTTTTGTTCAAGTTTCATCGAATTGTGAGAACGTTCAAAACTTAGCTCTTTTGCACGGTTTTATTAAAGCAAGTTCGTTTCCCTTTTACAGTGACTTGTAGTTACTATTACGCTTAGCAAATTTACCACACAAATGCATGGGTAAAGACCTACGTGTGGTTCGAGTTTCGTGGAATTCTGAGAACATTCAAAATTTAGCTGTTTTGCATGATTTTAGTAAAGCAACTTCGTTTCCCTTATACACTAACTTTTATTTGTTATTACGCTTTGCAAATTTACGACACAAATGCATTGGTGTAGACCAATGTTTGGGTCATGTTTCATGGAATTCTATGAACGTTCAATAATTAGCTGTTTTGCACGGTTTATTAAAGCAAGTTCGTTTCCATTTTTACACTAACTTGTAATTATAATTACGCTTAGCAAATTTACCACACAAATGCATGGGTCTAGACCACATTTGGGTCAAGTTTCGTGGAATTCTGAGAACGTTTGATACTAAGCTGTTTTGCACGATTTTTTTAAAGCAAGTTCGTTTCCCTTTTACACTAACTTGTTGTTATTATTATGCTTATCAAATTTACCACACAAATGCATGGGACTAAACCTACGTTTGGTTCAAGTTTCATCGAATTGTAAGAACGTTCAAAATTTAGCTGTTTTGCACGGTTTTATTAAAGGAAGTTCGTTTCCCTTTTACACTGACTTGTAGTTATTATCACGCTTAGCAAATTTACCACACAAATGCATGGGTCATGGCCTACCTTTGGTTCGAGTTTCGTGGAATTTTGAGAACATTCAAAATTTAGCTGTTTTGCATGGTTTTAGTAAAACAAGTTCGTTTCCCTTATACAGTAGCTTTTATTTATTATTACGCTTTGAAAATTTACGACACAAACGAATGGGTGTAGACCAGCGTTTGGGTCAAGTTTCATGGAATTCTATGAACGTTCAATATTTAGCTGTTTTGCACGGTTTATTAAAGCAAGTTCGTTTCCATTTTTACACTAACTTGTAATTATAATTACGCTTAGCAAATTTACCACACAAATGCATGGGTCTAGACCACATTTTGGTCAAGTTTCGTGGAATTCTGAGAACGTTTGATACTAAGCTGTTTTGCAGGATTTTTTTAAAGAAAGTTCGTTTCCCTTTTACACTAACTTGTAGTTATTATTATGCTTATCAAATTTACCACACAAATGCATGGGACTAGACCTACGTTTGGTTCAAGTTTCATCGAATTGTGAGAACGTTCAAAATTTAGCTGTTTTGCACGGTTTTATTAAAGGAAGTTCGTTTCCCTTTTACACTGACTTGTAGTTATTATTACGCTTAGCAAATTTACCACACAAATGCATGGGTCAAGGCCTACGTTTGGTTCGAGTTTCGTGGAATTTTGAGAACATTCAAAAGTTAGCTGTTTTACATGGTTTTAGTAAAGCAAGTTCGTTTCCCTTATAGACTAACTTTTATTTATTATTACGCTTTGCAAATTTATGACACAAACGAATGGGTGTAGACCAGCGTTTGGGTCAAGTTTCATGGAATTCTATGAACGTTCAATATTTAGCTGTTTTGCACGGTTTATTAAAGCAAGTTCGTTTCCATTTTTACACTAACTTGTAATTATAATTACGCTTAGCAAATTTACCACACAAATGCATGGGTCTAGACCACATTTGGGTCAAGTTTTGTGGAATTCTGAGAACGTTTAATACTAAGCTGTTTTGCAGGATTTTTTTAAAGCAAGTTCGTTTCCCTTTTACACTAACTTGTAGTTATTATTATGCTTATCAAATTTACCACACAAATGCATGGGACTAGACCTACGTTTGGTTCAAGTTTCATCGAATTGTGAGAACGTTCAAAATTTAGCTGTTTTGCACAGTTTTATTAAAGGAAGTTCGTTTCCCTTTTACACTGACTTGTAGTTATTATTACGCTTAGCAAATTTACCACACAAATGCATGGGTCAAGGCCTACGTTTGGTTCGAGTTTCGTGGAATTTTGAGAACATTCAAAAGTTAGCTGTTTTACATGGTTTTAGTAAAGCAAGTTCGTTTCCCTTATAGACTAACTTTTATTTATTATTACGCTTTGCAAATTTATGACACAAACGAATGGGTGTAGACCAGCGTTTGGGTCAAGTTTCATGGAATTCTATGAACGTTCAATATTTAGCTGTTTTGCACGGTTTATTAAAGCAAGTTCGTTTCCATTTTTACACTAACTTGTAATTATAATTACGCTTAGCAAATTTACCACACAAATGCATGGGTCTAGACCACATTTGGGTCAAGTTTCGTGGAATTCTGAGAACGTTTAATACTAAGCTGTTTTGCAGGATTTTTTTAAAGCAAGTTCGTTTCCCTTTTACACTAACTTGTAGTTATTATTATGCTTATCAAATTTACCACACAAATGCATGGGACTAGACCTACGTTTGGTTCAAGTTTCATCGAATTGTGAGAACGTTCAAAATTTAGCTGTTTTGCACAGTTTTATTAAAGGAAGTTCGTTTCCCTTTTACACTGACTTGTAGTTATTATCACGCTTAGCAAATTTACCACACAAATGCATGGGTCAAGGCCTACGTTTGGTTCGAGTTTCGTGGAATTTTGAGAACATTCAAAAGTTAGCTGTTTTACATGGTTTTAGTAAAGCAAGTTCGTTTCCCTTATACACTAACTTTTATTTATTATTACGCTTTGCAAATTTACGACACAAACGAATGGGTGTAGACCAGCGTTTGGGTCAAGTTTCATGGAATTCTATGAACGTTCAATATTTAGCTGTTTTGCACGGTTTATTAAAGCAAGTTCGTTTCCATTTTTACACTAACTTGTAATTATAATTACGCTTAGCAAATTTACCACACAAATGCATGGGTCTAGACCACATTTGGGTCAAGTTTCGTGGAATTCTGAGAACGTTTAATACTAAGCTGTTTTGCAGGATTTTTTTAAAGCAAGTTCGTTTCCCTTTTACACTAACTTGTAGTTATTATTATGCTTATCAAATTTACCACACAAATGCATGGGACTAGACCTACGTTTGGTTCAAGTTTCATCGAATTGTGAGAACGTTCAAAATTTAGCTGTTTTGCACAGTTTTATTAAAGGAAGTTCGTTTCCCTTTTACACTGACTTGTAGTTATTATTACGCTTAGCAAATTTACCACACAAATGCATGGGTCAAGGCCTACGTTTGGTTCGAGTTTCGTGGAATTTTGAGAACATTCAAAAGTTAGCTGTTTTACATGGTTTTAGTAAAGCAAGTTCGTTTCCCTTATAAACTAACTTTTATTTATTATTACGCTTTGCAAATTTATGACACAAACGAATGGGTGTAGACCAGCGTTTGGGTCAAGTTTCATGGAATTCTATGAACGTTCAATATTTAGCTGTTTTGCACGGTTTATTAAAGCAAGTTCGTTTCCATTTTTACACTAACTTGTAATTATAATTACGCTTAGCAAATTTACCACACAAATGCATGGGTCTAGACCACATTTGGGTCAAGTTTCGTGGAATTCTGAGAACGTTTGATACTAAGCTGTTTTGCACGATTTTTTTAAAGCAAGTTCGTTTCCCTTTTACACTACTTGTAGTTATTATTATGCTTATCAAATTTACCACACAAATGCATGGGACTAGACCAACGTTTGGGTCAAGTTTCATGGAATTCTATGAACGTTCAATATTTAGCTGTTTTGCACGGTTTATTAGAGCAAGTTCGTTTCCATTTTTACACTAACTTGTAATTATAATTACGCTTAGCAAATTTACCACACAAATGCATGGGTCTAGACCACATTTGGGTCAAGTTTCGTGGAATTCTGAGAACGTTTGATACTAAGCTGTTTTGCAGGATTTTTTTAAAGCAAGTTCGTTTCCCTTTTACACTAACTTGTAGTTATTATTATGCTTATCAAATTTACCACACAAATGCATGGGACTAGACCTACGTTTGGTTCAAGTTTCATCGAATTGTGAGAACGTTCAAAATTTAGCTGTTTTGCACGGTTTTATTAAAGAAAGTTCGTTTCCCTTTTACACTGACTTGTTATTATTATCACGCTTAGCAAATTTACCACACAAATGCATGGGTCAAGGCCTACGTTTGGTTCGAGTTTCGTGGAATTTTGAGAACATTCAAAAGTTAGCTGTTTTACATGGTTTTAGTAAAGCAAGTTCGTTTCCCTTATAGACTAACTTTTATTTATTATTACGCTTTGCAAATTTATGACACAAACGAATGGGTGTAGACCAGCGTTTGGGTCAAGTTTCATGGAATTCTATGAACGTTCAATATTTAGCTGTTTTGCACGGTTTATTAAAGCAAGTTCGTTTCCATTTTTACACTAACTTGTAATTATAATTACGCTTAGCAAATTTACCACACAAATGCATGGGTCTAGACCACATTTGGGTCAAGTTTCGTGGAATTCTGAGAACGTTTAATACTAAGCTGTTTTGCAGGATTTTTTTAAAGCAAGTTCGTTTCCCTTTTACACTAACTTGTAGTTATTATTATGCTTATCAAATTTACCACACAAATGCATGGGACTAGACCTACGTTTGGTTCAAGTTTCATCGAATTGTGAGAACGTTCAAAATTTAGCTGTTTTGCACAGTTTTATTAAAGGAAGTTCGTTTCCCTTTTACACTGACTTGTAGTTATTATTACGCTTAGCAAATTTACCACACAAATGCATGGGTCAAGGCCTACGTTTGGTTCGAGTTTCGTGGAATTTTGAGAACATTCAAAAGTTAGCTGTTTTACATGGTTTTAGTAAAGCAAGTTCGTTTCCCTTATAAACTAACTTTTATTTATTATTACGCTTTGCAAATTTATGACACAAACGAATGGGTGTAGACCAGCGTTTGGGTCAAGTTTCATGGAATTCTATGAACGTTCAATATTTAGCTGTTTTGCACGGTTTATTAAAGCAAGTTCGTTTCCATTTTTACACTAACTTGTAATTATAATTATGCTTAGCAAATTTACCACACAAATGCATGGGTCTAGACCACATTTTGGTCAAGTTTCGTGGAATTCTGAGAACGTTTAATACTAAGCTGTTTTGCAGGATTTTTTTAAAGCAAGTTCGTTTCCCTTTTACACTAACTTGTAGTTATTATTATGCTTATCAAATTTACCACACAAATGCATGGGACTAGACCTACGTTTGGTTCAAGTTTCATCGAATTGTGAGAACGTTCAAAATTTAGCTGTTTTGCACGGTTTTATTAAAGAAACTTCGTTTCCCTTTTACACTGACTTGTTATTATTATCACGCTTAGCAAATTTACCACACAAATGCATGGGTCAAGGCCTACGTTTGGTTCGAGTTTCGTGGAATTTTGAGAACATTCAAAAGTTAGCTGTTTTACATGGTTTTAGTAAAGCAAGTTCGTTTCCCTTATACACTAGCTTTTATTTATTATTACGCTTTGCAAATTTACGACACAAACGAATGGGTGTAGACCAGCGTTTGGGTCAAGTTTCATGGAATTCTATGAACGTTCAATATTTAGCTGTTTTGCACGGTTTATTAAAGCAAGTTCGTTTCCATTTTTACACTAACTTGTAATTATAATTACGCTTAGCAAATTTACCACACAAATGCATGGGTCTAGACCACATTTTGGTCAAGTTTCGTGGAATTCTGAGAACGTTTAATACTAAGCTGTTTTGCAGGATTTTTTTAAAGCAAGTTCGTTTCCCTTTTACACTAACTTGTAGTTATTATTATGCTTATCAAATTTACCACACAAATGCATGGGACTAGACCTACGTTTGGTTCAAGTTTCATCGAATTGTGAGAACGTTCAAAATTTAGCTGTTTTGCACGGTTTTATTAAAGGAAGTTCGTTTCCCTTTTACACTGACTTGTAGTTATTATTACGCTTAGCAAATTTACCACACAAATGCATGGGTCAAGGCCTACGTTTGGTTTGAGTTTCGTGGAATTTTGAGAACATTCAAAAGTTAGCTGTTTTACATGGTTTTAGTAAAGCAAGTTCGTTTCCCTTATAAACTAACTTTTATTTATTATTACGCTTTGCAAATTTATGACACAAACGAATGGGTGTAGACCAGCGTTTGGGTCAAGTTTCATGGAATTCTATGAACGTTCAATATTTAGCTGTTTTGCACGGTTTATTAAAGCAAGTTCGTTTCCATTTTTACACTAACTTGTAATTATAATTACGCTTAGCAAATTTACCACACAAATGCATGGGTCTAGACCACATTTGGGTCAAGTTTCGTGGAATTCTGAGAACGTTTGATACTAAGCTGTTTTGCACGATTTTTTTAAAGCAAGTTCGTTTCCCTTTTACACTACTTGTAGTTATTATTATGCTTATCAAATTTACCACACAAATGCATGGGACTAGACCAACGTTTGGGTCAAGTTTCATGGAATTCTATGAACGTTCAATATTTAGCTGTTTTGCACGGTTTATTAAAGCAAGTTCGTTTCCATTTTTACACTAACTTGTAATTATAATTACGCTTAGCAAATTTACCACACAAATGCATGGGTCTAGACCACATTTGGGTCAAGTTTCGTGGAATTCTGAGAACGTTTGATACTAAGCTGTTTTGCAGGATTTTTTTAAAGCAAGTTCGTTTCCCTTTTACACTAACTTGTAGTTATTATTATGCTTATCAAATTTACCACACAAATGCATGGGACTAGACCTACGTTTGGTTCAAGTTTCATCGAATTGTGAGAACGTTCAAAATTTAGCTGTTTTGCACGGTTTTATTAAAGGAAGTTCGTTTCCCTTTTACACTGACTTGTAGTTATTATTACGCTTAGCAAATTTACCACACAAATGCATGGGTCAAGGCCTACGTTTGGTTCGAGTTTCGTGGAATTTTGAGAACATTCAAAAGTTAGCTGTTTTACATGGTTTTAGTAAAGCAAGTTCGTTTCCCTTATAGACTAACTTTTATTTATTATTACGCTTTGCAAATTTATGACACAAACGAATGGGTGTAGACCAGCGTTTGGGTCAAGTTTCATGGAATTCTATGAACGTTCAATATTTAGCTGTTTTGCACGGTTTATTAAAGCAAGTTCGTTTCCATTTTTACACTAACTTGTAATTATAATTACGCTTAGCAAATTTACCACACAAATGCATGGGTCTAGACCACATTTGGGTCAAGTTTCGTGGAATTCTGAGAACGTTTAATACTAAGCTGTTTTGCAGGATTTTTTTAAAGCAAGTTCGTTTCCCTTTTACACTAACTTGTAGTTATTATTATGCTTATCAAATTTACCACACAAATGCATGGGACTAGACCAACGTTTGGTTCAAGTTTCATCGAATTGTGAGAACGTTCAAAATTTAGCTGTTTTGCACAGTTTTATTAAAGGAAGTTCGTTTCCCTTTTACACTGACTTGTAGTTATTATCACGCTTAGCAAATTTACCACACAAATGCATGGGTCAAGGCCTACGTTTGGTTCGAGTTTCGTGGAATTTTGAGAACATTCAAAAGTTAGCTGTTTTACATGGTTTTAGTAAAGCAAGTTCGTTTCCCTTATACACTAACTTTTATTTATTATTACGCTTTGCAAATTTACGACACAAACGAATGGGTGTAGACCAGCGTTTGGGTCAAGTTTCATGGAATTCTATGAACGTTCAATATTTAGCTGTTTTGCACGGTTTATTAAAGCAAGTTCGTTTCCATTTTTACACTAACTTGTAATTATAATTACGCTTAGCAAATTTACCACACAAATGCATGGGTCTAGACCACATTTGGGTCAAGTTTCGTGGAATTCTGAGAACGTTTGATACTAAGCTGTTTTGCACGATTTTTTTAAAGCAAGTTCGTTTCCCTTTTACACTACTTGTAGTTATTATTATGCTTATCAAATTTACCACACAAATGCATGGGACTAGACCAACGTTTGGGTCAAGTTTCATGGAATTCTATGAACGTTCAATATTTAGCTGTTTTGCACGGTTTATTAAAGCAAGTTCGTTTCCATTTTTACACTAACTTGTAATTATAATTACGCTTAGCAAATTTACCACACAAATGCATGGGTCTAGACCACATTTGGGTCAAGTTTCGTGGAATTCTGAGAACGTTTGATACTAAGCTGTTTTGCAGGATTTTTTTAAAGCAAGTTCGTTTCCCTTTTACACTAACTTGTAGTTATTATTATGCTTATCAAATTTACCACACAAATGCATGGGACTAGACCTACGTTTGGTTCAAGTTTCATCGAATTGTGAGAACGTTCAAAATTTAGCTGTTTTGCACGGTTTTATTAAAGAAAGTTCGTTTCCCTTTTACACTGACTTGTTATTATTATCACGCTTAGCAAATTTACCACACAAATGCATGGGTCAAGGCCTACGTTTGGTTCGAGTTTCGTGGAATTTTGAGAACATTCAAAAGTTAGCTGTTTTACATGGTTTTAGTAAAGCAAGTTCGTTTCCCTTATACACTAGCTTTTATTTATTATTACGCTTTGCAAATTTACGACACAAACGAATGGGTGTAGACCAGCGTTTGGGTCAAGTTTCATGGAATTCTATGAACGTTCAATATTTAGCTGTTTTGCACGGTTTATTAAAGCAAGTTCGTTTTCATTTTTACACTAACTTGTAATTATAATTACGCTTAGCAAATTTACCACACAAATGCATGGGTCTAGACCACATTTTGGTCAAGTTTCGTGGAATTCTGAGAACGTTTGATACTAAGCTGTTTTGCAGGATTTTTTTAAAGAAAGTTCGTTTCCCTTTTACACTAACTTGTAGTTATTATTATGCTTATCAAATTTACCACACAAATGCATGGGACTAGACCTACGTTTGGTTCAAGTTTCATCGAATTGTGAGAACGTTCAAAATTTAGCTGTTTTGCACGGTTTTATTAAAGGAAGTTCGTTTCCCTTTTACACTGACTTGTAGTTATTATTACGCTTAGCAAATTTACCACACAAATGCATGGGTCAAGGCCTGCGTTTGGTTCGAGTTTCGTGGAATTTTGAGAACATTCAAAAGTTAGCTGTTTTACATGGTTTTAGTAAAGCAAGTTCGTTTCCCTTATAGACTAACTTTTATTTATTATTACGCTTTGCAAATTTATGACACAAACGAATGGGTGTACACCAGCGTTTGGGTCAAGTTTCATGGAATTCTATGAACGTTCAATATTTAGCTGTTTTGCACGGTTTATTAAAGCAAGTTCGTTTCCATTTTTACACTAACTTGTAATTATAATTACACTTAGCAAATTTACCACACAAATGCATGGGTCTAGACCACATTTGGGTCAAGTTTTGTGGAATTCTGAGAACGTTTAATACTAAGCTGTTTTGCAGGATTTTTTTAAAGCAAGTTCGTTTCCCTTTTACACTAACTTGTAGTTATTATTATGCTTATCAAATTTACCACACAAATGCATGGGACTAGACCTACGTTTGGTTCAAGTTTCATCGAATTGTGAGAACGTTCAAAATTTAGCTGTTTTGCACAGTTTTATTAAAGGAAGTTCGTTTCCCTTTTACACTGACTTGTAGTTATTATTACGCTTAGCAAATTTACCACACAAATGCATGGGTCAAGGCCTACGTTTGGTTCGAGTTTCGTGGAATTTTGAAAACATTCAAAAGTTAGCTGTTTTACATGGTTTTAGTAAAGCAAGTTCGTTTCCCTTATAGACTAACTTTTATTTATTATTACGCTTTGCAAATTTATGACACAAACGAATGGGTGTAGACCAGCGTTTGGGTCAAGTTTCATGGAATTCTATGAACGTTCATTATTTAGCTGTTTTGCACGGTTTATTAAAGCAAGTTCGTTTCCATTTTTACACTAACTTGTAATTATAATTACGCTTAGCAAATTACCACACAAATGCATGGGTCTAGACCACATTTGGGTCAAGTTTCGTGGAATTCTGAGAACGTTTAATACTAAGCTGTTTTGCAGGATTTTTTTAAAGCAAGTTCGTTTCCCTTTTACACTAACTTGTAGTTATTATTATGCTTATCAAATTTACCACACAAATGCATGGGACTAGACCTACGTTTGGTTCAAGTTTCATCGAATTGTGAGAACGTTCAAAATTTAGCTGTTTTGCACAGTTTTATTAAAGGAAGTTCGTTTCCCTTTTACACTGACTTGTAGTTATTATCACGCTTAGCAAATTTACCACACAAATGCATGGGTCAAGGCCTACGTTTGGTTCGAGTTTCGTGGAATTTTGAGAACATTCAAAAGTTAGCTGTTTTACATGGTTTTAGTAAAGCAAGTTCGTTTCCCTTATACACTAACTTTTATTTATTATTACGCTTTGCAAATTTACGACACAAACGAATGGGTGTAGACCAGCGTTTGGGTCAAGTTTCATGGAATTCTATGAACGTTCAATATTTAGCTGTTTTGCACGGTTTATTAAAGCAAGTTCGTTTCCATTTTTACACTAACTTGTAATTATAATTACGCTTAGCAAATTTACCACACAAATGCATGGGTCTAGACCACATTTGGGTCAAGTTTCGTGGAATTCTGAGAACGTTTGATACTAAGCTGTTTTGCACGATTTTTTTAAAGCAAGTTCGTTTCCCTTTTACACTACTTGTAGTTATTATTATGCTTATCAAATTTACCACACAAATGCATGGGACTAGACCAACGTTTGGGTCAAGTTTCATGGAATTCTATGAACGTTCAATATTTAGCTGTTTTGCACGGTTTATTAAAGCAAGTTCGTTTCCATTTTTACACTAACTTGTAATTATAATTACGCTTAGCAAATTTACCACACAAATGCTTGGGTCTAGACCACATTTGGGTCAAGTTTCGTGGAATTCTGAGAACGTTTGATACTAAGCTGTTTTGCAGGATTTTTTTAAAGCAAGTTCGTTTCCCTTTTACACTAACTTGTAGTTATTATTATGCTTATCAAATTTACCACACAAATGCATGGGACTAGACCTACGTTTGGTTCAAGTTTCATCGAATTGTGAGAACGTTCAAAATTTAGCTGTTTTGCACGGTTTTATTAAAGAAAGTTCGTTTCCCTTTTACACTGACTTGTTATTATTATCACGCTTAGCAAATTTACCACACAAATGCATGGGTCAAGGCCTACGTTTGGTTCGAGTTTCGTGGAATTTTGAGAACATTCAAAAGTTAGCTGTTTTACATGGTTTTAGTAAAGCAAGTTCGTTTCCCTTATACACTAGCTTTTATTTATTATTACGCTTTGCAAATTTACGACACAAACGAATGGGTGTAGACCAGCGTTTGGGTCAAGTTTCATGGAATTCTATGAACGTTCAATATTTAGCTGTTTTGCACGGTTTATTAAAGCAAGTTCGTTTCCATTTTTACACTAACTTGTAATTATAATTACGCTTAGCAAATTTACCACACAAATGCATGGGTCTAGACCACATTTTGGTCAAGTTTCGTGGAATTCTGAGAACGTTTAATACTAAGCTGTTTTGCAGGATTTTTTTAAAGCAAGTTCGTTTCCCTTTTACACTAACTTGTAGTTATTATTATGCTTATCAAATTTACTACACAAATGCATGGGACTAGACCTACGTTTGGTTCAAGTTTCATCGAATTGTGAGAACGTTCAAAATTTAGCTGTTTTGCACGGTTTTATTAAAGGAAGTTCGTTTCCCTTTTACACTGACTTGTAGTTATTATTACGCTTAGCAAATTTACCACACAAATGCATGGGTCAAGGCCTACGTTTGGTTCGAGTTTCGTGGAATTTTGAGAACATTCAAAAGTTAGCTGTTTTACATGGTTTTAGTAAAGCAAGTTCGTTTCCCTTATAGACTAACTTTTATTTATTATTACGCTTTGCAAATTTATGACACAAACGAATGGGTGTAGACCAGCGTTTGGGTCAAGTTTCATGGAATTCTATGAACGTTCAATATTTAGCTGTTTTGCACGGTTTATTAAAGCAAGTTCGTTTCCATTTTTACACTAACTTGTAATTATAATTACGCTTAGCAAATTTACCACACAAATGCATGGGTCTAGACCACATTTGGGTCAAGTTTCGTGGAATTCTGAGAACGTTTGATACTAAGCTGTTTTGCATGATTTTTTTAAAGCAAGTTCGTTTCCCTTTTACACTACTTGTAGTTATTATTATGCTTATCAAATTTACCACACAAATGCATGGGACTAGACCAATGTTTGGGTCAAGTTTCATGGAATTCTATGAACGTTCAATATTTAGCTGTTTTGCACGGTTTATTAAAGCAAGTTCGTTTCCATTTTTACACTAACTTGTAATTATAATTACGCTTAGCAAATTTACCACACAAATGCATGGGTCTAGACCACATTTGGGTCAAGTTTCGTGGAATTCTGAGAACGTTTGATACTAAGCTGTTTTGCAGGATTTTTTTAAAGCAAGTTCGTTTCCCTTTTACACTAACTTGTAGTTATTATTATGCTTATCAAATTTACCACACAAATGCATGGGACTAGACCTACGTTTGGTTCAAGTTTCATCGAATTGTGAGAACGTTCAAAATTTAGCTGTTTTGCACGGTTTTATTAAAGAAAGTTCGTTTCCCTTTTACACTGACTTGTAGTTATTAGCACGCTTAGCAAATTTACCACACAAATGCATGGGTCAAGGCTTACGTTTGGTTCGAGTTTCGTGGAATTTTGAGAACATTCAAAAGTTAGCTGTTTTACATGGTTTTAGTAAAGCAAGTTCGTTTCCCTTATACACTAGCTTTTATTTATTATTACGTTTGCAAATTTACGACACAAACGAATGGGTGTAGACCAGCGTTTGGGTCAAGTTTCATGGAATTCTATGAACGTTCAATATTTAGCTGTTTTGCACGGTTTATTAAAGCAAGTTCGTTTCCATTTTTAAACTAACTTGTAATTATAATTACGCTTAGCAAATTTACCACACAAATGCATGGGTCTAGACCACATTTTGGTCAAGTTTCGTGGAATTCTGAGAACGTTTAATACTAAGCTGTTTTGCAGGATTTTTTTAAAGCAAGTTCGTTTCCCTTTTACACTAACTTGTAGTTATTATTATGCTTATCAAATTTACCACACAAACGCATGGGACTAGACCTACGTTTGGTTCAAGTTTCATCGAATTGTGAGAACGTTCAAAATTTAGCTGTTTTGCACGGTTTTATTAAAGGAAGTTCGTTTCCCTTTTACACTGACTTGTAGTTATTATTACGCTTAGCAAATTTACCACACAAATGCATGGGTCAAGGCCTACGTTTGGTTCGAGTTTCGTGGAATTTTGAGAACATTCAAAAGTTAGCTGTTTTACATGGTTTTAGTAAAGCAAGTTCGTTTCCCTTATAGACTAACTTTTATTTATTATTACGCTTTGCAAATTTATGACACAAACGAATGGGTGTAGACCAGCGTTTGGGTCAAGTTTCATGGAATTCTATGAACGTTCATTATTTAGCTGTTTTGCACGGTTTATTAAAGCAAGTTCGTTTCCATTTTTACACTAACTTGTAATTATAATTACGCTTAGCAAATTACCACACAAATGCATGGGTCTAGACCACATTTGGGTCAAGTTTCGTGGAATTCTGAGAACGTTTAATACTAAGCTGTTTTGCAGGATTTTTTTAAAGCAAGTTCGTTTCCCTTTTACACTAACTTGTAGTTATTATTATGCTTATCAAATTTACCACACAAATGCATGGGACTAGACCTACGTTTGGTTCAAGTTTCATCGAATTGTGAGAACGTTCAAAATTTAGCTGTTTTGCACAGTTTTATTAAAGGAAGTTCGTTTCCCTTTTACACTGACTTGTAGTTATTATCACGCTTAGCAAATTTACCACACAAATGCATGGGTCAAGGCCTACGTTTGGTTCGAGTTTCGTGGAATTTTGAGAACATTCAAAAGTTAGCTGTTTTACATGGTTTTAGTAAAGCAAGTTCGTTTCCCTTATACACTAACTTTTATTTATTATTACGCTTTGCAAATTTACGACACAAACGAATGGGTGTAGACCAGCGTTTGGGTCAAGTTTCATGGAATTCTATGAACGTTCAATATTTAGCTGTTTTGCACGGTTTATTAAAGCAAGTTCGTTTCCATTTTTACACTAACTTGTAATTATAATTACGCTTAGCAAATTTACCACACAAATGCATGGGTCTAGACCACATTTGGGTCAAGTTTCGTGGAATTCTGAGAACGTTTGATACTAAGCTGTTTTGCACGATTTTTTTAAAGCAAGTTCGTTTCCCTTTTACACTACTTGTAGTTATTATTATGCTTATCAAATTTACCACACAAATGCATGGGACTAGACCAACGTTTGGGTCAAGTTTCATGGAATTCTATGAACGTTCAATATTTAGCTGTTTTGCACGGTTTATTAAAGCAAGTTCGTTTCCATTTTTACACTAACTTGTAATTATAATTACGCTTAGCAAATTTACCACACAAATGCTTGGGTCTAGACCACATTTGGGTCAAGTTTCGTGGAATTCTGAGAACGTTTGATACTAAGCTGTTTTGCAGGATTTTTTTAAAGCAAGTTCGTTTCCCTTTTACACTAACTTGTAGTTATTATTATGCTTATCAAATTTACCACACAAATGCATGGGACTAGACCTACGTTTGGTTCAAGTTTCATCGAATTGTGAGAACGTTCAAAATTTAGCTGTTTTGCACGGTTTTATTAAAGAAAGTTCGTTTCCCTTTTACACTGACTTGTTATTATTATCACGCTTAGCAAATTTACCACACAAATGCATGGGTCAAGGCCTACGTTTGGTTCGAGTTTCGTGGAATTTTGAGAACATTCAAAAGTTAGCTGTTTTACATGGTTTTAGTAAAGCAAGTTCGTTTCCCTTATACACTAGCTTTTATTTATTATTACGCTTTGCAAATTTACGACACAAACGAATGGGTGTAGACCAGCGTTTGGGTCAAGTTTCATGGAATTCTATGAACGTTCAATATTTAGCTGTTTTGCACGGTTTATTAAAGCAAGTTCGTTTCCATTTTTACACTAACTTGTAATTATAATTACGCTTAGCAAATTTACCACACAAATGCATGGGTCTAGACCACATTTTGGTCAAGTTTCGTGGAATTCTGAGAACGTTTAATACTAAGCTGTTTTGCAGGATTTTTTTAAAGCAAGTTCGTTTCCCTTTTACACTAACTTGTAGTTATTATTATGCTTATCAAATTTACTACACAAATGCATGGGACTAGACCTACGTTTGGTTCAAGTTTCATCGAATTGTGAGAACGTTCAAAATTTAGCTGTTTTGCACGGTTTTATTAAAGGAAGTTCGTTTCCCTTTTACACTGACTTGTAGTTATTATTACGCTTAGCAAATTTACCACACAAATGCATGGGTCAAGGCCTACGTTTGGTTCGAGTTTCGTGGAATTTTGAGAACATTCAAAAGTTAGCTGTTTTACATGGTTTTAGTAAAGCAAGTTCGTTTCCCTTATAGACTAACTTTTATTTATTATTACGCTTTGCAAATTTATGACACAAACGAATGGGTGTAGACCAGCGTTTGGGTCAAGTTTCATGGAATTCTATGAACGTTCAATATTTAGCTGTTTTGCACGGTTTATTAAAGCAAGTTCGTTTCCATTTTTACACTAACTTGTAATTATAATTACGCTTAGCAAATTTACCACACAAATGCATGGGTCTAGACCACATTTGGGTCAAGTTTCGTGGAATTCTGAGAACGTTTGATACTAAGCTGTTTTGCAGGATTTTTTTAAAGCAAGTTCGTTTCCCTTTTACACTAACTTGTAGTTATTATTATGCTTATCAAATTTACCACACAAATGCATGGGACTAGACCTACGTTTGGTTCAAGTTTCATCGAATTGTGAGAACGTTCAAAATTTAGCTGTTTTGCACGGTTTTATTAAAGAAAGTTCGTTTCCCTTTTACACTGACTTGTAGTTATTAGCACGCTTAGCAAATTTACCACACAAATGCATGGGTCAAGGCTTACGTTTGGTTCGAGTTTCGTGGAATTTTGAGAACATTCAAAAGTTAGCTGTTTTACATGGTTTTAGTAAAGCAAGTTCGTTTCCCTTATACACTAGCTTTTATTTATTATTACGCTTTGCAAATTTACGACACAAACGAATGGGTGTAGACCAGCGTTTGGGTCAAGTTTCATGGAATTCTATGAACGTTCAATATTTAGCTGTTTTGCACGGTTTATTAAAGCAAGTTCGTTTCCATTTTTAAACTAACTTGTAATTATAATTACGCTTAGCAAATTTACCACACAAATGCATGGGTCTAGACCACATTTTGGTCAAGTTTCGTGGAATTCTGAGAACGTTTAATACTAAGCTGTTTTGCAGGATTTTTTTAAAGCAAGTTCGTTTCCCTTTTACACTAACTTGTAGTTATTATTATGCTTATCAAATTTACCACACAAACGCATGGGACTAGACCTACGTTTGGTTCAAGTTTCATCGAATTGTGAGAACGTTCAAAATTTAGCTGTTTTGCACGGTTTTATTAAAGGAAGTTCGTTTCCCTTTTACACTGACTTGTAGTTATTATTACGCTTAGCAAATTTACCACACAAATGCATGGGTCAAGGCCTACGTTTGGTTCGAGTTTCGTGGAATTTTGAGAACATTCAAAAGTTAGCTGTTTTACATGGTTTTAGTAAAGCAAGTTCGTTTCCCTTATAGATTAACTTTTATTTATTATTACGCTTTGCAAATTTATGACACAAACGAATGGGTGTAGACCAGCGTTTGGGTCAAGTTTCATGGAATTCTATGAACGTTCAATATTTAGCTGTTTTGCACGGTTTATTAAAGCAAGTTCGTTTCCATTTTTACACTAACTTGTAATTATAATTACGCTTAGCAAATTTACCACACAAATGCATGGGTCTAGACCACATTTGGGTCATGTTTCGTGGAATTCTGAGAACGTTTAATACTAAGCTGTTTTGCAGGATATTTTTAAAGCAAGTTCGTTTCCCTTTTACACTAACTTGTAGTTATTATTATGCTTATCAAATTTACCACACAAATGCATGGGACTAGACCTACGTTTGGTTCAAGTTTCATCGAATTGTGAGAACGTTCAAAATTTAGCTGTTTTGCACAGTTTTATTAAAGGAAGTTCGTTTCCCTTTCACACTGTCTTGTAGTTATTATCACGCTTAGCAAATTTACCACACAAATGCATGGGTCAAGGCCTACGTTTGGTTCGAGTTTCGTGGAATTTTGAGAACATTCAAAAGTTAGCTGTTTTACATGGTTTTAGTAAAGCAAGTTCGTTTCCCTTATACACTAACTTTTATTTATTATTACGCTTTGCAAATTTACGACACAAACGAATGGGTGTAGACCAGCGTTTGGGTCAAGTTTCATGGAATTCTATGAACGTTCAATATTTAGCTGTTTTGCACGGTTTATTAAAGCAAGTTCGTTTCCATTTTTACACTAACTTGTAATTATAATTACGCTTAGCAAATTTACCACACAAATGCATGGGTCTAGACCACATTTTGGTCAAGTTTCGTGGAATTCTGAGAACGTTTAATACTAAGCTGTTTTGCAGGATTTTTTTAAAGCAAGTTCGTTTCCCTTTTACACTAACTTGTAGTTATTATTATGCTTATCAAATTTACCACACAAACGCATGGGACTAGACCTACGTTTGGTTCAAGTTTCATCGAATTGTGAGAACGTTCAAAATTTAGCTGTTTTGCACGGTTTTATTAAAGGAAGTTCGTTTCCCTTTTACACTGACTTGTAGTTATTATTACGCTTAGCAAATTTACCACACAAATGCATGGGTCAAGGCCTACGTTTGGTTCGAGTTTCGTGGAATTTTGAGAACATTCAAAAGTTAGCTGTTTTACATGGTTTTAGTAAAGCAAGTTCGTTTCCCTTATAGATTAACTTTTATTTATTATTACGCTTTGCAAATTTATGACACAAACGAATGGGTGTAGACCAGCGTTTGGGTCAAGTTTCATGGAATTCTATGAACGTTCAATATTTAGCTGTTTTGCACGGTTTATTAAAGCAAGTTCGTTTCCATTTTTACACTAACTTGTAATTATAATTACGCTTAGCAAATTTACCACACAAATGCATGGGTCTAGACCACATTTGGGTCATGTTTCGTGGAATTCTGAGAACGTTTAATACTAAGCTGTTTTGCAGGATATTTTTAAAGCAAGTTCGTTTCCCTTTTACACTAACTTGTAGTTATTATTATGCTTATCAAATTTACCACACAAATGCATGGGACTAGACCTACGTTTGGTTCAAGTTTCATCGAATTGTGAGAACGTTCAAAATTTAGCTGTTTTGCACAGTTTTATTAAAGGAAGTTCGTTTCCCTTTCACACTGTCTTGTAGTTATTATCACGCTTAGCAAATTTACCACACAAATGCATGGGTCAAGGCCTACGTTTGGTTCGAGTTTCGTGGAATTTTGAGAACATTCAAAAGTTAGCTGTTTTACATGGTTTTAGTAAAGCAAGTTCGTTTCCCTTATACACTAACTTTTATTTATTATTACGCTTTGCAAATTTACGACACAAACGAATGGGTGTAGACCAGCGTTTGGGTCAAGTTTCATGGAATTCTATGAACGTTCAATATTTAGCTGTTTTGCACGGTTTATTAAAGCAAGTTCGTTTCCATTTTTACACTAACTTGTAATTATAATTACGCTTAGCAAATTTACCACACAAATGCATGGGTCTAGACCACATTTGGGTCAAGTTTCGTGGAATTCTGAGAACGTTTAATACTAAGCTGTTTTGCAGGATTTTTTTAAAGCAAGTTCGTTTCCCTTTTACACTAACTTGTAGTTATTATTATGCTTATCAAATTTACCACACAAATGCATGGGACTAGACCTACGTTTGGTTCAAGTTTCATCGAATTGTGAGAACGTTCAAAATTTAGCTGTTTTGCACAGTTTTATTAAAGGAAGTTCGTTTCCCTTTTACACTGACTTGTAGTTATTATTACGCTTAGCAAATTTACCACACAAATGCATGGGTCAAGGCCTACGTTTGGTTCGAGTTTCGTGGAATTTTGAGAACATTCAAAAGTTAGCTGTTTTACATGGTTTTAGTAAAGCAAGTTCGTTTCCCTTATAGACTAACTTTTATTTATTATTACGCTTTGCAAATTTATGACACAAACGAATGGGTGTAGACCAGCGTTTGGGTCAAGTTTCATGGAATTCTATGAACGTTCAATATTTAGCTGTTTTGCACGGTTTATTAAAGCAAGTTCGTTTCCATTTTTACACTAACTTGTAATTATAATTACGCTTAGCAAATTTACTACACAAATACATGGGTCTAGACCACATTTGGGTCAAGTTTCGTGGAATTCTGAGAACGTTTAATACTAAGCTGTTTTGCAGGATTTTTTTAAAGCAAGTTCGTTTCCCTTTTACACTAACTTGTAGTTATTATTATGCTTATCAAATTTACCACACAAATGCATGGGACTAGACCTACGTTTGGTTCAAGTTTCATCGAATTGTGAGAACGTTCAAAATTTAGCTGTTTTGCACAGTTTTATTAAAGGAAGTTCGTTTCCCTTTTACACTGACTTGTAGTTATTATTACGCTTAGCAAATTTACCACACAAATGCATGGGTCAAGGCCTACGTTTGGTTCGAGTTTCGTGGAATTTTGAGAACATTCAAAAGTTAGCTGTTTTACATGGTTTTAGTAAAGCAAGTTCGTTTCCCTTATAAACTAACTTTTATTTATTATTACGCTTTGCAAATTTATGACACAAACGAATGGGTGTAGACCAGCGTTTGGGTCAAGTTTCATGGAATTCTATGAACGTTCAATATTTAGCTGTTTTGCACGGTTTATTAAAGCAAGTTCGTTTCCATTTTTACACTAACTTGTAATTATAATTACGCTTAGCAAATTTACCACACAAATGCATGGGTCTAGACCACATTTGGGTCAAGTTTCGTGGAATTCTGAGAACGTTTGATACTAAGCTGTTTTGCACGATTTTTTTAAAGCAAGTTCGTTTCCCTTTTACACTACTTGTAGTTATTATTATGCTTATCAAATTTACCACACAAATGCATGGGACTAGACCAACGTTTGGGTCAAGTTTCATGGAATTCTATGAACGTTCAATATTTAGCTGTTTTGCACGGTTTATTAAAGCAAGTTCGTTTCCATTTTTACACTAACTTGTAATTATAATTACGCTTAGCAAATTTACCACACAAATGCATGGGTCTAGACCACATTTGGGTCAAGTTTCGTGGAATTCTGAGAACGTTTAATACTAAGCTGTTTTGCAGGATTTTTTTAAAGCAAGTTCGTTTCCCTTTTACACTAACTTGTAGTTATTATTATGCTTATCAAATTTACCACACAAATGCATGGGACTAGACCTACGTTTGGTTCAAGTTTCATCGAATTGTGAGAACGTTCAAAATTTAGCTGTTTTGCACAGTTTTATTAAAGGAAGTTCGTTTCCCTTTTACACTGACTTGTAGTTATTATTACGCTTAGCAAATTTACCACACAAATGCATGGGTCAAGGCCTACGTTTGGTTCGAGTTTCGTGGAATTTTGAGAACATTCAAAAGTTAGCTGTTTTACATGGTTTTAGTAAAGCAAGTTCGTTTCCCTTATAGACTAACTTTTATTTATTATTACGCTTTGCAAATTTATGACACAAACGAATGGGTGTAGACCAGCGTTTGGGTCAAGTTTCATGGAATTCTATGAACGTTCAATATTTAGCTGTTTTGCACGGTTTATTAAAGCAAGTTCGTTTCCATTTTTACACTAACTTGTAATTATAATTACGCTTAGCAAATTTACTACACAAATACATGGGTCTAGACCACATTTGGGTCAAGTTTCGTGGAATTCTGAGAACGTTTATACTAAGCTGTTTTGCAGGATTTTTTTAAAGCAAGTTCGTTTCCCTTTTACACTAACTTGTAGTTATTATTATGCTTATCAAATTTACCACACAAATGCATGGGACTAGACCTACGTTTGGTTCAAGTTTCATCGAATTGTGAGAACGTTCAAAATTTAGCTGTTTTGCACAGTTTTATTAAAGGAAGTTCGTTTCCCTTTTACACTGACTTGTAGTTATTATTACGCTTAGCAAATTTACCACACAAATGCATGGGTCAAGGCCTACGTTTGGTTCGAGTTTCGTGGAATTTTGAGAACATTCAAAAGTTAGCTGTTTTACATGGTTTTAGTAAAGCAAGTTCGTTTCCCTTATAAACTAACTTTTCTTTATTATTACGCTTTGCAAATTTATGACACAAACGAATGGGTGTAGACCAGCGTTTGGGTCAAGTTTCATGGAATTCTATGAACGTTCAATATTTAGCTGTTTTGCACGGTTTATTAAAGCAAGTTCGTTTCCATTTTTACACTAACTTGTAATTATAATTACGCTTAGCAAATTTACCACACAAATGCATGGGTCTAGACCACATTTGGGTCAAGTTTCGTGGAATTCTGAGAACGTTTGATACTAAGCTGTTTTGCACGATTTTTTTAAAGCAAGTTCGTTTCCCTTTTACACTACTTGTAGTTATTATTATGCTTATCAAATTTACCACACAAATGCATGGGACTAGACCAACGTTTGGGTCAAGTTTCATGGAATTCTATGAACGTTCAATATTTAGCTGTTTTGCACGGTTTATTAAAGCAAGTTCGTTTCCATTTTTACACTAACTTGTAATTATAATTACGCTTAGCAAATTTACCACACAAATGCATGGGTCTAGACCACATTTGGGTCAAGTTTCGTGGAATTCTGAGAACGTTTAATACTAAGCTGTTTTGCAGGATTTTTTTAAAGCAAGTTCGTTTCCCTTTTACACTAACTTGTAGTTATTATTATGCTTATCAAATTTACCACACAAATGCATGGGACTAGACCTACGTTTGGTTCAAGTTTCATCGAATTGTGAGAACGTTCAAAATTTAGCTGTTTTGCACGGTTTTATTAAAGAAAGTTCGTTTCCCTTTTACACTGACTTGTAGTTATTATCACGCTTAGCAAATTTACCACACAAATGCATGGGTCAAGGCCTACGTTTGGTTCGAGTTTCGTGGAATTTTGAGAACATTCAAAAGTTAGCTGTTTTACATGGTTTTAGTAAAGCAAGTTCGTTTCCCTTATACACTAACTTTTATTTATTATTACGCTTTGCAAATTTACGACACAAACGAATGGGTGTAGACCAGCGTTTGGGTCAAGTTTCATGGAATTCTATGAACGTTCAATATTTAGCTGTTTTGCACGGTTTATTAAAGCAAGTTCGTTTCCATTTTTACACTAACTTGTAATTATAATTACGCTTAGCAAATTTACCACACAAATGCATGGGTCTAGACCACATTTGGGTCAAGTTTCGTGGAATTCTGAGAACGTTTGATACTAAGCTGTTTTGCACGATTTTTTTAAAGCAAGTTCGTTTCCCTTTTACACTACTTGTAGTTATTATTATGCTTATCAAATTTACCACACAAATGCATGGGACTAGACCAACGTTTGGGTCAAGTTTCATGGAATTCTATGAACGTTCAATATTTAGCTGTTTTGCACGGTTTATTAAAGCAAGTTCGTTTCCATTTTTACACTAACTTGTAATTATAATTACGCTTAGCAAATTTACCACACAAATGCATGGGTCTAGACCACATTTGGGTCAAGTTTCGTGGAATTCTGAGAACGTTTGATACTAAGCTGTTTTGCAGGATTTTTTTAAAGCAAGTTCGTTTCCCTTTTACACTAACTTGTAGTTATTATTATGCTTATCAAATTTACCACACAAATGCATGGGACTAGACCTACGTTTGGTTCAAGTTTCATCGAATTGTGAGAACGTTCAAAATTTAGCTGTTTTGCACGGTTTTATTAAAGAAAGTTCGTTTCCCTTTTACACTGACTTGTTATTATTATCACGCTTAGCAAATTTACCACACAAATGCATGGGTCAAGGCCTACGTTTGGTTCGAGTTTCGTGGAATTTTGAGAACATTCAAAAGTTAGCTGTTTTACATGGTTTTAGTAAAGCAAGTTCGTTTCCCTTATACACTAGCTTTTATTTATTATTACGCTTTGCAAATTTACGACACAAACGAATGGGTGTAGACCAGCGTTTGGGTCAAGTTTCATGGAATTCTATGAACGTTCAATATTTAGCTGTTTTGCACGGTTTATTAAAGCAAGTTCGTTTCCATTTTTACACTAACTTGTAATTATAATTACGCTTAGCAAATTTACCACACAAATGCATGGGTCTAGACCACATTTTGGTCAAGTTTCGTGGAATTCTGAGAACGTTTAATACTAAGCTGTTTTGCAGGATTTTTTTAAAGAAAGTTCGTTTCCCTTTTACACTGACTTGTAGTTATTATCACGCTTAGCAAATTTACCACACAAATGCATGGGTCAAGGCCTACGTTTGGTTCGAGTTTCGTGGAATTTTGAGAACATTCAAAAGTTAGCTGTTTTACATGGTTTTAGTAAAGCAAGTT
This sequence comes from Sesamum indicum, assembly GCF_026168435.1. Classification (NCBI taxonomy): domain Eukaryota; kingdom Viridiplantae; phylum Streptophyta; class Magnoliopsida; order Lamiales; family Pedaliaceae; genus Sesamum; species Sesamum indicum. The sequence continues at coordinate 11,477,173 of NC_142659.1, forward strand.
CGTTTCCCTTATACACTAGCTTTTATTTATTATTACGCTTTGCAAATTTACGACACAAACGAATCGGTGTAGACCAGCGTTTGGGTCAAGTTTCATGGAATTCTATGAACGTTCAATATTTAGCTGTTTTGCACGGTTTATTAAAGCAAGTTCGTTTCCATTTTTACACTAACTTGTAATTATAATTACGCTTAGCAAATTTACCACACAAATGCATGGGTCTAGACCACATTTTGGTCAAGTTTCGTGAAATTCTGAGAACGTTTAATACTAAGCTGTTTTGCAGGATTTTTTTAAAGCAAGTTCGTTTCCCTTTTACACTAACTTGTAGTTATTATTATGCTTATCAAATTTACCACACAAATGCATGGGACTAGACCTACGTTTGGTTCAAGTTTCATCGAATTGTGAGAACGTTCAAAATTTAGCTGTTTTGCACGGTTTTATTAAAGGAAGTTCGTTTCCCTTTTACACTGACTTGTAGTTATTATTACGCTTAGCAAATTTACCACACAAATGCATGGGTCAAGGCCTACGTTTGGTTCGAGTTTCATGGAATTTTGAGAACATTCAAAAGTTAGCTGTTTTACATGGTTTTAGTAAAGCAAGTTCGTTTCCCTTATAGACTAACTTTTATTTATTATTACGCTTTGCAAATTTATGACACAAACGAATGGGTGTAGACCAGCGTTTGGGTCAAGTTTCATGGAATTCTATGAACGTTCAATATTTAGCTGTTTTGCACGGTTTATTAAAGCAAGTTCGTATCCATTTTTACACTAACTTGTAATTATAATTACGCTTAGCAAATTTACCACACAAATGCATGGGTCTAGACCACATTTGGGTCAAGTTTCGTGGAATTCTGAGAACGTTTGATACTAAGCTGTTTTGCACGATTTTTTTAAAGCAAGTTCGTTTCCCTTTTACACTACTTGTAGTTATTATTATACTTATCAAATTTACCACACAAATGCATGGGACTAGACCAATGTTTGGGTCAAGTTTCATGGAATTCTATGAACGTTCAATATTTAGCTGTTTTGCACGGTTTATTAAAGCAAGTTCGTTTCCATTTTTACACTAACTTGTAATTATAATTACGCTTAGCAAATTTACCACACAAATGCATGGGTCTAGACCACATTTGGGTCAAGTTTCGTGGAATTCTGAGAACGTTTGATACTAAGCTGTTTTGCAGGATTTTTTTAAAGCAAGTTCGTTTCCCTTTTACACTAACTTGTAGTTATTATTATGCTTATCAAATTTACCACACAAATGCATGGGACTAGACCTACGTTTGGTTCAAGTTTCATCGAATTGTGAGAACGTTCAAAATTTAGCTGTTTTGCACGGTTTTATTAAAGAAAGTTCGTTTCCCTTTTACACTGACTTGTAGTTATTATCACGCTTAGCAAATTTACCACACAAATGCATGGGTCAAGGCCTACGTTTGGGAGTTTCGTGGAATTTTGAGAACATTCAAAAGTTAGCTGTTTTACATGGTTTTAGTAAAGCAAGTTCGTTTCCCTTATACACTAACTTTTATTTATTATTACGCTTTGCAAATTTACGACACAAACGAATGGGTGTAGACCAGCGTTTGGGTCAAGTTTCATGGAATTCTATGAACGTTCAATATTTAGCTGTTTTGCACGGTTTATTAAAGCAAGTTCGTTTCCATTTTTACACTAACTTGTAATTATAATTACGCTTAGCAAATTTACCACACAAATGCATGGGTCTAGACCACATTTGGGTCAAGTTTCGTGGAATTCTGAGAACGTTTAATACTAAGCTGTTTTGCAGGATTTTTTTAAAGCAAGTTCGTTTCCCTTTTACACTAACTTGTAGTTATTATTATGCTTATCAAATTTACCACACAAATGCATGGGACTAGACCTACGTTTGGTTCAAGTTTCATCGAATTGTGAGAACGTTCAAAATTTAGCTGTTTTGCACAGTTTTATTAAAGGATGTTCGTTTCCCTTTTACACTGACTTGTAGTTATTATTACGCTTAGCAAATTTACCACACAAATGCATGGGTCAAGGCCTACGTTTGGTTCGAGTTTCTTGGAATTTTGAGAACATTCAAAAGTTAGCTGTTTTACATGGTTTTAGTAAAGCAAGTTCGTTTCCCTTATAGACTAACTTTTATTTATTATTACGCTTTGCAAATTTATGACACAAACGAATGGGTGTAGACCAGCGTTTGGGTCAAGTTTCATGGAATTCTATGAACGTTCAATATTTAGCTGTTTTGCACGGTTTATTAAAACAAGTTCGTTTCCATTTTTACACTAACTTGTAATTATAATTACGCTTAGCAAATTTACTACACAAATACATGGGTCTAGACCACATTTGGGTCAAGTTTCGTGGAATTCTGAGAACGTTTAATACTAAGCTGTTTTGCAGGATTTTTTTAAAGCAAGTTCGTTTCCCTTTTACACTAACTTGTAGTTATTATTATGCTTATCAAATTTACCACACAAATGCATGGGACTAGACCTACGTTTGGTTCAAGTTTCATCGAATTGTGAGAACGTTCAAAATTTAGCTGTTTTGCATAGTTTTATTAAAGGAAGTTCGTTTCCCTTTTACACTGACTTGTAGTTATTATTACGCTTAGCAAATTTACCACACAAATGCATGGGTCAAGGCCTACGTTTGGTTCGAGTTTCGTGGAATTTTGAGAACATTCAAAAGTTAGCTGTTTTACATGGTTTTAGTAAAGCAAGTTCGTTTCCCTTATAAACTAACTTTTATTTATTATTACGCTTTGCAAATTTATGACACAAACGAATGGGTGTAGACCAGCGTTTGGGTCAAGTTTCATGGAATTCTATGAACGTTCAATATTTAGCTGTTTTGCACGGTTTATTAAAGCAAGTTCGTTTCCATTTTTACACTAACTTGTAATTATAATTACGCTTAGCAAATTTACCACACAAATGCATGGGTCTAGACCACATTTGGGTCAAGTTTCGTGGAATTCTGAGAACGTTTGATACTAAGCTGTTTTGCACGATTTTTTTAAAGCAAGTTCGTTTCCCTTTTACACTACTTGTAGTTATTATTATGCTTATCAAATTTACCACACAAATGCATGGGACTAGACCAACGTTTGGGTCAAGTTTCATGGAATTCTATGAACGTTCAATATTTAGCTGTTTTGCACGGTTTATTAAAGCAAGTTCGTTTCCATTTTTACACTAACTTGTAATTATAATTACGCTTAGCAAATTTACCACACAAATGCATGGGTCTAGACCACATTTGCGTCAAGTTTCGTGGAATTCTGAGAACGTTTGATACTAAGCTGTTTTGCAGGATTTTTTTAAAGCAAGTTCGTTTCCCTTTTACACTAACTTGTAGTTATTATTATGCTTATCAAATTTACCACACAAATGCATGGGACTAGACCTACGTTTGGTTCAAGTTTCATCGAATTGTGAGAACGTTCAAAATTTAGCTGTTTTGCACGGTTTTATTAAAGAAAGTTCGTTTCCCTTTTACACTGACTTGTAGTTATTATCACGCTTAGCAAATTTACCACACAAATGCATGGGTCAAGGCCTACGTTTGGTTCGAGTTTCGTGGAATTTTGAGAACATTCAAAAGTTAGCTGTTTTACATGGTTTTAGTAAAGCAAGTTCGTTTTCCTTATACACTAGCTTTTATTTATTATTACGCTTTGCAAATTTACGACACAAACGAATGGGTGTAGACCAGCGTTTGGGTCAAGTTTCATGGAATTCTATGAACGTTCAATATTTAGCTGTTTTGCACGGTTTATTAAAGCAAGTTCGTTTCCATTTTTACACTAACTTGTAATTATAATTACACTTAGCAAATTTACCACACAAATGCATGGGTCTAGACCACATTTTGGTCAAGTTTCGTGGAATTCTGAGAACGTTTAATACTAAGCTGTTTTGCAGGATTTTTTTAAAGCAAGTTCGTTTCCCTTTTACACTAACTTGTAGTTATTATTATGCTTATCAAATTTACCACACAAATGCATGGGACTAGACCTACGTTTGGTTCAAGTTTCATCGAATTGTGAGAACGTTCAAAATTTAGCTGTTTTGCACAGTTTTATTAAAGGAAGTTCGTTTCCCTTTTACACTGACTTGTAGTTATTATTACGCTTAGCAAATTTACCACACAAATGCATGGGTCAAGGCCTACGTTTGGTTCGAGTTTCGTGGAATTTTGAGAACATTCAAAAGTTAGTTGTTTTACATGGTTTTAGTAAAGCAAGTTCGTTTCCCTTATAGACTAACTTTTATTTATTATTACGCTTTGCAAATTTATGACACAAACGAATGGGTGTAGTCCAGCGTTTGGGTCAAGTTTCATGGAATTCTATGAACGTTCAATATTTAGCTGTTTTGCACGGTTTATTAAAGCAAGTTCGTTTCCATTTTTACACTAACTTGTAATTATAATTACGCTTAGCAAATTTACCACACAAATGCATGGGTCTAGACCACATTTGGGTCAAGTTTCGTGGAATTCTGAGAACGTTTGATACTAAGCTGTTTTGCACGATTTTTTTAAAGCAAGTTCGTTTCCCTTTTACACTACTTGTAGTTATTATTATGCTTATCAAATTTACCACACAAATGCATGGGACTAGACCAATGTTTGGGTCAAGTTTCATGGAATTCTATGAACGTTCAATATTTAGCTGTTTTGCACGGTTTATTAAAGCAAGTTCGTTTCTATTTTTACACTAACTTGTAATTATAATTACGCTTAGCAAATTTACCACACAAATGCATGGGTCTAGACCACATTTGGGTCAAGTTTCGTGGAATTCTGAGAACGTTTGATACTAAGCTGTTTTGCAGGATTTTTTTAAAGCAAGTTCGTTTCCCTTTTACACTAACTTGTAGTTATTATTATGCTTATCAAATTTACCACACAAATGCATGGGACTAGACCTACGTTTGGTTCAAGTTTCATCGAATTGTGAGAACGTTCAAAATTTAGCTGTTTTGCACGGTTTTATTAAAGAAAGTTCGTTTCCCTTTTACACTGACTTGTAGTTATTATCACGCTTAGCAAATTTACCACACAAATGCATGGGTCAAGGCCTACGTTTGGTTCGAGTTTCGTGGAATTTTGAGAACATTCAAAAGTTAGCTGTTTTACATGGTTTTAGTAAAGCAAGTTCGTTTCCCTTATACACTAGCTTTTATTTATTATTACGCTTTGCAAATTTACGACACAAACGAATGGGTGTAGACCAGCGTTTGGGTCAAGTTTCATGGAATTCTATGAACGTTCAATATTTAGCTGTTTTGCACGGTTTATTAAAGCAAGTTCGTTTCCATTTTTACACTAACTTGTAATTATAATTACGCTTAGCAAATTTACCACACAAATGCATGGGTCTAGACCACATTTTGGTCAAGTTTCGTGGAATTCTGAGAACGTTTAATACTAAGCTGTTTTGCAGGATTTTTTTAAATAAAGTTCGTTTCCCTTTTACACTGACTTGTAGTTATTATCACGCTTAGCAAATTTACCACACAAATGCATGGGTCAAGGCCTACGTTTGGTTCGAGTTTCGTGGAATTTTGAGAACATTCAAAAGTTAGCTGTTTTACATGGTTTTAGTAAAGCAAGTTCGTTTCCCTTATACACTAGCTTTTATTTATTATTACGCTTTGCAAATTTACGACACAAACGAATGGGTGTAGACCAGCGTTTGGGTCAAGTTTCATGGAATTCTATGAACGTTCAATATTTAGCTGTTTTGCACGGTTTATTAAAGCAAGTTCGTTTCCATTTTTACACTAACTTGTAATTATAATTACGCTTAGCAAATTTACCACACAAATGCATGGGTCTAGACCACATTTTGGTCAAGTTTCGTGGAATTCTGAGAACGTTTAATACTAAGCTGTTTTGCAGGATTTTTTTAAAGCAAGTTCGTTTCCCTTTTACACTAACTTGTAGTTATTATTATGCTTATCAAATTTACCACACAAATGCATGGGACTAGACCTACGTTTGGTTCAAGTTTCATCGAATTGTGAGAACGTTCAAAATTTAGCTGTTTTGCACGGTTTTATTAAAGGAAGTTCGTTTCCCTTTTACACTGACTTGTAGTTATTATTACGCTTAGCAAATTTACCACACAAATGCATGGGTCAAGGCCTACGTTTGGTTCGAGTTTCATGGAATTTTGAGAACATTCAAAAGTTAGCTGTTTTACATGGTTTTAGTAAAGCAAGTTCGTTTCCCTTATAGACTAACTTTTATTTATTATTACGCTTTGCAAATTTATGACACAAACGAATGGGTGTAGACCAGCGTTTGGGTCAAGTTTCATGGAATTCTATGAACGTTCAATATTTAGCTGTTTTGCACGGTTTATTAAAGCAAGTTCGTATCCATTTTTACACTAACTTGTAATTATAATTACGCTTAGCAAATTTACCACACAAATGCATGGGTCTAGACCACATTTGGGTCAAGTTTCGTGGAATTCTGAGAACGTTTGATACTAAGCTGTTTTGCACGATTTTTTTAAAGCAAGTTCGTTTCCCTTTTACACTACTTGTAGTTATTATTATGCTTATCAAATTTACCACACAAATGCATGGGACTAGACCAATGTTTGGGTCAAGTTTCATGGAATTCTATGAACGTTCAATATTTAGCTGTTTTGCACGGTTTATTAAAGCAAGTTCGTTTCCATTTTTACACTAACTTGTAATTATAATTACGCTTAGCAAATTTACCACACAAATGCATGGGTCTAGACCACATTTGGGTCAAGTTTCGTGGAATTCTGAGAACGTTTGATACTAAGCTGTTTTGCAGGATTTTTTTAAAGCAAGTTCGTTTCCCTTTTACACTAACTTGTAGTTATTATTATGCTTATCAAATTTACCACACAAATGCATGGGACTAGACCTACGTTTGGTTCAAGTTTCATCGAATTGTGAGAACGTTCAAAATTTAGCTGTTTTGCACGGTTTTATTAAAGAAAGTTCGTTTCCCTTTTACACTGACTTGTAGTTATTATCACGCTTAGCAAATTTACCACACAAATGCATGGGTCAAGGCTTACGTTTGGTTCGAGTTTCGTGGAATTTTGAGAACATTCAAAAGTTAGCTGTTTTACATGGTTTTAGTAAAGCAAGTTCGTTTCCCTTATACACTAGCTTTTATTTATTATTACGCTTTGCAAATTTACGACACAAACGAATGGGTGTAGACCAGCGTTTGGGTCAAGTTTCATGGAATTCTATGAACGTTCAATATTTAGCTGTTTTGCACGGTTTATTAAAGCAAGTTCGTTTCCATTTTTACACTAACTTGTAATTATAATTACGCTTAGCAAATTTACCACACAAATGCATGGGTCTAGACCACATTTTGGTCAAGTTTCGTGGAATTCTGAGAACGTTTAATACTAAGCTGTTTTGCAGGATTTTTTTAAAGCAAGTTCGTTTCCCTTTTACACTAACTTGTAGTTATTATTATGCTTATCAAATTTACCACACAAATGCATGGGACTAGACCTACGTTTGGTTCAAGTTTCATCGAATTGTGAGAACGTTCAAAATTTAGCTGTTTTGCACGGTTTTATTAAAGAAAGTTCGTTTCCCTTTTACACTGACTTGTAGTTATTATCACGCTTAGCAAATTTACCACACAAATGCATGGGTCAAGGCCTACGTTTGGTTCGAGTTTCGTGGAATTTTGAGAACATTCAAAAGTTAGCTGTTTTACATGGTTTTAGTAAAGCAAGTTCGTTTCCCTTATAGACTAACTTTTATTTATTATTACGCTTTGCAAATTTATGACACAAACGAATGGGTGTAGTCCAGCGTTTGAGTCAAGTTTCATGGAATTCTATGAACGTTCAATATTTAGCTGTTTTGCACGGTTTATTAAAGCAAGTTCGTTTCCATTTTTACACTAACTTGTAATTATAATTACGCTTAGCAAATTTACCATACAAATGCATGGGTCTAGACCACATTTGGGTCAATTTTCGTGGAATTCTGAGAACGTTTGATACTAAGCTGTTTTGCACGATTTTTTTAAAGCAAGTTCGTTTCCCTTTTACACTACTTGTAGTTATTATTATGCTTATCAAATTTACCACACAAATGCATGGGACTAGACCAATGTTTGGGTCAAGTTTCATGGAATTCTATGAACGTTCAATATTTAGCTGTTTTGCACGGTTTATTAAAGCAAGTTCGTTTCCATTTTTACACTAACTTGTAATTATAATTACGCTTAGCAAATTTACCACACAAATGCATGGGTCTAGACCACATTTGGGTCAAGTTTCGTGGAATTCTGAGAACGTTTGATACTAAGCTGTTTTGCAGGATTTTTTTAAAGCAAGTTCGTTTCCCTTTTACACTAACTTGTAGTTATTATTATGCTTATCAAATTTACCACACAAATGCATGGGACTAGACCTACGTTTGGTTCAAGTTTCATCGAATTGTGAGAACGTTCAAAATTTAGCTGTTTTGCACGGTTTTATTAAAGAAAGTTCGTTTCCCTTTTACACTGACTTGTAGTTATTATCACGCTTAGCAAATTTACCACACAAATGCATGGGTCAAGGCCTACGTTTGGTTCGAGTTTCGTGGAATTTTGAGAACATTCAAAAGTTAGCTGTTTTACATGGTTTTAGTAAAGCAAGTTCGTTTCCCTTATACACTAGCTTTTATTTATTATTACGCTTTGCAAATTTACGACACAAACGAATGGGTGTAGACCAGCGTTTGGGTCAAGTTTCATGGAATTCTATGAACGTTCAATATTTAGCTGTTTTGCACGGTTTATTAAAGCAAGTTCGTTTCCATTTTTACACTAACTTGTAATTATAATTACGCTTAGCAAATTTACCACACAAATGCATGGCTCTAGACCACATTTTGGTCAAGTTTCGTGGAATTCTGAGAACGTTTAATACTAAGCTGTTTTGCAGGATTTTTTTAAAGAAAGTTCGTTTCCCTTTTACACTGACTTGTAGTTATTATCACGCTTAGCAAATTTACCACACAAATGCATGGGTCAAGGCCTACGTTTGGTTCGAGTTTCGTGGAATTTTGAGAACATTCAAAAGTTAGCTGTTTTACATGGTTTTAGTAAAGCAAGTTCGTTTCCCTTATACACTAGCTTTTATTTATTATTACGCTTTGCAAATTTACGACACAAACGAATGGGTGTAGACCAGCGTTTGGGTCAAGTTTCATGGAATTCTATGAACGTTCAATATTTAGCTGTTTTGCACGGTTTATTAAAGCAAGTTCGTTTCCGTTTTTACACTAACTTGTAATTATAATTACGCTTAGCAAATTTACCACACAAATGCATGGGTCTAGACCACATTTTGGTCAAGTTTCGTGGAATTCTGAGAACGTTTAATACTAAGCTGTTTTGCAGGATTTTTTTAAAGCAAGTTCGTTTCCCTTTTACACTAACTTGTAGTTATTATTATGCTTATCAAATTTACCACACAAATGCATGGGACTAGACCTACGTTTGGTTCAAGTTTCATCGAATTGTGAGAACGTTCAAAATTTAGCTGTTTTGCACGGTTTTATTAAAGGAAGTTCGTTTCCCTTTTACACTGACTTGTAGTTATTATTACGCTTAGCAAATTTACCACACAAATGCATGGGTCAAGGCCTACGTTTGGTTCGAGTTTCATGGAATTTTGAGAACATTCAAAAGTTAGCTGTTTTACATGGTTTTAGTAAAGCAAGTTCGTTTCCCTTATAGACTAACTTTTATTTATTATTACGCTTTGCAAATTTATGACACAAACGAATGGGTGTAGACCAGCGTTTGGGTCAAGTTTCATGGAATTCTATGAACGTTCAATATTTAGCTGTTTTGCACGGTTTATTAAAGCAAGTTCGTTTCCATTTTTACACTAACTTGTAATTATAATTACGCTTAGCAAATTTACCACACAAATGCATGGCTCTAGACCACATTTTGGTCAAGTTTCGTGGAATTCTGAGAACGTTTAATACTAAGCTGTTTTGCAGGATTTTTTTAAAGAAAGTTCGTTTCCCTTTTACACTGACTTGTAGTTATTATCACGCTTAGCAAATTTACCACACAAATGCATGGGTCAAGGCCTACGTTTGGTTCGAGTTTCGTGGAATTTTGAGAACATTCAAAAGTTAGCTGTTTTACATGGTTTTAGTAAAGCAAGTTCGTTTCCCTTATACACTAGCTTTTATTTATTATTACGCTTTGCAAATTTACGACACAAACGAATGGGTGTAGACCAGCGTTTGGGTCAAGTTTCATGGAATTCTATGAACGTTCAATATTTAGCTGTTTTGCACGGTTTATTAAAGCAAGTTCGTTTCCGTTTTTACACTAACTTGTAATTATAATTACGCTTAGCAAATTTACCACACAAATGCATGGGTCTAGACCACATTTTGGTCAAGTTTCGTGGAATTCTGAGAACGTTTAATACTAAGCTGTTTTGCAGGATTTTTTTAAAGCAAGTTCGTTTCCCTTTTACACTAACTTGTAGTTATTATTATGCTTATCAAATTTACCACACAAATGCATGGGACTAGACCTACGTTTGGTTCAAGTTTCATCGAATTGTGAGAACGTTCAAAATTTAGCTGTTTTGCACGGTTTTATTAAAGGAAGTTCGTTTCCCTTTTACACTGACTTGTAGTTATTATTACGCTTAGCAAATTTACCACACAAATGCATGGGTCAAGGCCTACGTTTGGTTCGAGTTTCATGGAATTTTGAGAACATTCAAAAGTTAGCTGTTTTACATGGTTTTAGTAAAGCAAGTTCGTTTCCCTTATAGACTAACTTTTATTTATTATTACGCTTTGCAAATTTATGACACAAACGAATGGGTGTAGACCAGCGTTTGGGTCAAGTTTCATGGAATTCTATGAACGTTCAATATTTAGCTGTTTTGCACGGTTTATTAAAGCAAGTTCGTATCCATTTTTACACTAACTTGTAATTATAATTACGCTTAGCAAATTTACCACACAAATGCATGGGTCTAGACCACATTTGGGTCAAGTTTCGTGGAATTCTGAGAACGTTTGATACTAAGCTGTTTTGCACGATTTTTTTAAAGCAAGTTCGTTTCCCTTTTACACTACTTGTAGTTATTATTATGCTTATCAAATTTACCACACAAATGCATGGGACTAGACCAATGTTTGGGTCAAGTTTCATGGAATTCTATGAACGTTCAATATTTAGCTGTTTTGCACGGTTTATTAAAGCAAGTTCGTTTCCATTTTTACACTAACTTGTAATTATAATTACGCTTAGCAAATTTACCACACAAATGCATGGGTCTAGACCACATTTGGGTCAAGTTTCGTGGAATTCTGAGAACGTTTGATACTAAGCTGTTTTGCAGGATTTTTTTAAAGCAAGTTCGTTTCCCTTTTACACTAACTTGTAGTTATTATTATGCTTATCAAATTTACCACACAAATGCATGGGACTAGACCTACGTTTGGTTCAAGTTTCATCGAATTGTGAGAACGTTCAAAATTTAGCTGTTTTGCACGGTTTTATTAAAGAAAGTTCGTTTCCCTTTTACACTGACTTGTAGTTATTATCACGCTTAGCAAATTTACCACACAAATGCATGGGTCAAGGCCTACGTTTGGTTCGAGTTTCGTGGAATTTTGAGAACATTCAAAAGTTAGCTGTTTTACATGGTTTTAGTAAAGCAAGTTCGTTTCCCTTATAGACTAACTTTTATTTATTATTACGCTTTGCAAATTTATGACACAAACGAATGGGTGTAGACCAGCGTTTGGGTCAAGTTTCATGGAATTCTATGAACGTTCAATATTTAGCTGTTTTGCACGGTTTATTAAAGCAAGTTCGTATCCATTTTTACACTAACTTGTAATTATAATTACGCTTAGCAAATTTACCACACAAATGCATGGGTCTAGACCACATTTGGGTCAAGTTTCGTGGAATTCTGAGAACGTTTGATACTAAGCTGTTTTGCACGATTTTTTTAAAGCAAGTTCGTTTCCCTTTTACACTACTTGTAGTTATTATTATGCTTATCAAATTTACCACACAAATGCATGGGACTAGACCAATGTTTGGGTCAAGTTTCATGGAATTCTATGAACGTTCAATATTTAGCTGTTTTGCACGGTTTATTAAAGCAAGTTCGTTTCCATTTTTACACTAACTTGTAATTATAATTACGCTTAGCAAATTTACCACACAAATGCATGGGTCTAGACCACATTTGGGTCAAGTTTCGTGGAATTCTGAGAACGTTTGATACTAAGCTGTTTTGCAGGATTTTTTTAAAGCAAGTTCGTTTCCCTTTTACACTAACTTGTAGTTATTATTATGCTTATCAAATTTACCACACAAATGCATGGGACTAGACCTACGTTTGGTTCAAGTTTCATCGAATTATGAGAACGTTCAAAATTTAGCTGTTTTGCACGGTTTTATTAAAGAAAGTTCGTTTCCCTTTTACACTGACTTGTAGTTATTATCACGCTTAGCAAATTTACCACACAAATGCATGGGTCAAGGCTTACGTTTGGTTCGAGTTTCGTGGAATTTTGAGAACATTCAAAAGTTAGCTGTTTTACATGGTTTTAGTAAAGCAAGTTCGTTTCCCTTATAGACTAACTTTTATTTATTATTACGCTTTGCAAATTTATGACACAAACGAATGGGTGTAGACCAGCGTTTGGGTCAAGTTTCATGGAATTCTATGAACGTTCAATATTTAGCTGTTTTGCACGGTTTATTAAAGCAAGTTCGTATCCATTTTTACACTAACTTGTAATTATAATTACGCTTAGCAAATTTACCACACAAATGCATGGGTCTAGACCACATTTGGGTCAAGTTTCGTGGAATTCTGAGAACGTTTGATACTAAGCTGTTTTGCACGATTTTTTTAAAGCAAGTTCGTTTCCCTTTTACACTACTTGTAGTTATTATTATGCTTATCAAATTTACCACACAAATGCATGGGACTAGACCAATGTTTGGGTCAAGTTTCATGGAATTCTATGAACGTTCAATATTTAGCTGTTTTGCACGGTTTATTAAAGCAAGTTCGTATCCATTTTTACACTAACTTGTAATTATAATTACGCTTAGCAAATTTACCACACAAATGCATGGGTCTAGACCACATTTGGGTCAAGTTTCGTGGAATTCTAAGAACGTTTGATACTAAGCTGTTTTGCACGATTTTTTTAAAGCAAGTTCGTTTCCCTTTTACACTACTTGTAGTTATTATTATGCTTATCAAATTTACCACACAAATGCATGGGACTAGACCAATGTTTGGGTCAAGTTTCATGGAATTCTATGAACGTTCAATATTTAGCTGTTTTGCACGGTTTATTAAAGCAAGTTCGTTTCCATTTTTACACTAACTTGTAATTATAATTACGCTTAGCAAATTTACCACACAAATGCATGGGTCTAGACCACATTTGGGTCAAGTTTCGTGGAATTCTGAGAACGTTTGATACTAAGCTGTTTTGCAGGATTTTTTTAAAGCAAGTTCGTTTCCCTTTTACACTAACTTGTAGTTATTATTATGCTTATCAAATTTACCACACAAATGCATGGGACTAGACCTACGTTTGGTTCAAGTTTCATCGAATTGTGAGAACGTTCAAAATTTAGCTGTTTTGCACGGTTTTATTAAAGAAAGTTCGTTTCCCTTTTACACTGACTTGTAGTTATTATCACGCTTAGCAAATTTACCACACAAATGCATGGGTCAAGGCTTACGTTTGGTTCGAGTTTCGTGGAATTTTGAGAACATTCAAAAGTTAGCTGTTTTACATGGTTTTAGTAAAGCAAGTTCGTTTCCCTTATAGACTAACTTTTATTTATTATTACGCTTTGCAAATTTATGACACAAACGAATGGGTGTAGACCAGCGTTTGGGTCAAGTTTCATGGAATTCTATGAACGTTCAATATTTAGCTGTTTTGCACGGTTTATTAAAGCAAGTTCGTATCCATTTTTACACTAACTTGTAATTATAATTACGCTTAGCAAATTTACCACACAAATGCATGGGTCTAGACCACATTTGGGTCAAGTTTCGTGGAATTCTGAGAACGTTTGATACTAAGCTGTTTTGCACGATTTTTTTAAAGCAAGTTCGTTTCCCTTTTACACTACTTGTAGTTATTATTATGCTTATCAAATTTACCACACAAATGCATGGGACTAGACCAATGTTTGGGTCAAGTTTCATGGAATTCTATGAACGTTCAATATTTAGCTGTTTTGCACGGTTTATTAAAGCAAGTTCGTTTCCATTTTTACACTAACTTGTAATTATAATTACGCTTAGCAAATTTACCACACAAATGCATGGGTCTAGACCACATTTGGGTCAAGTTTCGTGGAATTCTGAGAACGTTTGATACTAAGCTGTTTTGCAGGATTTTTTTAAAGCAAGTTCGTTTCCCTTTTACACTAACTTGTAGTTATTATTATGCTTATCAAATTTACCACACAAATGCATGGGACTAGACCTACGTTTGGTTCAAGTTTCATCGAATTGTGAGAACGTTCAAAATTTAGCTGTTTTGCACGGTTTTATTAAAGAAAGTTCGTTTCCCTTTTACACTGACTTGTAGTTATTATCACGCTTAGCAAATTTACCACACAAATGCATGGGTCAAGGCCTACGTTTGGTTCGAGTTTCGTGGAATTTTGAGAACATTCAAAAGTTAGCTGTTTTACATGGTTTTAGTAAAGCAAGTTCGTTTCCCTTATACACTAGCTTTTATTTATTATTACGCTTTGCAAATTTACGACACAAACGAATGGGTGTAGACCAGCGTTTGGGTCAAGTTTCATGGAATTCTATGAACGTTCAATATTTAGCTGTTTTGCACGGTTTATTAAAGCAAGTTCGTTTCCATTTTTACACTAACTTGTAATTATAATTACGCTTAGCAAATTTACCACACAAATGCATGGCTCTAGACCACATTTTGGTCAAGTTTCGTGGAATTCTGAGAACGTTTAATACTAAGCTGTTTTGCAGGATTTTTTTAAAGAAAGTTCGTTTCCCTTTTACACTGACTTGTAGTTATTATCACGCTTAGCAAATTTACCACACAAATGCATGGGTCAAGGCCTACGTTTGGTTCGAGTTTCGTGGAATTTTGAGAACATTCAAAAGTTAGCTGTTTTACATGGTTTTAGTAAAGCAAGTTCGTTTCCCTTATACACTAGCTTTTATTTATTATTACGCTTTGCAAATTTACGACACAAACGAATGGGTGTAGACCAGCGTTTGGGTCAAGTTTCATGGAATTCTATGAACGTTCAATATTTAGCTGTTTTGCACGGTTTATTAAAGCAAGTTCGTTTCCGTTTTTACACTAACTTGTAATTATAATTACGCTTAGCAAATTTACCACACAAATGCATGGGTCTAGACCACATTTTGGTCAAGTTTCGTGGAATTCTGAGAACGTTTAATACTAAGCTGTTTTGCAGGATTTTTTTAAAGCAAGTTCGTTTCCCTTTTACACTAACTTGTAGTTATTATTATGCTTATCAAATTTACCACACAAATGCATGGGACTAGACCTACGTTTGGTTCAAGTTTCATCGAATTGTGAGAACGTTCAAAATTTAGCTGTTTTGCACGGTTTTATTAAAGGAAGTTCGTTTCCCTTTTACACTGACTTGTAGTTATTATTACGCTTAGCAAATTTACCACACAAATGCATGGGTCAAGGCCTACGTTTGGTTCGAGTTTCATGGAATTTTGAGAACATTCAAAAGTTAGCTGTTTTACATGGTTTTAGTAAAGCAAGTTCGTTTCCCTTATAGACTAACTTTTATTTATTATTACGCTTTGCAAATTTATGACACAAACGAATGGGTGTAGACCAGCGTTTGGGTCAAGTTTCATGGAATTCTATGAACGTTCAATATTTAGCTGTTTTGCACGGTTTATTAAAGCAAGTTCGTTTCCATTTTTACACTAACTTGTAATTATAATTACGCTTAGCAAATTTACCACACAAATGCATGGCTCTAGACCACATTTTGGTCAAGTTTCGTGGAATTCTGAGAACGTTTAATACTAAGCTGTTTTGCAGGATTTTTTTAAAGAAAGTTCGTTTCCCTTTTACACTGACTTGTAGTTATTATCACGCTTAGCAAATTTACCACACAAATGCATGGGTCAAGGCCTACGTTTGGTTCGAGTTTCGTGGAATTTTGAGAACATTCAAAAGTTAGCTGTTTTACATGGTTTTAGTAAAGCAAGTTCGTTTCCCTTATACACTAGCTTTTATTTATTATTACGCTTTGCAAATTTACGACACAAACGAATGGGTGTAGACCAGCGTTTGGGTCAAGTTTCATGGAATTCTATGAACGTTCAATATTTAGCTGTTTTGCACGGTTTATTAAAGCAAGTTCGTTTCCGTTTTTACACTAACTTGTAATTATAATTACGCTTAGCAAATTTACCACACAAATGCATGGGTCTAGACCACATTTTGGTCAAGTTTCGTGGAATTCTGAGAACGTTTAATACTAAGCTGTTTTGCAGGATTTTTTTAAAGCAAGTTCGTTTCCCTTTTACACTAACTTGTAGTTATTATTATGCTTATCAAATTTACCACACAAATGCATGGGACTAGACCTACGTTTGGTTCAAGTTTCATCGAATTGTGAGAACGTTCAAAATTTAGCTGTTTTGCACGGTTTTATTAAAGGAAGTTCGTTTCCCTTTTACACTGACTTGTAGTTATTATTACGCTTAGCAAATTTACCACACAAATGCATGGGTCAAGGCCTACGTTTGGTTCGAGTTTCATGGAATTTTGAGAACATTCAAAAGTTAGCTGTTTTACATGGTTTTAGTAAAGCAAGTTCGTTTCCCTTATAGACTAACTTTTATTTATTATTACGCTTTGCAAATTTATGACACAAACGAATGGGTGTAGACCAGCGTTTGGGTCAAGTTTCATGGAATTCTATGAACGTTCAATATTTAGCTGTTTTGCACGGTTTATTAAAGCAAGTTCGTATCCATTTTTACACTAACTTGTAATTATAATTACGCTTAGCAAATTTACCACACAAATGCATTGGTCTAGACCACATTTGGGTCAAGTTTCGTGGAATTCATAGAACGTTTGATACTAAGCTGTTTTGCACGATTTTTTTAAAGCAAGTTCGTTTCCCTTTTACACTACATGTAGTTATTATTATGCTTATCAAATTTACCACACAAATGCATGGGACTAGACCAATGTTTGGGTCAAGTTTCATGGAATTCTATGAACGTTCAATATTTAGCTGTTTTGCACGGTTTATTAAAGCAAGTTCGTTTCCATTTTTACACTAACTTGTAATTATAATTACGCTTAGCAAATTTACCACACAAATGCATGGGTCTAGACCACATTTGGGTCAAGTTTCGTGGAATTCTGAGAACGTTTGATACTAAGCTGTTTTGCAGGATTTTTTTAAAGCAAGTTCGTTTCCCTTTTACACTAACTTGTAGTTATTATTATGCTTATCAAATTTACCACACAAATGCATGGGACTAGACCTACGTTTGGTTCAAGTTTCATCGAATTGTGAGAACGTTCAAAATTTAGCTGTTTTGCACGGTTTTATTAAAGAAAGTTCGTTTCCCTTTTACACTGACTTGTAGTTATTATCACGCTTAGCAAATTTACCACACAAATGCATGGGTCAAGGCCTACGTTTGGTTCGAGTTTCGTGGAATTTTGAGAACATTCAAAAGTTAGCTGTTTTACATGGTTTTAGTAAAGCAAGTTCGTTTCCCTTATACACTAGCTTTTATTTATTATTACGCTTTGCAAATTTACGACACAAACGAATGGGTGTAGACCAGCGTTTGGGTCAAGTTTCATGGAATTCTATGAACGTTCAATATTTAGCTGTTTTGCACGGTTTATTAAAGCAAGTTCGTTTCCATTTTTACACTAACTTGTAATTATAATTACGCTTAGCAAATTTACCACACAAATGCATGGGTCTAGACCACATTTTGGTCAAGTTTCGTGGAATTCTGAGAACGTTTAATACTAAGCTGTTTTGCAGGATTTTTTTAAAGCAAGTTCGTTTCCCTTTTACACTAACTTGTAGTTATTATTATGCTTATCAAATTTACCACACAAATGCATGGGACTAGACCTACGTTTGGTTCAAGTTTCATCGAATTGTGAGAACGTTCAAAATTTAGCTGTTTTGCACAGTTTTATTAAAGGAAGTTCGTTTTCCTTTTACACTGACTTGTAGTTATTATTACGCTTAGCAAATTTACCACACAAATGCATGGGTCAAGGCCTACGTTTGGTTCGAGTTTCGTGGAATTTTGAGAACATTCAAAAGTTAGCTGTTTTACATGGTTTTAGTAAAGCAAGTTCGTTTCCCTTATAGACTAACTTTTATTTATTATTACGCTTTGCAAATTTATGACACAAACGAATGGGTGTAGTCCAGCGTTTGGGTCAAGTTTCATGGAATTCTATGAACGTTCAATATTTAGCTGTTTTGCACGGTTTATTAAAGCAAGTTCGTTTCCATTTTTACACTAACTTGTAATTATAATTACGCTTAGCAAATTTACCACACAAATGCATGGGTCTAGACCACATTTGGGTCAAGTTTCGTGCAATTCTGAGAACGTTTGATACTAAGCTGTTTTGCACGATTTTTTTAAAGCAAGTTCGTTTCCCTTTTACACTACTTGTAGTTATTATTATGCTTATCAAATTTACCACACAAATGCATGGGACTAGACCAATGTTTGGGTCAAGTTTCATGGAATTCTATGAACGTTCAATATTTAGCTGTTTTGCACGGTTTATTAAAGCAAGTTCGTTTCCATTTTTACACTAACTTGTAATTATAATTACGCTTAGCAAATTTACCACACAAATGCATGGGTCTAGACCACATTTGGGTCAAGTTTCGGGGAATTCTGAGAACGTTTGATACTAAGCTGTTTTGCAGGATTTTTTTAAAGCAAGTTCGTTTCCCTTTTACACTAACTTGTAGTTATTATTATGCTTATCAAATTTACCACACAAATGCATGGGACTAGACCTACGTTTGGTTCAAGTTTCATCGAATTGTGAGAACGTTCAAAATTTAGCTGTTTTGCACGGTTTTATTAAAGAAAGTTCGTTTCCCTTTTACACTGACTTGTAGTTATTATCACGCTTAGCAAATTTACCACACAAATGCATGGGTCAAGGCCTACGTTTGGTTCGAGTTTCGTGGAATTTTGAGAACATTCAAAAGTTAGCTGTTTTACATGGTTTTAGTAAAGCAAGTTCGTTTCCCTTATACACTAGCTTTTATTTATTATTACGCTTTGCAAATTTACGACACAAACGAATGGGTGTAGACCAGCGTTTGGGTCAAGTTTCATGGAATTCTATGAACGTTCAATATTTAGCTGTTTTGCACGGTTTATTAAAGCAAGTTCGTTTCCATTTTTACACTAACTTGTAATTATAATTACGCTTAGCAAATTTACCACACAAATGCATGGGTCTAGACCACATTTTGGTCAAGTTTCGTGGAATTCTGAGAACGTTTAATACTAAGCTGTTTTGCAGGATTTTTTTAAAGCAAGTTCGTTTCCCTTTTACACTAACTTGTAGTTATTATTATGTTTATCAAATTTACCACACAAATGCATGGGACTAGACCTACGTTTGGTTCAAGTTTCATCGAATTGTGAGAACGTTCAAAATTTAGCTGTTTTGCACGGTTTTATTAAAGAAAGTTCGTTTCCCTTTTACACTGACTTGTAGTTATTATCACGCTTAGCAAATTTACCACACAAATGCATGGGTCAAGGCCTACGTTTGGTTCGAGTTTCGTGGAATTTTGAGAACATTCAAAAGTTAGCTGTTTTACATGGTTTTAGTAAAGCAAGTTCGTTTCCCTTATAGACTAACTTTTATTTATTATTACGCTTTGCAAATTTATGACACAAACGAATGGGTGTAGTCCAGCGTTTGGGTCAAGTTTCATGGAATTCTATGAACGTTCAATATTTAGCTGTTTTGCACGGTTTATTAAAGCAAGTTCGTTTCCATTTTTACACTAACTTGTAATTATAATTACGCTTAGCAAATTTACCATACAAATGCATGGGTCTAGACCACATTTGGGTCAATTTTCGTGGAATTCTGAGAACGTTTGATACTAAGCTGTTTTGCACGATTTTTTTAAAGCAAGTTCGTTTCCCTTTTACACTACTTGTAGTTATTATTATGCTTATCAAATTTACCACACAAATGCATGGGACTAGACCAATGTTTGGGTCAAGTTTCATGGAATTCTATGAACGTTCAATATTTAGCTGTTTTGCACGGTTTATTAAAGCAAGTTCGTTTCCATTTTTACACTAACTTGTAATTATAATTACGCTTAGCAAATTTACCACACAAATGCATGGGTCTAGACCACATTTGGGTCAAGTTTCGTGGAATTCTGAGAACGTTTGATACTAAGCTGTTTTGCAGGATTTTTTTAAAGCAAGTTCGTTTCCCTTTTACACTAACTTGTAGTTATTATTATGCTTATCAAATTTACCACACAAATGCATGGGACTAGACCTACGTTTGGTTCAAGTTTCATCGAATTGTGAGAACGTTCAAAATTTAGCTGTTTTGCACGGTTTTATTAAAGAAAGTTCGTTTCCCTTTTACACTGACTTGTAGTTATTATCACGCTTAGCAAATTTACCACACAAATGCATGGGTCAAGGCCTACGTTTGGTTCGAGTTTCGTGGAATTTTGAGAACATTCAAAAGTTAGCTGTTTTACATGGTTTTAGTAAAGCAAGTTCGTTTCCCTTATACACTAGCTTTTATTTATTATTACGCTTTGCAAATTTACGACACAAACGAATGGGTGTAGACCAGCGTTTGGGTCAAGTTTCATGGAATTCTATGAACGTTCAATATTTAGCTGTTTTGCACGGTTTATTAAAGCAAGTTCGTTTCCATTTTTACACTAACTTGTAATTATAATTACGCTTAGCAAATTTACCACACAAATGCATGGCTCTAGACCACATTTTGGTCAAGTTTCGTGGAATTCTGAGAACGTTTAATACTAAGCTGTTTTGCAGGATTTTTTTAAAGAAAGTTCGTTTCCCTTTTACACTGACTTGTAGTTATTATCACGCTTAGCAAATTTACCACACAAATGCATGGGTCAAGGCCTACGTTTGGTTCGAGTTTCGTGGAATTTTGAGAACATTCAAAAGTTAGCTGTTTTACATGGTTTTAGTAAAGCAAGTTCGTTTCCCTTATACACTAGCTTTTATTTATTATTACGCTTTGCAAATTTACGACACAAACGAATGGGTGTAGACCAGCGTTTGGGTCAAGTTTCATGGAATTCTATGAACGTTCAATATTTAGCTGTTTTGCACGGTTTATTAAAGCAAGTTCGTTTCCGTTTTTACACTAACTTGTAATTATAATTACGCTTAACAAATTTACCACACAAATGCATGGGTCTAGACCACATTTTGGTCAAGTTTCGTGGAATTCTGAGAACGTTTAATACTAAGCTGTTTTGCAGGATTTTTTTAAAGCAAGTTCGTTTCCCTTTTACACTAACTTGTAGTTATTATTATGCTTATCAAATTTACCACACAAATGCATGGGACTAGACCTACGTTTGGTTCAAGTTTCATCGAATTGTGAGAACGTTCAAAATTTAGCTGTTTTGCACGGTTTTATTAAAGGAAGTTCGTTTCCCTTTTACACTGACTTGTAGTTATTATTACGCTTAGCAAATTTACCACACAAATGCATGGGTCAAGGCCTACGTTTGGTTCGAGTTTCATGGAATTTTGAGAACATTCAAAAGTTAGCTGTTTTACATGGTTTTAGTAAAGCAAGTTCGTTTCCCTTATAGACTAACTTTTATTTATTATTACGCTTTGCAAATTTATGACACAAACGAATGGGTGTAGACCAGCGTTTGGGTCAAGTTTCATGGAATTCTATGAACGTTCAATATTTAGCTGTTTTGCACGGTTTATTAAAGCAAGTTCGTTTCCATTTTTACACTAACTTGTAATTATAATTACGCTTAGCAAATTTACCACACAAATGCATGGCTCTAGACCACATTTTGGTCAAGTTTCGTGGAATTCTGAGAACGTTTAATACTAAGCTGTTTTGCAGGATTTTTTTAAAGAAAGTTCGTTTCCCTTTTACACTGACTTGTAGTTATTATCACGCTTAGCAAATTTACCACACAAATGCATGGGTCAAGGCCTACGTTTGGTTCGAGTTTCGTGGAATTTTGAGAACATTCAAAAGTTAGCTGTTTTACATGGTTTTAGTAAAGCAAGTTCGTTTCCCTTATACACTAGCTTTTATTTATTATTACGCTTTGCAAATTTACGACACAAACGAATGGGTGTAGACCAGCGTTTGGGTCAAGTTTCATGGAATTCTATGAACGTTCAATATTTAGCTGTTTTGCACGGTTTATTAAAGCAAGTTCGTTTCCATTTTTACACTAACTTGTAATTATAATTACGCTTAGCAAATTTACCATACAAATGCATGGGTCTAGACCACATTTGGGTCAATTTTCGTGGAATTCTGAGAACGTTTGATACTAAGCTGTTTTGCACGATTTTTTTAAAGCAAGTTCGTTTCCCTTTTACACTACTTGTAGTTATTATTATGCTTATCAAATTTACCACACAAATGCATGGGACTAGACCAATGTTTGGGTCAAGTTTCATGGAATTCTATGAACGTTCAATATTTAGCTGTTTTGCACGGTTTATTAAAGCAAGTTCGTTTCCATTTTTACACTAACTTGTAATTATAATTACGCTTAGCAAATTTACCACACAAATGCATGGGTCTAGACCACATTTGGGTCATGTTTCGTGGAATTCTGAGAACGTTTGATACTAAGCTGTTTTGCAGGATTTTTTTAAAGCAAGTTCGTTTCCCTTTTACACTAACTTGTAGTTATTATTATGCTTATCAAATTTACCACACAAATGCATGGGACTAGACCTACGTTTGGTTCAAGTTTCATCGAATTGTGAGAACGTTCAAAATTTAGCTGTTTTGCACGGTTTTATTAAAGAAAGTTCGTTTCCCTTTTACACTGACTTGTAGTTATTATCACGCTTAGCAAATTTACCACACAAATGCATGGGTCAAGGCCTACGTTTGGTTCGAGTTTCGTGGAATTTTGAGAACATTCAAAAGTTAGCTGTTTTACATGGTTTTAGTAAAGCAAGTTCGTTTCCCTTATACACTAGCTTTTATTTATTATTACGCTTTGCAAATTTACGACACAAACGAATGGGTGTAGACCAGCGTTTGGGTCAAGTTTCATGGAATTCTATGAACGTTCAATATTTAGCTGTTTTGCACGGTTTATTAAAGCAAGTTCGTTTCCATTTTTACACTAACTTGTAATTATAATTACGCTTAGCAAATTTACCACACAAATGCATGGCTCTAGACCACATTTTGGTCAAGTTTCGTGGAATTCTGAGAACGTTTAATACTAAGCTGTTTTGCAGGATTTTTTTAAAGAAAGTTCGTTTCCCTTTTACACTGACTTGTAGTTATTATCACGCTTAGCAAATTTACCACACAAATGCATGGGTCAAGGCCTACGTTTGGTTCGAGTTTCGTGGAATTTTGAGAACATTCAAAAGTTAGCTGTTTTACATGGTTTTAGTAAAGCAAGTTCGTTTCCCTTATACACTAGCTTTTATTTATTATTACGCTTTGCAAATTTACGACACAAACGAATGGGTGTAGACCAGCGTTTGGGTCAAGTTTCATGGAATTCTATGAACGTTCAATATTTAGCTGTTTTGCACGGTTTATTAAAGCAAGTTCGTTTCCGTTTTTACACTAACTTGTAATTATAATTACGCTTAGCAAATTTACCACACAAATGCATGGGTCTAGACCACATTTTGGTCAAGTTTCGTGGAATTCTGAGAACGTTTAATACTAAGCTGTTTTGCAGGATTTTTTTAAAGCAAGTTCGTTTCCCTTTTACACTAACTTGTAGTTATTATTATGCTTATCAAATTTACCACACAAATGCATGGGACTAGACCTACGTTTGGTTCAAGTTTCATCGAATTGTGAGAACGTTCAAAATTTAGCTGTTTTGCACGGTTTTATTAAAGGAAGTTCGTTTCCCTTTTACACTGACTTGTAGTTATTATTACGCTTAGCAAATTTACCACACAAATGCATGGGTCAAGGCCTACGTTTGGTTCGAGTTTCATGGAATTTTGAGAACATTCAAAAGTTAGCTGTTTTACATGGTTTTAGTAAAGCAAGTTCGTTTCCCTTATAGACTAACTTTTATTTATTATTACGCTTTGCAAATTTATGACACAAACGAATGGGTGTAGACCAGCGTTTGGGTCAAGTTTCATGGAATTCTATGAACGTTCAATATTTAGCTGTTTTGCACGGTTTATTAAAGCAAGTTCGTTTCCATTTTTACACTAACTTGTAATTATAATTACGCTTAGCAAATTTACCACACAAATGCATGGCTCTAGACCACATTTTGGTCAAGTTTCGTGGAATTCTGAGAACGTTTAATACTAAGCTGTTTTGCAGGATTTTTTTAAAGAAAGTTCGTTTCCCTTTTACACTGACTTGTAGTTATTATCACGCTTAGCAAATTTACCACACAAATGCATGGGTCAAGGCCTACGTTTGGTTCGAGTTTCGTGGAATTTTGAGAACATTCAAAAGTTAGCTGTTTTACATGGTTTTAGTAAAGCAAGTTCGTTTCCCTTATACACTAGCTTTTATTTATTATTACGCTTTGCAAATTTACGACACAAACGAATGGGTGTAGACCAGCGTTTGGGTCAAGTTTCATGGAATTCTATGAACGTTCAATATTTAGCTGTTTTGCACGGTTTATTAAAGCAAGTTCGTTTCCGTTTTTACACTAACTTGTAATTATAATTACGCTTAGCAAATTTACCACACAAATGCATGGGTCTAGACCACATTTTGGTCAAGTTTCGTGGAATTCTGAGAACGTTTAATACTAAGCTGTTTTGCAGGATTTTTTTAAAGCAAGTTCGTTTCCCTTTTACACTAACTTGTAGTTATTATTATGCTTATCAAATTTACCACACAAATGCATGGGACTAGACCTACGTTTGGTTCAAGTTTCATCGAATTGTGAGAACGTTCAAAATTTAGCTGTTTTGCACGGTTTTATTAAAGGAAGTTCGTTTCCCTTTTACACTGACTTGTAGTTATTATTACGCTTAGCAAATTTACCACACAAATGCATGGGTCAAGGCCTACGTTTGGTTCGAGTTTCATGGAATTTTGAGAACATTCAAAAGTTAGCTGTTTTACATGGTTTTAGTAAAGCAAGTTCGTTTCCCTTATAGACTAACTTTTATTTATTATTACGCTTTGCAAATTTATGACACAAGCGAATGGGTGTAGACCAGCGTTTGGGTCAAGTTTCATGGAATTCTATGAACGTTCAATATTTAGCTGTTTTGCACGGTTTATTAAAGCAAGTTCGTATCCATTTTTACACTAACTTGTAATTATAATTACGCTTAGCAAATTTACCACACAAATGCATTGGTCTAGACCACATTTGGGTCAAGTTTCGTGGAATTCTGAGAACGTTTGATACTAAGCTGTTTTGCACGATTTTTTTAAAGCAAGTTCGTTTCCCTTTTACACTACATGTAGTTATTATTATGCTTATCAAATTTACCACACAAATGCATGGGACTAGACCAATGTTTGGGTCAAGTTTCATGGAATTCTATGAACGTTCAATATTTAGCTGTTTTGCACGGTTTATTAAAGCAAGTTCGTTTCCATTTTTACACTAACTTGTAATTATAATTACGCTTAGCAAATTTACCACACAAATGCATGGGTCTAGACCACATTTGGGTCAAGTTTCGTGGAATTCTGAGAACGTTTGATACTAAGCTGTTTTGCAGGATTTTTTTAAAGCAAGTTCGTTTCCCTTTTACACTAACTTGTAGTTATTATTATGCTTATCAAATTTACCACACAAATGCATGGGACTAGACCTACGTTTGGTTCAAGTTTCATCGAATTGTGAGAACGTTCAAAATTTAGCTGTTTTGCACGGTTTTATTAAAGAAAGTTCGTTTCCCTTTTACACTGACTTGTAGTTATTATCACGCTTAGCAAATTTACCACACAAATGCATGGGTCAAGGCCTACGTTTGGTTCGAGTTTCGTGGAATTTTGAGAACATTCAAAAGTTAGCTGTTTTACATGGTTTTAGTAAAGCAAGTTCGTTTCCCTTATACACTAGCTTTTATTTATTATTACGCTTTGCAAATTTACGACACAAACGAATGGGTGTAGACCAGCGTTTGGGTCAAGTTTCATGGAATTCTATGAACGTTCAATATTTAGCTGTTTTGCACGGTTTATTAAAGCAAGTTCGTTTCCATTTTTACACTAACTTGTAATTATAATTACGCTTAGCAAATTTACCACACAAATGCATGGGTCTAGACCACATTTTGGTCAAGTTTCGTGGAATTCTGAGAACGTTTAATACTAAGCTGTTTTGCAGGATTTTTTTAAAGCAAGTTCGTTTCCCTTTTACACTAACTTGTAGTTATTATTATGCTTATCAAATTTACCACACAAATGCATGGGACTAGACCTACGTTTGGTTCAAGTTTCATCGAATTGTGAGAACGTTCAAAATTTAGCTATTTTGCACAGTTTTATTAAAGGAAGTTCGTTTTCCTTTTACACTGACTTGTAGTTATTATTACGCTTAGCAAATTTACCACACAAATGCATGGGTCAAGGCCTACGTTTGGTTCGAGTTTCGTGGAATTTTGAGAACATTCAAAAGTTAGCTGTTTTACATGGTTTTAGTAAAGCAAGTTCGTTTCCCTTATAGACTAACTTTTATTTATTATTACGCTTTGCAAATTTATGACACAAACGAATGGGTGTAGTCCAGCGTTTGGGTCAAGTTTCATGGAATTCTATGAACGTTCAATATTTAGCTGTTTTGCACGGTTTATTAAAGCAAGTTCGTTTCCATTTTTACACTAACTTGTAATTATAATTACGCTTAGCAAATTTACCACACAAATGCATGGGTCTAGACCACATTTGGGTCAAGTTTCGTGGAATTCTGAGAACGTTTGATACTAAGCTGTTTTGCACGATTTTTTTAAAGCAAGTTCGTTTCCCTTTTACACTACTTGTAGTTATTATTATGCTTATCAAATTTACCACACAAATGCATGGGACTAGACCAATGTTTGGGTCAAGTTTCATGGAATTCTATGAACGTTCAATATTTAGCTGTTTTGCACGGTTTATTAAAGCAAGTTCGTTTCCATTTTTACACTAACTTGTAATTATAATTACGCTTAGCAAATTTACCACACAAATGCATGGGTCTAGACCACATTTGGGTCAAGTTTCGGGGAATTCTGAGAACGTTTGATACTAAGCTGTTTTGCAGGATTTTTTTAAAGCAAGTTCGTTTCCCTTTTACACTAACTTGTAGTTATTATTATGCTTATCAAATTTACCACACAAATGCATGGGACTAGACCTACGTTTGGTTCAAGTTTCATCGAATTGTGAGAACGTTCAAAATTTAGCTGTTTTGCACGGTTTTATTAAAGAAAGTTCGTTTCCCTTTTACACTGACTTGTAGTTATTATCACGCTTAGCAAATTTACCACACAAATGCATGGGTCAAGGCCTACGTTTGGTTCGAGTTTCGTGGAATTTTGAGAACATTCAAAAGTTAGCTGTTTTACATGGTTTTAGTAAAGCAAGTTCGTTTCCCTTATACACTAGCTTTTATTTATTATTACGCTTTGCAAATTTACGACACAAACGAATGGGTGTAGACCAGCGTTTGGGTCAAGTTTCATGGAATTCTATGAACGTTCAATATTTAGCTGTTTTGCACGGTTTATTAAAGCAAGTTCGTTTCCATTTTTACACTAACTTGTAATTATAATTACGCTTAGCAAATTTACCACACAAATGCATGGGTCTAGACCACATTTTGGTCAAGTTTCGTGGAATTCTGAGAACGTTTAATACTAAGCTGTTTTGCAGGATTTTTTTAAAGAAAGTTCGTTTCCCTTTTACACTGACTTGTAGTTATTATCACGCTTAGCAAATTTACCACACAAATGCATGGGTCAAGGCCTACGTTTGGTTCGAGTTTCGTGGAATTTTGAGAACATTCAAAAGTTAGCTGTTTTACATGGTTTTAGTAAAGCAAGTTCGTTTCCCTTATACACTAGCTTTTATTTATTATTACGCTTTGCAAATTTACGACACAAACGAATGGGTGTAGACCAGCGTTTGGGTCAAGTTTCATGGAATTCTATGAACGTTCAATATTTAGCTGTTTTGCACGGTTTATTAAAGCAAGTTCGTTTCCATTTTTACACTAACTTGTAATTATAATTACGCTTAGCAAATTTACCACACAAATGCATGGGTCTAGACCACATTTGGGTCAAGTTTCGTGGAATTCTGAGAACGTTTGATACTAAGCTGTTTTGCAGGATTTTTTTAAAGCAAGTTCGTTTCCCTTTTACACTAACTTGTAGTTATTATTATGCTTATCAAATTTACCACACAAATGCATGGGACTAGACCTACGTTTGGTTCAAGTTTCATCGAATTGTGAGAACGTTCAAAATTTAGCTGTTTTGCACGGTTTTATTAAAGAAAGTTCGTTTCCCTTTTACACTGACTTGTAGTTATTATCACGCTTAGCAAATTTACCACACAAATGCATGGGTCAAGGCCTACGTTTGGTTCGAGTTTCGTGGAATTTTGAGAACATTCAAAAGTTAGCTGTTTTACATGATTTTAGTAAAGCAAGTTCGTTTTCCTTATACACTAGCTTTTATTTATTATTACGCTTTGCAAATTTACGACACAAACGAATGGGTGTAGACCAGCGTTTTGGTCAAGTTTCGTGGAATTCTGAGAACGTTTAATACTAAGCTGTTTTGCAGGATTTTTTTAAAGAAAGTTCGTTTCCCTTTTACACTGACTTGTAGTTATTATCACGCTTAGCAAATTTACCACACAAATGCATGGGTCAAGGCCTACGTTTGGTTCGAGTTTCGTGGAATTTTGAGAACATTCAAAAGTTAGCTGTTTTACATGGTTTTTTTAAAGCAAGTTCGTTTCCCTTTTACACTACTTGTAGTTATTATTATGCTTATCAAATTTACCACACAAATGCATGGGACTAGACCAACGTTTGGGTCAAGTTTCATGGAATTCTATGAACGTTCAATATTTAGCTGTTTTGCACGGTTTATTAAAGCAAGTTCGTTTCCATTTTTACACTAACTTGTAATTATAATTACGCTTAGCAAATTTACCACACAAATGCATGGGTCTAGACCACATTTGCGTCAAGTTTCGTGGAATTCTGAGAACGTTTGATACTAAGCTGTTTTGCAGGATTTTTTTAAAGCAAGTTCGTTTCCCTTTTACACTAACTTGTAGTTATTATTATGCTTATCAAATTTACCACACAAATGCATGGGACTAGACCTACGTTTGGTTCAAGTTTCATCGAATTGTGAGAACGTTCAAAATTTAGCTGTTTTGCACGGTTTTATTAAAGAAAGTTCGTTTCCCTTTTACACTGACTTGTAGTTATTATCACGCTTAGCAAATTTACCACACAAATGCATGGGTCAAGGCCTACGTTTGGTTCGAGTTTCGTGGAATTTTGAGAACATTCAAAAGTTAGCTGTTTTACATGATTTTAGTAAAGCAAGTTCGTTTTCCTTATACACTAGCTTTTATTTATTATTACGCTTTGCAAATTTACGACACAAACGAATGGGTGTAGACCAGCGTTTGGGTCAAGTTTCATGGAATTCTATGAACGTTCAATATTTAGCTGTTTTGCACGGTTTATTAAAGCAAGTTCGTTTCCATTTTTACACTAACTTGTAATTATAATTACACTTAGCAAATTTACCACACAAATGCATGGGTCTAGACCACATTTTGGTCAAGTTTCGTGGAATTCTGAGAACGTTTAATACTAAGCTGTTTTGCAGGATTTTTTTAAAGCAAGTTCGTTTCCCTTTTACACTAACTTGTAGTTATTATTATGCTTATCAAATTTACCACACAAATGCATGGGACTAGACCTACGTTTGGTTCAAGTTTCATCGAATTGTGAGAACGTTCAAAATTTAGCTGTTTTGCACAGTTTTATTAAAGGAAGTTCGTTTCCCTTTTACACTGACTTGTAGTTATTATTACGCTTAGCAAATTTACCACACAAATGCATGGGTCAAGGCCTACGTTTGGTTCGAGTTTCGTGGAATTTTGAGAACATTCAAAAGTTAGTTGTTTTACATGGTTTTAGTAAAGCAAGTTCGTTTCCCTTATAGACTAACTTTTATTTATTATTACGCTTTGCAAATTTATGACACAAACGAATGGGTGTAGTCCAGCGTTTGGGTCAAGTTTCATGGAATTCTATGAACGTTCAATATTTAGCTGTTTTGCACGGTTTATTAAAGCAAGTTCGTTTCCATTTTTACACTAACTTGTAATTATAATTACGCTTAGCAAATTTACCACACAAATGCATGGGTCTAGACCACATTTGGGTCAAGTTTCGTGGAATTCTGAGAACGTTTGATACTAAGCTGTTTTGCACGATTTTTTTAAAGCAAGTTCGTTTCCCTTTTACACTACTTGTAGTTATTATTATGCTTATCAAATTTACCACACAAATGCATGGGACTAGACCAATGTTTGGGTCAAGTTTCATGGAATTCTATGAACGTTCAATATTTAGCTGTTTTGCACGGTTTATTAAAGCAAGTTCGTTTCTATTTTTACACTAACTTGTAATTATAATTACGCTTAGCAAATTTACCACACAAATGCATGGGTCTAGACCACATTTGGGTCAAGTTTCGTGGAATTCTGAGAACGTTTGATACTAAGCTGTTTTGCAGGATTTTTTTAAAGCAAGTTCGTTTCCCTTTTACACTAACTTGTAGTTATTATTATGCTTATCAAATTTACCACACAAATGCATGGGACTAGACCTACGTTTGGTTCAAGTTTCATCGAATTGTGAGAACGTTCAAAATTTAGCTGTTTTGCACGGTTTTATTAAAGAAAGTTCGTTTCCCTTTTACACTGACTTGTAGTTATTATCACGCTTAGCAAATTTACCACACAAATGCATGGGTCAAGGCCTACGTTTGGTTCGAGTTTCGTGGAATTTTGAGAACATTCAAAAGTTAGCTGTTTTACATGGTTTTAGTAAAGCAAGTTCGTTTCCCTTATACACTAGCTTTTATTTATTATTACGCTTTGCAAATTTACGACACAAACGAATGGGTGTAGACCAGCGTTTGGGTCAAGTTTCATGGAATTCTATGAACGTTCAATATTTAGCTGTTTTGCACGGTTTATTAAAGCAAGTTCGTTTCCATTTTTACACTAACTTGTAATTATAATTACGCTTAGCAAATTTACCACACAAATGCATGGGTCTAGACCACATTTTGGTCAAGTTTCGTGGAATTCTGAGAACGTTTAATACTAAGCTGTTTTGCAGAATTTTTTTAAAGCAAGTTCGTTTCCCTTTTACACTAACTTGTAGTTATTATTATGCTTATCAAATTTACCACACAAATGCATGGGACTAGACCTACGTTTGGTTCAAGTTTCATCGAATTGTGAGAACGTTCAAAATTTAGCTGTTTTGCACGGTTTTATTAAAGGAAGTTCGTTTCCCTTTTACACTGACTTGTAGTTATTATTACGCTTAGCAAATTTACCACACAAATGCATGGGTCAAGGCCTACGTTTGGTTCGAGTTTCATGGAATTTTGAGAACATTCAAAAGTTAGCTGTTTTACATGGTTTTAGTAAAGCAAGTTCGTTTCCCTTATAGACTAACTTTTATTTATTATTACGCTTTGCAAATTTACGACACAAACGAATGGGTGTAGACCAGCGTTTGGGTCAAGTTTCATGGAATTCTATGAACGTTCAATATTTAGCTGTTTTGCACGGTTTATTAAAGCAAGTTCGTTTCCATTTTTACACTAACTTGTAATTATAATTACGCTTAGCAAATTTACCACACAAATGCATGGGTCTAGACCACATTTTGGTCAAGTTTCGTGGAATTCTGAGAACGTTTAATACTAAGCTGTTTTGCAGGATTTTTTTAAAGCAAGTTCGTTTCCCTTTTACACTAACTTGTAGTTATTATTATGCTTATCAAATTTACCACACAAATGCATGGGACTAGACCTACGTTTGGTTCAAGTTTCATCGAATTGTGAGAACGTTCAAAATTTAGCTGTTTTGCACGGTTTTATTAAAGAAAGTTCGTTTCCCTTTTACACTGACTTGTAGTTATTATCACGCTTAGCAAATTTACCACACAAATGCATGGGTCAAGGCCTACGTTTGGTTCGAGTTTCGTGGAATTTTGAGAACATTCAAAAGTTAGCTGTTTTACATGGTTTTAGTAAAGCAAGTTCGTTTCCCTTATAGACTAACTTTTATTTATTATTACGCTTTGCAAATTTATGACACAAACGAATGGGTGTAGTCCAGCGTTTGGGTCAAGTTTCATGGAATTCTATGAACGTTCAATATTTAGCTGTTTTGCACGGTTTATTAAAGCAAGTTCGTTTCCATTTTTACACTAACTTGTAATTATAATTACGCTTAGCAAATTTACCACACAAATGCATGGGTCTAGACCACATTTGGGTCAATTTTCGTGGAATTCTGAGAACGTTTGATACTAAGCTGTTTTGCACGATTTTTTTAAAGCAAGTTCGTTTCCCTTTTACACTACTTGTAGTTATTATTATGCTTATCAAATTTACCACACAAATGCATGGGACTAGACCAATGTTTGGGTCAAGTTTCATGGAATTCTATGAACGTTCAATATTTAGCTGTTTTGCACGGTTTATTAAAGCAAGTTCGTTTCCATTTTTACACTAACTTGTAATTATAATTACGCTTAGCAAATTTACCACACAAATGCATGGGTCTAGACCACATTTGGGTCAAGTTTCGTGGAATTCTGAGAACGTTTGATACTAAGCTGTTTTGCAGGATTTTTTTAAAGCAAGTTCGTTTCCCTTTTACACTAACTTGTAGTTATTATTATGCTTATCAAATTTACCACACAAATGCATGGGACTAGACCTACGTTTGGTTCAAGTTTCATCGAATTGTGAGAACGTTCAAAATTTAGCTGTTTTGCACGGTTTTATTAAAGAAAGTTCGTTTCCCTTTTACACTGACTTGTAGTTATTATCACGCTTAGCAAATTTACCACACAAATGCATGGGTCAAGGCCTACGTTTGGTTCGAGTTTCGTGGAATTTTGAGAACATTCAAAAGTTAGCTGTTTTACATGATTTTAGTAAAGCAAGTTCGTTTTCCTTATACACTAGCTTTTATTTATTATTACGCTTTGCAAATTTACGACACAAACGAATGGGTGTAGACCAGCGTTTTGGTCAAGTTTCGTGGAATTCTGAGAACGTTTAATACTAAGCTGTTTTGCAGGATTTTTTTAAAGAAAGTTCGTTTCCCTTTTACACTGACTTGTAGTTATTATCACGCTTAGCAAATTTACCACACAAATGCATGGGTCAAGGCCTACGTTTGGTTCGAGTTTCGTGGAATTTTGAGAACATTCAAAAGTTAGCTGTTTTACATGGTTTTTTTAAAGCAAGTTCGTTTCCCTTTTACACTACTTGTAGTTATTATTATGCTTATCAAATTTACCACACAAATGCATGGGACTAGACCAACGTTTGGGTCAAGTTTCATGGAATTCTATGAACGTTCAATATTTAGCTGTTTTGCACGGTTTATTAAAGCAAGTTCGTTTCCATTTTTACACTAACTTGTAATTATAATTACGCTTAGCAAATTTACCACACAAATGCATGGGTCTAGACCACATTTGCGTCAAGTTTCGTGGAATTCTGAGAACGTTTGATACTAAGCTGTTTTGCAGGATTTTTTTAAAGCAAGTTCGTTTCCCTTTTACACTAACTTGTAGTTATTATTATGCTTATCAAATTTACCACACAAATGCATGGGACTAGACCTACGTTTGGTTCAAGTTTCATCGAATTGTGAGAACGTTCAAAATTTAGCTGTTTTGCACGGTTTTATTAAAGAAAGTTCGTTTCCCTTTTACACTGACTTGTAGTTATTATCACGCTTAGCAAATTTACCACACAAATGCATGGGTCAAGGCCTACGTTTGGTTCGAGTTTCGTGGAATTTTGAGAACATTCAAAAGTTAGCTGTTTTACATGATTTTAGTAAAGCAAGTTCGTTTTCCTTATACACTAGCTTTTATTTATTATTACGCTTTGCAAATTTACGACACAAACGAATGGGTGTAGACCAGCGTTTGGGTCAAGTTTCATGGAATTCTATGAACGTTCAATATTTAGCTGTTTTGCACGGTTTATTAAAGCAAGTTCGTTTCCATTTTTACACTAACTTGTAATTATAATTACACTTAGCAAATTTACCACACAAATGCATGGGTCTAGACCACATTTTGGTCAAGTTTCGTGGAATTCTGAGAACGTTTAATACTAAGCTGTTTTGCAGGATTTTTTTAAAGCAAGTTCGTTTCCCTTTTACACTAACTTGTAGTTATTATTATGCTTATCAAATTTACCACACAAATGCATGGGACTAGACCTACGTTTGGTTCAAGTTTCATCGAATTGTGAGAACGTTCAAAATTTAGCTGTTTTGCACAGTTTTATTAAAGGAAGTTCGTTTCCCTTTTACACTGACTTGTAGTTATTATTACGCTTAGCAAATTTACCACACAAATGCATGGGTCAAGGCCTACGTTTGGTTCGAGTTTCGTGGAATTTTGAGAACATTCAAAAGTTAGTTGTTTTACATGGTTTTAGTAAAGCAAGTTCGTTTCCCTTATAGACTAACTTTTATTTATTATTACGCTTTGCAAATTTATGACACAAACGAATGGGTGTAGTCCAGCGTTTGGGTCAAGTTTCATGGAATTCTATGAACGTTCAATATTTAGCTGTTTTGCACGGTTTATTAAAGCAAGTTCGTTTCCATTTTTACACTAACTTGTAATTATAATTACGCTTAGCAAATTTACCACACAAATGCATGGGTCTAGACCACATTTGGGTCAAGTTTCGTGGAATTCTGAGAACGTTTGATACTAAGCTGTTTTGCACGATTTTTTTAAAGCAAGTTCGTTTCCCTTTTACACTACTTGTAGTTATTATTATGCTTATCAAATTTACCACACAAATGCATGGGACTAGACCAATGTTTGGGTCAAGTTTCATGGAATTCTATGAACGTTCAATATTTAGCTGTTTTGCACGGTTTATTAAAGCAAGTTCGTTTCTATTTTTACACTAACTTGTAATTATAATTACGCTTAGCAAATTTACCACACAAATGCATGGGTCTAGACCACATTTGGGTCAAGTTTCGTGGAATTCTGAGAACGTTTGATACTAAGCTGTTTTGCAGGATTTTTTTAAAGCAAGTTCGTTTCCCTTTTACACTAACTTGTAGTTATTATTATGCTTATCAAATTTACCACACAAATGCATGGGACTAGACCTACGTTTGGTTCAAGTTTCATCGAATTGTGAGAACGTTCAAAATTTAGCTGTTTTGCACGGTTTTATTAAAGAAAGTTCGTTTCCCTTTTACACTGACTTGTAGTTATTATCACGCTTAGCAAATTTACCACACAAATGCATGGGTCAAGGCCTACGTTTGGTTCGAGTTTCGTGGAATTTTGAGAACATTCAAAAGTTAGCTGTTTTACATGGTTTTAGTAAAGCAAGTTCGTTTCCCTTATACACTAGCTTTTATTTATTATTACGCTTTGCAAATTTACGACACAAACGAATGGGTGTAGACCAGCGTTTGGGTCAAGTTTCATGGAATTCTATGAACGTTCAATATTTAGCTGTTTTGCACGGTTTATTAAAGCAAGTTCGTTTCCATTTTTACACTAACTTGTAATTATAATTACGCTTAGCAAATTTACCACACAAATGCATGGGTCTAGACCACATTTTGGTCAAGTTTCGTGGAATTCTGAGAACGTTTAATACTAAGCTGTTTTGCAGAATTTTTTTAAAGCAAGTTCGTTTCCCTTTTACACTAACTTGTAGTTATTATTATGCTTATCAAATTTACCACACAAATGCATGGGACTAGACCTACGTTTGGTTCAAGTTTCATCGAATTGTGAGAACGTTCAAAATTTAGCTGTTTTGCACGGTTTTATTAAAGGAAGTTCGTTTCCCTTTTACACTGACTTGTAGTTATTATTACGCTTAGCAAATTTACCACACAAATGCATGGGTCAAGGCCTACGTTTGGTTCGAGTTTCATGGAATTTTGAGAACATTCAAAAGTTAGCTGTTTTACATGGTTTTAGTAAAGCAAGTTCGTTTCCCTTATAGACTAACTTTTATTTATTATTACGCTTTGCAAATTTACGACACAAACGAATGGGTGTAGACCAGCGTTTGGGTCAAGTTTCATGGAATTCTATGAACGTTCAATATTTAGCTGTTTTGCACGGTTTATTAAAGCAAGTTCGTTTCCATTTTTACACTAACTTGTAATTATAATTACGCTTAGCAAATTTACCACACAAATGCATGGGTCTAGACCACATTTTGGTCAAGTTTCGTGGAATTCTGAGAACGTTTAATACTAAGCTGTTTTGCAGGATTTTTTTAAAGCAAGTTCGTTTCCCTTTTACACTAACTTGTAGTTATTATTATGCTTATCAAATTTACCACACAAATGCATGGGACTAGACCTACGTTTGGTTCAAGTTTCATCGAATTGTGAGAACGTTCAAAATTTAGCTGTTTTGCACGGTTTTATTAAAGAAAGTTCGTTTCCCTTTTACACTGACTTGTAGTTATTATCACGCTTAGCAAATTTACCACACAAATGCATGGGTCAAGGCCTACGTTTGGTTCGAGTTTCGTGGAATTTTGAGAACATTCAAAAGTTAGCTGTTTTACATGGTTTTAGTAAAGCAAGTTCGTTTCCCTTATAGACTAACTTTTATTTATTATTACGCTTTGCAAATTTATGACACAAACGAATGGGTGTAGTCCAGCGTTTGGGTCAAGTTTCATGGAATTCTATGAACGTTCAATATTTAGCTGTTTTGCACGGTTTATTAAAGCAAGTTCGTTTCCATTTTTACACTAACTTGTAATTATAATTACGCTTAGCAAATTTACCACACAAATGCATGGGTCTAGACCACATTTGGGTCAATTTTCGTGGAATTCTGAGAACGTTTGATACTAAGCTGTTTTGCACGATTTTTTTAAAGCAAGTTCGTTTCCCTTTTACACTACTTGTAGTTATTATTATGCTTATCAAATTTACCACACAAATGCATGGGACTAGACCAATGTTTGGGTCAAGTTTCATGGAATTCTATGAACGTTCAATATTTAGCTGTTTTGCACGGTTTATTAAAGCAAGTTCGTTTCCATTTTTACACTAACTTGTAATTATAATTACGCTTAGCAAATTTACCACACAAATGCATGGGTCTAGACCACATTTGGGTCAAGTTTCGTGGAATTCTGAGAACGTTTGATACTAAGCTGTTTTGCAGGATTTTTTTAAAGCAAGTTCGTTTCCCTTTTACACTAACTTGTAGTTATTATTATGCTTATCAAATTTACCACACAAATGCATGGGACTAGACCTACGTTTGGTTCAAGTTTCATCGAATTGTGAGAACGTTCAAAATTTAGCTGTTTTGCACGGTTTTATTAAAGAAAGTTCGTTTCCCTTTTACACTGACTTGTAGTTATTATCACGCTTAGCAAATTTACCACACAAATGCATGGGTCAAGGCCTACGTTTGGTTCGAGTTTCGTGGAATTTTGAGAACATTCAAAAGTTAGCTGTTTTACATGGTTTTAGTAAAGCAAGTTCGTTTCCCTTATACACTAGCTTTTATTTATTATTACGCTTTGCAAATTTACGACACAAACGAATGGGTGTAGACCAGCGTTTGGGTCAAGTTTCATGGAATTCTATGAACGTTCAATATTTAGCTGTTTTGCACGGTTTATTAAAGCAAGTTCGTTTCCATTTTTACACTAACTTGTAATTATAATTACGCTTAGCAAATTTACCACACAAATGCATGGCTCTAGACCACATTTTGGTCAAGTTTCGTGGAATTCTGAGAACGTTTAATACTAAGCTGTTTTGCAGGATTTTTTTAAAGAAAGTTCGTTTCCCTTTTACACTGACTTGTAGTTATGATCACGCTTAGCAAATTTACCACACAAATGCATGGGTCAAGGCCTACGTTTGGTTCGAGTTTCGTGGAATTTTGAGAACATTCAAAAGTTAGCTGTTTTACATGGTTTTAGTAAAGCAAGTTCGTTTCCCTTATACACTAGCTTTTATTTATTATTACGCTTTGCAAATTTACGACACAAACGAATGGGTGTAGACCAGCGTTTGGGTCAAGTTTCATGGAATTCTATGAACGTTCAATATTTAGCTGTTTTGCACGGTTTATTAAAGCAAGTTCGTTTCCGTTTTTACACTAACTTGTAATTATAATTACGCTTAGCAAATTTACCACACAAATGCATGGGTCTAGACCACATTTTGGTCAAGTTTCGTGGAATTCTGAGAACGTTTAATACTAAGCTGTTTTGCAGGATTTTTTTAAAGCAAGTTCGTTTCCCTTTTACACTAACTTGTAGTTATTATTATGCTTATCAAATTTACCACACAAATGCATGGGACTAGACCTACGTTTGGTTCAAGTTTCATCGAATTGTGAGAACGTTCAAAATTTAGCTGTTTTGCACGGTTTTATTAAAGGAAGTTCGTTTCCCTTTTACACTGACTTGTAGTTATTATTACGCTTAGCAAATTTACCACACAAATGCATGGGTCAAGGCCTACGTTTGGTTCGAGTTTCATGGAATTTTGAGAACATTCAAAAGTTAGCTGTTTTACATGGTTTTAGTAAAGCAAGTTCGTTTCCCTTATAGACTAACTTTTATTTATTATTACGCTTTG
Source organism: Sesamum indicum (assembly GCF_026168435.1). Classification (NCBI taxonomy): domain Eukaryota; kingdom Viridiplantae; phylum Streptophyta; class Magnoliopsida; order Lamiales; family Pedaliaceae; genus Sesamum; species Sesamum indicum. Next base: position 11,516,435 of record NC_142659.1, read on the forward strand.
CAAATTTATGACACAAACGAATGGGTGTAGACCAGCGTTTGGGTCAAGTTTCATGGAATTCTATGAACGTTCAATATTTAGCTGTTTTGCACGGTTTATTAAAGCAAGTTCGTATCCATTTTTACACTAACTTGTAATTATAATTACGCTTAGCAAATTTACCACACAAATGCATTGGTCTAGACCACATTTGGGTCAAGTTTCGTGGAATTCTGAGAACGTTTGATACTAAGCTGTTTTGCACGATTTTTTTAAAGCAAGTTCGTTTCCCTTTTACACTACATGTAGTTATTATTATGCTTATCAAATTTACCACACAAATGCATGGGACTAGACCAATGTTTGGGTCAAGTTTCATGGAATTCTATGAACGTTCAATATTTAGCTGTTTTGCACGGTTTATTAAAGCAAGTTCGTTTCCATTTTTACACTAACTTGTAATTATAATTACGCTTAGCAAATTTACCACACAAATGCATGGGTCTAGACCACATTTGGGTCAAGTTTCGTGGAATTCTGAGAACGTTTGATACTAAGCTGTTTTGCAGGATTTTTTTAAAGCAAGTTCGTTTCCCTTTTACACTAACTTGTAGTTATTATTATGCTTATCAAATTTACCACACAAATGCATGGGACTAGACCTACGTTTGGTTCAAGTTTAATCGAATTGTGAGAACGTTCAAAATTTAGCTGTTTTGCACGGTTTTATTAAAGAAAGTTCGTTTCCCTTTTACACTGACTTGTAGTTATTATCACGCTTAGCAAATTTACCACACAAATGCATGGGTCAAGGCCTACGTTTGGTTCGAGTTTCGTGGAATTTTGAGAACATTCAAAAGTTAGCTGTTTTACATGGTTTTAGTAAAGCAAGTTCGTTTCCCTTATACACTAGCTTTTATTTATTATTACGCTTTGCAAATTTACGACACAAACGAATGGGTGTAGACCAGCGTTTGGGTCAAGTTTCATGGAATTCTATGAACGTTCAATATTTAGCTGTTTTGCACGGTTTATTAAAGCAAGTTCGTTTCCATTTTTACACTAACTTGTAATTATAATTACGCTTAGCAAATTTACCACACAAATGCATGGGTCTAGACCACATTTTGGTCAAGTTTCGTGGAATTCTGAGAACGTTTAATACTAAGCTGTTTTGCAGGATTTTTTTAAAGCAAGTTCGTTTCCCTTTTACACTAACTTGTAGTTATTATTATGCTTATCAAATTTACCACACAAATGCATGGGACTAGACCTACGTTTGGTTCAAGTTTCATCGAATTGTGAGAACGTTCAAAATTTAGCTGTTTTGCACAGTTTTATTAAAGGAAGTTCGTTTTCCTTTTACACTGACTTGTAGTTATTATTACGCTTAGCAAATTTACCACACAAATGCATGGGTCAAGGCCTACGTTTGGTTCGAGTTTCGTGGAATTTTGAGAACATTCAAAAGTTAGCTGTTTTACATGGTTTTAGTAAAGCAAGTTCGTTTCCCTTATAGACTAACTTTTATTTATTATTACGCTTTGCAAATTTATGACACAAACGAATGGGTGTAGTCCAGCGTTTGGGTCAAGTTTCATGGAATTCTATGAACGTTCAATATTTAGCTGTTTTGCACGGTTTATTAAAGCAAGTTCGTTTCCATTTTTACACTAACTTGTAATTATAATTACGCTTAGCAAATTTACCACACAAATGCATGGGTCTAGACCACATTTGGGTCAAGTTTCGTGGAATTCTGAGAACGTTTGATACTAAGCTGTTTTGCACGATTTTTTTAAAGCAAGTTCGTTTCCCTTTTACACTACTTGTAGTTATTATTATGCTTATCAAATTTACCACACAAATGCATGGGACTAGACCAATGTTTGGGTCAAGTTTCATGGAATTCTATGAACGTTCAATATTTAGCTGTTTTGCACGGTTTATTAAAGCAAGTTCGTTTCCATTTTTACACTAACTTGTAATTATAATTACGCTTAGCAAATTTACCACACAAATGCATGGGTCTAGACCACATTTGGGTCAAGTTTCGGGGAATTCTGAGAACGTTTGATACTAAGCTGTTTTGCAGGATTTTTTTAAAGCAAGTTCGTTTCCCTTTTACACTAACTTGTAGTTATTATTATGCTTATCAAATTTACCACACAAATGCATGGGACTAGACCTACGTTTGGTTCAAGTTTCATCGAATTGTGAGAACGTTCAAAATTTAGCTGTTTTGCACGGTTTTATTAAAGAAAGTTCGTTTCCCTTTTACACTGACTTGTAGTTATTATCACGCTTAGCAAATTTACCACACAAATGCATGGGTCAAGGCCTACGTTTGGTTCGAGTTTCGTGGAATTTTGAGAACATTCAAAAGTTAGCTGTTTTACATGGTTTTAGTAAAGCAAGTTCGTTTCCCTTATACACTAGCTTTTATTTATTATTACGCTTTGCAAATTTACGACACAAACGAATGGGTGTAGACCAGCGTTTGGGTCAAGTTTCATGGAATTCTATGAACGTTCAATATTTAGCTGTTTTGCACGGTTTATTAAAGCAAGTTCGTTTCCATTTTTACACTAACTTGTAATTATAATTACGCTTAGCAAATTTACCACACAAATGCATGGGTCTAGACCACATTTTGGTCAAGTTTCGTGGAATTCTGAGAACGTTTAATACTAAGCTGTTTTGCAGGATTTTTTTAAAGAAAGTTCGTTTCCCTTTTACACTGACTTGTAGTTATTATCACGCTTAGCAAATTTACCACACAAATGCATGGGTCAAGGCCTACGTTTGGTTCGAGTTTCGTGGAATTTTGAGAACATTCAAAAGTTAGCTGTTTTACATGGTTTTAGTAAAGCAAGTTCGTTTCCCTTATACACTAGCTTTTATTTATTATTACGCTTTGCAAATTTACGACACAAACGAATGGGTGTAGACCAGCGTTTGGGTCAAGTTTCATGGAATTCTATGAACGTTCAATATTTAGCTGTTTTGCACGGTTTATTAAAGCAAGTTCGTTTCCATTTTTACACTAACTTGTAATTATAATTACGCTTAGCAAATTTACCACACAAATGCATGGGTCTAGACCACATTTTGGTCAAGTTTCGTGGAATTCTGAGAACGTTTAATACTAAGCTGTTTTGCAGGATTTTTTTAAAGCAAGTTCGTTTCCCTTTTACACTAACTTGTAGTTATTATTATGCTTATCAAATTTACCACACAAATGCATGGGACTAGACCTACGTTTGGTTCAAGTTTCATCGAATTGTGAGAACGTTCAAAATTTAGCTGTTTTGCACGGTTTTATTAAAGAAAGTTCGTATCCCTTTTACACTGACTTGTTATTATTATCACGCTTAGCAAATTTACCACACAAATGCATGGGTCAAGGCCTACGTTTGGTTCGAGTTTCGTGGAATTTTGAGAACATTCAAAAGTTAGCTGTTTTACATGGTTTTAGTAAAGCAAGTTCGTTTCCCTTATACACTAGCTTTTATTTATTATTACGCTTTGCAAATTTACGACACAAACGAATGGGTGTAGACCAGCGTTTGGGTCAAGTTTCATGGAATTCTATGAACGTTCAATATTTAGCTGTTTTGCACGGTTTATTAAAGCAAGTTCGTTTCCATTTTTACACTAACTTGTAATTATAATTACGCTTAGCAAATTTACCACACAAATGCATGGGTCTAGACCACATTTGGGTCAAGTTTCGTGGAATTCTGAGAACGTTTGATACTAAGCTGTTTTGCACGATTTTTTTAAAGCAAGTTCGTTTCCCTTTTACACTACTTGTAGTTATTATTATGCTTATCAAATTTACCACACAAATGCATGGGACTAGACCAACGTTTGGGTCAAGTTTCATGGAATTCTATGAACGTTCAATATTTAGCTGTTTTGCACGGTTTATTAAAGCAAGTTCGTTTCCATTTTTACACTAACTTGTAATTATAATTACGCTTAGCAAATTTACCACACAAATGCATGGGTCTAGACCACATTTGGGTCAAGTTTCGTGGAATTCTGAGAACGTTTGATACTAAGCTGTTTTGCAGGATTTTTTTAAAGCAAGTTCGTTTCCCTTTTACACTAACTTGTAGTTATTATTATGCTTATCAAATTTACCACACAAATGCATGGGACTAGACCTACGTTTGGTTCAAGTTTCATCGAATTGTGAGAACGTTCAAAATTTAGCTGTTTAGCACGGTTTTATTAAAGAAAGTTCGTTTCCCTTTTACACTGACTTGTTATTATTATCACGCTTAGCAAATTTACCACACAAATGCATGGGTCAAGGCCTACGTTTGGTTCGAGTTTCGTGGAATTTTGAGAACATTCAAAAGTTAGCTGTTTTACATGGTTTTAGTAAAGCAAGTTCGTTTCCCTTATACACTAGCTTTTATTTATTATTACGCTTTGCAAATTTACGACACAAACGAATGGGTGTAGACCAGCGTTTGGGTCAAGTTTCATGGAATTCTATGAACGTTCAATATTTAGCTGTTTTGCACGGTTTATTAAAGCAAGTTCGTTTCCATTTTTACACTAACTTGTAATTATAATTACGCTTAGCAAATTTACCACACAAATGCATGGGTCTAGACCACATTTTGGTCAAGTTTCGTGGAATTCTGAGAACGTTTAATACTAAGCTGTTTTGCAGGATTTTTTTAAAGCAAGTTCGTTTCCCTTTTACACTAACTTGTAGTTATTATTATGCTTATCAAATTTACCACACAAATGCATGGGACTAGACCTACGTTTGGTTCAAGTTTCATCGAATTGTGAGAACGTTCAAAATTTAGCTGTTTTGCACGGTTTTATTAAAGGAAGTTCGTTTCCCTTTTACACTGACTTGTAGTTATTATTACGCTTAGCAAATTTACCACACAAATGCATGGGTCAAGGCCTACGTTTGGTTCGAGTTTCGTGGAATTTTGAGAACATTCAAAAGTTAGCTGTTTTACATGGTTTTAGTAAAGCAAGTTCGTTTCCCTTATAGACTAACTTTTATTTATTATTACGCTTTGCAAATTTATGACACAAACGAATGGGTGTAGACCAGCGTTTGGGTCAAGTTTCATGGAATTCTATGAACGTTCAATATTTAGCTGTTTTGCACGGTTTATTAAAGCAAGTTCGTTTCCATTTTTACACTAACTTGTAATTATAATTACGCTTAGCAAATTTACCACACAAATGCATGGGTCTAGACCACATTTGGGTCAAGTTTCGTGGAATTCTGAGAACGTTTGATACTAAGCTGTTTTGCACGATTTTTTTAAAGCAAGTTCGTTTCCCTTTTACACTACTTGTAGTTATTATTATGCTTATCAAATTTACCACACAAATGCATGGGACTAGACCAATGTTTGGGTCAAGTTTCATGGAATTCTATGAACGTTCAATATTTAGCTGTTTTGCACGGTTTATTAAAGCAAGTTCGTTTCCATTTTTACACTAACTTGTAATTATAATTACGCTTAGCAAATTTACCACACAAATGCATGGGTCTAGACCACATTTGGGTCAAGTTTCGTGGAATTCTGAGAACGTTTGATACTAAGCTGTTTTGCAGGATTTTTTTAAAGCAAGTTCGTTTCCCTTTTACACTAACTTGTAGTTATTATTATGCTTATCAAATTTACCACACAAATGCATGGGACTAGACCTACGTTTGGTTCAAGTTTCATCGAATTGTAAGAACGTTCAAAATTTAGCTATTTTGCACGGTTTTATTAAAGGAAGTTCGTTTCCCTTTTACACTGACTTGTAGTTATTATCACGCTTAGCAAATTTACCACACAAATGCATGGGTCAAGGCCTACCTTTGGTTCGAGTTTCGTGGAATTTTGAGAACATTCAAAATTTAGCTGTTTTGCATGGTTTTAGTAAAACAAGTTCGTTTCCCTTATACACTAGCTTTTATTTATTATTACGCTTTGCAAATTTACGACACAAACGAATGGGTGTAGACCAGCGTTTAGGTCAAGTTTCATGGAATTCTATGAACGTTCAATATTTAGCTGTTTTGCACGGTTTATTAAAGCAAGTTCGTTTCCATTTTTACACTAACTTGTAATTATAATTACGCTTAGCAAATTTACCACACAAATGCATGGGTCTAGACCACATTTGGGTCAAGTTTCATGGAATTCAGAGAACGTTTGATACTAAGCTGTTTTGCACGATTTTTTTAAAGCAAGTTCGTTTCCCTTTTACACTAACTTGTAGTTATTATTATGCTTATCAAATTTACCACACAAATGCATGGGACTAGACCTACGTTTGGTTCAAGTTTCATCGAATTGTGAGAACGTTCAAAATTTAGCTGTTTTGCACGGTTTTATTAAAGAAAGTTCGTTTCCCTTTTACACTGACTTGTAGTTATTATCACGCTTAGCAAATTTACCACACAAATGCATGGGTCAAGGCCTACGTTTGGTTCGAGTTTCGTGGAATTTTGAGAACATTCAAAAGTTAGCTGTTTTACATGGTTTTAGTAAAGCAAGTTCGTTTCCCTTATACACTAGCTTTTATTTATTATTACGCTTTGCAAATTTACGACACAAACGAATGGGTGTAGACCAGCGTTTGGGTCAAGTTTCATGGAATTCTATGAACGTTCAATATTTAGCTGTTTTGCACGGTTTATTAAAGCAAGTTCGTTTCCATTTTTACACTAACTTGTAATTATAATTACGCTTAGCAAATTTACCACACAAATGCATGGCTCTAGACCACATTTTGGTCAAGTTTCGTGGAATTCTGAGAACGTTTAATACTAAGCTGTTTTGCAGGATTTTTTTAAAGAAAGTTCGTTTCCCTTTTACACTGACTTGTAGTTATTATCACGCTTAGCAAATTTACCACACAAATGCATGGGTCAAGGCCTACGTTTGGTTCGAGTTTCGTGGAATTTTGAGAACATTCAAAAGTTAGCTGTTTTACATGGTTTTAGCAAAGCAAGTTCGTTTCCCTTATACACTAGCTTTTATTTATTATTACGCTTTGCAAATTTACGACACAAACGAATGGGTGTAGACCAGCGTTTGGGTCAAGTTTCATGGAATTCTATGAACGTTCAATATTTAGCTGTTTTGCACGGTTTATTAAAGCAAGTTCGTTTCCATTTTTAAACTAACTTGTAATTATAATTACGTTTAGCAAATTTACCACACAAATGCATGGGTCTAGACCACATTTTGGTCAAGTTTCGTGGAATTCTGATACGTTTAATACTAAGCTGTTTTGCAGGATTTTTTTAAAGCAAGTTCGTTTCCCTTTTACACTAACTTGTAGTTATTATTATGCTTATCAAATTTACCACACAAATGCATGGGACTAGACCTACGTTTGGTTCAAGTTTCATCGAATTGTGAGAACGTTCAAAATTTAGCTGTTTTGCACGGTTTTATTAAAGAAAGTTCGTTTCCCTTTTACACTGACTTGTTATTATTATCACGCTTAGCAAATTTACCACACAAATACATGGGTCAAGGCCTACGTTTGGTTCGAGTTTCGTGGAATTTTGAGAACATTCAAAAGTTAGCTGTTTTACATGGTTTTAGTAAAGCAAGTTCGTTTCCCTTATACACTAGCTTTTATTTATTATTACGCTTTGCAAATTTACGACACAAACGAATGGGTGTAGACCAGCGTTTGGGTCAAGTTTCATGGAATTCTATGAACGTTCAATATTTAGCTGTTTTGCACGGTTTATTAAAGCAAGTTCGTTTCCATTTTTACACTAACTTGTAATTATAATTACGCTTAGCAAATTTACCACACAAATGCATGGGTCTAGACCACATTTGGGTCAAGTTTCGTGGAATTCTGAGAACGTTTGATACTAAGCTGTTTTGCACGATTTTTTTAAAGCAAGTTCGTTTCCCTTTTACACTACTTGTAGTTATTATTATGCTTATCAAATTTACCACACAAATGCATGGGACTAGACCAACGTTTGGGTCAAGTTTCATGGAATTCTATGAACGTTCAATATTTAGCTGTTTTGCACGGTTTATTAAAGCAAGTTCGTTTCCATTTTTACACTAACTTGTAATTATAATTACGCTTAGCAAATTTACCACACAAATGCATGGGTCTAGACCACATTTGGGTCAAGTTTCGTGGAATTCTGAGAACGATTGATACTAAGCTGTTTTGGAGGATTTTTTTAAAGCAAGTTCGTTTCCCTTTTACACTAACTTGTAGTTATTATTATGCTTATCAAATTTACCACACAAATGCATGGGACTAGACCTACGTTTGGTTCAAGTTTCATCGAATTGTGAGAACGTTCAAAATTTAGCTGTTTTGCACGGTTTTATTAAAGAAAGTTCGTTTCCCTTTTACACTGACTTGTTATTATTATCACGCTTAGCAAATTTACCACACAAATGAATGGGTCAAGGCCTACGTTTGGTTCGAGTTTCGTGGAATTTTGAGAACATTCAAAAGTTAGCTGTTTTACATGGTTTTAGTAAAGCAAGTTCGTTTCCCTTATACACTAGCTTTTATTTATTATTACGCTTTGCAAATTTACGACACAAACGAATGGGTGTAGACCAGCGTTTGGGTCAAGTTTCATGGAATTCTATGAACGTTCAATATTTAGCTGTTTTGCACGGTTTATTAAAGCAAGTTCGTTTCCATTTTTACACTAACTTGTAATTATAATTACGCTTAGCAAATTTACCACACAAATGCATGGGTCTAGACCACATTTTGGTCAAGTTTCGTGGAATTCTGAGAACGTTTAATACTAAGCTGTTTTGCAGGATTTTTTTAAAGCAAGTTCGTTTCCCTTTTACACTAACTTGTAGTTATTATTATGCTTATCAAATTTACCACACAAATGCATGGGACTAGACCTACGTTTGGTTCAAGTTTCATCGAATTGTGAGAACGTTCAAAATTTAGCTGTTTTGCACGGTTTTATTAAAGGAAGTTCGTTTCCCTTTTACACTGACTTGTAGTTATTATTACGCTTAGCAAATTTACCACACAAATGCATGGGTCAAGGCCTACGTTTGGTTCGAGTTTCGTGGAATTTTGAGAACATTCAAAAGTTAGCTGTTTTACATGGTTTTAGTAAAGCAAGTTCGTTTCCCTTATAGACTAACTTTTATTTATTATTACGCTTTGCAAATTTATGACACAAACGAATGGGTGTAGACCAGCGTTTGGGTCAAGTTTCATGGAATTCTATGAACGTTCAATATTTAGCTGTTTTGCACGGTTTATTAAAGCAAGTTCGTTTCCATTTTTACACTAACTTGTAATTATAATTACGCTTAGCAAATTTACCACACAAATGCATGGGTCTAGACCACATTTGGGTCAAGTTTCGTGGAATTCTGAGAACGTTTGATACTAAGCTGTTTTGCACGATTTTTTTAAAGCAAGTTCGTTTCCCTTTTACACTACTTGTAGTTATTATTATGCTTATCAAATTTACCACACAAATGCATGGGACTAGACCAATGTTTGGGTCAAGTTTCATGGAATTCTATGAACGTTCAATATTTAGCTGTTTTGCACGGTTTATTAAAGCAAGTTCGTTTCCATTTTTACACTAACTTGTAATTATAATTACGCTTAGCAAATTTACCACACAAATGCATGGGTCTAGACCACATTTGGGTCAAGTTTCGTGGAATTCTGAGAACGTTTGATACTAAGCTGTTTTGCAGGATTTTTTTAAAGCAAGTTCGTTTCCCTTTTACACTAACTTGTAGTTATTATTATGCTTATCAAATTTACCACACAAATGCGTGGGACTAGACCTACGTTTGGTTCAAGTTTCATCGAATTGTGAGAACGTTCAAAATTTAGCTGTTTTGCACGGTTTTATTAAAGAAAGTTCGTTTCCCTTTTACACTGACTTGTAGTTATTATCACGCTTAGCAAATTTACCACACAAATGCATGGGTCAAGGCCTACGTTTGGTTCGAGTTTCGTGGAATTTTGAGAACATTCAAAAGTTAGCTGTTTTACATGGTTTTAGTAAAGCAAGTTCGTTTCCCTTATACACTAGCTTTTATTTATTATTACGCTTTGCAAATTTACGACACAAACGAATGGGTGTAGACCAGCGTTTGGGTCAAGTTTCATGGAATTCTATGAACGTTCAATATTTAGCTGTTTTGCACGGTTTTATTAAAGAAAGTTCGTTTCCCTTATACACTGACTTGTAGTTATTATCACGCTTAGCAAATTTACCACATAAATGCATGGGTCAAGGCCTACGTTTGGTTCGAGTTTCGTGGAATTTTGAGAACATTCAAAAGTTAGTTGTTTTACATGGTTTTAGTAAAGCAAGTTCGTTTCCCTTATACACTAGCTTTTATTTATTATTACGCTTTGCAAATTTACGACACAAACGAATGGGTGTAGACTAGCGTTTGGGTCAAGTTTCATGGAATTCTATGAACGTTCAATATTTAGCTGTTTTGCACGGTTTATTAAAGCAAGTTCGTTTCCATTTTTACACTAACTTGTAATTATAATTACGCTTAGCAAATTTACCACACAAATGCATGGGTCTAGACCACATTTTGGTCAAGTTTCGTGGAATTCTGAGAACGTTTAATACTAAGCTGTTTTGCAGGATTTTTTTTTTTTTTTTGGTAAATGTAAGTATCATTAAGTAAAATGAAATAGTAGTACAGTACAACATTGTGGTTATCAGTTGGTTTCTCCCTCGACAGGCCAAGGGATACGCCATAGTCTATATAAAGCTCTTGTACTGACTGATCTAGGTAGAGAGATACTAAGGATCCGCTGCTTGATATCCTCAACTATCAATAAAGCCATGGTGCTAGGTGTCCTCTCGGTGTGCTCGAATCTTCTCAAGTTTCTCTCCCTCCAAATGTGGTAAACACATGATGCTAATAGTGCTCGATAAGATATGTTAACAATGTGTTTACCTCTCCATTTTTGGGAAGCCCATTCAATATCCATTTTCCAGTCTCTATTGGGCCAAGAATATCGTACCATTCTTCGGACAGCTGTGAGACACTGTCGACTAAATCTGCACTGAAAGAATAAGTGGCCATGTGTCTCTGTCGCTCCCTCATTACATAGAATACATGGGCCAAGGTGCGCTAGCCATGATTTGTCCGTTGTAGCCAATTTGCCTAGAATAGCAAGCCACAGGATGAACAAATGACGTGGAATCAAAAAATGCAAAAATTCTCTCACTAAAAATTCTCTCTCTACCCTCTCTTCTCTCTCACACACTCGCACACACTCAAAAACACACACTAGCATGGATGGAGGTGGAGATGGCGGAGCTGCCTCGCCGGCCGGAGCAGGGGGGACGGCCGATGATGGGGAACCAACTGGGGGTGGTCTGATTTCCGGCGACCGCATGGAAGCCGGAAAAATACAAATCCGACGAGAATGTGAAGAGTCGGGTTTCGAGAAATCGCCGGCAAACAGCGCCAATCTGGAAATGGAGGATGAACAGACATCAATGGGGGGAAGATCTACACCCCAGACTCTGAAAGGCGGGATCTTGGCTGGGAAATCGACGAATAACCAAGCGCCGCCGGATCTAGGGTTTTCTGCCATGGAAGACGAAACGTCGGGTTCATTGGAGACGATAGATACTGATACTTTTCTGGTAAATAGGAGTGGATTGGACACCATGACGATGAGAGGAAGGATTTCGAACGATCACAATGAGAAATCGGCTGCGGATAATATGAGTTTCAATGCGCCGCAAAAACTAGGGTTTGGTGAAGCTTCGGCTCCATCCATCAATGGCGGACGGACTGCTACTCCTTCTCCCCGCGATTTTAATATCACTGAATTCTTGAATCTTGCGAACAGAATTGTGGATGTTGGTGATACAGATTCAATAGAAGCTTTGGCGAAACTTAAAGCTCGTTGGGAGGCCAAATTCGGCCATGGCGAAAATCTGAGGCAGCAAACGGGGACTGGAAACACACTGACGTTTGGACGGCTTCCTCTTCGGGCTCGACGGGGTACAATGGTTGAAAGGGCGTTGGCGCACGGAATAGCGCCGCCGGTGCCGTACAAGAAATCTGAAACGGTTTTGGGGAAGAAGACAACATGTCTTGTTGCTACTCCGGTTATGCAGCAAACTCCGACGACTTTGGATGCTGCCCAGATTCAGGCGACGGCGACTGATCGGCGACGAACAGCAGGGACGGCTGCTACAGCTTTTCCGGGAAAAAAAAATCAGCAGCAAGATGAAGAAGGTGATGACATGTGCGATGATGTAAGCGCTGACATGTGTGATGACACAGCAGATGATGTGGAAGCTGATGCAGGCGCTGACCTATATGATGATGTAGGAGATGACACAGGCGCTGATGCAGTTGCTGATGTATTACATGACATTAGCAATACAATGGAAAAAATTAGTCCTCTCCCTACACAAGTGCGTTCATTTCCTACGGGTTTGTTTGTGGGTAATATTCCGCTAAATGCAAATTTGAATGTGAACGTGGATGATAAAATTGCCGACGCTTTTAATAATTCATCTCGGAGGACACTTTCATACATACCCCCTACAATACAAAATGGAGAAGTGGTTGTGAGACCTACAATGGAAACTATTCGCAATGGTTCAACTAAGTGGAAGACCACCGCGATCGGTTATTTACTTGGAAGACGACCGTACTTTTATCACGTTAAAGACTTTGCCTTCTCAGTTTGGCCTGGATTACAGGAGGTTAAGGCCACGTCAAACGGTTTTTTCTTTTTCCAGTTTAAGACAGTTGCATACATGGAAGAAGCAATTGAAGGCGGACCGTGGTTGTTCCAAGGACAACCAATTGTACTGCAGAAATGGGAACCAGGGATGGCGATGAGGAAATTAAAACATACACAGGTCCCAGTTTGGATAAAAATGAGACACTTACCGGTTGAATTGTGGACTGAAGAGGGCCTCAGCACGGTGGCCAGCGGAATAGGCAAACCCCTATATCCGGATGCTATTACGAGGGCATGCACGAGACTGGACTTCGCTCGTGTATGCGTCATGTTGGATGTGAGCTCCAACTTACCTAAACATATTATCATTATGACTCCTGACGAGGAAGGAGGAGAGACACCGTGCAAAATTGACGTGGAATATGAATGGTTACCTGCCAAATGTACCAGTTGTATGACATTAGGCCACTCGGCTAAGGATTGTGTGCTCAATAAACCATCCAAACCAATTAAACCACCGGTAGCCGTTTACGTTCCAAAAAAGGGACCTGCAGAGTCGACTATGGTGAATGATCAGGAGATAACACCACCACCTCGAGGGGTGGAAAAGCAGAGAGATGGTCGTGAATCTCCTCGTCGAGGGGGAATGAGGACAAATCGAGCAGAGAAGGGTAAGGAGATTGTAGTATATAATACATTTGATGCTCTACACTTAATTGACGATGCAGATGATATAGCACGGGGTCCTAACCAAAGCAGCCCCATACTTGGTGATCCATGTTGAACACAGCTATATGGAATGTTCGTGGCCTGAATAAAAGAGACCATCAGCTAGCAGTGCAGGACATCGTTGCTGAGTTCAGGTTACAACTTCTTGGTCTTCTTGAAACCCGTGTTCGTATTAATAATGTAGCAGCTATTCAATCGTTCTTATTACCTAATTGGAAATGGTTTGTGGATTATGGAATGGTTGGTAATCGGATTTGGATTGCGTGGGATGATAATTTTATTGATGTTGATGTCGTTGAATGTGGTACACAATTCATCCACTGCCTTGTTTATATACGGTCATTACGTGAGTCAATTGCCATCACTATGATTTATGGAGCTACGGAGGTGGCAGATAGGAGGGAGCTATGGGGTTCCCTAGAGACTATTGCCATGCAGACTGGTGATATCCCTTGGCTTATTGGAGGGGATTTCAATGCGGTACGAGACATTAGTGAAATATGTGGAGCATCGGGAGATGTTCGAATGGCAATGGAAGAGTTTAATGACTGCATTCAGAATGCAGGTCTACTACCATTACCCATGCAGGGAGAATGGTACACGTGGCATAACTGCAGTGCAAGTCCACGGAATCTTTGGAAAAGGTTGGATCGAATGATGATTAATGATAGATGGATGGCTCGATTCCCAACGTCTTTTTACACTAGCCTCACTCCACGTACTTCAGATCACTCACCGCTGGTGCTATACGGGAATAGCCAACAACAATATGGAGGTATGTTTCGATTCGACAATTATCTCACCCTATCACCAGAGTTTATCCCCAGTGTACAGCAGGTTTGGCAACATAACATTATTGGGGCGCCTATGTATGCGGTAACGAGGAAACTCAAAGCACTTAAACAGGTGTTTAGAGAGCAGAGGAGGAATAAAGGAGACTTATCACATAATGTTCAGCTGGCAAAAGGGTTTCTTGAGATGGCGCAATTACTTGTCAGTTCGAACAGACATGATGAATTATTATTACAGTTGGAACATTGTTGCCGATTCATACTGGCTAAAGCAGCCAAACTTGAACAAAGTATGCTCCAACAACGAGCAAAAATGCAGTGGATGAAGGGGGGTGACCAGTGCTCCCGGGTATTCTTTCGTAAGATCGCTCAACGGAGGTCGGCGCGAAGAATCTTACAAATTAATGATGATCATGGAGCCACTCACACAGAACCACAAGAGGTAGTCAATGAATTTGTCATGTACTATCAAAACTTGCTTGGTGGGGAACAGAGGAAAGACGTGATTGATCTACGATTCCTTCGACCGTGGGTCAGACACCTATTGAGTGAAGAGGATGTTAACTCTTTACTCTTGCCATTCACACCAGCAGATGTTAAGCAAGCAGTTTTTGACATTGCTGAGGATAAGGCACCGGGGCCGGACGGGTATTCATCGGGTTTTTTCAAAGCTGCATGGCCTATAGTGGGGCAAGAAGTGACTTCGGCAGTTCTGGATTTCTTTAATACGGGACGACTTCTGAAGCAGATAAATACTACACTTCTGGCACTTATACCCAAGGTATATACACCTATGACAGTTGGTGATTTTCGTCCTATATCTTGCTGTAATGTGTTATATAAAATTATTGCCAAACTCCTTGTTCAACGGCTGAGTGTGATATTAGACAAAATAATTAGTCCATGCCAAGCGGCATTTGTGCCCGGACGAAGCATTGGAGACAATATTATGTTGGCACAGGAGCTATTTACAGGATACAACCAGGCCCGTCTACCACCCCGGTGTGCTTTGAAAGTGGACATTCGAAAGGCATATGACACGGTGGAGTGGGATTTTATGATCGCGGTAATGGAGTTATTTGGGTTTCCCCCTAATTTCGTGAAGTGGATTGAGATGTGTGTCACTACAACTTCATTTTCTGTTGGGCTGAATGGGAAACCTCATGGTTTCTTTAAGGGGGCCAGAGGGCTTCGACAGGGAGATCCTCTTTCGCCATACTTGTTCGTGCTTGTAATGGAAGTACTTCACTTGAGTTTCCTACAGTTGATTGATCAGGATGAACTATTTTCCTTCCACTGGAAATGTGATTCAGCCAGAGTTTTTCAGTTGGGTTTTGCTGATGATTTGTTGTTATTCTGTCATGCTGATATGGACTCTATTGGAGTCTTTAAAACAGGATTGGATCGATTTGCTGTATGGTCGGGGCTCAGACTAAACGTGCAGAAAAGCCATCTTATTATCTCACGTTCAGCCCAAGGACTTCGCGATGAGATGCTGACAGCACTCGGGTTTCAGGAGGGTGTCCTCCCGATGAGGTACTTGGGACTACCTCTCTTATCCTCTCGCTTAACAATTGCTGATTGTCGCCCATTATTGATGAAAATTGATAAACGTATTGCTGGTTGGGAGGGTATTGCATTGTCATATGCTGGTAGAGTACAAATTATTAAATCTGTACTCATGGCGTTGAGTTTATACTGGGCTTCAGCGTTCATACTGCCAAAGAAAGTTACCAATGAAATTGAGAAGAGGCTGAGAACTTTCTTGTGGAAAGGGACATCAACCAGTGGATATGCCAAGGTTGCCTGGAAAGACCTGTGCCGGCCGAAGGAGGAAGGAGGCCTAGGATTCAAGGACATCACTCTCTTGAATCGTGCATTAATGGCTAAGAAACTATGTGATATCATCAGGTGCGATAGAACCTCGATATGGGTTACATGGCTCTACCAGGGTCGATTACGAGATACTTCCATCTGGACGATTAGCGAGCATGGAGGATCATGGGGATGGCGGAAACTCCTCCGTTTACGGATCTTCCTCCGATCTATGGTGGATTATAAAATAGGAGATGGGAGAAGATTCTACCTTTGGCAGGACCCATGGCATCATCTAGGACCTCTGCGTGATACATTCCCACATGGACCGAGGTTACTTAGATTGGAGGAGTCAACAAAACTCTGTACGGTGATTAGTGGAGGAGAGTGGCAGTGGCCCCCTATCACAGATTTTGAGTGTTTGGAAATCACACATACACTACCCACAATCTATGGAGGAGAAGACCACATTATTTGGAGGTTCGACCATGGGATTCCTACTACTCAGACTCTTTATAGGCTTTTTGATCCACCTGGACCGAAAGTAGACTGGTACTCGCTACTTTCGGGATCACTCAAGATCCCACGTCACTTATTCATCCTCTGGCTTGCTATCCTTGGAAAGTTGGCTACGACGGATAAACCATGGCTAGTCCACCTCGGCCCGTGCATTTTATGCAACGACGGAGCGACAGAGACACACGACCACTTATTTTTCCAATGCAGATTTAGTCGTCAGTGTATAACAGAAATTCAGAAAATAATACGATTCTCGTGGCCCAATAGAGACTGGATGACGGATATTATATGGGCGTCCCGGAGATGGAGAGGTCAGCACATTATTAATATGTCGTACCGAGCACTATTAGCATCATGTGTTTACCACATTTGGAAGGAGAGAAATTTGAGACGATTTGAGCAAACTGAAAGGACTCCCAGCACCATGGCAGTAGTTATTATTGAGGATATCAAGCAGCGAATACATAGCATTACATTACCTAGTTCAGTCAGTACACGATCTTTATTTAGACTTTGGCGTATCCCTTGGCCTGTCGAGGGAGATACCAACTGATGACTTCCATGTTGTACTGTACTACAATGTTATTAATGAAACTTACATTTACCCAAAAAAAATGACGTGGAATCTTCAGTGATCCCGAAAGTAGTGAAGCCCAGCCTACTTTCGGTCCTGGGGGATCAAAAAGCCTATATAGAGCCTGGGTTGTAGGTTTACCCTGATCAAATCTCCAAATAATTCGGTCCTCCCCTCCATGAATTGTGGGTAAACCATGTGTGATCTCCAGACACTCAAAATCTGTGATAGGAGGCCACTGCCACTCTCCTTCACTAATAACCGTGCTCAATCTGGCTGATTCCTCTATTCTGAGTAGTCTCGGTCCCCGTGGGAATGTGACACTGAGTGGTCCGAGATAATGCCACGGGTCCTGCCAAAGGTAAAAAGTTCGCCCATCGCCAATCTGATAGTCCACCATAGGGCGGAGGAAAGCCCGTAGACGTAGAATTTTCCGCCAACCCCATGAGCCTCCATTCTCCCTAATCGTCCAAATGGAGGTGTCGCGTAATCGACCCTGGTAAAGCCATTCAACCCAAATTGAGGTCCTATCGCACCTGATGATATCACAGAGTTTCTTGGTCATTAATGTGCGATTCAAGATAGCAATATCTTTGAATCCTATTCCTCCCTCATCTTTCGGTCGGCAGAGGTCTTTCCATGCTACCTTCGCATAACCACTGTTTGTTGTCCCCTTCCACAAGAAAGTTCGTAGTCTCTTCTCAATTTCGTTAGTAACTTTCTTTGGAAGTATGAACGCCGATGACCAATATAAACTCAGCGACAAGAGTACAGATTTAATAATCTGCACCCTACCAGCATAAGAAAGAGCCATACCCTCCCAACCCGCAATGCGTTTATCGATTTTCAACAATAGAGGGTTACAATCAGCAACTGTTAAACGAGAAGATAAAAGAGGTAGCCCTAAATACCTCATCGGTAGGACTCCCTCTTGAAATCCGAGTGCTTCCAACATCTCCTCTCGTAGTCCTTGTGCTGAACGTGAGATAATGAGGTGGCTTTTCTGCACATTTAGTCTGAGCCCCGACCATTCAGCAAAGCGATCCAATCCTGTCTTAAATACTCCAATAGAGTTCAAATCAGCACGGCAGAATAGTAACAAATCATCAGCAAAACCCAGCTGAAAAATCCTGGCTGCATCACACTTCCAATGAAAAGAAAATAATTCATCCTGGTCAATCAGCTGTAGGAAACCCAATTGTAGGACTTCCATCACAAGCACGAATAAGTATGGTGATAGAGGGTCTCCCTGCCGAAGCCCTCTAGCCCCCGTAAAGAAGCCGTGAGGTTTCCCGTTAAGCCCAACAGAAAATGAGGGTGTTGTGACACACTCCTCAATCCATTTCACGAATATATGAGGGAACCCAAATAACTCCATCACAGCAATTAGGAAATCCCACTCCACCGTATCATATGCCTTTCGAATGTCCACTTTTAGAGCACACCGGGGTGGTAGATGGGTCTGGTTATATCCCGTAAACAGTTCCTGTGCCAACATGATATTGTCTCCTATGCTTCGTCCGGGCACGAACGCCGCTTGGCACGAACTAATAAGTTTGTCCAGTATCACACTCAATCGTTGGACAATGAGCTTGGCAATAATCTTGTACAGTACATTGCAGCAAGATATAGGACGGAAATCACCAACATTCATAGGAGAATGTACCTTTGGTATGAGCGCCAAAAGTGTAGTATTAATCTGCTTCAGAATTCGGCCTGTATGAAAGAAATCCAAGACTGCCGAAGACACCTCCTGCCCTATTATAGGCCATGCAGCTTTGAAGAAGCCCGATGAATACCCGTCCGGCCCAGGTGCCTTATCTTCAGCAATGTCAAAAATCGCTTGCTTGACATCCATATGAGTAAATGGCAAGACTAAGGAGTTGACATCATCTTCACTCAATAAATGTCTAGCCCATGGTCGCAGGAATCGAAGATCTATCATGTCTCTTCGTCGTTCCCCACCAAGTAAATTTTGATAGTACATGACAAACTCATTAATTACTGCTCCTGGATCTGTGTGAGTGGCTCCATGATCATCATTGATTTGTAAGATTCTTCTCGCCGATCTCCTTTGAGCAATCTTACGAAAGAATACCCGGGAGCACTGGTCACCCCCCTTCATCCACTGCATTTTTGATCTCTGTTGTAGCATAATCTGTTCAAGTTTAGCTGCTTTAGCTAGTACTACCCGGCAGCAGTGTTCCAGCTGTTTTGCAGGATTTTTTTAAAGCAAGTTCGTTTCCCTTTTACACTAACTTGTAGTTATTATTATGCTTATCAAATTTACCACACAAATGCATGGGACTAGACCTACGTTTGGTTCAAGTTTCATCGAATTGTGAGAACGTTCAAAATTTAGCTGTTTTGCACGGTTTTATTAAAGGAAGTTCGTTTCCCTTTTACACTGACTTGTAGTTATTATTACGCTTAGCAAATTTACCACACAAATGCATGGGTCAAGGCCTACGTTTGGTTCGAGTTTCGTGGAATTTTGAGAACATTCAAAAGTTAGCTGTTTTACATGGTTTTAGTAAAGCAAGTTCGTTTCCCTTATAGACTAACTTTTATTTATTATTACGCTTTGCAAATTTATGACACAAACGAATGGGTGTAGACCAGCGTTTGGGTCAAGTTTCATGGAATTCTATGAACGTTCAATATTTAGCTGTTTTGCACGGTTTATTAAAGCAAGTTCGTTTCCATTTTTACACTAACTTGTAATTATAATTACGCTTAGCAAATTTACCACACAAATGCATGGGTCTAGACCACATTTGGGTCAAGTTTCGTGGAATTCTGAGAACGTTTAATACTAAGCTGTTTTGCAGGATTTTTTTAAAGCAAGTTCGTTTCCCTTTTACACTAACTTGTAGTTATTATTATGCTTATCAAATTTACCACACAAATGCATGGGACTAGACCTACGTTTGGTTCAAGTTTCATCGAATTGTGAGAACGTTCAAAATTTAGCTGTTTTGCACAGTTTTATTAAAGGAAGTTCGTTTCCCTTTTACACTGACTTGTAGTTATTATTACGCTTAGCAAATTTACCACACAAATGCATGGGTCAAGGCCTACGTTTGGTTCGAGTATCGTGGAATTTTGAGAACATTCAAAAGTTAGCTGTTTTACATGGTTTTAGTAAAGCAAGTTCGTTTCCCTTATAAACTAACTTTTATTTATTATTACGCTTTGCAAATTTATGACACAAACGAATGGGTGTAGACCAGCGTTTGGGTCAAGTTTCATGGAATTCTATGAACGTTCAATATTTAGCTGTTTTGCACGGTTTATTAAAGCAAGTTCGTTTCCATTTTTACACTAACTTGTAATTATAATTACGCTTAGCAAATTTACCACACAAATGCATGGGTCTAGACCACATTTGGGTCAAGTTTCGTGGAATTCTGAGAACGTTTGATACTAAGCTGTTTTGCACGATTTTTTTAAAGCAAGTTCGTTTCCCTTTTACACTACTTGTAGTTATTATTATGCTTATCAAATTTACCACACAAATGCATGGGACTAGACCAACGTTTGGGTCAAGTTTCATGGAATTCTATGAAAGTTCAATATTTAGCTGTTTTGCACGGTTTATTAAAGCAAGTTCGTTTCCATTTTTACACTAACTTGTAATTATAATTACGCTTAGCAAATTTACCACACAAATGCATGGGTCTAGACCACATTTGGGTCAAGTTTCGTGGAATTCTGAGAACGTTTGATACTAAGCTGTTTTGCAGGATTTTTTTAAAGCAAGTTCGTTTCCCTTTTACACTAACTTGTAGTTATTATTATGCTTATCAAATTTACCACACAAATGCATGGGACTAGACCTACGTTTGGTTCAAGTTTCATCGAATTGTGAGAACGTTCAAAATTTAGCTGTTTTGCACGGTTTTATTAAAGAAAGTTCGTTTCCCTTTTACACTGACTTGTTATTATTATCACGCTTAGCAAATTTACCACACAAATGCATGGGTCAAGGCCTACGTTTGGTTCGAGTTTCGTGGAATTTTGAGAACATTCAAAAGTTAGCTGTTTTACATGGTTTTAGTAAAGCAAGTTCGTTTCCCTTATACACTAGCTTTTATTTATTATTACGCTTTGCAAATTTACGACACAAACGAATGGGTGTAGACCAGCGTTTGGGTCAAGTTTCATGGAATTCTATGAACGTTCAATATTTAGCTGTTTTGCACGGTTTATTAAAGCAAGTTCGTTTCCATTTTTACACTAACTTGTAATTATAATTACGCTTAGCAAATTTACCACACAAATGCATGGGTCTAGACCACATTTTGGTCAAGTTTCGTGGAATTCTGAGAACGTTTAATACTAAGCTGTTTTGCAGGATTTTTTTAAAGCAAGTTCGTTTCCCTTTTACACTAACTTGTAGTTATTATTATGCTTATCAAATTTACCACACAAATGCATGGGACTAGACCTACGTTTGGTTCAAGTTTCATCGAATTGTGAGAACGTTCAAAATTTAGCTGTTTTGCACGGTTTTATTAAAGGAAGTTCGTTTCCCTTTTACACTGACTTGTAGTTATTATTACGCTTAGCAAATTTACCACACAAATGCATGGGTCAAGGCCTACGTTTGGTTCGAGTTTCGTGGAATTTTGAGAACATTCAAAAGTTATCTGTTTTACATGGTTTTAGTAAAGCAAGTTCGTTTCCCTTATAGACTAACTTTTATTTATTATTAGGCTTTGCAAATTTATGACACAAACGAATGGGTGTAGACCAGCGTTTGGGTCAAGTTTCATGGAATTCTATGAACGTTCAATATTTAGCTGTTTTGCACGGTTTATTAAAGCAAGTTCGTTTCCATTTTTACACTAACTTGTAATTATAATTACGCTTAGCAAATTTACCACACAAATGCATGGGTCTAGACCACATTTGGGTCAAGTTTCGTGGAATTCTGAGAACGTTTGATACTAAGCTGTTTTGCACGATTTTTTTAAAGCAAGTTCGTTTCCCTTTTACACTACTTGTAGTTATTATTATGCTTATCAAATTTACCACACAAATGCATGGGACTAGACCAATGTTTGGGTCAAGTTTCATGGAATTCTATGAACCTTCAATATTTAGCTGTTTTGCACGGTTTATTAAAGCAAGTTCGTTTCCATTTTTACACTAACTTGTAATTATAATTACGCTTAGCAAATTTACCACACAAATGCATGGGTCTAGACCACATTTGGGTCAAGTTTCGTGGAATTCTGAGAACGTTTGATACTAAGCTGTTTTGCAGGATTTTTTTAAAGCAAGTTCGTTTCCCTTTTACACTAACTTGTAGTTATTATTATGCTTATCAAATTTACCACACAAATGCATGGGACTAGACCTACGTTTGGTTCAAGTTTCATCGAATTGTGAGAACGTTCAAAATTTAGCTGTTTTGCACGGTTTTATTAAAGAAAGTTCGTTTCCCTTTTACACTGACTTGTAGTTATTATCACGCTTAGCAAATTTTCCACACAAATGCATGGGTCAAGGCCTACGTTTGGTTCGAGTTTCGTGGAATTTTGAGAACATTCAAAAGTTAGCTGTTTTACATGGTTTTAGTAAAGCAAGTTAGTTTCCCTTATACACTAACTTGTAGTTATTATTATGCTTATCAAATTTACCACACAAATGCATGGGACTAGACCTACGTTTGGTTCAAGTTTCATGGAATTCTATGAACGTTCAATATTTAGCTGTTTTGCACGGTTTATTAAAGCAAGTTCGTTTCCATTTTTACACTAACTTGTAATTATAATTACGCTTAGCAAATTTACCACACAAATGCATGGGTCTAGACCACATTTGGGTCAAGTTTCGTGGAATTCTGAGAACGTTTGATACTAAGCTGTTTTGCACGATTTTTTTAAAGCAAGTTCGTTTCCCTTTTACACTACTTGTAGTTATTATTATGCTTATCAAATTTACCACACAAATGCATGGGACTAGACCAACGTTTGGGTCAAGTTTCATGGAATTCTATGAACGTTCAATATTTAGCTGTTTTGCACGGTTTATTAAAGCAAGTTCGTTTCCATTTTTACACTAACTTGTAATTATAATTACGCTTAGCAAATTTACCACACAAATGCATGGGTCTAGACCACATTTGGGTCAAGTTTCGTGGAATTCTGAGAACGTTTAATACTAAGCTGTTTTGCAGGATTTTTTTAAAGCAAGTTCGTTTCCCTTTTACACTAACTTGTAGTTATTATTATGCTTATAAAATTTACCACACAAATGCATGGGACTAGACCTACGTTTGGTTCAAGTTTCATCGAATTGTGAGAACGTTCAAAATTTAGCTGTTTTGCACAGTTTTATTAAAGGAAGTTCGTTTCCCTTTTACACTGACTTGTAGTTATTATTACGCTTAGCAAATTTACCATACAAATGCATGGGTCAAGGCCTACGTTTGGTTCGAGTTTCGTGGAATTTTGAGAACATTCAAAAGTTAGCTGTTTTACATGGTTTTAGTAAAGCAAGTTCGTTTCCCTTATACACTAGCTTTTATTTATTATTACGCTTTGCAAATTTACGACACAAACGAATGGGTGTAGACCAGCGTTTGGGTCAAGTTTCATGGAATTCTATGAACGTTCAATATTTAGCTGTTTTGCACGGTTTATTAAAGCAAGTTCGTTTCCATTTTTACACTAACTTGTAATTATAATTACGCTTAGCAAATTTACCACACAAATGCATGGGTCTAGACCACATTTTGGTCAAGTTTCGTGGAATTCTGAGAACGTTTAATACTAAGCTGTTTTGCAGGATTTTTTTAAAGCAAGTTCGTTTCCCTTTTACACTAACTTGTAGTTATTATTATGCTTATCAAATTTACCACACAAATGCATGGGACTAGACCTACGTTTGGTTCAAGTTTCATCGAATTGTGAGAACGTTCAAAATTTAGCTGTTTTGCACGGTTTTATTAAAGGAAGTTCGTTTCCCTTTTACACTGACTTGTAGTTATTATTACGCTTAGCAAATTTACCACACAAATGCATGGGTCAAGGCCTACGTTTGGTTCGAGTTTCGTGGAATTTTGAGAACATTCAAAAGTTAGCTGTTTTACATGGTTTTAGTAAAGCAAGTTCGTTTCCCTTATAGACTAACTTTTATTTATTATTAGGCTTTGCAAATTTATGACACAAACGAATGGGTGTAGACCAGCGTTTGGGTCAAGTTTCATGGAATTCTATGAACGTTCAATATTTAGCTGTTTTGCACGGTTTATTAAAGCAAGTTCGTTTCCATTTTTACACTAACTTGTAATTATAATTACGCTTAGCAAATTTACCACACAAATGCATGGGTCTAGACCACATTTGGGTCAAGTTTCGTGGAATTCTGAGAACGTTTGATACTAAGCTGTTTTGCACGATTTTTTTAAAGCAAGTTCGTTTCCCTTTTACACTACTTGTAGTTATTATTATGCTTATCAAATTTACCACACAAATGCATGGGACTAGACCAATGTTTGGGTCAAGTTTCATGGAATTCTATGAACGTTCAATATTTAGCTGTTTTGCACGGTTTATTAAAGCAAGTTCGTTTCCATTTTTACACTAACTTGTAATTATAATTACGCTTAGCAAATTTACCACACAAATGCATGGGTCTAGACCACATTTGGGTCAAGTTTCGTGGAATTCTGAGAACGTTTGATACTAAGCTGTTTTGCAGGATTTTTTTAAAGCAAGTTCGTTTCCCTTTTACACTAACTTGTAGTTATTATTATGCTTATCAAATTTACCACACAAATGCATGGGACTAGACCTACGTTTGGTTCAAGTTTCATCGAATTGTGAGAACGTTCAAAATTTAGCTGTTTTGCACGGTTTTATTAAAGAAAGTTCGTTTCCCTTTTACACTGACTTGTAGTTATTATCACGCTTAGCAAATTTACCACACAAATGCATGGGTCAAGGCCTACGTTTGGTTCGAGTTTCGTGGAATTTTGAGAACATTGAAAAGTTAGCTGTTTTACATGGTTTTAGTAAAGCAAGTTAGTTTCCCTTATACACTAACTTGTAGTTATTATTATGCTTATCAAATTTACCACACAAATGCATGGGACTAGACCTACGTTTGGTTCAAGTTTCATGGAATTCTATGAACGTTCAATATTTAGCTGTTTTGCACGGTTTATTAAAGCAAGTTCGTTTCCATTTTTACACTAACTTGTAATTATAATTACGCTTAGCAAATTTACCACACAAATGCATGGGTCTAGACCACATTTGGGTCAAGTTTCGTGGAATTCTGAGAACGTTTGATACTAAGCTGTTTTGCACGATTTTTTTAAAGCAAGTTCGTTTCCCTTTTACACTACTTGTAGTTATTATTATGCTTATCAAATTTACCACACAAATGCATGGGACTAGACCAACGTTTGGGTCAAGTTTCATGGAATTCTATGAACGTTCAATATTTAGCTGTTTTGCACGGTTTATTAAAGCAAGTTCGTTTCCATTTTTACACTAACTTGTAATTATAATTACGCTTAGCAAATTTACCACACAAATGCATGGGTCTAGACCACATTTTGGTCAAGTTTCGTGGAATTCTGAGAACGTTTAATACTAAGCTGTTTTGCAGGATTTTTTTAAAGCAAGTTCGTTTCCCTTTTACACTAACTTGTAGTTATTATTATGCTTATCAAATTTACCACACAAATGCATGGGACTAGACCTACGTTTGGTTCAAGTTTCATCGAATTGTGAGAACGTTCAAAATTTAGCTGTTTTGCACGGTTTTATTAAAGGAAGTTCGTTTCCCTTTTACACTGACTTGTAGTTATTATTACGCTTAGCAAATTTACCACACAAATGCATGGGTCAAGGCCTACGTTTGGTTCGAGTTTCGTGGAATTTTGAGAACATTCAAAAGATAGCTGTTTTACATGGTTTTAGTAAAGCAAGTTCGTTTCCCTTATAGACTAACTTTTATTTATTATTACGCTTTGCAAATTTACCACACAAACGAATGGGTGTAGACCAGCGTTTGGGTCAAGTTTCATGGAATTCTATGAACGTTCAATATTTAGCTGTTTTGCACGGTTTATTAAAGCAAGTTCGTTTCCATTTTTACACTAACTTGTAATTATAATTACGCTTAGCAAATTTACCACACAAATGCATGGGTCTAGACCACATTTGGGTCAAGTTTCGTGGAATTCTGAGAACGTTTGATACTAAGCTGTTTTGCAGGATTTTTTTAAAGCAAGTTCGTTTCCCTTTTACACTAACTTGTAGTTATTATTATGCTTATCAAATTTACCACACAAATGCATGGGACTAGACCTACGTTTGGTTCAAGTTTCATCGAATTGTGAGAACGTTCAAAATTTAGCTGTTTTGCACGGTTTTATTAAAGAAAGTTCGTTTCCCTTTTACACTGACTTGTAGTTATTATCACGCTTAGCAAATTTACCACACAAATGCATGGGTCAAGGCCTACGTTTGGTTCGAGTTTCGTGGAATTTTGAGAACATTCAAAAGTTAGCTGTTTTACATGGTTTTAGTAAAGCAAGTTCGTTTCCCTTATACACTAGCTTTTATTTATTATTACGCTTTGCACATTTACGACACAAACGAATGGGTGTAGACCAGCGTTTGGGTCAAGTTTCATGGAATTCTATGAACGTTCAATATTTAGCTGTTTTGCACGGTTTATTAAAGCAAGTTCGTTTCCATTTTTACACTAACTTGTAATTATAATTACGCTTAGCAAATTTACCACACAAATGCATGGGTCTAGACCACATTTTGGTCAAGTTTCGTGGAATTCTGAGAACGTTTAATACTAAGCTGTTTTGCAGGATTTTTTTAAAGCAAGTTCGTTTCCCTTTTACACTAACTTGTAGTTATTATTATGCTTATCAAATTTACCACACAAATGCATGGGACTAGACCTACGTTTGGTTCAAGTTTCATCGAATTGTGAGAACGTTCAAAATTTAGCTTTTTGCACAGTTTTATTAAAGGAAGTTCGTTTCCCTTTTACACTGACTTGTAGTTATTATCACGCTTAGCAAATTTACCATACAAATGCATGGGTCAAGGCCTACGTTTGGTTCGAGTTTCGTGGAATTTTGAGAACATTCAAAAGTTAGCTGTTTTACATGGTTTTAGTAAAGCAAGTTCGTTTCCCTTATACACTAGCTTTTATTTATTATTACGCTTTGCAAATTTACGACACAAACGAATGGGTGTAGACCAGCGTTTGGGTCAAGTTTCATGGAATTCTATGAACGTTCAATATTTAGCTGTTTTGCACGGTTTATTAAAGCAAGTTCGTTTCCATTTTTACACTAACTTGTAATTATAATTACGCTTAGCAAATTTACCACACAAATGCATGGGTCTAGACCACATTTGGGTCAAGTTTCGTGGAATTCTGAGAACGTTTGATACTAAGCTGTTTTGCACGATTTTTTTAAAGCAAGTTCGTTTCTATTTTACACTACTTGTAGTTATTATTATGCTTATCAAATTTACCACACAAATGCATGGGACTAGACCAACGTTTGGGTCAAGTTTCATGGAATTCTATGAACGTTCAATATTTAGCTGTTTTGCACGGTTTATTAAAGCAAGTTCGTTTCCATTTTTACACTAACTTGTAATTATAATTACGCTTAGCAAATTTACCACACAAATGCATGGGTCTAGACCACATTTGGGTCAAGTTTCGTGGAATTCTGAGAACGTTTAATACTAAGCTGTTTTGCAGGATTTTTTTAAAGCAAGTTCGTTTCCCTTTTACACTAACTTGTAGTTATTATTATGCTTATCAAATTTACCACACAAATGCATGGGACTAGACCTACGTTTGGTTCAAGTTTCATCGAATTGTGAGAACGTTCAAAATTTAGCTGTTTTGCACAGTTTTATTAAAGGAAGTTCGTTTTCCTTTTACACTGACTTGTAGTTATTATTACGCTTAGCAAATTTACCATACAAATGCATGGGTCAAGGCCTACGTTTGGTTCGAGTTTCGTGGAATTTTGAGAACATTCAAAAGTTAGCTGTTTTACATGGTTTTAGTAAAGCAAGTTCGTTTCCCTTATACACTAGCTTTTATTTATTATTACGCTTTGCAAATTTACGACACAAACGAATGGGTGTAGACCAGCGTTTGGGTCAAGTTTCATGGAATTCTATGAACGTTCAATATTTAGCTGTTTTGCACGGTTTATTAAAGCAAGTTCGTTTCCATTTTTACACTAACTTGTAATTATAATTACGCTTAGCAAATTTACCACACAAATGCATGGGTCTAGACCACATTTTGGTCAAGTTTCGTGGAATTCTGAGAACGTTTAATACTAAGCTGTTTTGCAGGATTTTTTTAAAGCAAGTTCGTTTCCCTTTTAAACTAACTTGTAGTTATTATTATGCTTATCAAATTTACCACACAAATGCATGGGACTAGACCTACGTTTGGTTCAAGTTTCATCGAATTGTGAGAACGTTAAAAATTTAGCTGTTTTGCACGGTTTTATTAAAGGAAGTTCGTTTCCCTTTTACACTGACTTGTAGTTATTATTACGCTTAGCAAATTTACCACACAAATGCATGGGTCAAGGCCTACGTTTGGTTCGAGTTTCGTGGAATTTTGAGAACATTCAAAAGATAGCTGTTTTACATGGTTTTAGTAAAGCAAGTTCGTTTTCCTTATACACTAACTTGTAGTTATTATTATGCTTATCAAATTTACCACACAAATGCATGGGACTAGACCTACGTTTGGTTCAAGTTTCATGGAATTCTATGAACGTTCAATATTTAGCTGTTTTGCACGGTTTATTAAAGCAAGTTCGTTTCCATTTTTACACTAACTTGTAATTATAATTACGCTTAGCAAATTTACCACACAAATGCATGGGTCTAGACCACATTTGGGTCAAGTTTCGTGGAATTCTGAGAACGTTTGATACTAAGCTGTTTTGCACGATTTTTTTAAAGCAAGTTCGTTTCCCTTTTACACTACTTGTAGTTATTATTATGCTTATCAAATTTACCACACAAATGCATGGGACTAGACCAACGTTTGGGTCAAGTTTCATGGAATTCTATGAACGTTCAATATTTAGCTGTTTTGCACGGTTTATTAAAGCAAGTTCGTTTCCATTTTTACACTAACTTGTAATTATAATTACGCTTAGCAAATTTACCACACAAATGCATGGGTCTAGACCACATTTGGGTCAAGTTTCGTGGAATTCTGAGAACGTTTGATACTAAGCTGTTTTGCAGGATTTTTTTAAAGCAAGTTCGTTTCCCTTTTACACTAACTTGTAGTTATTATTATGCTTATCAAATTTACCACACAAATGCATGGGACTAGACCTACGTTTGGTTCAAGTTTCATCGAATTGTGAGAACGTTCAAAATTTAGCTGTTTTGCACGGTTTTATTAAAGAAAGTTCGTTTCCCTTTTACACTGACTTGTAGTTATTATCACGCTTAGCAAATTTACCACACAAATGCATGGGTCAAGGCCTACGTTTGGTTCGAGTTTCGTGGAATTTTGAGAACATTCAAAAGTTAGCTGTTTTACATGGTTTTAGTAAAGCAAGTTCGTTTCCCTTATAGACTAACTTTTATTTATTATTACGCTTTGCAAATTTACCACACAAACGAATGGGTGTAGACCAGCGTTTGGGTCAAGTTTCATGGAATTCTATGAACGTTCAATATTTAGCTGTTTTGCACGGTTTATTAAAGCAAGTTCGTTTCCATTTTTACACTAACTTGTAATTATAATTACGCTTAGCAAATTTACCACACAAATGCATGGGTCTAGACCACATTTGGGTCAAGTTTCGTGGAATACTGAGAACGTTTGATACTAAGCTGTTTTGCAGGATTTTTTTAAAGCAAGTTCGTTTCCCTTTTACACTAACTTGTAGTTATTATTATGCTTATCAAATTTACCACACAAATGCATGGGACTAGACCTACGTTTGGTTCAAGTTTCATCGAATTGTGAGAACGTTCAAAATTTAGTTGTTTTGCACGGTTTTATTAAAGAAAGTTCGTTTCCCTTTTACACTGACTTGTTATTATTATCACGCTTAGCAAATTTACCACACAAATGCATGGGTCAAGGCCTACGTTTGGTTCGAGTTTCGTGGAATTTTGAGAACATTCAAAAGTTAGCTGTTTTACATGGTTTTAGTAAAGCAAGTTCGTTTCCCTTATACACTAGCTTTTATTTATTATTACGCTTTGCAAATTTACGACACAAACGAATGGGTGTAGACCAGCGTTTGGGTCAAGTTTCATGGAATTCTATGAACGTTCAATATTTAGCTGTTTTGCACGGTTTATTAAAGCAAGTTCGTTTCCATTTTTACACTAACTTGTAATTATAATTACGCTTAGCAAATTTACCACACAAATGCATGGGTCTAGAC
Organism: Sesamum indicum; assembly: GCF_026168435.1. Classification (NCBI taxonomy): domain Eukaryota; kingdom Viridiplantae; phylum Streptophyta; class Magnoliopsida; order Lamiales; family Pedaliaceae; genus Sesamum; species Sesamum indicum. Next base: position 11,547,012 of record NC_142659.1, read on the forward strand.
CACATTTTGGTCAAGTTTCGTGGAATTCTGAGAACGTTTAATACTAAGCTGTTTTGCAGGATTTTTTTAAAGCAAGTTCGTTTCCCTTTTACACTAACTTGTAGTTATTATTATGCTTATCAAATTTACCACACAAATGCATGGGACTAGACCTACGTTTGGTTCAAGTTTCATCGAATTGTGAGAACGTTCAAAATTTAGCTGTTTTGCACGGTTTTATTAAAGGAAGTTCGTTTCCCTTTTACACTGACTTGTAGTTATTATTACGCTTAGCAAATTTACCACACAAATGCATGGGTCAAGGCCTACGTTTGGTTCGAGTTTCGTGGAATTTTGAGAACATTCAAAAGTTAGCTGTTTTACATGGTTTTAGTAAAGCAAGTTCGTTTCCCTTATAGACTAACTTTTATTTATTATTACGCTTTGCAAATTTATGACACAAACGAATGGGTGTAGACCAGCGTTTGGGTCAAGTTTCATGGAATTCTATGAACGTTCAATATTTAGCTGTTTTGCACGGTTTATTAAAGCAAGTTCGTTTCCATTTTTACACTAACTTGTAATTATAATTACGCTTAGCAAATTTACCACACAAATGCATGGGTCTAGACCACATTTGGGTCAAGTTTTGTGGAATTCTGAGAACGTTTGATACTAAGCTGTTTTGCATGATTTTTTTAAAGCAAGTTCGTTTCCCTTTTACACTACTTGTAGTTATTATTATGCTTATCAAATTTACCACACAAATGCATGGGACTAGACCTACGTTTGGTTCAAGTTTCATCGAATTGTGAGAACGTTCAAAATTTAGCTGTTTTGCACGGTTTTATTAAAGAAAGTTCGTTTCCCTTTTACACTGACTTGTAGTTATTATCACGCTTAGCAAATTTACCACACAAATGCATGGGTCAAGGCCTACGTTTGGTTCGAGTTTCGTGGAATTTTGAGAACATTCAAAAGTTAGCTGTTTTACATGGTTTTAGTAAAGCAAGTTCGTTTCCCTTATACACTAGCTTTTATTTATTATTACGCTTTGCAAATTTACGACACAAACGAATGGGTGTAGACCAGCGTTTGTGTCAAGTTTCATGGAATTCTATGAACGTTCAATATTTAGCTGTTTTGCACGGTTTATTAAAGCAAGTTCGTTTCCATTTTTACACTAACTTGTAATTATAATTACGCTTAGCAAATTTACCACACAAATGCATGGGTCTAGACCACATTTTGGTCAAGTTTCGTGGAATTCTGAGAACGTTTAATACTAAGCTGTTTTGCAGGATTTTTTTAAAGCAAGTTCGTTTCCCTTTTACACTAACTTGTAGTTATTATTATGCTTATCAAATTTACCACACAAATGCATGGGACTAGACCTACGTTTGGTTCAAGTTTCATCGAATTGTGAGAACGTTCAAAATTTAGCTGTTTTGCACGGTTTTATTAAAGGAAGTTCGTTTCCCTTTTACACTGACTTGTAGTTATTATTACGCTTAGCAAATTTACCACACAAATGCATGGGTCAAGGCCTACGTTTGGTTCGAGTTTCGTGGAATTTTGAGAACATTCAAAAGTTAGCTGTTTTACATGGTTTTAGTAAAGCAAGTTCGTTTCCCTTATACACTAGTTTTTATTTATTATTACGCTTTGCAAATTTACGACACAAACGAATGGGTGTAGACCAGCGTTTGTGTCAAGTTTCATGGAATTCTATGAACGTTCAATATTTAGCTGTTTTGCACGGTTTATTAAAGCAAGTTCGTTTCCATTTTTACACTAACTTGTAATTATAATTACGCTTAGCAAATTTACCACACAAATGCATGGGTCTAGACCACATTTGGGTCAAGTTTCGTGGAATTCTGAGAACGTTTGATACTAAGCTGTTTTGCAGGATTTTTTTAAAGCAAGTTCGTTTCCCTTTTACACTAACTTGTAGTTATTATTATGCTTATCAAATTTACCACACAAATGCATGGGACTAGACCAATGTTTGGGTCAAGTTTCATGGAATTCTATGAACGTTCAATATTTAGCTGTTTTGCACGGTTTATTAAAGCAAGTTCGTTTCCATTTTTACACTAACTTGTAATTATAATTACGCTTAGCAAATTTACCACACAAATGCATGGGTCTAGACCACATTTGGGTCAAGTTTCGTGGAATTCTGAGAACGTTTGATACTAAGCTGTTTTGCAGGATTTTTTTAAAGCAAGTTCGTTTCCCTTTTACACTAACTTGTAGTTATTATTATGCTTATCAAATTTACCACACAAATGCATGGGACTAGACCTACGTTTGGTTCAAGTTTCATCGAATTGTGAGAACGTTCAAAATTTAGCTGTTTTGCACGGTTTTATTAAAGAAAGTTCGTTTCCCTTTTACACTGACTTGTAGTTATTATCACGCTTAGCAAATTTACCACACAAATGCATGGGTCAAGGCCTACGTTTGGTTCGAGTTTCGTGGAATTTTGAGAACATTCAAAAGTTAGCTGTTTTACATGGTTTTAGTAAAGCAAGTTCGTTTCCCTTATACACTAGCTTTTATTTATTATTACGCTTTGCAAATTTACGACACAAACGAATGGGTGTAGACCAGCGTTTGGGTCAAGTTTCATGGAATTCTATGAACGTTCAATATTTAGCTGTTTTGCACGGTTTATTAAAGCAAGTTCGTTTCCATTTTTACACTAACTTGTAATTATAATTACGCTTAGCAAATTTACCACACAAATGCATGGGTCTAGACCACATTTGGGTCAAGTTTCGTGGAATTCTGAGAACGTTTGATACTAAGCTGTTTTGCACGATTTTTTTAAAGCAAGTTCGTTTCCCTTTTACACTACTTGTAGTTATTATTATGCTTATCAAATTTACCACACAAATGCATGGGACTAGACCAACGTTTGGGTCAAGTTTCATGGAATTCTATGAACGTTCAATATTTAGCTGTTTTGCACGGTTTATTAAAGCAAGTTCGTTTCCATTTTTACACTAACTTGTAATTATAATTACGCTTAGCAAATTTACCACACAAATGCATGGGTCTAGACCACATTTGGGTCAAGTTTCGTGGAATTCTGAGAACGTTTGATACTAAGCTGTTTTGCAGGATTTTTTTAAAGCAAGTTCGTTTCCCTTTTACACTAACTTGTAGTTATTATTATGCTTATCAAATTTACCACACAAATGCATGGGACTAGACCTACGTTTGGTTCAAGTTTCATCGAATTGTGAGAACGTTCAAAATTTAGCTGTTTTGCACGGTTTTATTAAAGAAAGTTCGTTTCCCTTTTACACTGACTTGTTATTATTATCACGCTTAGCAAATTTACCACACAAATGCATGGGTCAAGGCCTACGTTTGGTTCGAGTTTCGTGGAATTTTGAGAACATTCAAAAGTTAGCTGTTTTACATGGTTTTAGTAAAGCAAGTTCGTTTCCCTTATACACTAGCTTTTATTTATTATTACGCTTTGCAAATTTACGACACAAACGAATGGGTGTAGACCAGCGTTTGGGTCAAGTTTCATGGAATTCTATGAACGTTCAATATTTAGCTGTTTTGCACGGTTTATTAAAGCAAGTTCGTTTCCATTTTTACACTAACTTGTAATTATAATTACGCTTAGCAAATTTACCACACAAATGCATGGGTCTAGACCACATTTGGGTCAAGTTTTGTGGAATTCTGAGAACGTTTGATACTAAGCTGTTTTGCATGATTTTTTTAAAGCAAGTTCGTTTCCCTTTTACACTACTTGTAGTTATTATTATGCTTATCAAATTTACCACACAAATGCATGGGACTAGACCTACGTTTGGTTCAAGTTTCATCGAATTGTGAGAACGTTCAAAATTTAGCTGTTTTGCACGGTTTTATTAAAGAAAGTTCGTTTCCCTTTTACACTGACTTGTAGTTATTATCACGCTTAGCAAATTTACCACACAAATGCATGGGTCAAGGCCTACGTTTGGTTCGAGTTTCGTGGAATTTTGAGAACATTCAAAAGTTAGCTGTTTTACATGGTTTTAGTAAAGCAAGTTCGTTTCCCTTATACACTAGCTTTTATTTATTATTACGCTTTGCAAATTTACGACACAAACGAATGGGTGTAGACCAGCGTTTGTGTCAAGTTTCATGGAATTCTATGAACGTTCAATATTTAGCTGTTTTGCACGGTTTATTAAAGCAAGTTCGTTTCCATTTTTACACTAACTTGTAATTATAATTACGCTTAGCAAATTTACCACACAAATGCATGGGTCTAGACCACATTTTGGTCAAGTTTCGTGGAATTCTGAGAACGTTTAATACTAAGCTGTTTTGCAGGATTTTTTTAAAGCAAGTTCGTTTCCCTTTTACACTAACTTGTAGTTATTATTATGCTTATCAAATTTACCACACAAATGCATGGGACTAGACCTACGTTTGGTTCAAGTTTCATCGAATTGTGAGAACGTTCAAAATTTAGCTGTTTTGCACGGTTTTATTAAAGGAAGTTCGTTTCCCTTTTACACTGACTTGTAGTTATTATTACGCTTAGCAAATTTACCACACAAATGCATGGGTCAAGGCCTACGTTTGGTTCGAGTTTCGTGGAATTTTGAGAACATTCAAAAGTTAGCTGTTTTACATGGTTTTAGTAAAGCAAGTTCGTTTCCCTTATAGACTAACTTTTATTTATTATTAGGCTTTGCAAATTTATGACACAAACGAATGGGTGTAGACCAGCGTTTGGGTCAAGTTTCATGGAATTCTATGAACGTTCAATATTTAGCTGTTTTGCACGGTTTATTAAAGCAAGTTCGTTTCCATTTTTACACTAACTTGTAATTATAATTACGCTTAGCAAATTTACCACACAAATGCATGGGTCTAGACCACATTTGGGTCAAGTTTCGTGGAATTCTGAGAACGTTTGATACTAAGCTGTTTTGCACGATTTTTTTAAAGCAAGTTCGTTTCCCTTTTACACTACTTGTAGTTATTATTATGCTTATCAAATTTACCACACAAATGCATGGGACTAGACCAATGTTTGGGTCAAGTTTCATGGAATTCTATGAACGTTCAATATTTAGCTGTTTTGCACGGTTTATTAAAGCAAGTTCGTTTCCATTTTTACACTAACTTGTAATTATAATTACGCTTAGCAAATTTACCACACAAATGCATGGGTCTAGACCACATTTGGGTCAAGTTTCGTGGAATTCTGAGAACGTTTGATACTAAGCTGTTTTGCAGGATTTTTTTAAAGCAAGTTCGTTTCCCTTTTACACTAACTTGTAGTTATTATTATGCTTATCAAATTTACCACACAAATGCATGGGACTAGACCTACGTTTGGTTCAAGTTTCATCGAATTGTGAGAACGTTCAAAATTTAGCTGTTTTGCACGGTTTTATTAAAGAAAGTTCGTTTCCCTTTTACACTGACTTGTAGTTATTATCACGCTTAGCAAATTTACCACACAAATGCATGGGTCAAGGCCTACGTTTGGTTCGAGTTTCGTGGAATTTTGAGAACATTCAAAAGTTTGCTGTTTTACATGGTTTTAGTAAAGCAAGTTAGTTTCCCTTATACACTAACTTGTAGTTATTATTATGCTTATCAAATTTACCACACAAATGCATGGGACTAGACCTACGTTTGGTTCAAGTTTCATGGAATTCTATGAACGTTCAATATTTAGCTGTTTTGCACGGTTTATTAAAGCAAGTTCGTTTCCATTTTTACACTAACTTGTAATTATAATTACGCTTAGCAAATTTACCACACAAATGCATGGGTCTAGACCACATTTGGGTCAAGTTTCGTGGAATTCTGAGAACGTTTGATACTAAGCTGTTTTGCACGATTTTTTTAAAGCAAGTTCGTTTCCCTTTTACACTACTTGTAGTTATTATTATGCTTATCAAATTTACCACACAAATGCATGGGACTAGACCAACGTTTGGGTCAAGTTTCATGGAATTCTATGAACGTTCAATATTTAGCTGTTTTGCACGGTTTATTAAAGCAAGTTCGTTTCCATTTTTACACTAACTTGTAATTATAATTACGCTTAGCAAATTTACCACACAAATGCATGGGTCTAGACCACATTTTGGTCAAGTTTCGTGGAATTCTGAGAACGTTTAATACTAAGCTGTTTTGCAGGATTTTTTTAAAGCAAGTTCGTTTCCCTTTTACACTAACTTGTAGTTATTATTATGCTTATCAAATTTACCACACAAATGCATGGGACTAGACCTACGTTTGGTTTAAGTTTCATCGAATTGTGAGAACGTTCAAAATTTAGCTGTTTTGCACGGTTTTATTAAAGGAAGTTCGTTTCCCTTTTACACTGACTTGTAGTTATTATTACGCTTAGCAAATTTACCACACAAATGCATGGGTCAAGGCCTACGTTTGGTTCGAGTTTCGTGGAATTTTGAGAACATTCAAAAGATAGCTGTTTTACATGGTTTTAGTAAAGCAAGTTCGTTTCCCTTATAGACTAACTTTTATTTATTATTACGCTTTGCAAATTAACCACACAAACGAATGGGTGTAGACCAGCGTTTGGGTCAAGTTTCATGGAATTCTATGAACGTTCAATATTTAGCTGTTTTGCACGGTTTATTAAAGCAAGTTCGTTTCCATTTTTACACTAACTTGTAATTATAATTACGCTTAGCAAATTTACCACACAAATGCATGGGTCTAGACCACATTTGGGTCAAGTTTCGTGGAATTCTGAGAACGTTTGATACTATGCTGTTTTGCACGATTTTTTTAAAGCAAGTTCGTTTCCCTTTTACACTACTTGTAGTTATTATTATGCTTATCAAATTTACCACACAAATGCATGGGACTAGACCAACGTTTGGGTCAAGTTTCATGGAATTCTATGAACGTTCAATATTTAGCTGTTTTGCACGGTTTATTAAAGCAAGTTCGTTTCCATTTTTACACTAACTTGTAATTATAATTACGCTTAGCAAATTTACCACACAAATGCATGGGTCTAGACCACATTTGGGTCAAGTTTCGTGGAATTCTGAGAACGTTTGATACTAAGCTGTTTTGCAGGATTTTTTTAAAGCAAGTTCGTTTCCCTTTTACACTAACTTGTAGTTATTATTATGCTTATCAAATTTACCACACAAATGCATGGGACTAGACCTACGTTTGGTTTAAGTTTCATCGAATTGTGAGAACGTTCAAAATTTAGCTGTTTTGCACGGTTTTATTAAAGGAAGTTCGTTTCCCTTTTACACTGACTTGTAGTTATTATTACGCTTAGCAAATTTACCACACAAATGCATGGGTCAAGGCCTACGTTTGGTTCGAGTTTCGTGGAATTTTGAGAACATTCAAAAGATAGCTGTTTTACATGGTTTTAGTAAAGCAAGTTCGTTTCCCTTATAGACTAACTTTTATTTATTATTACGCTTTGCAAATTTACCACACAAACGAATGGGTGTAGACCAGCGTTTGGGTCAAGTTTCATGGAATTCTATGAACGTTCAATATTTAGCTGTTTTGCACGGTTTATTAAAGCAAGTTCGTTTCCATTTTTACACTAACTTGTAATTATAATTACGCTTAGCAAATTTACCACACAAATGCATGGGTCTAGACCACATTTGGGTCAAGTTTCGTGGAATTCTGAGAACGTTTGATACTAAGCTGTTTTGCAGGATTTTTTTAAAGCAAGTTCGTTTCCCTTTTACACTAACTTGTAGTTATTATTATGCTTATCAAATTTACCACACAAATGCATGGGTCAAGGCCTACGTTTGGTTCGAGTTTCGTGGAATTTTGAGAACATTCAAAAGTTAGCTGTTTTACATGGTTTTAGTAAAGCAAGTTCGTTTCCCTTATAGACTAACTTTTATTTATTATTACGCTTTGCAAATTTACGACACAAACGAATGGGTGTAGACCAGCGTTTGGGTCAAGTTTCATGGAATTCTATGAACGTTCAATATTTAGCTGTTTTGCACGGTTTATTAAAGCAAGTTCGTTTCCATTTTTACACTAACTTGTAATTATAATTACGCTTAGCAAATTTACCACACAAATGCATGGGTCTAGACCACATTTGGGTCAAGTTTCGTGGAATTCTGAGAACGTTTGATACTAAGCTGTTTTGCACGATTTTTTTAAAGCAAGTTCGTTTCCCTTTTACACTACTTGTAGTTATTATTATGCTTATCAAATTTACCACACAAATGCATGGGACTAGACCAACGTTTGGGTCAAGTTTCATGGAATTCTATGAACGTTCAATATTTAGCTGTTTTGCACGGTTTATTAAAGCAAGTTCGTTTCCATTTTTACACTAACTTGTAATTATAATTACGCTTAGCAAATTTACCACACAAATGCATGGGTCTAGACCACATTTGGGTCAAGTTTCGTGGAATTCTGAGAACGTTTGATACTAAGCTGTTTTGCAGGATTTTTTTAAAGCAAGTTCGTTTCCCTTTTACACTAACTTGTAGTTATTATTATGCTTATCAAATTTACCACACAAATGCATGGGACTAGACCTACGTTTGGTTTAAGTTTCATCGAATTGTGAGAACGTTCAAAATTTAGCTGTTTTGCACGGTTTTATTAAAGGAAGTTCGTTTCCCTTTTACACTGACTTGTAGTTATTATTACGCTTAGCAAATTTACCACACAAATGCATGGGTCAAGGCCTACGTTTGGTTCGAGTTTCGTGGAATTTTGAGAACATTCAAAAGATAGCTGTTTTACATGGTTTTAGTAAAGCAAGTTCGTTTCCCTTATAGACTAACTTTTATTTATTATTACGCTTTGCAAATTTACCACACAAACGAATGGGTGTAGACCAGCGTTTGGGTCAAGTTTCATGGAATTCTATGAACGTTCAATATTTAGCTGTTTTGCACGGTTTATTAAAGCAAGTTCGTTTCCATTTTTACACTAACTTGTAATTATAATTACGCTTAGCAAATTTACCACACAAATGCATGGGTCTAGACCACATTTGGGTCAAGTTTCGTGGAATTCTGAGAACGTTTGATACTAAGCTGTTTTGCAGGATTTTTTTAAAGCAAGTTCGTTTCCCTTTTACACTAACTTGTAGTTATTATTATGCTTATCAAATTTACCACACAAATGCATGGGTCAAGGCCTACGTTTGGTTCGAGTTTCGTGGAATTTTGAGAACATTCAAAAGTTAGCTGTTTTACATGGTTTTAGTAAAGCAAGTTCGTTTCCCTTATAGACTAACTTTTATTTATTATTACGCTTTGCAAATTTACGACACAAACGAATGGGTGTAGACCAGCGTTTGGGTCAAGTTTCATGGAATTCTATGAACGTTCAATATTTAGCTGTTTTGCACGGTTTATTAAAGCAAGTTCGTTTCCATTTTTACACTAACTTGTAATTATAATTACGCTTAGCAAATTTACCACACAAATGCATGGGTCTAGACCACATTTGGGTCAAGTTTCGTGGAATTCTGAGAACGTTTGATACTAAGCTGTTTTGCACGATTTTTTTAAAGCAAGTTCGTTTCCCTTTTACACTACTTGTAGTTATTATTATGCTTATCAAATTTACCACACAAATGCATGGGACTAGACCAACGTTTGGGTCAAGTTTCATGGAATTCTATGAACGTTCAATATTTAGCTGTTTTGCACGGTTTATTAAAGCAAGTTCGTTTCCATTTTTACACTAACTTGTAATTATAATTACGCTTAACAAATTTACCACACAAATGCATGGGTCTAGACCACATTTGGGTCAAGTTTCGTGGAATTCTGAGAACGTTTGATACTAAGCTGTTTTGCAGGATTTTTTTAAAGCAAGTTCGTTTCCCTTTTACACTAACTTGTAGTTATTATTATGCTTTTCAAATTTACCACACAAATGCATGGGACTAGACCTACGTTTGGTTCAAGTTTCATCGAATTGTGAGAACGTTCAAAATTTAGCTGTTTTGCACGGTTTTATTAAAGAAAGTTCGTTTCCCTTTTACACTGACTTGTTATTATTATCACGCTTAGCAAATTTACCACACAAATGCATGGGTCAAGGCCTACGTTTGGTTCGAGTTTCGTGGAATTTTGAGAACATTCAAAAGTTAGCTGTTTTACATGGTTTTAGTAAAGCAAGTTCGTTTCCCTTATACACTAGCTTTTATTTATTATTACGCTTTGCAAATTTACGACACAAACTAATGGGTGTAGACCAGCGTTTGGGTCAAGTTTCATGGAATTCTATGAACGTTCAATATTTAGCTGTTTTGCACGGTTTATTAAAGCAAGTTCGTTTCCATTTTTACACTAACTTGTAATTATAATTACGCTTAGCAAATTTACCACACAAATGCATGGGTCTAGACCACATTTTGGTCAAGTTTCGTGGAATTCTGAGAACGTTTAATACTAAGCTGTTTTGCAGGATTTTTTTAAAGCAAGTTCGTTTCCCTTTTACACTAACTTGTAGTTATTATTATGCTTATCAAATTTACCACACAAATGCATGGGACTAGACCAACGTTTGGTTCAAGTTTCATCGAATTGTGAGAACGTTCAAAATTTAGCTGTTTTGCACGGTTTTATTAAAGGAAGTTCGTTTCCCTTTTACACTGACTTGTAGTTATTACTACGCTTAGCAAATTTACCACACAAATGCATGGGTCAAGGCCTACGTTTGGTTCGAGTTTCGTGGAATTTTGAGAACATTCAAAAGATAGCTGTTTTACATGGTTTTAGTAAAGCAAGTTCGTTTCCCTTATAGACTAACTTTTATTTATTATTACGCTTTGCAAATTTACCACACAAACGAATGGGTGTAGACCAGCGTTTGGGTCAAGTTTCATGGAATTCTATGAACGTTCAATATTTAGCTGTTTTGCACGGTTTATTAAAGCAAGTTCGTTTCCATTTTTACACTAACTTGTAATTATAATTACGCTTAGCAAATTTACCACACAAATGCATGGGTCTAGACCACATTTGGGTCAAGTTTCGTGGAATTCTGAGAACGTTTGATACTAAGCTGTTTTGCAGGATTTTTTTAAAGCAAGTTCGTTTCCCTTTTACACTAACTTGTAGTTATTATTATGCTTATCAAATTTACCACACAAATGCATGGGACTAGACCTACGTTTGGTTCAAGTTTCATCGAATTGTGAGAACGTTCAAAATTTAGCTGTTTTGCACGGTTTTATTAAAGAAAGTTCGTTTCCCTTTTACACTGACTTGTAGTTATTATCACGCTTAGCAAATTTACCACACAAATGCATGGGTCAAGGCCTACGTTTGGTTCGAGTTTCGTGGAATTTTGAGAACATTCAAAAGTTAGCTGTTTTACATGGTTTTAGTAAAGCAAGTTCGTTTCCCTTATACACTAGCTTTTATTTATTATTACGCTTTGCAAATTTACGACACAAACGAATGGGTGTAGACTAGCGTTTGGGTCAAGTTTCATGGAATTCTATGAACGTTCAATATTTAGCTGTTTTGCACGGTTTATTAAAGCAAGTTCGTTTCCATTTTTACACTAACTTGTAATTATAATTACGCTTAGCAAATTTACCACACAAATGCATGGGTCTAGACCACATTTTGGTCAAGTTTCGTGGAATTCTGAGAACGTTTAATACTAAGCTGTTTTGCAGGATTTTTTTAAAGCAAGTTCGTTTCCCTTTTACACTAACTTGTAGTTATTATTATGCTTATCAAATTTACCACACAAATGCATGGGACTAGACCTACGTTTGGTTCAAGTTTCATCGAATTGTGAGAACGTTCAAAATTTAGCTGTTTTGCACGGTTTTATTAAAGGAAGTTCGTTTCCCTTTTACACTGACTTGTAGTTATTATTACGCTTAGCAAATTTACCACACAAATGCATGGGTCAAGGCCTACGTTTGGTTCGAGTTTCGTGGAATTTTGAGAACATTCAAAAGTTAGCTGTTTTACATGGTTTTAGTAAAGCAAGTTCGTTTCCCTTATAGACTAACTTTTATTTATTATTACGCTTTGCAAATTTATGACACAAACGAATGGGTGTAGACCAGCGTTTGGGTCAAGTTTCATGGAATTCTATGAACGTTCAATATTTAGCTGTTTTGCACGGTTTATTAAAGCAAGTTCGTTTCCATTTTTACACTAACTTGTAATTATAATTACGCTTAGCAAATTTACCACACAAATGCATGGGTCTAGACCACATTTGGGTCAAGTTTCGTGGAATTCTGAGAACGTTTAATACTAAGCTGTTTTGCAGGATTTTTTTAAAGCAAGTTCGTTTCCCTTTTACACTAACTTGTAGTTATTATTATGCTTATCAAATTTACCACACAAATGCATGGGACTAGACCCACGTTTGGTTCAAGTTTCATCGAATTGTGAGAACGTTCAAAATTTAGCTGTTTTGCACAGTTTTATTAAAGGAAGTTCGTTTCCCTTTTACACTGACTTGTAGTTATTATTACGCTTAGCAAATTTACCATACAAATGCATGGGTCAAGGCCTACGTTTGGTTCGAGTTTCGTGGAATTTTGAGAACATTCAAAAGTTAGCTGTTTTACATGGTTTTAGTAAAGCAAGTTCGTTTCCCTTATACACTAGCTTTTATTTATTATTACGCTTTGCAAATTTACGACACAAACGAATGGGTGTAGACCAGCGTTTGGGTCAAGTTTCATGGAATTCTATGAACGTTCAATATTTAGCTGTTTTGCACGGTTTATTAAAGCAAGTTCCTTTCCATTTTTACACTAACTTGTAATTATAATTACGCTTAGCAAATTTACCACACAAATGCATGGGTCTAGACCACATTTGGGTCAAGTTTCGTGGAATTCTGAGAACGTTTGATACTAAGCTGTTTTGCACGATTTTTTTAAAGCAAGTTCGTTTCCCTTTTACACTACTTGTAGTTATTATTATGCTTATCAAATTTACCACACAAATGCATGGGACTAGACCAACGTTTGGGTCAAGTTTCATGGAATTCTATGAACGTTCAATATTTAGCTGTTTTGCACGGTTTATTAAAGCAAGTTCGTTTCCATTTTTACACTAACTTGTAATTATAATTACGCTTAGCAAATTTACCACACAAATGCATGGGTCTAGACCACATTTGGGTCAAGTTTCGTGGAATTCTGAGAACGTTTGATACTAAGCTGTTTTGCAGGATTTTTTTAAAGCAAGTTCGTTTCCCTTTTACACTAACTTGTAGTTATTATTATGCTTATCAAATTTACCACACAAATGCATGGGACTAGACCTACGTTTGGTTCAAGTTTCATCGCATTGTGAGAACGTTCAAAATTTAGCTGTTTTGCACGGTTTTATTAAAGAAAGTTCGTTTCCCTTTTACACTGACTTGTTATTATTATCACGCTTAGCAAATTTACCACACAAATGCATGGGTCAAGGCCTACGTTTGGTTCGAGTTTCGTGGAATTTTGAGAACATTCAAAAGTTAGCTGTTTTACATGGTTTTAGTAAAGCAAGTTCGTTTCCCTTATACACTAGCTTTTATTTATTATTACGCTTTGCAAATTTACGACACAAACGAATGGGTGTAGACCAGCGTTTGGGTCAAGTTTCATGGAATTCTATGAACGTTCAATATTTAGCTGTTTTGCACGGTTTATTAAAGCAAGTTCGTTTCCATTTTTACACTAACTTGTAATTATAATTACGCTTAGCAAATTTACCACACAAATGCATGGGTCTAGACCACATTTTGGTCAAGTTTCGTGGAATTCTGAGAACGTTTAATACTAAGCTGTTTTGCAGGATTTTTTTAAAGCAAGTTCGTTTCCCTTTTACACTAACTTGTAGTTATTATTATGCTTATCAAATTTACCACACAAATGCATGGGACTAGACCTACGTTTGGTTCAAGTTTCATCGAATTGTGAGAACGTTCAAAATTTCGCTGTTTTGCACGGTTTTATTAAAGGAAGTTCGTTTCCCTTTTACACTGACTTGTAGTTATTATTACGCTTAGCAAATTTACCACACAAATGCATGGGTCAAGGCCTACGTTTGGTTCGAGTTTCGTGGAATTTTGAGAACATTCAAAAGTTAGCTGTTTTACATGGTTTTAGTAAAGCAAGTTCGTTTCCCTTATAGACTAACTTTTATTTATTATTACGCTTTGCAAATTTATGACACAAACGAATGGGTGTAGACCAGCGTTTGGGTCAAGTTTCATGGAATTCTATGAACGTTCAATATTTAGCTGTTTTGCACGGTTTATTAAAGCAAGTTCGTTTCCATTTTTACACTAACTTGTAATTATAATTACGCTTAGCAAATTTACCACACAAATGCATGGGTCTAGACCACATTTGGGTCAAGTTTCGTGGAAGTCTGAGAACGTTTGATACTAAGCTGTTTTGCACGATTTTTTTAAAGCAAGTTCGTTTCCCTTTTACACTACTTGTAGTTATTATTATGCTTATCAAATTTACCACACAAATGCATGGGACTAGACCAATGTTTGGGTCAAGTTTCATGGAATTCTATGAACGTTCAATATTTAGCTGTTTTGCACGGTTTATTAAAGCAAGTTCGTTTCCATTTTTACACTAACATGTAATTATAATTACGCTTAGCAAATTTACCACACAAATGCATGGGTCTAGACCACATTTGGGTCAAGTTTCGTGGAATTCTGAGAACGTTTAATACTAAGCTGTTTTGCAGGATTTTTTTAAAGCAAGTTCGTTTCCCTTTTACACTAACTTGTAGTTATTATTATGCTTATCAAATTTACCACACAAATGCATGGGACTAGACCTACGTTTGGTTCAAGTTTCATCGAATTGTGAGAACGTTCAAAATTTAGCTGTTTTGCACAGTTTTATTATAGAAAGTTCGTTTCCCTTTTACACTGACTTGTAGTTATTATCACGCTTAGCAAATTTACCACACAAATGCATGGGTCAAGGCCTACGTTTGGTTCGAGTTTCGTGGAATTTTGAGAACATTCAAAAGTTAGCTGTTTTACATGGTTTTAGTAAAGCAAGTTCGTTTCCCTTATACACTAGCTTTTATTTATTATTACGCTTTGCAAATTTACGACACAAACGAATGGGTGTAGACCAGCGTTTGGGTCAAGTTTCATGGAATTCTATGAACGTTCAATATTTAGCTGTTTTGCACGGTTTATTAAAGCAAGTTCGTTTCCATTTTTACACTAACTTGTAATTATAATTACGCTTAGCAAATTTACCACACAAATGCATGGGTCTAGACCACATTTGGGTCAAGTTTCGTGGAATTCTGAGAACGTTTGATACTAAGCTGTTTTGCAGGATTTTTTTAAAGCAAGTTCGTTTCCCTTTTACACTAACTTGTAGTTATTATTATGCTTATCAAATTTACCACACAAATGCATGGGACTAGACCTACGTTTGGTTCAAGTTTCATCGAATTGTGAGAACGTTCAAAATTTAGCTGTTTTGCACGGTTTTATTAAAGAAAGTTCGTTTCCCTTTTACACTGACTTGTTATTATTATCACGCTTAGCAAATTTACCACACAAATGCATGGGTCAAGGCCTACGTTTGGTTCGAGTTTCGTGGAATTTTGAGAACATTCAAAAGTTAGCTGTTTTACATGGTTTTAGTAAAGCAAGTTCGTTTCCCTTATACACTAGCTTTTATTTATTATTACGCTTTGCAAATTTACGACACAAACGAATGGGTGTAGACCAGCGTTTGGGTCAAGTTTCATGGAATTCTATGAACGTTCAATATTTAGCTGTTTTGCACGGTTTATTAAAGCAAGTTCGTTTCCATTTTTACACTAACTTGTAATTATAATTACGCTTAGCAAATTTACCACACAAATGCATGGGTCTAGACCACATTTTGGTCAAGTTTCGTGGAATTCTGAGAACGTTTAATACTAAGCTGTTTTGCAGGATTTTTTTAAAGCAAGTTCGTTTCCCTTTTACACTAACTTGTAGTTATTATTATGCTTATCAAATTTACCACACAAATGCATGGGACTAGACCTACGTTTGGTTCAAGTTTCATCGAATTGTGAGAACGTTCAAAATTTAGCTGTTTTGCACGGTTTTAATAAAGGAAGTTCGTTTCCCTTTTACACTGACTTGTAGTTATTATTACGCTTAGCAAATTTACCACACAAATGCATGGGTCAAGGCCTACGTTTGGTTCGAGTTTCGTGGAATTTTGAGAACATTCAAAAGTTAGCTGTTTTACATGGTTTTAGTAAAGCAAGTTCGTTTCCCTTATAGACTAACTTTTATTTATTATTACGCTTTGCAAATTTATGACACAAACGAATGGGTGTAGACCAGCGTTTGGGTCAAGTTTCATGAAATTCTATGAACGTTCAATATTTAGCTGTTTTGCACGGTTTATTAAAGCAAGTTCGTTTCCATTTTTACACTAACTTGTAATTATAATTACGCTTAGCAAATTTACCACACAAATGCATGGGTCTAGACCACATTTGGGTCAAGTTTCGTGGAATTCTGAGAACGTTTGATACTAAGCTGTTTTGCACGATTTTTTTAAAGCAAGTTCGTTTCCCTTTTACACTACTTGTAGTTATTATTATGCTTATCAAATTTACCACACAAATACATGGGACTAGACCAACGTTTGGGTCAAGTTTCATGGAATTCTATGAACGTTCAATATTTAGCTGTTTTGCACGGTTTATTAAAGCAAGTTCGTTTCCATTTTTACACTAACTTGTAATTATAATTACGCTTAGCAAATTTACCACACAAATGCATGGGTCTAGACCACATTTGGGTCAAGTTTCGTGGAATTCTGAGAACGTTTGATACTAAGCTGTTTTGCAGGATTTTTTTAAAGCAAGTTCGTTTCCCTTTTACACTAACTTGTAGTTATTATTATGCTTATCAAATTTACCACACAAATGCATGGGACTAGACCTACGTTTGGTTCAAGTTTCATCGAATTGTGAGAACGTTCAAAATTTAGCTGTTTTGCACGGTTTTATTAAAGGAAGTTCGTTTCCCTTTTACACTGACTTGTAGTTATTATCACGCTTAGCAAATTTACCACACAAATGCATGGGTCAAGGCCTACGTTTGGTTCGAGTTTCGTGGAATTTTGAGAACATTCAAAAGTTAGCTGTTTTACATGGTTTTAGTAAAGCAAGTTCGTTTCCCTTATACACTAGCTTTTATTTATTATTACGCTTTGCAAATTTACGACACAAACGAATGGGTGTAGACCAGCGTTTGGGTCAAGTTTCATGGAATTCTATGAACGTTCAATATTTAGCTGTTTTGCACGGTTTATTAAAGCAAGTTCGTTTCCATTTTTACACTAACTTGTAATTATAATTACGCTTAGCAAATTTACCACACAAATGCATGGGTCTAGACCACATTTGGGTCAAGTTTCGTGGAATTCTGAGAACGTTTGATACTAAGCTGTTTTGCACGGTTTTTTTAAAGCATGTTCGTTTCCCTTTTACACTACTTGTAGTTATTATTATGCTTATCAAATTTACCACACAAATGCATGGGACTAGACCAACGTTTGGGTCAAGTTTCATGGAATTCTATGAACGTTCAATATTTAGCTGTTTTGCACGGTTTATTAAAGCAAGTTCGTTTCCATTTTTACACTAACTTGTAATTATAATTACGCTTAGCAAATTTACCACACAAATGCATGGGTCTAGACCACATTTGGGTCAAGTTTCGTGGAATTCTGAGAACGTTTGATACTAAGCTGTTTTGCAGGATTTTTTTAAAGCAAGTTCGTTTCCCTTTTACACTAACTTGTAGTTATTATTATGCTTATCAAATTTACCACACAAATGCATGGGAATAGACCTACGTTTGGTTCAAGTTTCATCGAATTGTGAGAACGTTCAAAATTTAGCTGTTTTGCACGGTTTTATTAAAGAAAGTTCGTTTCCCTTTTACACTGACTTGTTATTATTATCACGCTTAGCAAATTTACCACACAAATGCATGGGTCAAGGCCTACGTTTGGTTCGAGTTTCGTGGAATTTTGAGAACATTCAAAAGTTAGCTGTTTTACATGGTTTTAGTAAAGCAAGTTCGTTTCCCTTATACACTAGCTTTTATTTATTATTACGCTTTGCAAATTTACGACACAAACGAATGGGTGTAGACCAGCGTTTGGGTCAAGTTTCATGGAATTCTATGAACATTCAATATTTAGCTGTTTTGCACGGTTTATTAAAGCAAGTTCGTTTCCATTTTTACACTAACTTGTAATTATAATTACGCTTAGCAAATTTACCACACAAATGCATGGGTCTAGACCACATTTTGGTCAAGTTTCGTGGAATTCTGAGAACGTTTAATACTAAGCTGTTTTGCAGGATTTTTTTAAAGCAAGTTCGTTTCCCTTTTACACTAACTTGTAGTTATTATTATGCTTATCAAATTTACCACACAAATGCATGGGACTAGACCTACGTTTGGTTCAAGTTTCATCGAATTGTGAGAACGTTCAAAATTTAGCTGTTTTGCACGGTTTTATTAAAGGAAGTTCGTTTCCCTTTTACACTGACTTGTAGTTATTATTACGCTTAGCAAATTTACCACACAAATGCATGGGTCAAGGCCTACGTTTGGTTCGAGTTTCGTGGAATTTTGAGAACATTCAAAAGTTAGCTGTTTTACATGGTTTTAGTAAAGCAAGTTCGTTTCCCTTATACACTAGCTTTTATTTATTATTACGCTTTGCAAATTTACGACACAAACGAATGGGTGTAGACCAGCGTTTGGGTCAAGTTTCATGGAATTCTATGAACGTTCAATATTTAGCTGTTTTGCACGGTTTATTAAAGCAAGTTCGTTTCCATTTTTACACTAACTTGTAATTATAATTACGCTTAGCAAATTTACCACACAAATGCATGGGTCTAGACCCCATTTTGGTCAAGTTTCGTGGAATTCTGAGAACGTTTAATACTAAGCTGTTTTGCAGGATTTTTTTAAAGCAAGTTCGTTTCCCTTTTACACTAACTTGTAGTTATTATTATGCTTATCAAATTTACCACACAAATGCATGGGACTAGACCTACGTTTGGTTCAAGTTTCATCGAATTGTGAGAACGTTCAAAATTTAGCTGTTTTGCACGGTTTTATTAAAGGAAGTTCGTTTCCCTTTTACACTGACTTGTAGTTATTATTACGCTTAGCAAATTTACCACACAAATGCATGGGTCAAGGCCTACGTTTGGTTCGAGTTTCGTGGAATTTTGAGAACATTCAAAAGTTAGCTGTTTTACATGGTTTTAGTAAAGCAAGTTCGTTTCCCTTATAGACTAACTTTTATTTATTATTACGCTTTGCAAATTTATGACACAAACGAATGGGTGTAGACCAGCGTTTGGGTCAAGTTTCATGGAATTCTATGAACGTTCAATATTTAGCTGTTTTGCACGGTTTATTAAAGCAAGTTCGTTTCCATTTTTACACTAACTTGTAATTATAATTACGCTTAGCAAATTTACCACACAAATGCATGGGTCTAGACCACATTTGGGTCAAGTTTCGTGGAATTCTGAGAACGTTTGATACTAAGCTGTTTTGCACGATTTTTTTAAAGCAAGTTCGTTTCCCTTTTACACTACTTGTAGTTATTATTATGCTTATCAAATTTACCACACAAATGCATGGGACTAGACCAATGTTTGGGTCAAGTTTCATGGAATTCTATGAACGTTCAATATTTAGCTGTTTTGCACGGTTTATTAAAGCAAGTTCGTTTCCATTTTTACACTAACTTGTAATTATAATTACGCTTAGCAAATTTACCACACAAATGCATGGGTCTAGACCACATTTGGGTCAAGTTTCGTGGAATTCTGAGAACGTTTGATACTAAGCTGTTTTGCAGGATTTTTTTAAAGCAAGTTCGTTTCCCTTTTACACTAACTTGTAGTTATTATTATGCTTATCAAATTTACCACACAAATGCATGGGACTAGACCTACGTTTGGTTCAAGTTTCATCGAATTGTGAGAACGTTCAAAATTTAGCTGTTTTGCACGGTTTTATTAAAGAAAGTTCGTTTCCCTTTTACACTGACTTGTAGTTATTATCACGCTTAGCAAATTTACCACACAAATGCATGGGTCAAGGCCTACGTTTGGTTCGAGTTTCGTGGAATTTTGAGAACATTCAAAAGTTAGCTGTTTTACATGGTTTTAGTAAAGCAAGTTCGTTTCCCTTATACACTAGCTTTTATTTATTATTACGCTTTGCAAATTTACGACACAAACGAATGGGTGTAGACCAGCGTTTGGGTCAAGTTTCATGGAATTCTATGAACGTTCAATATTTAGCTGTTTTGCACGGTTTATTAAAGCAAGTTCGTTTCCATTTTTACACTAACTTGTAATTATAATTACGCTTAGCAAATTTACCACACAAATGCATGGGTCTAGACCACATTTGGGTCAAGTTTCGTGGAATTCTGAGAACGTTTGATACTAAGCTGTTTTGCACGATTTTTTTAAAGCAAGTTCGTTTCCCTTTTACACTACTTGTAGTTATTATTATGCTTATCAAATTTACCACACAAATACATGGGACTAGACCAACGTTTGGGTCAAGTTTCATGGAATTCTATGAACGTTCAATATTTAGCTGTTTTGCACGGTTTATTAAAGCAAGTTCGTTTCCATTTTTACACTAACTTGTAATTATAATTACGCTTAGCAAATTTACCACACAAATGCATGGGTCTAGACCACATTTGGGTCAAGTTTCGTGGAATTCTGAGAACGTTTGATACTAAGCTGTTTTGCAGGATTTTTTTAAAGCAAGTTCGTTTCCCTTTTACACTAACTTGTAGTTATTATTATGCTTATCAAATTTACCACACAAATGCATGGGACTAGACCTACGTTTGGTTCAAGTTTCATCGAATTGTGAGAACGTTCAAAATTTAGCTGTTTTGCACGGTTTTATTAAAGGAAGTTCGTTTCCCTTTTACACTGACTTGTAGTTATTATTACGCTTAGCAAATTTACCACACAAATGCATGGGTCAAGGCCTACGGTTGGTTCGAGTTTCGTGGAATTTTGAGAACATTCAAAAGTTAGCTGTTTTACATGGTTTTAGTAAAGCAAGTTCGTTTCCCTTATACACTAGCTTTTATTTATTATTACGCTTTGCAAATTTACGACACAAACGAATGGGTGTAGACCAGCGTTTGGGTCAAGTTTCATGGAATTCTATGAACGTTCAATATTTAGCTGTTTTGCACGGTTTATTAAAGCAAGTTCGTTTCCATTTTTACACTAACTTGTAATTATAATTACGCTTAGCAAATTTACCACACAAATGCATGGGTCTAGACCACATTTGGGTCAAGTTTCGTGGAATTCTGAGAACGTTTGATACTAAGCTGTTTTGCACGGTTTTTTTAAAGCATGTTCGTTTCCCTTTTACACTACTTGTAGTTATTATTATGCTTATCAAATTTACCACACAAATGCATGGGACTAGACCAACGTTTGGGTCAAGTTTCATGGAATTCTATGAACGTTCAATATTTAGCTGTTTTGCACGGTTTATTAAAGCAAGTTCGTTTCCATTTTTACACTAACTTGTAATTATAATTACGCTTAGCAAATTTACCACACAAATGCATGGGTCTAGACCACATTTGGGTCAAGTTTCGTGGAATTCTGAGAACGTTTGATACTAAGCTGTTTTGCACGATTTTTTTAAAGCAAGTTCGTTTCCCTTTTACACTAACTTGTAGTTATTATTATGCTTATCAAATTTACCACACAAATGCATGGGAATAGACCTACGTTTGGTTCAAGTTTCATCGAATTGTGAGAACGTTCAAAATTTAGCTGTTTTGCACGGTTTTATTAAAGAAAGTTCGTTTCCCTTTTACACTGACTTGTTATTATTATCACGCTTAGCAAATTTACCACACAAATGCATGGGTCAAGGCCTACGTTTGGTTCGAGTTTCGTGGAATTTTGAGAACATTCAAAAGTTAGCTGTTTTACATGGTTTTAGTAAAGCAAGTTCGTTTCCCTTATACACTAGCTTTTATTTATTATTACGCTTTGCAAATTTACGACACAAACGAATGGGTGTAGACCAGCGTTTGGGTCAAGTTTCATGGAATTCTATGAACGTTCAATATTTAGCTGTTTTGCACGGTTTATTAAAGCAAGTTCGTTTCCATTTTTACACTAACTTGTAATTATAATTACGCTTAGCAAATTTACCACACAAATGCATGGGTCTAGACCACATTTTGGTCAAGTTTCGTGGAATTCTGAGAACGTTTAATACTAAGCTGTTTTGCAGGATTTTTTTAAAGCAAGTTCGTTTCCCTTTTACACTAACTTGTAGTTATTATTATGCTTATCAAATTTACCACACAAATGCATGGGACTAGACCTACGTTTGGTTCAAGTTTCATCGAATTGTGAGAACGTTCAAAATTTAGCTGTTTTGCACGGTTTTATTAAAGGAAGTTCGTTTCCCTTTTACACTGACTTGTAGTTATTATTACGCTTAGCAAATTTACCACACAAATGCATGGGTCAAGGCCTACGTTTGGTTCGAGTTTCGTGGAATTTTGAGAACATTCAAAAGTTAGCTGTTTTACATGGTTTTAGTAAAGCAAGTTCGTTTCCCTTATACACTAGCTTTTATTTATTATTACGCTTTGCAAATTTACGACACAAACGAATGGGTGTAGACCAGCGTTTGGGTCAAGTTTCATGGAATTCTATGAACGTTCAATATTTAGCTGTTTTGCACGGTTTATTAAAGCAAGTTCGTTTCCATTTTTACACTAACTTGTAATTATAATTACGCTTAGCAAATTTACCACACAAATGCATGGGTCTAGACCCCATTTTGGTCAAGTTTCGTGGAATTCTGAGAACGTTTAATACTAAGCTGTTTTGCAGGATTTTTTTAAAGCAAGTTCGTTTCCCTTTTACACTAACTTGTAGTTATTATTATGCTTATCAAATTTACCACACAAATGCATGGGACTAGACCTACGTTTGGTTCAAG
This sequence comes from Sesamum indicum, assembly GCF_026168435.1. NCBI lineage: Eukaryota > Viridiplantae > Streptophyta > Magnoliopsida > Lamiales > Pedaliaceae > Sesamum > Sesamum indicum. Next base: position 11,570,070 of record NC_142659.1, read on the forward strand.
TTTCATCGAATTGTGAGAACGTTCAAAATTTAGCTGTTTTGCACGGTTTTATTAAAGGAAGTTCGTTTCCCTTTTACACTGACTTGTAGTTATTATTACGCTTAGCAAATTTACCACACAAATGCATGGGTCAAGGCCTACGTTTGGTTCGAGTTTCGTGGAATTTTGAGAACATTCAAAAGTTAGCTGTTTTACATGGTTTTAGTAAAGCAAGTTCGTTTCCCTTATAGACTAACTTTTATTTATTATTACGCTTTGCAAATTTATGACACAAACGAATGGGTGTAGACCAGCGTTTGGGTCAAGTTTCATGGAATTCTATGAACGTTCAATATTTAGCTGTTTTGCACGGTTTATTAAAGCAAGTTCGTTTCCATTTTTACACTAACTTGTAATTATAATTACGCTTAGCAAATTTACCACACAAATGCATGGGTCTAGACCACATTTGGGTCAAGTTTCGTGGAATTCTGAGAACGTTTGATACTAAGCTGTTTTGCACGATTTTTTTAAAGCAAGTTCGTTTCCCTTTTACACTACTTGTAGTTATTATTATGCTTATCAAATTTACCACACAAATGCATGGGACTAGACCAATGTTTGGGTCAAGTTTCATGGAATTCTATGAACGTTCAATATTTAGCTGTTTTGCACGGTTTATTAAAGCAAGTTCGTTTCCATTTTTACACTAACTTGTAATTATAATTACGCTTAGCAAATTTACCACACAAATGCATGGGTCTAGACCACATTTGGGTCAAGTTTCGTGGAATTCTGAGAACGTTTGATACTAAGCTGTTTTGCACGATTTTTTTAAAGCAAGTTCGTTTCCCTTTTACACTACTTGTAGTTATTATTATGCTTATCAAATTTACCACACAAATACATGGGACTAGACCAACGTTTGGGTCAAGTTTCATGGAATTCTATGAACGTTCAATATTTAGCTGTTTTGCACGGTTTATTAAAGCAAGTTCGTTTCCATTTTTACACTAACTTGTAATTATAATTACGCTTAGCAAATTTACCACACAAATGCATGGGTCTAGACCACATTTGGGTCAAGTTTCGTGGAATTCTGAGAACGTTTGATACTAAGCTGTTTTGCAGGATTTTTTTAAAGCAAGTTCGTTTCCCTTTTACACTAACTTGTAGTTATTATTATGCTTATCAAATTTACCACACAAATGCATGGGACTAGACCTACGTTTGGTTCGAGTTTCATCGAATTGTGAGAACGTTCAAAATTTAGCTGTTTTGCACGGTTTTATTAAAGAAAGTTCGTTTCCCTTTTACACTGACTTGTTATTATTATCACGCTTAGCAAATTTACCACACAAATGCATGGGTCAAGGCCTACGTTTGGTTCGAGTTTCGTGGAATTTTGAGAACATTCAAAAGTTAGCTGTTTTACATGGTTTTAGTAAAGCAAGTTCGTTTCCCTTATACACTAGCTTTTATTTATTATTACGCTTTGCAAATTTACGACACAAACGAATGGGTGTAGACCAGCGTTTGGGTCAAGTTTCATGGAATTCTATGAACGTTCAATATTTAGCTGTTTTGCACGGTTTATTAAAGCAAGTTCGTTTCCATTTTTACACTAACTTGTAATTATAATTACGCTTAGCAAATTTACCACACAAATGCATGTGTCTAGACCACATTTCGGTCAAGTTTCGTGGAATTCTGAGAACGTTTAATACTAAGCTGTTTTGCAGGATTTTTTTAAAGCAAGTTCGTTTCCCTTTTACACTAACTTGTAGTTATTATTATGCTTATCAAATTTACCACACAAATGCATGGGACTAGACCTACGTTTGGTTCAAGTTTCATCGAATTGTGAGAACGTTCAAAATTTAGCTGTTTTGCACGGTTTTATTAAAGGAAGTTCGTTTCCCTTTTACACTGACTTGTAGTTATTATTACGCTTAGCAAATTTACCACACAAATGCATGGGTCAAGGCCTACGTTTGGTTCGAGTTTCGTGGAATTTTGAGAACATTCAAAAGTTAGCTGTTTTACATGGTTTTAGTAAAGCAAGTTCGTTTCCCTTTTACACTACTTGTAGTTATTATTATGCTTATCAAATTTACCACACAAATGCATGGGACTAGACCAACGTTTGGGTCAAGTTTCATGGAATTCTATGAACGTTCAATATTTAGCTGTTTTGCACGGTTTATTAAAGCAAGTTCGTTTCCATTTTTACACTAACTTGTAATTATAATTACGCTTAGCAAATTTACCACACAAATGCATGGGTCTAGACCACATTTGGGTCAAGTTTCGTGGAATTCTGAGAACGTTTGATACTAAGCTGTTTTGCACGATTTTTTTAAAGCAAGTTCGTTTCCCTTTTACACTACTTGTAGTTATTGTTATGCTTATCAAATTTACCACACAAATGCATGGGACTAGACCAACGTTTGGGTCAAGTTTCATTGAATCCTATGAACGTTCAATATTTAGCTGTTTTGCACGGTTTATTAAAGCAAGTTCGTTTCCATTTTTACACTAACTTGTAATTATAATTACGCTTAGCAAATTTACCACACAAATGCATGGGTCTAGACCACATTTGGGTCAAGTTTCGTGGAATTCTGAGAACGTTTGATACTAAGCTGTTTTGCAGGATTTTTTTAAAGCAAGTTCGTTTCCCTTTTACACTAACTTGTAGTTATTATTATGCTTATCAAATTTACCACACAAATGCATGGGACTAGACCTACGTTTGGTTCAAGTTTCATCGAATTGTGAGAACGTTCAAAATTTAGCTGTTTTGCACGGTTTTATTAAAGAAAGTTCGTTTCCCTTTTACACTGACTTGTTATTATTATCACGCTTAGCAAATTTACCACACAAATGCATGGGTCAAGGCCTACGTTTGGTTCGAGTTTCGTGGAATTTTGAGAACATTCAAAAGTTAGCTGTTTTACATGGTTTTAGTAAAGCAAGTTCGCTTCCCTTATACACTAGCTTTTATTTATTATTACGCTTTGCAAAATTACGACACAAACGAATGGGTGTAGACCAGCGTTTGGGTCAAGTTTCATGGAATTCTATGAACGTTCAATATTTAGCTGTTTTGCACGGTTTATTAAAGCAAGTTCGTTTCCATTTTTACACTAACTTGTAATTATAATTACGCTAAGCAAATTTACCACACAAATGCATGGGTCTAGACCACATTTTGGTCAAGTTTCGTGGAATTCTGAGAACGTTTAATACTAAGCTGTTTTGCAGGATTTTTTTAAAGCAAGTTCGTTTCCCTTTTACACTAACTTGTAGTTATTATTATGCTTATCAAATTTACCACACAAATGCATGGGACTAGACCTACGTTTGGTTCAAGTTTCATCGAATTGTGAGAACGTTCAAAATTTAGCTGTTTTGCACGGTTTTATTAAAGAAAGTTCGTTTCCCTTTTACACTGACTTGTAGTTATTATTACGCTTAGCAAATTTACCACACAAATGCATGGGTCAAGGCCTACGTTTGGTTCGAGTTTCGTGGAATTTTGAGAACATTCAAAAGTTAGCTGTTTTACATGGTTTTAGTAAAGCAAGTTCGTTTCCCTTATAGACTAACTTTTATTTATTATTACGCTTGCAAATTTATGACACAAACGAATGGGTGTAGACCAGCGTTTGGGTCAAGTTTCATGGAATTCTATGAACGTTCAATATTTAGCTGTTTTGCACGGTTTATTAAAGCAAGTTCGTTTCCATTTTTACACTAACTTGTAATTATAATTACGCTTAGCAAATTTACCACACAAATGCATGGGTCTAGACCACATTTGGGTCAAGTTTCGTGGAATTTTGAGAACGTTTAATACTAAGCTGTTTTGCAGGATTTTTTTAAAGCAAGTTCGTTTCCCTTTTACACTAACTTGTAGTTATTATTATGCTTATCAAATTTACCACACAAATGCATGGGACTAGACCTACGTTTGGTTCAAGTTTCATCGAATTGTGAGAACGTTCAAAATTTAGCTGTTTTGCACAGTTTTATTAAAGGAAGTTCGTTTCCCTTTTACACTGACTTGTAGTTATTATTACGCTTAGCAAATTTACCACACAAATGCATGGGTCAAGGCCTACGTTTGGTTCGAGTTTCGTGGAATTTTGAGAACATTCAAAAGTTAGCTGTTTTACATGGTTTTAGTAAAGCAAGTTCGTTTCCCTTATAGACTAACTTTTATTTATTATTACGCTTTGCAAATTTATGACACAAACGAATGGGTGTAGACCAGCGTTTGGGTCAAGTTTCATGGAATTCTATGAACGTTCAATATTTAGCTGTTTTGCACGGTTTATTAAAGCAAGTTCGTTTCCATTTTTACACTAACTTGTAATTATAATTACGCTTAGCAAATTTACCACACAAATGCATGGGTCTAGACCACATTTGGGTCAAGTTTCGTGGAATTCTGAGAACGTTTGATACTAAGCTGTTTTGCACGATTTTTTTAAAGCAAGTTCGTTTCCCTTTTACACTACTTATAGTTATTATTATGCTTATCAAATTTACCACACAAATGCATGGGACTAGACCAACGTTTGGGTCAAGTTTCATGGAATTCTATGAACGTTCAATATTTAGCTGTTTTGCACGGTTTATTAAAGCAAGTTCGTTTCCATTTTTACACTAACTTGTAATTATAATTACGCTTAGCAAATTTACCACACAAATGCATGGGTCTAGACCACATTTGGGTCAAGTTTCGTGGAATTCTGAGAACGTTTGATACTAAGCTGTTTTGCAGGATTTTTTTAAAGCAAGTTCGTTTCCCTTTTACACTAACTTGTAGTTATTATTATGCTTATCAAATTTACCACACAAATGCATGGGACTAGACCTACGTTTGGTTCAAGTTTCATCGAATTGTGAGAACGTTCAAAATTTAGCTATTTTGCACGGTTTTATTAAAGGAAGTTCGTTTCCCTTTTACACTGACTTGTTATTATTATCACGCTTAGCAAATTTACCACACAAATGCATGGGTCAAGGCCTACGTTTTGTTCGAGTTTCGTGGAATTTTGAGAACATTCAAAAGTTAGCTGTTTTACATGGTTTTAGTAAAGCAAGTTCGTTTCCCTTATACACTAGCTTTTATTTATTATTACGCTTTGCAAATTTACGACACAAACGAATGGGTGTAGACCAGCGTTTGGGTCAAGTTTCATGGAATTCTATGAACGTTCAATATTTAGCTGTTTTGCACGGTTTATTAAAGCAAGTTCGTTTCCATTTTTACACTAACTTGTAATTATAATTACGCTTAGCAAATTTACCACACAAATGCATGGGTCTAGACCCCATTTTGGTCAAGTTTCGTGGAATTCTGAGAACGTTTAATACTAAGCTGTTTTGCAGGATTTTTTTAAAGCAAGTTCGTTTCCCTTTTACACTAACTTGTAGTTATTATTATGCTTATCAAATTTACCACACAAATGCATGGGACTAGACCTACGTTTGGTTCAAGTTTCATCGAATTGTGAGAACGTTCAAAATTTAGCTGTTTTGCACGGTTTTATTAAAGAAAGTTCGTTTCCCTTTTACACTGACTTGTAGTTATTATTACGCTTAGCAAATTTACCACACAAATGCATGGGTCAAGGCCTACGTTTGGTTCGAGTTTCGTGGAATTTTGAGAACATTCAAAAGTTAGCTGTTTTACATGGTTTTAGTAAAGCAAGTTCGTTTCCCTTATAGACTAACTTTTATTTATTATTACGCTTTGCAAATTTATGACACAAACGAATGGGTGTAGACCAGCGTTTGGGTCAAGTTTCATGGAATTCTATGAACGTTCAATATTTAGCTGTTTTGCACGGTTTATTAAAGCAAGTTCGTTTCCATTTTTACACTAACTTGTAATTATAATTACGCTTAGCAAATTTACCACACAAATGCATGGGTCTAGACCACATTTGGGTCAAGTTTCGTGGAATTCTGAGAACGTTTGATACTAAGCTGTTTTGCACGATTTTTTTAAAGCAAGTTCGTTTCCCTTTTACACTACTTGTAGTTATTATTATGCTTATCAAATTTACCACACAAATGCATGGGACTAGACCAATGTTTGGGTCAAGTTTCATGGAATTCTATGAACGTTCAATATTTAGCTGTTTTGCACGGTTTATTAAAGCAAGTTCGTTTCCATTTTTACACTAACTTGTAATTATAATTACGCTTAGCAAATTTACCACACAAATGCATGGGTCTAGACCACATTTGGGTCAAGTTTCGTGGAATTCTGAGAACGTTTGATACTAAGCTGTTTTGCAGGATTTTTTTAAAGCAAGTTCGTTTCCCTTTTACACTAACTTGTAGTTATTATTATGCTTATCAAATTTACCACACAAATGCATGGGACTAGACCTACGTTTGGTTCAAGTTTCATCGAATTGTGAGAACGTTCAAAATTTAGCTGTTTTGCACGGTTTTATTAAAGAAAGTTCGTTTCCCTTTTACACTGACTTGTAGTTATTATCACGCTTAGCAAATTTACCACACAAATGCATGGGTCAAGGCCTACGTTTGGTTCGAGTTTCGTGGAATTTTGAGAACATTCAAAAGTTAGCTGTTTTACATGGTTTTAGTAAAGCAAGTTCGTTTCCCTTATACACTAGCTTTTATTTATTATTACGCTTTGCAAATTTACGACACAAACGAATGGGTGTAGACCAGCGTTTGGGTCAAGTTTCATGGAATTCTATGAACGTTCAATATTTAGCTGTTTTGCACGGTTTATTAAAGCAAGTTCGTTTCCATTTTTACACTAACTTGTAATTATAATTACGCTTAGCAAATTTACCACACAAATGCATGGGTCTAGACCACATTTGGGTCAAGTTTCGTGGAATTCTGAGAACGTTTGATACTAAGCTGTTTTGCACGATTTTTTTAAAGCAAGTTCGTTTCCCTTTTACACTACTTGTAGTTATTATTATGCTTATCAAATTTACCAAACAAATGCATGGGACTAGACCAACGTTTGGGTCAAGTTTCATGGAATTCTATGAACGTTCAATATTTAGCTGTTTTGCACGGTTTATTAAAGCAAGTTCGTTTCCATTTTTACACTAACTTGTAATTATAATTACGCTTAGCAAATTTACCACACAAATGCATGGGTCTAGACCACATTTGGGTCAAGTTTCGTGGAATTCTGAGAACGTTTGATACTAAGCTGTTTTGCAGGATTTTTTTAAAGCAAGTTCGTTTCCCTTTTACACTAACTTGTAGTTATTATTATGCTTATCAAATTTACCACACAAATGCATGGGACTAGACCTACGTTTGGTTCAAGTTTCATCGAATTGTGAGAACGTTCAAAATTTAGCTGTTTTGCACGGTTTTATTAAAGAAAGTTCGTTTCCCTTTTACACTGACTTGTTATTATTATCACGCTTAGCAAATTTACCACACAAATGCATGGGTCAAGGCCTACGTTTGGTTCGAGTTTCGTGGAATTCTGAGAACATTCAAAAGTTAGCTGTTTTACATGGTTTTAGTAAAGCAAGTTCGTTTCCCTTATACACTAGCTTTTATTTATTATTACACTTTGCAAATTTACGACACAAACGAATGGGTGTAGACCAGCGTTTGGGTCAAGTTTCATGGAATTCTATGAACGTTCAATATTTAGCTGTTTTGCACGGTTTATTAAAGCAAGTTCGTTTCCATTTTTACACTAACTTGTAATTATAATTACGCTTAGCAAATTTACCACACAAATGCATGGGTCTAGACCACATTTTGGTCAAGTTTCGTGGAATTCTGAGAACGTTTAATACTAAGCTGTTTTGCAGGATTTTTTTAAAGCAAGTTCGTTTCCCTTTTACACTAACTTGTAGTTATTATTATGCTTATCAAATTTACCACACAAATGCATGGGACTAGACCTACGTTTGGTTCAAGTTTCATCGAATTGTGAGAACGTTCAAAATTTAGTTGTTTTGCACGGTTTTATTAAAGGAAGTTCGTTTCCCTTTTACACTGACTTGTAGTTATTATTACGCTTAGCAAATTTACCACACAAATGCATGGGTCAAGGCCTACGTTTGGTTCGAGTTTCGTGGAATTTTGAGAACATTCAAAAGTTAGCTGTTTTACATGGTTTTAGTAAAGCAAGTTCGTTTCCCTTATAGACTAACTTTTATTTATTATTACGCTTTGCAAATTTATGACACAAACGAATGGGTGTAGACCAGCGTTTGGGTCAAGTTTCATGGAATTCTATGAACGTTCAATATTTAGCTGTTTTGCACGGTTTATTAAAGCAAGTTCGTTTCCATTTTTACACTAACTTGTAATTATAATTACGCTTAGCAAATTTACCACACAAATGCATGGGTCTAGACCACATTTGGGTCAAGTTTCGTGGAATTCTGAAAACGTTTGATACTAAGCTGTTTTGCACGATTTTTTTAAAGCAAGTTCGTTTCCCTTTTACACTACTTGTAGTTATTATTATGCTTATCAAATTTACCACACAAATGCATGGGACTAGACCAATGTTTGGGTCAAGTTTCATGGAATTCTATGAACGTTCAATATTTAGCTGTTTTGCACGGTTTATTAAAGCAAGTTCGTTTCCATTTTTACACTAACTTGTAATTATAATTACGCTTAGCAAATTTACCACACAAATGCATGGGTCTAGACCACATTTGGGTCAAGTTTCGTGGAATTCTGAGAACGTTTGATACTAAGCTGTTTTGCAGGATTTTTTTAAAGCAAGTTCGTTTCCCTTTTACACTAACTTGTAGTTATTATTATGCTTATCAAATTTACCACACAAATGCATGGGACTAGACCTACGTTTGGTTCAAGTTTCATTGATTTGTGAGAACGTTCAAAATTTAGCTGTTTTGCACGGTTTTATTAAAGGAAGTTCGTTTCCCTTTTACACTGACTTGTAGTTATTATTACGCTTAGCAAATTTACCACACAAATGCATGGGTCAAGGCCTACGTTTGGTTCGAGTTTCGTGGAATTTTGAGAACATTCAAAAGTTAGCTGTTTTACATGGTTTTAGTAAAGCAAGTTCGTTTCCCTTATACACTAGCTTTTATTTATTATTACGCTTTGCAAATTTACCACAGAAATGCATGGGACTAGACCAACGTTTGGGTCAAGTTTCATGGAATTCTATGAACGTTCAATATTTAGCTGTTTTGCACGGTTTATTAAAGCAAGTTCGTTTCCATTTTTACACTAACTTGTAATTATAATTACGCTTAGCAAATTTACCACACAAATGCATGGGTCTAGACCACATTTGGGTCAAGTTTCGTGGAATTCTGAGAACGTTTGATACTAAGCTGTTTTGCACGATTTTTTTAAAGCAAGTTCGTTTCCCTTTTACACTACTTGTAGTTATTATTATGCTTATCAAATTTACCAAACAAATGCATGGGACTAGACCAACGTTTGGGTCAAGTTTCATGGAATTCTATGAACGTTCAATATTTAGCTGTTTTGCACGGTTTATTAAAGCAAGTTCGTTTCCATTTTTACACTAACTTGTAATTATAATTACGCTTAGCAAATTTACCACACAAATGCATGGGTCTAGACCACATTTGGGTCAAGTTTCGTGGAATTCTGAGAACGTTTGATACTAAGCTGTTTTGCAGGATTTTTTTAAAGCAAGTTCGTTTCCCTTTTACACTAACTTGTAGTTATTATTATGCTTATCAAATTTACCACACAAATGCATGGGACTAGACCTACGTTTGGTTCAAGTTTCATCGAATTGTGAGAACGTTCAAAATTTAGCTGTTTTGCACGGTTTTATTAAAGAAAGTTCGTTTCCCTTTTACACTGACTTGTTATTATTATCACGCTTAGCAAATTTACCACACAAATGCATGGGTCAAGGCCTACGTTTGGTTCGAGTTTCGTGGAATTTTGAGAACATTCAAAAGTTAGCTGTTTTACATGGTTTTAGTAAAGCAAGTTCGTTTCCCTTATACACTAGCTTTTATTTATTATTACACTTTGCAAATTTACGACACAAACGAATGGGTGTAGACCAGCGTTTGGGTCAAGTTTCATGGAATTCTATGAACGTTCAATATTTAGCTGTTTTGCACGGTTTATTAAAGCAAGTTCGTTTCCATTTTTACACTAACTTGTAATTATAATTACGCTTAGCAAATTTACCACACAAATGCATGGGTCTAGACCACATTTGGGTCAAGTTTCGTGGAATTCTGAGAACGTTTGATACTAAGCTGTTTTGCACGATTTTTTTAAAGCAAGTTCGTTTCCCTTTTACACTACTTGTAGTTATTATTATGCTTATCAAATTTACCAAACAAATGCATGGGACTAGACCTACGTTTGGGTCAAGTTTCATGGAATTCTATGAACGTTCAATATTTAGCTGTTTTGCACGGTTTATTAAAGCAAGTTCGTTTCCATTTTTACACTAACTTGTAATTATAATTACGCTTAGCAAATTTACCACACAAATGCATGGGTCTAGACCACATTTGGGTCAAGTTTCGTGGAATTCTGAGAACGTTTGATACTAAGCTGTTTTGCAGGATTTTTTTAAAGCAAGTTCGTTTCCCTTTTACACTAACTTGTAGTTATTATTATGCTTATCAAATTTACCACACAAATGCATGGGACTAGACCTACGTTTGGTTCAAGTTTCATCGAATTGTGAGAACGTTCAAAATTTAGCTGTTTTGCACGGTTTTATTAAAGAAAGTTCGTTTCCCTTTTACACTGACTTGTAGTTATTATTACGCTTAGCAAATTTACCACACAAATGCATGGGTCAAGGCCTACGTTTGGTTCGAGTTTCGTGGAATTTTGAGAACATTCAAAAGTTAGCTGTTTTACATGGTTTTAGTAAAGCAAGTTCGTTTCCCTTTTACACTACTTGTAGTTATTATTATGCTTATCAAATTTACCACACAAATGCATGGGACTAGACCAACGTTTGGGTCAAGTTTCATGGAATTCTATGAACGTTCAATATTTAGCTGTTTTGCACGGTTTATTAAAGCAAGTTCGTTTCCATTTTTACACTAACTTGTAATTATAATTACGCTTAGCAAATTTACCACACAAATGCATGGGTCTAGACCACATTTGGGTCAAGTTTCGTGGAATTCTGAGAACGTTTGATACTAAGCTGTTTTGCAGGATTTTTTTAAAGCAAGTTCGTTTCCCTTTTACACTAACTTGTAGTTATTATTATGCTTATCAAATTTACCACACAAATGCATGGGACTAGACCTACGTTTGGTTCAAGTTTCATCGAATTGTGAGAACGTTCAAAATTTAGCTGTTTTGCAAGGTTTTATTAAAGAAAGTTCGTTTCCCTTTTACACTGACTTGTTATTATTATCACGCTTAGCAAATTTACCACACAAATGCATGGGTCAAGGCCTACGTTTTGTTCGAGTTTCGTGGAATTTTGAGAACATTCAAAAGTTAGCTGTTTTACATGGTTTTAGTAAAGCAAGTTCGTTTCCCTTATACACTAGCTTTTATTTATTATTACGCTTTGCAAATTTACGACACAAACGAATGGGTGTAGACCAGCGTTTGGGTCAAGTTTCATGGAATTCTATGAACGTTCAATATTTAGCTGTTTTGCACGGTTTATTAAAGCAAGTTCGTTTCCATTTTTACACTAACTTGTAATTATAATTACGCTTAGCAAATTTACCACACAAATGCATGGGTCTAGACCCCATTTTGGTCAAGTTTCGTGGAATTCTGAGAACGTTTAATACTAAGCTGTTTTGCAGGATTTTTTTAAAGCAAGTTCGTTTCCCTTTTACACTAACTTGTAGTTATTATTATGCTTATCAAATTTACCACACAAATGCATGGGACTAGACCTACGTTTGGTTCAAGTTTCATCGAATTGTGAGAACGTTCAAAATTTAGCTGTTTTGCACGGTTTTATTAAAGGAAGTTCGTTTCCCTTTTACACTGACTTGTAGTTATTATTACGCTTAGCAAATTTACCACACAAATGCATGGGTCAAGGCCTACGTTTGGTTCGAGTTTCGTGGAATTTTGAGAACATTCAAAAGTTAGCTGTTTTACATGGTTTTAGTAAAGCAAGTTCGTTTCCCTTATAGACTAACTTTTATTTATTATTACGCTTTGCAAATTTATGACACAAACGAATGGGGGTAGACCAGCGTTTGGGTCAAGTTTCATGGAATTCTATGAACGTTCAATATTTAGCTGTTTTGCACGGTTTATTAAAGCAAGTTCGTTTCCATTTTTACACTAACTTGTAATTATAATTACGCTTAGCAAATTTACCACACAAATGCATGGGTCTAGACCACATTTGGGTCAAGTTTCGTGGAATTCTGAGAACGTTTGATACTAAGCTGTTTTGCACGATTTTTTTAAAGCAAGTTCGTTTCCCTTTTACACTACTTGTAGTTATTATTATGCTTATCAAATTTACCACACAAATGCATGGGACTAGACCAATGTTTGGGTCAAGTTTCATGGAATTCTATGAACGTTCAATATTTAGCTGTTTTGCACGGTTTATTAAAGCAAGTTCGTTTCCATTTTTACACTAACTTGTAATTATAATTACGCTTAGCAAATTTACCACACAAATGCATGGGTCTAGACCACATTTGGGTCAAGTTTCGTGGAATTCTGAGAACGTTTGATACTAAGCTGTTTTGCAGGATTTTTTTAAAGCAAGTTCGTTTCCCTTTTACACTAACTTGTAGTTATTATTATGCTTATCAAATTTACCACACAAATGCATGGGACTAGACCTACGTTTGGTTCAAGTTTCATCGAATTGTGAGAACGTTCAAAATTTAGCTGTTTTGCACGGTTTTATTAAAGAAAGTTCGTTTCCCTTTTACACTGACTTGTAGTTATTATCACGCTTAGCAAATTTACCACACAAATGCATGGGTCAAGGCCTACGTTTGGTTCGAGTTTCGTGGAATTTTGAGAACATTCAAAAGTTAGCTGTTTTACATGGTTTTAGTAAAGCAAGTTCGTTTCCCTTATACACTAGCTTTTATTTATTATTACGCTTTGCAAATTTACGACACAAACGAATGGGTGTAGACCAGCGTTTGGGTCATGTTTCATGGAATTCTATGAACGTTCAATATTTAGCTGTTTTGCACGGTTTATTAAAGCAAGTTCGTTTCCATTTTTACACTAACTTGTAATTATAATTACGCTTAGCAAATTTACCACACAAATGCATGGGTCTAGACCACATTTGGGTCAAGTTTCGTGGAATTCTGAGAACGTTTGATACTAAGCTGTTTTGCACGATTTTTTTAAAGCAAGTTCGTTTCCCTTTTACACTACTTGTAGTTATTATTATGCTTATCAAATTTACCAAACAAATGCATGGGACTAGACCAACGTTTGGGTCAAGTTTCATGGAATTCTATGAACGTTCAATATTTAGCTGTTTTGCACGGTTTATTAAAGCAAGTTCGTTTCCATTTTTACACTAACTTGTAATTATAATTACGCTTAGCAAATTTACCACACAAATGCATGGGTCTAGACCACATTTGGGTCAAGTTTCGTGGAATTCTCAGAACGTTTGATACTAAGCTGTTTTGCAGGATTTTTTTAAAGCAAGTTCGTTTCCCTTTTACACTAACTTGTAGTTATTATTATGCTTATCAAATTTACCACACAAATGCATGGGACTAGACCTACGTTTGGTTCAAGTTTCATCGAATTGTGAGAACGTTCAAAATTTAACTGTTTTGCACGGTTTTATTAAAGAAAGTTCGTTTCCCTTTTACACTGACTTGTTATTATTATCACGCTTAGCAAATTTACCACACAAATGCATGGGTCAAGGCCTACGTTTGGTTCGAGTTTCGTGGAATTTTGAGAACATTCAAAAGTTAGCTGTTTTACATGGTTTTAGTAAAGCAAGTTCGTTTCCCTTATACACTAGCTTTTATTTATTATTACGCTTTGCAAATTTACGACACAAACGAATGGGTGTAGACCAGCGTTTGGGTCAAGTTTCATGGAATTCTATGAACGTTCAATATTTAGCTGTTTTGCACGGTTTATTAAAGCAAGTTCGTTTCCATTTTTACACTAACTTGTAATTATAATTACGCTTAGCAAATTTACCACACAAATGCATGGGTCTAGACCACATTTTGGTCAAGTTTCGTGGAATTCTGAGAACGTTTAATACTAAGCTGTTTTGCAGGATTTTTTTAAAGCAAGTTCGTTTCCCTTTTACACTAACTTGTAGTTATTATTATGCTTATCAAATTTACCACACAAATGCATGGAACTAGACCTACGTTTGGTTCAAGTTTCATCGAATTGTGAGAACGTTCAAAATTTAGCTGTTTTGCACGGTTTTATTAAAGGAAGTTCGTTTCCCTTTTACACTGACTTGTAGTTATTATTACGCTTAGCAAATTTACCACACAAATGCATGGGTCAAGGCCTACGTTTGGTTCGAGTTTCGTGGAATTTTGAGAACATTCAAAAGTTAGCTGTTTTACATGGTTTTAGTAAAGCAAGTTCGTTTCCCTTATAGACTAACTTTTATTTATTATTACGCTTTGCAAATTTATGACACAAACGAATGGGTGTAGACCAGCGTTTGGGTCAAGTTTCATGGAATTCTATGAACGTTCAATATTTAGCTGTTTTGCACGGTTTATTAAAGCAAGTTCGTTTCCATTTTTACACTAACTTGTAATTATAATTACGCTTAGCAAATTTACCACACAAATGCATGGGTCTAGACCACATTTGGGTCAAGTTTCGTGGAATTCTGAGAACGTTTGATACTAAGCTGTTTTGCACGATTTTTTTAAAGCAAGTTCGTTTCCCTTTTACACTACTTGTAGTTATTATTATGCTTATCAAATTTACCACACAAATGAATGGGACTAGACCAATGTTTGGGTCAAGTTTCATGGAATTCTATGAACGTTCAATATTTAGCTGTTTTGCACGGTTTATTAAAGCAAGTTCGTTTCCATTTTTACACTAACTTGTAATTATAATTACGCTTAGCAAATTTACCACACAAATGCATGGGTCTAGACCACATTTGGGTCAAGTTTCGTGGAATTCTGAGAACGTTTGATACTAAGCTGTTTTGCAGGATTTTTTTAAAGCAAGTTCGTTTCCCTTTTACACTAACTTGTAGTTATTATTATGCTTATCAAATTTACCACACAAATGCATGGGACTAGACCTACGTTTGGTTCAAGTTTCATCGAATTGTGAGAACGTTCAAAATTTAGCTGTTTTGCACGGTTTTATTAAAGAAAGTTCGTTTCCCTTTTACACTGACTTGTAGTTATTATCACGCTTAGCAAATTTACCACACAAATGCATGGGTCAAGGCCTACGTTTGGTTCGAGTTTCGTGGAATTTTGAGAACATTCAAAAGTTAGCTGTTTTACATGGTTTTAGTAAAGCAAGTTCGTTTCCCTTATACACTAGCTTTTATTTATTATTACGCTTTGCAAATTTACGACACAAACGAATGGGTGTAGACCAGCGTTTGGGTCAAGTTTCATGGAATTCTATGAACGTTCAATATTTAGCTGTTTTGCACGGTTTATTAAAGCAAGTTCGTTTCCATTTTTACACTAACTTGTAATTATAATTACGCTTAGCAAATTTACCACACAAATGCATGGGTCTAGACCACATTTGGGTCAAGTTTCGTGGAATTCTGAGAACGTTTGATACTAAGCTGTTTTGCACGATTTTTTTAAAGCAAGTTCGTTTCCCTTTTACACTACTTGTAGTTATTATTATGCTTATCAAATTTACCAAACAAATGCATGGGACTAGACCAACGTTTGGGTCAAGTTTCATGGAATTCTATGAACGTTCAATATTTAGCTGTTTTGCACGGTTTATTAAAGCAAGTTCGTTTCCATTTTTACACTAACTTGTAATTATAATTACGCTTAGCAAATTTACCACACAAATGCATGGGTCTAGACCACATTTGGGTCAAGTTTCGTGGAATTCTGAGAACGTTTGATACTAAGCTGTTTTGCAGGATTTTTTTAAAGCAAGTTCGTTTCCCTTTTACACTAACTTGTAGTTATTCTTATGCTTGTCAAATTTACCACACAAATGCATGGGACTAGACCTACGTTTGGTTCAAGTTTCATCGAATTGTGAGAACGTTCAAAATTTAGCTGTTTTGCACGGTTTTATTAAAGAAAGTTCGTTTCCCTTTTACACTGACTTGTTATTATTATCACGCTTAGCAAATTTACCATACAAATGCATGGGTCAAGGCCTACGTTTTGTTCGAGTTTCGTGGAATTTTGAGAACATTCAAAAGTTAGCTGTTTTACATGGTTTTAGTAAAGCAAGTTCGTTTCCCTTATACACTAGCTTTTATTTATTATTACGCTTTGCAAATTTACGACACAAACGAATGGGTGTAGACCAGCGTTTGGGTCAAGTTTCATGGAATTCTATGAACGTTCAATATTTAGCTGTTTTGCACGGTTTATTAAAGCAAGTTCGTTTCCATTTTTACACTAACTTGTAATTATAATTACGCTTAGCAAATTTACCACACAAATGCATGGGTCTAGACCCCATTTTGGTCAAGTTTCGTGGAATTCTGAGAACGTTTAATACTAAGCTGTTTTGCAGGATTTTTTTAAAGCAAGTTCGTTTCCCTTTTACACTAACTTGTAGTTATTATTATGCTTATCAAATTTACCACACAAATGCATGGGACTAGACCTACGTTTGGTTCAAGTTTCATCGAATTGTGAGAACGTTCAAAATTTAGCTGTTTTGCACGGTTTTATTAAAGAAAGTTCGTTTCCCTTTTACACTGACTTGTAGTTATTATTACGCTTAGCAAATTTACCACACAAATGCATGGGTCAAGGCCTACGTTTGGTTCGAGTTTCGTGGAATTTTGAGAACATTCAAAAGTTAGCTGTTTTACATGGTTTTAGTAAAGCAAGTTCGTTTCCCTTATAGACTAACTTTTATTTATTATTATGCTTTGCAAATTTATGACACAAACGAATGTGTGTAGACTAGCGTTTGGGTCAAGTTTCATGGAATTCTATGAACGTTCAATATTTAGCTGTTTTGCACGGTTTATTAAAGCAAGTTCGTTTCCATTTTTACACTAACTTGTAATTATAATTACGCTTAGCAAATTTACCACACAAATGCATGGGTCTAGACCATATTTGGGTCATGTTTCGTGGAATTCTGAGAACGTTTGATACTAAGCTGTTTTGCACGATTTTTTTAAAGCAAGTTCGTTTCCCTTTTACACTACTTGTAGTTATTATTTTGCTTATCAAATTTACCACACAAATGCATGGGACTAGACCAATGTTTGGGTCAAGTTTCATGGAATTCTATGAACGTTCAATATTTAGCTGTTTTGCACGGTTTATTAAAGCAAGTTCGTTTCCATTTTTACACTAACTTGTAATTATAATTACGCTTAGCAAATTTACCACACAAATGCATGGGTCTAGACCACATTTGGGTCAAGTTTCGTGGAATTCTGAGAACGTTTGATACTAAGCTGTTTTGCAGGATTTTTTTAAAGCAAGTTCGTTTCCCTTTTACACTAACTTGTAGTTATTATTATGCTTATCAAATTTACCACACAAATGCATGGGACTAGACCTACGTTTGGTTCAAGTTTCATCGAATTGTGAGAACGTTCAAAATTTAGCTGTTTTGCACGGTTTTATTAAAGAAAGTTCGTTTCCCTTTTACACTGACTTGTAGTTATTATCACGCTTAGCAAATTTACCACACAAATGCATGGGTCAAGGCCTACGTTTGGTTCGAGTTTCGTGGAATTTTGAGAACATTCAAAAGTTAGCTGTTTTACATGGTTTTAGTAAAGCAAGTTCGTTTCCCTTATTCACTAGCTTTTATTTATTATTACGCTTTGCAAATTTACGACACAAACGAATGGGTGTAGACCAGCGTTTGGGTCAAGTTTCATGGAATTCTATGAACGTTCAATATTTAGCTGTTTTGCACGGTTTATTAAAGCAAGTTCGTTTCCATTTTTACACTAACTTGTAATTATAATTACGCTTAGCAAATTTACCACACAAATGCATGGGTCTAGACCACATTTGGGTCAAGTTTCGTGGAATTCTGAGAACGTTTGATACTGAGCTGTTTTGCACGATTTTTTTAAATCAAGTTCGTTTCCCTTTTACACTACTTGTAGTTATTATTATGCTTATCAAATTTACCAAACAAATGCATGGGACTAGACCAACGTTTGGGTCAAGTTTCATGGAATTCTATGAACGTTCAATATTTAGCTGTTTTGCACGGTTTATTAAAGCAAGTTCGTTTCCATTTTTACACTAACTTGTAATTATAATTACGCTTAGCAAATTTACCACACAAATGCATGGGTCTAGACCACATTTGGGTCAAGTTTCGTGGAATTCTGAGAACGTTTGATACTAAGCTGTTTTGCAGGATTTTTTTAAAGCAAGTTCGTTTCCCTTTTACACTAACTTGTAGTTATTATTATGCTTATCAAATTTACCACACAAATGCATGGGACTAGACCTACGTTTGGTTCAAGTTTCATCGAATTGTGAGAACGTTCAAAATTTAGCTGTTTTGCACGGTTTTATTAAAGAAAGTTCGTTTCCCTTTTACACTGACTTGTTATTATTATCACGCTTAGCAAATTTACCACACAAATGCATGGGTCAAGGCCTACGTTTTGTTCGAGTTTCGTGGAATTTTGAGAACATTCAAAAGTTAGCTGTTTTACATGGTTTTAGTAAAGCAAGTTCGTTTCCCTTATACACTAGCTTTTATTTATTATTACGCTTTGCAAATTTACGACACAAACGAATGGGTGTAGACCAGCGTTTGGGTCAAGTTTCATGGAATTCTATGAACGTTCAATATTTAGCTGTTTTGCACGGTTTATTAAAGCAAGTTCGTTTCCATTTTTACACTAACTTGTAATTATAATTACGCTTCGCAAATTTACCACACAAATGCATGGGTCTAGACCCCATTTTGGTCAAGTTTCGTGGAATTCTGAGAACGTTTAATACTAAGCTGTTTTGCAGGATTTTTTTAAAGCAAGTTCGTTTCCCTTTTACACTAACTTGTAGTTATTATTATGCTTATCAAATTTACCACACAAATGCATGGGACTAGACCTACATTTGGTTCAAGTTTCATCGAATTGTGAGAACGTTCAAAATTTAGCTGTTTTGCACGGTTTTATTAAAGGAAGTTCGTTTCCCTTTTACACTGACTTGTAGTTATTATTACGCTTAGCAAATTTACCACACAAATGCATGGGTCAAGGCCTACGTTTGGTTCGAGTTTCGTGGAATTTTGAGAACATTCAAAAGTTAGCTGTTTTACATGGTTTTAGTAAAGCAAGTTCGTTTCCCTTATAGACTAACTTTTATTTATTATTACGCTTTGCAAATTTATGACACAAACGAATGGGTGTAGACCAGCGTTTGGGTCAAGTTTCATGGAATTCTATGAACGTTCAATATTTAGCTGTTTTGCACGGTTTATTAAAGCAAGTTCGTTTCCATTTTTACACTAACTTGTAATTATAATTACGCTTAGCAAATTTACCACACAAATGCATGGGTCTAGACCACATTTGGGTCAAGTTTCGTGGAATTCTGAGAACGTTTGATACTAAGCTGTTTTGCACGATTTTTTTAAAGCAAGTTCGTTTCCCTTTTACACTACTTGTAGTTATTATTATGCTTATCAAATTTACCACACAAATGCATGGGACTAGACCAATGTTTGGGTCAAGTTTCATGGAATTCTATGAACGTTCAATATTTAGCTGTTTTGCACGGTTTATTAAAGCAAGTTCGTTTCCATTTTTACACTAACTTGTAATTATAATTACGCTTAGCAAATTTACCACACAAATGCATGGGTCTAGACCACATTTGGGTCAAGTTTCGTGGAATTCTGAGAACGTTTGATACTAAGCTGTTTTGCAGGATTTTTTTAAAGCAAGTTCGTTTCCCTTTTACACTAACTTGTAGTTATTATTATGCTTATCAAATTTACCACACAAATGCATGGGACTAGACCTACGTTTGGTTCAAGTTTCATCGAATTGTGAGAACGTTCAAAATTTAGCTGTTTTGCACGGTTTTATTAAAGAAAGTTCGTTTCCCTTTTACACTGACTTGTAGTTATTATCACGCTTAGCAAATTTACCACACAAATGCATGGGTCAAGGCCTACGTTTGGTTCGAGTTTCGTGGAATTTTGAGAACATTCAAAAGTTAGCTGTTTTACATGGTTTTAGTAAAGCAAGTTCGTTTCCCTTATACACTAGCTTTTATTTATTATTACGCTTTGCAAATTTACGACACAAACGAATGGGTGTAGACCAGCGTTTGGGTCAAGTTTCATGGAATTCTATGAACGTTCAATATTTAGCTGTTTTGCACGGTTTATTAAAGCAAGTTCGTTTCCATTTTTACACTAACTTGTAATTATAATTACGCTTAGCAAATTTACCACACAAATGCATGGGTCTAGACCACATTTGGGTCAAGTTTCGTGGAATTCTGAGAACGTTTGATACTAAGCTGTTTTGCACGATTTTTTTAAAGCAAGTTCGTTTCCCTTTTACACTACTTGTAGTTATTATTATGCTTATCAAATTTACCAAACAAATGCATGGGACTAGACCAACGTTTGGGTCAAGTTTCATGGAATTCTATGAACGTTCAATATTTAGCTGTTTTGCACGGTTTATTAAAGCAAGTTCGTTTCCATTTTTACACTAACTTGTAATTATAATTACGCTTAGCAAATTTACCACACAAATGCATGGGTCTAGACCACATTTGGGTCAAGTTTCGTGGAATTCTGAGAACGTTTGATACTAAGCTGTTTTGCAGGATTTTTTTAAAGCAAGTTCGTTTCCCTTTTACACTAACTTGTAGTTATTATTATGCTTGTCAAATTTACCACACAAATGCATGGGACTAGACCTACGTTTGGTTCAAGTTTCATCGAATTGTGAGAACGTTCAAAATTTAGCTGTTTTGCACGGTTTTATTAAAGAAAGTTCGTTTCCCTTTTACACTGACTTGTTATTATTATCACGCTTAGCAAATTTACCACACAAATGCATGGGTCAAGGCCTACGTTTTGTTCGAGTTTCGTGGAATTTTGAGAACATTCAAAAGTTAGCTGTTTTACATGGTTTTAGTAAAGCAAGTTCGTTTCCCTTATACACTAGCTTTTATTTATTATTACGCTTTGCAAATTTACGACACAAACGAATGGGTGTAGACCAGCGTTTGGGTCAAGTTTCATGGAATTCTATGAACGTTCAATATTTAGCTGTTTTGCACGGTTTATTAAAGCAAGTTCGTTTCCATTTTTACACTAACTTGTAATTATAATTACGCTTAGCAAATTTACCACACAAATGCATGGGTCTAGACCCCATTTTGGTCAAGTTTCGTGGAATTCTGAGAACGTTTAATACTAAGCTGTTTTGCAGGATTTTTTTAAAGCAAGTTCGTTTCCCTTTTACACTACTTGTAGTTATTATTATGCTTATCAAATTTACCACACAAATGCATGGGACTAGACCAATGTTTGGGTCAAGTTTCATGGAATCCTATGAACGTTCAATATTTAGCTGTTTTGCACGGTTTATTAAAGCAAGTTCGTTTCCATTTTTACACTAACTTGTAATTATAATTACGCTTAGCAAATTTACCACACAAATGCATGGGTCTAGACCACATTTGGGTCAAGTTTCGTGGAATTCTGAGAACGTTTGATACTAAGCTGTTTTGCAGGATTTTTTTAAAGCAAGTTCGTTTCCCTTTTACACTAACTTGTAGTTATTATTATGCTTATCAAATTTACCACACAAATGCATGGGACTAGACCTACGTTTGGTTCAAGTTTCATCGAATTGTGAGAACGTTCAAAATTTAGCTGTTTTGCACGGTTTTATTAAAGAAAGTTCATTTCCCTTTTACACTGACTTGTTATTATTATCACGCTTAGCAAATTTACCACACAAATGCATGGGTCAAGGCCTACGTTTGGTTCGAGTTTCGTGGAATTTTGAGAACATTCAAAAGTTAGCTGTTTTACATGGTTTTAGTAAAGCAAGTTCGTTTCCCTTATAGACTAACTTTTATTTATTATTACGCTTGCAAATTTATGACACAAACGAATGGGTGTAGACCAGCGTTTGGGTCAAGTTTCATGGAATTCTATGAACGTTCAATATTTAGCTGTTTTGCACGGTTTATTAAAGCAAGTTCGTTTCCATTTTTACACTAACTTGTAATTATAATTACGCTTAGCAAATTTACCACACAAATGCATGGGTCTAGACCACATTTGGGTCAAGTTTCGTGGAATTCTGAGAACGTTTAATACTAAGCTGTTTTGCAGGATTTTTTTAAAGCAAGTTCGTTTCCCTTTTACACTAACTTGTAGTTATTATTATGCTTATCAAATTTACCACACAAATGCATGGGACTAGACCTACGTTTGGTTCAAGTTTCATCGAATTGTGAGAACGTTCAAAATTTAGCTGTTTTGCACAGTTTTATTAAAGGAAGTTCGTTTCCCTTTTACACTGACTTGTAGTTATTATTACGCTTAGCAAATTTACCACACAAATGCATGGGTCAAGGCCTACGTTTGGTTCGAGTTTCGTGGAATTTTGAGAACATTCAAAAGTTAGCTGTTTTACATGGTTTTAGTAAAGCAAGTTCGTTTCCCTTATACACTAGCTTTTATTTATTATTACGCTTTGCAAATTTACGACACAAACGAATGGGTGAAGACCAGCGTTTGGGTCAAGTTTCATGGAATTCTATGAACGTTCAATATTTAGCTGTTTTGCACGGTTTATTAAAGCAAGTTCGTTTCCATTTTTACACTAACTTGTAATTATAATTACGCTTAGCAAATTTACCACACAAATGCATGGGTCTAGACCACATTTTGGTCAAGTTTCGTGGAATTCTGAGAATGTTTAATACTAAGCTGTTTTGCAGGATTTTTTTAAAGCAAGTTCGTTTCCCTTTTACACTAACTTGTAGTTATTATTATGCTTATCAAATTTACCACACAAATGCATGGGACTAGACCTACGTTTGGTTCAAGTTTCATCGAATTGTGAGAACGTTCAAAATTTAGCTGTTTTGCACGGTTTATTAAAGGAAGTTCGTTTCCCTTTTACACTGACTTGTAGTTATTATTACGCTTAGCAAATTTACCACACAAATGCATGGGTCAAGGCCTACGTTTGGTTCGAGTTTCGTGGAATTTTTAGAACATTCAAAAGTTAGCTGTTTTACATGGTTTTAGTAAAGCAAGTTCGTTTCCCTTATAGACTAACTTTTATTTATTATTACGCTTTGCAAATTTATGACACAAACGAATGGGTGTAGACCAGCGTTTGGGTCAAGTTTCATGGAATTCTATGAACGTTCAATATTTAGCTGTTTTGCACGGTTTATTAAAGCAAGTTCGTTTCCATTTTTACACTAACTTGTAATTATAATTACGCTTAGCAAATTTACCACACAAATGCATGGGTCTAGACCACATTTGGGTCAAGTTTCGTGGAATTCTGAGAACGTTTGATTCTAAGCTGTTTTGCACGATTTTTTTAAAGCAAGTTCGTTTCCCTTTTACACTACTTGTAGTTATTATTATGCTTATCAAATTTACCACACAAATGCATGGGAGTAGACCAGCGTTTGGGTCAAGTTTCATGGAATCCTATGAACGTTCAATATTTAGCTGTTTTGCACGGTTTATTAAAGCAAGTTCGTTTCCATTTTTACACTAACTTGTAATTATAATTACGCTTAGCAAATTTACCACACAAATGCATGGGTCTAGACCACATTTGGGTCAAGTTTCGTGGAATTCTGAGAACGTTTAATACTAAGCTGTTTTGCAGGATTTTTTTAAAGCAAGTTCGTTTCCCTTTTACACTAACTTGTAGTTATTATTATGCTTATCAAATTTACCACACAAATGTATGGGACTAGACCTACGTTTGGTTCAAGTTTCATCGAATTGTGAGAACGTTCAAAATTTAGCTGTTTTGCACAGTTTTATTAAAGGAAGTTCGTTTCCCTTTTACACTGACTTGTAGTTATTATTACGCTTAGCAAATTTACCACACAAATGCATGGGTCAAGGCCTACGTTTGGTTCGAGTTTCGTGGAATTTTGAGAACATTCAAAAGTTAGCTGTTTTACATGGTTTTAGTAAAGCAAGTTCGTTTCCCTTATAAACTAACTTTTATTTATTATTACGCTTTGCAAATTTATGACACAAACGAATGGGTGTAGACCAGCGTTTGGGTCAAGTTTCATGGAATTCTATGAACGTTCAATATTTAGCTGTTTTGCACGGTTTATTAAAGCAAGTTCGTTTCCATTTTTACACTAACTTGCAATTATAATTACGCTTAGCAAATTTACCACACAAATGCATCGGTCTAGACCACATTTGGGTCAAGTTTCGTGGAATTCTGAGAACGTTTGATACTAAGCTGTTTTGCACGATTTTTTTAAAGCAAGTTCGTTTCCCTTTTACACTACTTGTAGTTATTATTATGCTTATCAAATTTACCACACAAATGCATGGGACTAGACCAACGTTTGGGTCAAGTTTCATGGAATTCTATGAACGTTCAATATTTAGCTGTTTTGCACGGTTTATTAAAGCAAGTTCGTTTCCATTTTTACACTAACTTGTAATTATAATTACGCTTAGCAAATTTACCACACAAATGCATGGGTCTAGACCACATTTGGGTCAAGTTTCGTGGAATTCTGAGAAAGTTTGATACTAAGCTGTTTTGCAGGATTTTTTTAAAGCAAGTTCGTTTCTCTTTTACACTAACTTGTAGTTATTATTATGCTTATCAAATTTACCACACAAATGCATGGGACTAGACCTACGTTTTGTTCAAGTTTCATCGAATTGTGAGAACGTTCAAAATTTAGCTGTTTTGCACGGTTTTATTAAAGAAAGTTCGTTTCCCTTTTACACTGACTTGTTATTATTATCACGCTTAGCAAATTTACCACACAAATGCATGGGTCAAGGCCTACGTTTGGTTCGAGTTTCGTGGAATTTTGAGAACATTCAAAAGTTAGCTGTTTTACATGGTTTTAGTAAAGCAAGTTCGTTTCCCTTATACACTAGCTTTTATTTATTATTACGCTTTGCAAATTTACGACACAAACGAATGGGTGTAGACCAGCGTTTGGGTCAAGTTTCATGGAATTCTATGAACGTTCAATATTTAGCTGTTTTGCACGGTTTATTAAAGCAAGTTCGTTTCCATTTTTACACTAACTTGTAATTATAATTACGCTTAGCAAATTTACCACACAAATGCATGGGTCTAGACCCCATTTTGGTCAAATTTCATGGAATTCTGAGAACGTTTAATACTAAGCTGTTTTGCACGATTTTTTTAAAGCAAGTTCGTTTCCCTTTTACACTACTTGTAGTTATTATTATGCTTATCAAATTTACCACACAAATGCATGGGACTAGACCAACGTTTGGGTCAAGTTTCATGGAATTCTATGAACGTTCAATATTTAGCTGTTTTGCACGGTTTATTAAAGCAAGTTCGTTTCCATTTTTACACTAACTTGTAATTATAATTACGCTTAGCAAATTTACCACACAAATGCATGGGTCTAGACCACATTTGGGTCAAGTTTCGTGGAATTCTGAGAACGTTTGATACTAAGCTGTTTTGCAGGATTTTTTTAAAGCAAGTTCGTTTCCCTTTTACACTAACTTGTAGTTATTATTATGCTTATCAAATTTACCACACAAATGCATGGGACTAGACCTACGTTTGGTTCAAGTTTCATCGAATTGTGAGAACGTTCAAAATTTAGCTGTTTTGCACGGTTTTATTAAAGAAAGTTCGTTTCCCTTTTACACTGACTTGTAGTTATTATCACGCTTAGCAAATTTACCACACAAATGCATGGGTCAAGGCCTACGTTTGGTTCGAGTTTCGTGGAATTTTGAGAACATTCAAAAGTTAGCTGTTTTACATGGTTTTAGTAAAGCAAGTTCGTTTCCCTTATACACTAGCTTTTATTTATTATTACGCTTTGCAAATTTACGACACAAACGAATGGGTGTAGACCAGCGTTTGGGTCAAGTTTCATGGAATTCTATGAACGTTCAATATTTAGCTGTTTTGCACGGTTTATTAAAGCAAGTTCGTTTCCATTTTTACACTAACTTGTAATTATAATTACGCTTAGCAAATTTACCACACAAATGCATGGGTCTAGACCACATTTGGGTCAAGTTTCGTGGAATTCTGAGAACGTTTGATACTAAGCTGTTTTGCACGATTTTTTTAAAGCAAGTTCGTTTCCCTTTTACACTACTTGCAGTTATTATTATGCTTATCAAATTTACCACACAAATGCATGGGACTAGACCAACGTTTGGGTCAAGTTTCATGGAATTCTATGAACGTTCAATGTTTAGCTGTTTTGCACGGTTTATTAAAGCAAGTTCGTTTCCATTTTTACACTAACTTGTAATTATAGTTACGCTTAGCAAATTTACCACACAAATGCATGGGTCTAGACCACATTTGGGTCAAGTTTCGTGGAATTCTGAGAACGTTTGATACTAAGCTGTTTTGCAGGATTTTTTTAAAGCAAGTTCGTTTCCCTTTTACACTAACTTGTAGTTATTATTATGCTTATCAAATTTACCACACAAATGCATGGGACTAGACCTACGTTTGGTTCAAGTTTCATCGAATTGTGAGAACGTTCAAAATTTAGCTGTTTTGCACGGTTTATTAAAGGAAGTTCGTTTCCCTTTTACACTGACTTGTAGTTATTATTACGCTTAGCAAATTTACCACACAAATGCATGGGTCAAGGCCTACGTTTGGTTCGAGTTTCGTGGAATTTTGAGAACATTCAAAAGTTAGCTGTTTTACATGGTTTTAGTAAAGCAAGTTCGTTTCCCTTATAGACTAACTTTTATTTATTATTACGCTTTGCAAATTTATGACACAAACGAATGGGTGTAGACCAGCGTTTGGGTCAAGTTTCATCGAATTCTATGAACGTTCAATATTTAGCTGTTTTGCACGGTTTATTAAAGCAAGTTCGTTTCCATTTTTACACTAACTTGTAATTATAATTACGCTTAGCAAATTTACCACACAAATGCATGGGTCTAGACCCCATTTTGGTCAAGTTTCGTGGAATTCTGAGAACGTTTAATACTAAGCTGTTTTGCAGGATTTTTTTAAAGCAAGTTCGTTTCCCTTTTACACTAACTTGTAGTTATTATTATGCTTATCAAATTTACCACACAAATGCATGGGACTAGACCTACGTTTGGTTCAAGTTTCATCGAATTGTGAGAACGTTCAAAATTTAGCTGTTTTGCACGGTTTTATTAAAGGAAGTTCGTTTCCCTTTTACACTGACTTGTAGTTATTATTACGCTTAGCAAATTTACCACACAAATGCATGGGTCAAGGCCTACGTTTGGTTCGAGTTTCGTGGAATTTTGAGAACATTCAAAAGTTAGCTGTTTTACATGGTTTTAGTAAAGCAAGTTCGTTTCCCTTATAGACTAACTTTTATTTATTATTACGCTTTGCAAATTTATGACACAAACGAATGGGTGTAGACCAGCGTTTGGGTCAAGTTTCATGGAATTCTATGAACGTTCAATATTTAGCTGTTTTGCACGGTTTATTAAAGCAAGTTCGTTTCCATTTTTACACTAACTTGTAATTATAATTACGCTTAGCAAATTTACCACACAAATGCATGGGTCTAGACCACATTTGGGTCAAGTTTCGTGGAATTCTGAGAACGTTTAATACTAAGCTGTTTTGCAGGATTTTTTTAAAGCAAGTTCGTTTCCCTTTTACACTAACTTGTAGTTATTATTATGCTTATCAAATTTACCACACAAATGCATGGGACTAGACCTACGTTTGGTTCAAGTTTCATCGAATTGTGAGAACGTTCAAAATTTAGCTGTTTTGCACAGTTTTATTAAAGGAAGTTCGTTTCCCTTTTACACTGACTTGTAGTTATTATTACGCTTAGCAAATTTACCACACAAATGCATGGGTCAAGGCCTACGTTTGGTTCGAGTTTCGTGGAATTTTGAGAACATTCAAAAGTTAGCTGTTTTACATGGTTTTAGTAAAGCAAGTTCGTTTCCCTTATAGACTAACTTTTATTTATTATTACGCTTTGCAAATTTATGACACAAACGAATGGGTGTAGACCAGCGTTTGGGTCAAGTTTCATGGAATTCTATGAACGTTCAATATTTAGCTGTTTTGCACGGTTTATTAAAGCAAGTTCGTTTCCATTTTTACACTAACTTGTAATTATAATTACGCTTAGCAAATTTACCACACAAATGCATGGGTCTAGACCCCATTTTGGTCAAGTTTCGTGGAATTCTGAGAACGTTTAATACTAAGCTGTTTTGCAGGATTTTTTTAAAGCAAGTTCGTTTCCCTTTTACACTAACTTGTAGTTATTATTATGCTTATCAAATTTACCACACAAATGCATGGGACTAGACCTACGTTTGGTTCAAGTTTCATCGAATTGTGAGAACGTTCAAAATTTAGCTGTTTTGCACGGTTTTATTAAAGGAAGTTCGTTTCCCTTTTACACTGACTTGTAGTTATTATTACGCTTAGCAAATTTACCACACAAATGCATGGGTCAAGGCCTACGTTTGGTTCGAGTTTCGTGGAATTTTGAGAACATTCAAAAGTTAGCTGTTTTACATGGTTTTAGTAAAGCAAGTTCGTTTCCCTTATAGACTAACTTTTATTTATTATTACGCTTTGCAAATTTATGACACAAACGAATGGGTGTAGACCAGCGTTTGGGTCAAGTTTCATGGAATTCTATGAACGTTCAATATTTAGCTGTTTTGCACGGTTTATTAAAGCAAGTTCGTTTCCATTTTTACACTAACTTGTAATTATAATTACGCTTAGCAAATTTACCACACAAATGCATGGGTCTAGACCACATTTGGGTCAAGTTTCATGGAATTCTGAGAACGTTTAATACTAAGCTGTTTTGCAGGATTTTTTTAAAGCAAGTTCGTTTCCCTTTTACACTAACTTGTAGTTATTATTATGCTTATCAAATTTACCACACAAATGCATGGGACTAGACCTACGTTTGGTTCAAGTTTCATCGAATTGTGAGAACGTTCAAAATTTAGCTGTTTTGCACAGTTTTATTAAAGGAAGTTCGTTTCCCTTTTACACTGACTTGTAGTTATTATTACGCTTAGCAAATTTACCACACAAATGCATGGGTCAAGGCCTACGTTTGGTTCGAGTTTCGTGGAATTTTGAGAACATTCAAAAGTTAGCTGTTTTACATGGTTTTAGTAAAGCAAGTTCGTTTCCCTTATAAACTAACTTTTATTTATTATTACGCTTTGCAAATTTATGACACAAACGAATGGGTGTAGACCAGCGTTTGGGTCAAGTTTCATGGAATTCTATGAACGTTCAATATTTAGCTGTTTTGCACGGTTTATTAAAGCAAGTTCGTTTCCATTTTTACACTAACTTGTAATTATAATTACGCTTAGCAAATTTACCACACAAATGCATGGGTCTAGACCACATTTGGGTCAAGTTTCGTGGAATTCTGAGAACGTTTAATACTAAGCTGTTTTGCAGGATTTTTTTAAAGCAAGTTCGTTTCCCTTTTACACTAACTTGTAGTTATTATTATGCTTATCAAATTTACCACACAAATGCATGGGACTAGACCTACGTTTGGTTCAAGTTTCATCGAATTGTGAGAACGTTCAAAATTTAGCTGTTTTGCACAGTTTTATTAAAGGAAGTTCGTTTCCCTTTTACACTGACTTGTAGTTATTATTACGCTTAGCAAATTTACCACACAAATGCATGGGTCAAGGCCTACGTTTGGTTCGAGTTTCGTGGAATTTTGAGAACATTCAAAAGTTAGCTGTTTTACATGGTTTTAGTAAAGCAAGTTCGTTTCCCTTATAAACTAACTTTTATTTATTATTACGCTTTGCAAATTTATGACACAAACGAATGGGTGTAGACCAGCGTTTGGGTCAAGTTTCATGGAATTCTATGAACGTTCAATATTTAGCTGTTTTGCACGGTTTATTAAAGCAAGTTCGTTTCCATTTTTACACTAACTTGTAATTATAATTACGCTTAGCAAATTTACCACACAAATGCATGGGTCTAGACCATATTTGGGTCAAGTTTCGTGGAATTCTGAGAACGTTTAATACTAAGCTGTTTTGAAGGATTTTTTTAAAGCAAGTTCGTTTCCCTTTTACACTAACTTGTAGTTATTATTATGCTTATCAAATTTACCACACAAATGCATGGGACTAGACCTACGTTTGGTTCAAGTTTCATCGAATTGTGAGAACGTTCAAAATTTAGCTGTTTTGCACAGTTTTATTAAAGGAAGTTCGTTTCCCTTTTACACTGACTTGTAGTTATTATTACGCTTAGCAAATTTACCACACAAATGCATGGGTCAAGGCCTACGTTTGGTTCGAGTTTCGTGGAATTTTGAGAACATTCAAAAGTTAGCTGTTTTACATGGTTTTAGTAAAGCAAGTTCGTTTCCCTTATAGACTAACTTTTATTTATTATTACGCTTTGCAAATTTATGACACAAACGAATGGGTGTAGACCAGCGTTTGGGTCAAGTTTCATGGAATTCTATGAACGTTCAATATTTAGCTGTTTTGCACGGTTTATTAAAGCAAGTTCGTTTCCATTTTTACACTAACTTGTAATTATAATTACGCTTAGCAAATTTACCACACAAATGCATGGGTCTAGACCACATTTGGGTCAAGTTTCGTGGAATTCTGAGAACGTTTAATACTAAGCTGTTTTGCAGGATTTTTTTAAAGCAAGTTCGTTTCCCTTTTACACTAACTTGTAGTTATTATTATGCTTATCAAATTTACCACACAAATGCATGGGACTAGACCTACGTTTGGTTCAAGTTTCATCGAATTGTGAGAACGTTCAAAATTTAGCTGTTTTGCACAGTTTTATTAAAGGAAGTTCGTTTCCCTTTTACACTGACTTGTAGTTATTATTACGCTTAGCAAATTTACCACACAAATGCATGGGTCAAGGCCTACGTTTGGTTCGAGTTTCGTGGAATTTTGAGAACATTCAAAAGTTAGCTGTTTTACATGGTTTTAGTAAAGCAAGTTCGTTTCCCTTATAGACTAACTTTTATTTATTATTACGCTTTGCAAATTTATGACACAAACGAATGGGTGTAGACCAGCGTTTGGGTCAAGTTTCATGGAATTCTATGAACGTTCAATATTTAGCTGTTTTGCACGGTTTATTAAAGCAAGTTCGTTTCCATTTTTACACTAACTTGTAATTATAATTACGCTTAGCAAATTTACCACACAAATGCATGGGTCTAGACCCCATTTTGGTCAAGTTTCGTGGAATTCTGAGAACGTTTAATACTAAGCTGTTTTGCAGGATTTTTTTAAAGCAAGTTCGTTTCCCTTTTACACTAACTTGTAGTTATTATTATGCTTATCAAATTTACCACACAAATGCATGGGACTAGACCTACGTTTGGTTCAAGTTTCATCGAATTGTGAGAACGTTCAAAATTTAGCTGTTTTGCACGGTTTTATTAAAGGAAGTTCGTTTCCCTTTTACACTGACTTGTAGTTATTATTACGCTTAGCAAATTTACCACACAAATGCATGGGTCAAGGCCTACGTTTGGTTCGAGTTTCGTGGAATTTTGAGAACATTCAAAAGTTAGCTGTTTTACATGGTTTTAGTAAAGCAAGTTCGTTTCCCTTATAGACTAACTTTTATTTATTATTACGCTTTGCAAATTTATGACACAAACGAATGGGTGTAGACCAGCGTTTGGGTCAAGTTTCATGGAATTCTATGAACGTTCAATATTTAGCTGTTTTGCACGGTTTATTAAAGCAAGTTCGTTTCCATTTTTACACTAACTTGTAATTATAATTACGCTTAGCAAATTTACCACACAAATGCATGGGTCTAGACCACATTTGGGTCAAGTTTCGTGGAATTCTGAGAACGTTTAATACTAAGCTGTTTTGCAGGATTTTTTTAAAGCAAGTTCGTTTCCCTTTTACACTAACTTGTAGTTATTATTATGCTTATCAAATTTACCACACAAATGCATGGGACTAGACCTACGTTTGGTTCAAGTTTCATCGAATTGTGAGAACGTTCAAAATTTAGCTGTTTTGCACAGTTTTATTAAAGGAAGTTCGTTTCCCTTTTACACTGACTTGTAGTTATTATTACGCTTAGCAAATTTACCACACAAATGCATGGGTCAAGGCCTACGTTTGGTTCGAGTTTCGTGGAATTTTGAGAACATTCAAAAGTTAGCTGTTTTACATGGTTTTAGTAAAGCAAGTTCGTTTCCCTTATAAACTAACTTTTATTTATTATTACGCTTTGCAAATTTATGACACAAACGAATGGGTGTAGACCAGCGTTTGGGTCAAGTTTCATGGAATTCTATGAACGTTCAATATTTAGCTGTTTTGCACGGTTTATTAAAGCAAGTTCGTTTCCATTTTTACACTAACTTGTAATTATAATTACGCTTAGCAAATTTACCACACAAATGCATGGGTCTAGACCACATTTGGGTCAAGTTTCGTGGAATTCTGAGAACGTTTAATACTAAGCTGTTTTGCAGGATTTTTTTAAAGCAAGTTCGTTTCCCTTTTACACTAACTTGTAGTTATTATTATGCTTATCAAATTTACCACACAAATGCATGGGACTAGACCTACGTTTGGTTCAAGTTTCATCGAATTGTGAGAACGTTCAAAATTTAGCTGTTTTGCACAGTTTTATTAAAGGAAGTTCGTTTCCCTTTTACACTGACTTGTAGTTATTATTACGCTTAGCAAATTTACCACACAAATGCATGGGTCAAGGCCTACGTTTGGTTCGAGTTTCGTGGAATTTTGAGAACATTCAAAAGTTAGCTGTTTTACATGGTTTTAGTAAAGCAAGTTCGTTTCCCTTATAAACTAACTTTTATTTATTATTACGCTTTGCAAATTTATGACACAAACGAATGGGTGTAGACCAGCGTTTGGGTCAAGTTTCATGGAATTCTATGAACGTTCAATATTTAGCTGTTTTGCACGGTTTATTAAAGCAAGTTCGTTTCCATTTTTACACTAACTTGTAATTATAATTACGCTTAGCAAATTTACCACACAAATGCATGGGTCTAGACCACATTTGGGTCAAGTTTCGTGGAATTCTGAGAACGTTTGATACTAAGCTGTTTTGCACGATTTTTTTAAAGCAAGTTCGTTTCCCTTTTACACTACTTGTAGTTATTATTATGCTTATCAAATTTACCACACAAATGCATGGGACTAGACCAACGTTTGGGTCAAGTTTCATGGAATTCTATGAACGTTCAATATTTAGCTGTTTTGCACGGTTTATTAAAGCAAGTTCGTTTCCATTTTTACACTAACTTGTAATTATAATTACGCTTAGCAAATTTACCACACAAATGCATGGGTCTAGACCACATTTGGGTCAAGTTTCGTGGAATTCTGAGAACGTTTGATACTAAGCTGTTTTGCAGGATTTTTTTAAAGCAAGTTCGTTTCTCTTTTACACTAACTTGTAGTTATTATTATGCTTATCAAATTTACCACACAAATGCATGGGACTAGACCTACGTTTGGTTCAAGTTTCATCGAATTGTGAGAACGTTCAAAATTTAGCTGTTTTGCACGGTTTTATTAAAGAAAGTTCGTTTCCCTTTTACACTGACTTGTTATTATATCACGCTTAGCAAATTTACCACACAAATGCATGGGTCAAGGCCTACGTTTGGTTCGAGTTTCGTGGAATTTTGAGAACATTCAAAAGTTAGCTGTTTTACATGGTTTTAGTAAAGCAAGTTCGTTTCCCTTATACACTAGCTTTTATTTATTATTACGCTTTGCAAATTTACGACACAAACGAATGGGTGTAGACCAGCGTTTGGGTCAAGTTTCATGGAATTCTATGAACGTTCAATATTTAGCTGTTTTGCACGGTTTATTAAAGCAAGTTCGTTTCCATTTTTACACTAACTTGTAATTATAATTACGCTTAGCAAATTTACCACACAAATGCATGGGTCTAGACCCCATTTTGGTCAAATTTCGTGGAATTCTGAGAACGTTTAATACTAAGCTGTTTTGCACGATTTTTTTAAAGCAAGTTCGTTTCCCTTTTACACTACTTGTAGTTATTATTATGCTTATCAAATTTACCACACAAATGCATGGGACTAGACCAACGTTTGGGTCAAGTTTCATGGAATTCTATGAACGTTCAATATTTAGCTGTTTTGCACGGTTTATTAAAGCAAGTTCGTTTCCATTTTTACACTAACTTGTAATTATAATTACGCTTAGCAAATTTACCACACAAATGCATGGGTCTAGACCACATTTGGGTCAAGTTTCGTGGAATTCTGAGAACGTTTGATACTAAGCTGTTTTGCAGGATTTTTTTAAAGCAAGTTCGTTTCCCTTTTACACTAACTTGTAGTTATTATTATGCTTATCAAATTTACCACACAAATGCATGGGACTAGACCTACGTTTGGTTCAAGTTTCATCGAATTGTGAGAACGTTCAAAATTTAGCTGTTTTGCACGGTTTTATTAAAGAAAGTTCGTTTCCCTTTTACACTGACTTGTAGTTATTATCACGCTTAGCAAATTTACCACACAAATGCATGGGTCAAGGCCTACGTTTGGTTCGAGTTTCGTGGAATTTTGAGAACATTCAAAAGTTAGCTGTTTTACATGGTTTTAGTAAAGCAAGTTCGTTTCCCTTATACACTAGCTTTTATTTATTATTACGCTTTGCAAATTTACGACACAAACGAATGGGTGTAGACCAGCGTTTGGGTCAAGTTTCATGGATTCTATGAACGTTCAATATTTAGCTGTTTTGCACGGTTTATTAAAGCAAGTTCGTTTCCATTTTTACACTAACTTGTAATTATAATTACGCTTAGCAAATTTACCACACAAATGCATGGGTCTAGACCCCATTTTGGTCAAGTTTCGTGGAATTCTGAGAACGTTTGATACTAAGCTGTTTTACAGGATTTTTTTAAAGCAAGTTCGTTTCCCTTTTACACTAACTTGTAGTTATTATTATGCTTATCAAATTTACCACACAAATGCATGGGACTAGACCTACGTTTGGTTCAAGTTTCATCGAATTGTGAGAACGTTCAAAATTTAGCTGTTTTGCACGGTTTTATTAAAGGAAGTTCGTTTCCCTTTTACACTGACTTGTAGTTATTATTACGCTTAGCAAATTTACCACACAAATGCATGGGTCAAGGCCTACGTTTGGTTCGAGTTTCGTGGAATTTTGAGAACATTCAAAAGTTAGCTGTTTTACATGGTTTTAGTAAAGCAAGTTCGTTTCCCTTATACACTAGCTTTTATTTATTATTACGCTTTGCAAATTTACGACACAAACGAATGGGTGTAGACCAGCGTTTGGGTCAAGTTTCATGGAATTCTATGAACGTTCAATATTTAGCTGTTTTGCACGGTTTATTAAAGCAAGTTCGTTTCCATTTTTACACTAACTTGTAATTATAATTACGCTTAGCAAATTTACCACACAAATGCATGGGTCTAGACCCCATTTTGGTCAAATTTCGTGGAATTCTGAGAACGTTTAATACTAAGCTGTTTTGCACGATTTTTTTAAAGCAAGTTCGTTTCCCTTTTACACTACTTGTAGTTATTATTATGCTTATCAAATTTACCACACAAATGCATGGGACTAGACCAACGTTTGGGTCAAGTTTCATGGAATTCTATGAACGTTCAATATTTAGCTGTTTTGCACGGTTTATTAAAGCAAGTTCGTTTCCATTTTTACACTAACTTGTAATTATAATTACGCTTAGCAAATTTACCACACAAATGCATGGGTCTAGACCACATTTGGGTCAAGTTTCGTGGAATTCTGAGAACGTTTGATACTAAGCTGTTTTGCAGGATTTTTTTAAAGCAAGTTCGTTTCTCTTTTACACTAACTTGTAGTTATTATTATGCTTATCAAATTTACCACACAAATGCATGGGACTAGACCTACGTTTGGTTCAAGTTTCATCGAATTGTGAGAACGTTCAAAATTTAGCTGTTTTGCACGGTTTTATTAAAGAAAGTTCGTTTCCCTTTTACACTGACTTGTTATTATTATCACGCTTAGCAAATTTACCACACAAATGCATGGGTCATGGCCTACGTTTGGTTCGAGTTTCGTGGAATTTTGAGAACATTCAAAAGTTAGCTGTTTTACATGGTTTTAGTAAAGCAAGTTCGTTTCCCTTATACACTAGCTTTTATTTATTATTACGCTTTGCAAATTTACGACACAAACGAATGGGTGTAGACCAGCGTTTGGGTCAAGTTTCATGGAATTCTATGAACGTTCAATATTTAGCTGTTTTGCACGGTTTATTAAAGCAAGTTCGTTTCCATTTTTACACTAACTTGTAATTATAATTACGCTTAGCAAATTTACCACACAAATGCATGGGTCTAGACCCCATTTTGGTCAAATTTCGTGGAATTCTGAGAACGTTTAATACTAAGCTGTTTTGCACGATTTTTTTAAAGCAAGTTCGTTTCCCTTTTACACTACTTGTAGTTATTATTATGCTTATCAAATTTACCACACAAATGCATGGGACTAGACCAACGTTTGGGTCAAGTTTCATGGAATTCTATGAACGTTCAATATTTAGCTGTTTTGCACGGTTTATTAAAGCAAGTTCGTTTCCATTTTTACACTAACTTGTAATTATAATTACGCTTAGCAAATTTACCACACAAATGCATGGGTCTAGACCACATTTGGGTCAAGTTTCGTGGAATTCTGAGAACGTTTGATACTAAGCTGTTTTGCAGGATTTTTTTAAAGCAAGTTCGTTTCCCTTTTACACTAACTTGTAGTTATTTTTATGCTTATCAAATTTACCACACAAATGCATGGGACTAGACCTACGTTTGGTTCAAGTTTCATCGAATTGTGAGAACGTTCAAAATTTAGCTGTTTTGCACGGTTTTATTAAAGAAAGTTCGTTTCCCTTTTACACTGACTTGTAGTTATTATCACGCTTAGCAAATTTACCACACAAATGCATGGGTCAAGGCCTACGTTTGGTTCGAGTTTCGTGGAATTTTGAGAACATTCAAAAGTTAGCTGTTTTACATGGTTTTAGTAAAGCAAGTTCGTTTCCCTTATACACTAGCTTTTATTTATTATTACGCTTTGCAAATTTACGACACAAACGAATGGGTGTAGACCAGCGTTTGGGTCAAGTTTCATGGAATTCTATGAACGTTCAATATTTAGCTGTTTTGCACGGTTTATTAAAGCAAGTTCGTTTCCATTTTTACACTAACTTGTAATTATAATTACGCTTAGCAAATTTACCACACAAATGCATGGGTCTAGACCACATTTGGGTCAAGTTTCGTGGAATTCTGAGAACGTTTGATACTAAGCTGTTTTGCACGATTTTTTTAAAGCAAGTTCGTTTCCCTTTTACACTACTTGTAGTTATTATTATGCTTATCAAATTTACCACACAAATGCATGGGACTAGACCAACGTTTGGGTCAAGTTTCATGGAATTCT
The DNA here is from genome assembly GCF_026168435.1 of Sesamum indicum. Taxonomy (NCBI): domain Eukaryota; kingdom Viridiplantae; phylum Streptophyta; class Magnoliopsida; order Lamiales; family Pedaliaceae; genus Sesamum; species Sesamum indicum. The sequence goes on from NC_142659.1 coordinate 11,607,918, forward strand.
ATGAACGTTCAATGTTTAGCTGTTTTGCACGGTTTATTAAAGCAAGTTCGTTTCCATTTTTACACTAACTTGTAATTATAGTTACGCTTAGCAAATTTACCACACAAATGCATGGGTCTAGACCACATTTGGGTCAAGTTTCGTGGAATTCTGAGAACGTTTGACACTAAGCTGTTTTGCAGGATTTTTTTAAAGCAAGTTCGTTTCCCTTTTACACTAACTTGTAGTTATTATTATGCTTATCAAATTTACCACACAAATGCATGGGACTAGACCTACGTTTGGTTCAAGTTTCATCGAATTGTGAGAACGTTCAAAATTTAGCTGTTTTGCACGGTTTTATTAAAGAAAGTTCGTTTCCCTTTTACACTGACTTGTTATTATTATCACGCTTAGCAAATTTACCACACAAATGCATGGGTCAAGGCCTACGTTTGGTTCGAGTTTCGTGGAATTTTGAGAACATTCAAAAGTTAGCTGTTTTACATGGTTTTAGTAAAGCAAGTTCGTTTCCCTTATACACTAGCTTTTATTTATTATTACGCTTTGCAAATTTACGACACAAACGAATGGGTGTAGACCAGCGTTTGGGTCAAGTTTCATGGAATTCTATGAACGTTCAATATTTAGCTGTTTTGCACGGTTTATTAAAGCAAGTTCGTTTCCATTTTTACACTAACTTGTAATTATAATTACGCTTAGCAAATTTACCACACAAATGCATGGGTCTAGACCACATTTTGGTCAAGTTTCGTGGAATTCTGAGAACGTTTAATACTAAGCTGTTTTGCAGGATTTTTTTAAAGCAAGTTCGTTTCCCTTTTACACTAACTTGTAGTTATTATTATGCTTATCAAATTTACCACACAAATGCATGGGACTAGACCTACGTTTGGTTCAAGTTTCATCGAATTGTGAGAACGTTCAAAATTTAGCTGTTTTGCACGGTTTATTAAAGGAAGTTCGTTTCCCTTTTACACTGACTTGTAGTTATTATTACGCTTAGCAAATTTACCACACAAATGCATGGGTCAAGGCCTACGTTTGGTTCGAGTTTCGTGGAATTTTGAGAACATTCAAAAGTTAGCTGTTTTACATGGTTTTAGTAAAGCAAGTTCGTTTCCCTTATAGACTAACTTTTATTTATTATTACGCTTTGCAAATTTATGACACAAACGAATGGGTGTAGACCAGCGTTTGGGTCAAGTTTCATGGAATTCTATGAACGTTCAATATTTAGCTGTTTTGCACGGTTTATTAAAGCAAGTTCGTTTCCATTTTTACACTAACTTGTAATTATAATTACGCTTAGCAAATTTACCACACAAATGCATGGGTCTAGACCCCATTTTGGTCAAGTTTCGTGGAATTCTGAGAACGTTTAATACTAAGCTGTTTTGCAGGATTTTTTTAAAGCAAGTTCGTTTCCCTTTTACACTAACTTGTAGTTATTATTATGCTTATCAAATTTACCACACAAATGCATGGGACTAGACCTACGTTTGGTTCAAGTTTCATCGAATTGTGAGAACGTTCAAAATTTAGCTGTTTTGCACGGTTTTATTAAAGGAACTTCGTTTCCCTTTTACACTGACTTGTAGTTATTATTACGCTTAGCAAATTTACCACACAAATGCATGGGTCAAGGCCTACGTTTGGTTCGAGTTTCGTGGAATTTTGAGAACATTCAAAAGTTAGCTGTTTTACATGGTTTTAGTAAAGCAAGTTCGTTTCCCTTATAGACTAACTTTTATTTATTATTACGCTTTGCAAATTTATGACACAAACGAATGGGTGTAGACCAGCGTTTGGGTCAAGTTTCATGGAATTCTATGAACGTTCAATATTTAGCTGTTTTGCACGGTTTATTAAAGCAAGTTCGTTTCCATTTTTACACTAACTTGTAATTATAATTACGCTTAGCAAATTTACCACACAAATGCATGGGTCTAGACCACATTTGGGTCAAGTTTCGTGGAATTCTGAGAACGTTTGATATTAAGCTGTTTTGCACGATTTTTTTAAAGCAAGTTCGTTTCCCTTTTACACTACTTGTAGTTATTATTATGCTTATCAAATTTACCACACAAATGCATGGGACTAGACCAACGTTTGGGTCAAGTTTCATGGAATTCTATGAACGTTCAATATTTAGCTGTTTTGCACGGTTTATTAAAGCAAGTTCGTTTCCATTTTTACACTAACTTGTAATTATAATTACGCTTAGCAAATTTACCACACAAATGCATGGGTCTAGACCACATTTGGGTCAAGTTTCGTGGAATTCTGAGAACGTTTGATACTAAGCTATTTTGCAGGATTTTTTTAAAGCAAGTTCGTTTCCCTTTTACACTAACTTGTAGTTATTATTATGCTTATCAAATTTACCACACAAATGCATGGGACTAGACCTACGTTTGGTTCAAGTTTCATCGAATTGTGAGAACGTTCAAAATTTAGCTGTTTTGCACGGTTTTATTAAAGAAAGTTCGTTTCCCTTTTACACTGACTTGTAGTTATTATCACGCTTAGCAAATTTACCACACAAATGCATGGGTCAAGGCCTACGTTTGGTTCGAGTTTCGTGGAATTTTGAGAACATTCAAAAGTTAGCTGTTTTACATGGTTTTAGTAAAGCAAGTTCGTTTCCCTTATACACTAGCTTTTATTTATTATTACGCTTTGCAAATTTACGACACAAACGAATGGGTGTAGACCAGCGTTTGGGTCAAGTTTCATGGAATTCTATGAACGTTCAATATTTAGCTGTTTTGCACGGTTTATTAAAGCAAGTTCGTTTCCATTTTTACACTAACTTGTAATTATAATTACGCTTAGCAAATTTACCACACAAATGCATGGGTCTAGACCCCATTTTGGTCAAGTTTCGTGGAATTCTGAGAACGTTTAATACTAAGCTGTTTTGCAGGATTTTTTTAAAGCAAGTTCGTTTCCCTTTTACACTAACTTGTAGTTATTATTATGCTTATCAAATTTACCACACAAATGCATGGGACTAGACCTACGTTTGGTTCAAGTTTCATCGAATTGTGAGAACGTTCAATATTTAGCTGTTTTGCACGGTTTTATTAAAGGAAGTTCGTTTCCCTTTTACACTAACTTGTAATTATAATTACGCTTAGCAAATTTACCACACAAATGCATGGGTCAAGGCCTACGTTTGGTTCGAGTTTCGTGGAATTTTGAGAACATTCAAAAGTTAGCTGTTTTACATGGTTTTAGTAAAGCAAGTTCGTTTCCCTTATAGACTAACTTTTATTTATTATTACGCTTTGCAAATTTATGACACAAACGAATGGGTGTAGACAAGCGTTTGGGTCAAGTTTCATGGAATTCTATGAACGTTCAATATTTAGCTGTTTTGCACGGTTTATTAAAGCAAGTTCGTTTCCATTTTTACACTAACTTGTAATTATAATTACGCTTAGCAAATTTACCACACAAATGCATGGGTCTAGACCACATTTGGGTCAAGTTTCGTGGAATTCTGAGAACGTTTGATACTAAGCTGTTTTGCACGATTTTTTTAAAGCAAGTTCGTTTCCCTTTTACACTACTTGTAGTTATTATTATGCTTATCAAATTTACCACACAAATGCATGGGACTAGACCAATGTTTGGGTCAAGTTTCATGGAATTCTATGAACGTTCAATATTTAGCTGTTCTGCACGGTTTATTAAAGCAAGTTCGTTTCCATTTTTACACTAACTTGTAATTATAATTACGCTTAGCAAATTTACCACACAAATGCATGGGTCTAGACCACATTTGGGTCAAGTTTCGTGGAATTCTGAGAACGTTTGATACTAAGCTGTTTTGCAGGATTTTTTTAAAGCAAGTTCGTTTCCCTTTTACACTAACTTGTAGTTATTATTATGCTTATCAAATTTACCACACAAATGCATGGGACTAGACCTACGTTTGGTTCAAGTTTCATCGAATTGTGAGAACGTTCAAAATTTAGCTGTTTTGCACGGTTTTATTAAAGGAAGTTCGTTTCCCTTTTACACTGACTTGTAGTTATTATTACGCTTAGCAAATTTACCACACAAATGCATGGGTCAAGGCCTACGTTTGGTTCGAGTTTCGTGGAATTTTGAGAACATTCAAAAGTTAGCTGTTTTACATGGTTTTAGTAAAGCAAGTTCGTTTCCCTTATAGACTAACTTTTATTTATTATTACGCTTTGCAAATTTATGACACAAACGAATGGGTGTAGACCAGCGTTTGGGTCAAGTTTCATGGAATTCTATGAACGTTCAATATTTAGCTGTTTTGCACGGTTTATTAAAGCAAGTTCGTTTCCATTTTTACACTAACTTGTAATTATAATTACGCTTAGCAAATTTACCACACAAATGCATGGGTCTAGACCACATTTGGGTCAAGTTTCGTGGAATTCTGAGAACGTTTGATATTAAGCTGTTTTGCACGATTTTTTTAAAGCAAGTTCGTTTCCCTTTTACACTACTTGTAGTTATTATTATGCTTATCAAATTTACCACACAAATGCATGGGACTAGACCAACGTTTGGGTCAAGTTTCATGGAATTCTATGAACGTTCAATATTTAGCTGTTTTGCACGGTTTATTAAAGCAAGTTCGTTTCCATTTTTACACTAACTTGTAATTATAATTACGCTTAGCAAATTTACCACACAAATGCATGGGTCTAGACCACATTTGGGTCAAGTTTCGTGGAATTCTGAGAACGTTTGATACTAAGCTGTTTTGCAGGATTTTTTTAAAGCAAGTTCGTTTCCCTTTTACACTAACTTGTAGTTATTATTATGCTTATCAAATTTACCACACAAATGCATGGGACTAGACCTACGTTTGGTTCAAGTTTCATCGAATTGTGAGAACGTTCAAAATTTAGCTGTTTTGCACGGTTTTATTAAAGAAAGTTCGTTTCCCTTTTACACTGACTTGTAGTTATTATCACGCTTAGCAAATTTACCACACAAATGCATGGGTCAAGGCCTACGTTTGGTTCGAGTTTCGTGGAATTTTGAGAACATTCAAAAGTTAGCTGTTTTACATGGTTTTAGTAAAGCAAGTTCGTTTCCCTTATACACTAGCTTTTATTTATTATTACGCTTTGCAAATTTACGACACAAACGAATGGGTGTAGACCAGCGTTTGGGTCAAGTTTCATGGAATTCTATGAACGTTCAATATTTAGCTGTTTTGCACGGTTTATTAAAGCAAGTTCGTTTCCATTTTTACACTAACTTGTAATTATAATTACGCTTAGCAAATTTACCACACAAATGCATGGGTCTAGACCCCATTTGGGTCAAGTTTCGTGGAATTCTGAGAACGTTTAATACTAAGCTGTTTTGCAGGATTTTTTTAAAGCAAGTTCGTTTCCCTTTTACACTAACTTGTAGTTATTATTATGCTTATCAAATTTACCACACAAATGCATGGGACTAGACCTACGTTTGGTTCAAGTTTCATCGAATTGTGAGAACGTTCAATATTTAGCTGTTTTGCACGGTTTTATTAAAGGAAGTTCGTTTCCCTTTTACACTAACTTGTAATTATAATTACGCTTAGCAAATTTACCACACAAATGCATGGGTCAAGGCCTACGTTTGGTTCGAGTTTCGTGGAATTTTGAGAACATTCAAAAGTTAGCTGTTTTACATGGTTTTAGTAAAGCAAGTTCGTTTCCCTTATAGACTAACTTTTATTTATTATTACGCTTTGCAAATTTATGACACAAACGAATGGGTGTAGACAAGCGTTTGGGTCAAGTTTCATGGAATTCTATGAACGTTCAATATTTAGCTGTTTTGCACGGTTTATTAAAGCAAGTTCGTTTCCATTTTTACACTAACTTGTAATTATAATTACGCTTAGCAAATTTACCACACAAATGCATGGGTCTAGACCACATTTGGGTCAAGTTTCGTGGAATTCTGAGAACGTTTGATACTAAGCTGTTTTGCACGATTTTTTTAAAGCAAGTTCGTTTCCCTTTTACACTACTTGTAGTTATTATTATGCTTATCAAATTTACCACACAAATGCATGGGACTAGACCAATGTTTGGGTCAAGTTTCATGGAATTCTATGAACGTTCAATATTTAGCTGTTTTGCACGGTTTATTAAAGCAAGTTCGTTTCCATTTTTACACTAACTTGTAATTATAATTACGCTTAGCAAATTTACCACACAAATGCATGGGTCTAGACCACATTTGGGTCAAGTTTCGTGGAATTCTGAGAACGTTTGATACTAAGCTGTTTTGCAGGATTTTTTTAAAGCAAGTTCGTTTCCCTTTTACACTAACTTGTAGTTATTATTATGCTTATCAAATTTACCACACAAATGCATGGGACTAGACCTATGTTTGGTTCAAGTTTCATCGAATTGTGAGAACGTTCAAAATTTAGTTGTTTTGCACGGTTTTATTAAAGAAAGTTCGTTTCCCTTTTACACTGACTTGTAGTTATTATCACGCTTAGCAAATTTACCACACAAATGCATGGGTCAAGGCCTACGTTTGGTTCGAGTTTCGTGGAATTTTGAGAACATTCAAAAGTTAGCTGTTTTACATGGTTTTAGTAAAGCAAGTTCGTTTCCCTTATACACTAGCTTTTATTTATTATTACGCTTTGCAAATTTACGACACAAACGAATGGGTGTAGACCAGCGTTTGGGTCAAGTTTCATTGAATTCTATGAACGTTCAATATTTAGCTGTTTTGCACGGTTTATTAAAGCAAGTTCGTTTCCATTTTTACACTAACTTGTAATTATAATTACGCTTAGCAAATTTACCACACAAATGCATGGGTCTAGACCACATTTGGGTCAAGTTTCGTGGAATTCTGAGAACGTTTGATACTAAGCTGTTTTGCACGATTTTTTTAAAGCAAGTTCGTTTCCCTTTTACACTACTTGTAGTTATTATTATGCTTATCAAATTTACCACACAAATGCATGGGACTAGACCAACGTTTGGGTCAAGTTTCATGGAATTCTATGAACGTTCAATATTTAGCTGTTTTGCACGGTTTATTAAAGCAAGTTCGTTTCCATTTTTACACTAACTTGTAATTATAATTACGCTTAGCAAATTTACCACACAAATGCATGGGTCTAGACCACATTTGGGTCAAGTTTCGTGGAATTCTGAGAACGTTTGATACTAAGCTGTTTTGCAGGATTTTTTTAAAGCAAGTTCGTTTCCCTTTTACACTAACTTGTAGTTATTATTATGCTTATCAAATTTACCACACAAATGCATGGGACTAGACCTACGTTTGGTTCAAGTTTCATCGAATTGTGAGAACGTTCAAAATTTAGCTGTTTTGCACGGTTTTATTAAAGAAAGTTCGTTTCCCTTTTACACTGACTTGTTATTATTATCACGCTTAGCAAATTTACCACACAAATGCATGGGTCAAGGCCTACGTTTGGTTCGAGTTTCGTGGAATTTTGAGAACATTCAAAAGTTAGCTGTTTTACATGGTTTTAGTAAAGCAAGTTCGTTTCCCTTATACACTAGCTTTTATTTATTATTACGCTTTGCAAATTTACGACACAAACGAATGGGTGTAGACCAGCGTTTGGGTCAAGTTTCATGGAATTCTATGAACGTTCAATATTTAGCTGTTTTGCACGGTTTATTAAAGCAAGTTCGTTTCCATTTTTACACTAACTTGTAATTATAATTACGCTTAGCAAATTTACCACACAAATGCATGGGTCTAGACCACATTTGGGTCAAGTTTCGTGGAATTCTGAGAACGTTTGATACTAAGCTGTTTTGCAGGATTTTTTTAAAGCAAGTTCGTTTCCCTTTTACACTAACTTGTAGTTATTATTATGCTTATCAAATTTACCACACAAATGCATGGGACTAGACCTACGTTTGGTTCAAGTTTCATCGAATTGTGAGAACGTTCAAAATTTAGCTGTTTTGCACGGTTTTATTAAAGAAAGTTCGTTTCCCTTTTACACTGACTTGTAGTTATTATCACGCTTAGCAAATTTACCACACAAATGCATGGGTCAAGGCCTACGTTTGGTTCGAGTTTCGTGGAATTTTGAGAACATTCAAAAGTTAGCTGTTTTACATGGTTTTAGTAAAGCAAGTTCATTTCCCTTATACACTAGCTTTTATTTATTATTACGCTTTGCAAATTTACGACACAAACGAATGGGTGTAGACCAGCGTTTGGGTCAAGTTTCATGGAATTCTATGAACGTTCAATATTTAGCTGTTTTGCACGGTTTATTAAAGCAAGTTCGTTTCCATTTTTACACTAACTTGTAATTATAATTACGCTTAGCAAATTTACCACACAAATGCATGGGTCTAGACCACATTTGGGTCAAGTTTCGTGGAATTCTGAGAACGTTTGATACTAAGCTGTTTTGCACGATTTTTTTAAAGCAAGTTCGTTTCCCTTTTACACTACTTGTAGTTATTATTATGCTTATCAAATTTACCACACAAATGCATGGGACTAGACCAACGTTTGGGTCAAGTTTCATGGAATTCTATAAACGTTCAATATTTAGCTGTTTTGCACGGTTTATTAAAGCAAGTTCGTTTCCATTTTTACACTAACTTGTAATTATAATTACGCTTAGCAAATTTACCACACAAATGCATGGGTCTAGACCACATTTGGGTCAAGTTTCGTGGAATTCTGAGAACGTTTGATACTAAGCTGTTTTGCAGGATTTTTTTAAAGCAAGTTCGTTTCCCTTTTACACTAACTTGTAGTTATTATTATGCTTATCAAATTTACCACACAAATGCATGGGACTAGACCAACGTTTGGTTCAAGTTTCATCGAATTGTGAGAACGTTCAAAATTTAGCTGTTTTGCACGGTTTTATTAAAGAAAGTTCGTTTCCCTTTTACACTGACTTGTTATTATTATCACGCTTAGCAAATTTACCACACAAATGCATGGGTCAAGGCCTACGTTTGGTTCGAGTTTCGTGGAATTTTGAGAACATTCAAAAGTTAGCTGTTTTACATGGTTTTAGTAAAGCAAGTTCGTTTCCCTTATACACTAGCTTTTATTTATTATTACGCTTTGCAAATTTACGACACAAACGAATGGGTGTAGACCAGCGTTTGGGTCAAGTTTCATGGAATTCTATGAACGTTCAATATTTAGCTGTTTTGCACGGTTTATTAAAGCAAGTTCGTTTTCATTTTTACACTAACTTGTAATTATAATTACGCTTAGCAAATTTACCACACAAATGCATGGGTCTAGACCACATTTTGGTCAAGTTTCGTGGAATTCTGAGAACGTTTAATACTAAGCTGTTTTGCAGGATTTTTTTAAAGCAAGTTCGTTTCCCTTTTACACTAACTTGTAGTTATTATTATGCTTATCAAATTTACCACACAAATGCATGGGACTAGACCTACGTTTGGTTCAAGTTTCATCGAATTGTGAGAACGTTCAAAATTTAGCTGTTTTGCACGGTTTATTAAAGGAAGTTCGTTTCCCTTTTACACTGACTTGTAGTTATTATTACGCTTAGCAAATTTACCACACAAATGCATGGGTCAAGGCCTACGTTTGGTTCGAGTTTCGTGGAATTTTGAGAACATTCAAAAGTTAGCTGTTTTACATGGTTTTAGTAAAGCAAGTTCGTTTCCCTTATAGACTAACTTTTATTTATTATTACGCTTTGCAAATTTATGACACAAACGAATGGGTGTAGACCAGCGTTTGGGTCAAGTTTCATGGAATTCTATGAACGTTCAATATTTAGCTGTTTTGCACGGTTTATTAAAGCAAGTTCGTTTCCATTTTTACACTAACTTGTAATTATAATTACGCTTAGCAAATTTACCACACAAATGCATGGGTCTAGACCACATTTGGGTGAAGTTTCGTGGAATTCTGAGAACGTTTGATACTAAGCTGTTTTGCACGATTTTTTTAAAGCAAGTTCGTTTCCCTTTTACACTAACTTGTAGTTATTATTATGCTTATCAAATTTACCACACAAATGCATGGGACTAGACCTACGTTTGGTTCAAGTTTCATCGAATTGTGAGAACGTTCAAAATTTAGCTGTTTTGCACGGTTTTATTAAAGAAAGTTCGTTTCCCTTTTACACTGACTTGTTATTATTATCACGCTTAGCAAATTTACCACACAAATGCATGGGTCAAGGCCTACGTTTGGTTCGAGTTTCGTGGAATTTTGAGAACATTCAAAAGTTAGCTGTTTTACATGGTTTTAGTAAAGCAAGTTCGTTTCCCTTATACACTAGCTTTTATTTATTATTACGCTTTGCAAATTTACGACACAAACGAATGGGTGTAGACCAGCGTTTGGGTCAAGTTTCATGGAATTCTATGAACGTTCAATATTTAGCTGTTTTGCACGGTTTATTAAAGCAAGTTCGTTTCCATTTTTACACTAACTTGTAATTATAATTACGCTTAGCAAATTTACCACACAAATGCATGGGTCTAGACCACATTTTGGTCAAGTTTCGTGGAATTCTGAGAACGTTTAATACTAAGCTGTTTTGCAGGATTTTTTTAAAGCAAGTTCGTTTCCCTTTTACACTAACTTGTAGTTATTATTATGCTTATCAAATTTACCACACAAATGCATGGGACTAGACCTACGTTTGGTTCAAGTTTCATCGAATTGTGAGAACGTTCAAAATTTAGCTGTTTTGCACGGTTTTATTAAAGGAAGTTCGTTTCCCTTTTACACTTACTTGTAGTTATTATTACGCTTAGCAAATTTACCACACAAATGCATGGGTCAAGGCCTACGTTTGGTTCGAGTTTCGTGGAATTTTGAGAACATTCAAAAGTTAGCTGTTTTACATGGTTTTAGTAAAGCAAGTTCGTTTCCCTTATAGACTAACTTTTATTTATTATTACGCTTTGCAAATTTATGACACAAACGAATGGGTGTAGACCAGCGTTTGGGTCAAGTTTCATGGAATTCTATGAACGTTCAATATTTAGCTGTTTTGCACGGTTTATTAAAGCAAGTTCGTTTCCATTTTTACACTAACTTGTAATTATAATTACGCTTAGCAAATTTACCACACAAATGCATGGGTCTAGACCACATTTGGGTCAAGTTTCGTGGAATTCTGAGAACGTTTAATACTAAGCTGTTTTGAAGGATTTTTTTAAAGCAAGTTCGTTTCCCTTTTACACTAACTTGTAGTTATTATTATGCTTATCAAATTTACCACACAAATGCATGGGACTAGACCTACGTTTGGTTCAAGTGTCATCGAATTGTGAGAACGTTCAAAATTTAGCTGTTTTGCACAGTTTTATTAAAGGAAGTTCGTTTCCCTTTTACACTGACTTGTAGTTATTATTACGCCTAGCAAATTTAACACACAAATGCATGGGTCAAGGCCTACGTTTGGTTCGAGTTTCGTGGAATTTTGAGAACATTCAAAAGTTAGCTGTTTTACATGGTTTTAGTAAAGCAAGTTCGTTTCCCTTATAAACTAACTTTTATTTATTATTACGCTTTGCAAATTTATGACACAAACGAATGGGTGTAGACCAGCGTTTGGGTCAAGTTTCATGGAATTCTATGAACGTTCAATATTTAGCTGTTTTGCACGGTTTATTAAAGCAAGTTCGTTTCCATTTTTACACTAACTTGTAATTATAATTACGCTTAGCAAATTTACCACACAAATGCATGGGTCTAGACCACATTTGGGTCAAGTTTCGTGGAATTCTGAGAACGTTTGATACTAAGCTGTTTTGCACGATATTTTAAAGCAAGTTCGTTTCCCTTTTACACTACTTATAGTTATTATTATGCTTATCAAATTTACCACACAAATGCATGGGACTAGACCAACGTTTGGGTCAAGTTTCATGGAATTCTATGAACGTTCAATATTTAGCTGTTTTGCACGGTTTATTAAAGCAAGTTCGTTTCCATTTTTACACTAACTTGTAATTATAATTACGCTTATCAAATTTACCACACAAATGCATGGGACTAGACCAACGTTTGGGTCAAGTTTCATGGAATCCTATGAACGTTCAATATTTAGCTGTTTTGCACGGTTTATTAAAGCAAGTTCGTTTCCATTTTTACACTAACTTGTAATTATAATTACGCTTAGCAAATTTACCACACAAATGCATGGGTCTAGACCACATTTGGGTCAAGTTTCGTGGAATTCTGAGAACGTTTGATACTAAGCTGTTTTGCACGATTTTTTTAAAGCAAGTTCGTTTCCCTTTTACACTACTTGTAGTTATTATTATGCTTATCAAATTTACCACACAAATGCATGGGACTAGACCAACGTTTGGGTCAAGTTTCATGGAATTCTATGAACGTTCAATATTTAGCTGTTTTGCACGGTTTATTAAAGCAAGTTCGTTTCCATTTTTACACTAACTTGTAATTATAATTACGCTTAGCAAATTTACCACACAAATGCATGGGTCTAGACCACATTTGGGTCAAGTTTCGTGGAATTCTGAGAACGTTTGATACTAAGCTGTTTTGCACGATTTTTTTAAAGCAAGTTCGTTTCCCTTTTACACTACTTGTAGTTATTATTATGCTTATCAAATTTACCACACAAATGCATGGGACTAGACCAACGTTTGGGTCAAGTTTCATGGAATTCTATGAACGTTCAATATTTAGCTGTTTTGCACGGTTTATTAAAGCAAGTTCGTTTCCATTTTTACACTAACTTGTAATTATAATTACGCTTAGCAAATTTACCACACAAATGCATGGGTCTAGACCACATTTGGGTCAAGTTTCGTGGAATTCTGAGAACGTTTGATACTAAGCTGTTTTGCAGGATTTTTTTAAAGCAAGTTCGTTTCCCTTTTACACTAACTTGTAGTTATTATTATGCTTATCAAATTTACCACACAAATGCATGGGACTAGACCTACGTTTGGTTCAAGTTTCATCGAATTGTGAGAACGTTCAAAATTTAGCTGTTTTGCACGGTTTTATTAAAGAAAGTTCGTTTCCCTTTTACACTGACTTGTTATTATTATCATGCTTAGCAAATTTACCACACAAATGCATGGGTCAAGGCCTACGTTTGGTTCGAGTTTCGTGGAATTTTGAGAACATTCAAAAGTTAGCTGTTTTACATGGTTTTAGTAAAGCAAGTTCGTTTCCCTTATAGACTAACTTTTATTTATTATTACGCTTTGCAAATTTATGACACAAACGAATGGGTGTAGACCAGTGTTTGGGTCAAGTTTCATGGAATTCTATGAACGTTCAATATTTAGCTGTTTTGCACGGTTTATTAAAGCAAGTTCGTTTCCATTTTTACACTAACTTGTAATTATAATTACGCTTAGCAAATTTACCACACAAATGCATGGGTCTAGACCACATTTGGGTCAAGTTTCGTGGAATTCTGAGAACGTTTAATACTAAGCTGTTTTGAAGGATTTTTTTAAAGCAAGTTCGTTTCCCTTTTACACTAACTTGTAGTTATTATTATGCTTATCAAATTTACCACACAAATGCATGGGACTAGACCTACGTTTGGTTCAAGTTTCATCGAATTGTGAGAACGTTCAAAATTTAGCTGTTTTGCACAGTTTTATTAAAGGAAGTTCGTTTCCCTTTTACACTGACTTGTAGTTATTATTACGCTTAGCAAATTTACCACACAAATGCATGGGTCAAGGCCTACGTTTGGTTCGAGTTTCGTGGAATTTTGAGAACATTCAAAAGTTAGCTGTTTTACATGGTTTTAGTAAAGCAAGTTCGTTTCCCTTATAAACTAACTTTTATTTATTATTACGCTTTGCAAATTTATGACACAAACGAATGGGTGTAGACCAGCGTTTGGGTCAAGTTTCATGGAATTCTATGAACGTTCAATATTTAGCTGTTTTGCACGGTTTATTAAAGCAAGTTCGTTTCCATTTTTACACTAACTCGCTACTTTCGGGATCACTCAAGATTCCACGTCACTTATTCATCCTCTGGCTTGCTATCCTTGGAAAGTTGGCTACGACGGATAAACCATGGCTAGTCCACCTCGGCCCGTGCATTTTATGCAACGACGGAGCGACGGAGACACACGACCACTTATTTTTCCAATGCAGATTTAGTCGTCGGTGTATAACAGAAATTCAGAAAATAATACGATTCTCGTGGCCCAATAGAGACTGGATGACGGATATTATATGGGCGTCCCGGAGATGGAGAGGTCAACACATTATTAACATGTCGTACCGAGCACTATTAGCATCATGTGTTTACCACATTTGGAAGGAGAGAAATTTGAGACGATTTGAGCAAACTGAAAGGACTCCCAGCACCATGGCAGTAGTTATTATTGAGGATATCAAGCAGCGAATACATAGCATTACATTACCTAGTTCAGTCAGTACACGATCTTTATTTAGACTTTGGCGTATCCCTTGGCCTGTCGAGGGAGACACCAACTGATGACTTCCATGTTGTACTGTACTACAATGTTATTAATGAAACTTACATTTACCCAAAAAAAAACTAGTAATTATAATTACGCTTAGCAAATTTACCACACAAATGCATGGGTCTAGACCACATTTGGGTCAAGTTTCGTGGAATTCTGAGAACGTTTGATACTAAGCTGTTTTGCACGATATTTTAAAGCAAGTTCGTTTCCCTTTTACACTACTTATAGTTATTATTATGCTTATCAAATTTACCACACAAATGCATGGGACTAGACCAACGTTTGGGTCAAGTTTCATGGAATTCTATGAACGTTCAATATTTAGCTGTTTTGCACGGTTTATTAAAGCAAGTTCGTTTCCATTTTTACACTAACTTGTAATTATAATTACGCTTATCAAATTTACCACACAAATGCATGGGACTAGACCAACGTTTGGGTCAAGTTTCATGGAATCCTATGAACGTTCAATATTTAGCTGTTTTGCACGGTTTATTAAAGCAAGTTCGTTTCCATTTTTACACTAACTTGTAATTATAATTACGCATAGCAAATTTACCACACAAATGCATGGGTCTAGACCACATTTGGGTCAAGTTTCGTGGAATTCTGAGAACGTTTGATACTAAGCTGTTTTGCACGATTTTTTTAAAGCAAGTTCGTTTCCCTTTTACACTACTTGTAGTTATTATTATGCTTATCAAATTTACCACACAAATGCATGGGACTAGACCAACGTTTGGGTCAAGTTTCATGGAATTCTATGAACGTTCAATATTTAGCTGTTTTGCACGGTTTATTAAAGCAAGTTCGTTTCCATTTTTACACTAACTTGTAATTATAATTACGCTTAGCAAATTTACCACACAAATGCATGGGTCTAGACCACATTTGGGTCAAGTTTCGTGGAATTCTGAGAACGTTTGATACTAAGCTGTTTTGCACGATTTTTTTAAAGCAAGTTCCTTTTACACTACTTGTAGTTATTATTATGCTTATCAAATTTACCACACAAATGCATGGGACTAGACCAACGTTTGGGTCAAGTTTCATGGAATTCTATGAACGTTCAATATTTAGCTGTTTTGCACGGTTTATTAAAGCAAGTTTGTTTCCATTTTTACACTAACTTGTAATTATAATTACGCTTAGCAAATTTACCACACAAATGCATGGGTCTAGACCACATTTTGGTCAAGTTTCGTGGAATTCTGAGAACGTTTGATACTAAGCTGTTTTGCAGGATTTTTTTAAAGCAAGTTCGTTTCCCTTTTACACTAACTTGTAGTTATTATTATGCTTATCAAATTTACCACACAAATGCATGGGACTAGACCTACGTTTGGTTCAAGTTTCATCGAATTGTGAGAACGTTCAAAATTTAGCTGTTTTGCACGGTTTTATTAAAGAAAGTTCGTTTCCCGTTTACACTGACTTGTTATTATTATCACGCTTAGCAAATTTACCACACAAATGCATGGGTCAAGGCCTACGTTTGGTTCGAGTTTCGTGGAATTTTGAGAACATTCAAAAGTTAGCTGTTTTACATGGTTTTAGTAAAGCAAGTTCGTTTCCCTTATACACTAGCTTTTATTTATTATTACGCTTTGCAAATTTACGACACAAACGAATGGGTGTAGACCAGCGTTTGGGTCAAGTTTCATGGAATTCTATGAACGTTCAATATTTAGCTGTTTTGCACGGTTTATTAAAGCAAGTTCGTTTCCATTTTTACACTAACTTGTAATTATAATTACGCTTAGCAAATTTACCACACAAATGCATGGGTCTAGACCACATTTTGGTCAAGTTTCGTGGAATTCTGAGAACGTTTAATACTAAGCTGTTTTGCAGGATTTTTTTAAAGTAAGTTCGTTTCCCTTTTACACTAACTTGTAGTTATTATTATGCTTATCAAATTTACCACACAAATGCATGGGACTAGACCTACGTTTGGTTCAAGTTTCATCGAATTGTGAGAACGTTCAAAATTTAGCTGTTTTGCACGGTTTTATTAAAGGAAGTTCGTTTCCCTTTTACACTGACTTGTAGTTATTATTACGCTTAGCAAATTTACCACACAAATGCATGGGTCAAGGCCTACGTTTGGTTCGAGTTTCGTGGAATTTTGAGAACATTCAAAAGTTAGCTGTTTTACATGGTTTTAGTAAAGCAAGTTCGTTTCCCTTATAGACTAACTTTTATTTATTATTACGCTTTGCAAATTTATGACACAAACGAATGGGTGTAGACCAGCGTTTGGGTCAAGTTTCATGGAATTCTATGAACGTTCAATATTTAGCTGTTTTGCACGGTTTATTAAAGCAAGTTCGTTTCCATTTTTACACTAACTTGTAATTATAATTACGCTTAGCAAATTTACCACACAAATGCATGGGTCTAGACCACATTTGGGTCAAGTTTCGTGGAATTCTGAGAACGTTTAATACTAAGCTGTTTTGAAGGATTTTTTTAAAGCAAGTTCGTTTCCCTTTTACACTAACTTGTAGTTATTATTATGCTTATCAAATTTACCACACAAATGCATGGGACTAGACCTACGTTTGGTTCAAGTTTCATCGAATTGTGAGAACGTTCAAAATTTAGCTGTTTTGCACAGTTTTATTAAAGGAAGTTCGTTTCCCTTTTACACTGACTTGTAGTTATTATTACGCTTAGCAAATTTACCACACAAATGCATGGGTCAAGGCCTACGTTTGGTTCGAGTTTCGTGGAATTTTGAGAACATTCAAAAGTTAGCTGTTTTACATGGTTTTAGTAAAGCAAGTTCGTTTTCCTTATAAACTAACTTTTATTTATTATTACGCTTTGCAAATTTATGACACAAACGAATGGGTGTAGACCAGCGTTTGGGTCAAGTTTCATGGAATTCTATGAACGTTCAATATTTAGCTGTTTTGCACGGTTTATTAAAGCAAGTTCGTTTCCATTTTTACACTAACTTGTAATTATAATTACGCTTAGCAAATTTACCACACAAATGCATGGGTCTAGACCACATTTGGGTCAAGTTTCGTGGAATTCTGAGAATGTTTGATACTAAGCTGTTTTGCACGATATTTTAAAGCAAGTTCGTTTCCCTTTTACACTACTTATAGTTATTATTATGCTCTTCAAATTTACCACACAAATGCATGGGACTAGACCAACGTTTGGGTCAAGTTTCATGGAATTCTATGAACGTTCAATATTTAGCTGTTTTGCACGGTTTATTAAAGCAAGTTCGTTTCCATTTTTACACTAACTTGTAATTATAATTACGCTTATCAAATTTACCACACAAATGCATGGGACTAGACCAACGTTTGGGTCAAGTTTCATGGAATCCTATGAACGTTCAATATTTAGCTGTTTTGCACGGTTTATTAAAGCAAGTTCGTTTCCATTTTTACACTAACTTGTAATTATAATTACGCTTAGCAAATTTACCACACAAATGCATGGGTCTAGACCACATTTGGGTCAAGTTTCGTGGAATTTTGAGAACGTTTGATACTAAGCTGTTTTGCACGATTTTTTTAAAGCAAGTTCGTTTCCCTTTTACACTACTTGTAGTTATTATTATGCTTATCAAATTTACCACACAAATGCATGGGACTAGACCAACGTTTGGGTCAAGTTTCATGGAATTCTATGAACGTTCAATATTTAGCTGTTTTGCACGGTTTATTAAAGCAAGTTCGTTTCCATTTTTACACTAACTTGTAATTATAATTACGCTTAGCAAATTTACCACACAAATGCATGGGTCTAGACCACATTTGGGTCAAGTTTCGTGGAATTCTGAGAACGTTTGATACTAAGCTGTTTTGCACGATTTTTTTAAAGCAAGTTCGTTTCCCTTTTACACTACTTGTAGTTATTATTATGCTTATCAAATTTACCACACAAATGCATGGGACTAGACCAACGTTTGGGTCAAGTTTCATGGAATTCTATGAACGTTCAATATTTAGCTGTTTTGCACGGTTTATTAAAGCAAGTTCGTTTCCATTTTTACACTAACTTGTAATTATAATTACGCTTAGCAAATTTACCACACAAATGCATGGGTCTAGACCACATTTGGGTCAAGTTTCGTGGAATTCTGAGAACGTTTGATACTAAGCTGTTTTGCAGGATTTTTTTAAAGCAAGTTCGTTTCCCTTTTACACTAACTTGTAGTTATTATTATGCTTATCAAATTTACCACACAAATGCATGGGACTAGACCTACGTTTGGTTCAAGTTTCATCGAATTGTGAGAACGTTCAAAATTTAGCTGTTTTGCACGGTTTTATTAAAGAAAGTTCGTTTCCCTTTTACACTGACTTGTTATTATTATCACGCTTAGCAAATTTACCACACAAATGCATGGGTCAAGGCCTACGTTTGGTTCGAGTTTCGTGGAATTTTGAGAACATTCAAAAGTTAGCTGTTTTACATGGTTTTAGTAAAGCAAGTTCGTTTCCCTTATACACTAGCTTTTATTTATTATTACGCTTTGCAAATTTACGACACAAACGAATGGGTGTAGACCAGCGTTTGGGTCAAGTTTCATGGAATTCTATGAACGTTCAATATTTAGCTGTTTTGCACGGTTTATTAAAGCAAGTTCGTTTCCATTTTTACACTAACTTGTAATTATAATTACGCTTAGCAAATTTACCACACAAATGCATGGGTCTAGACCACATTTTGGTCAAGTTTCGTGGAATTCTGAGAACGTTTGATACTAAGCTGTTTTGCAGGATTTTTTTAAAGCAAGTTCGTTTCCCTTTTACACTAACTTGTAGTTATTATTATGCTTATCAAATTTACCACACAAATGCATGGGACTAGACCTACGTTTGGTTCAAGTTTCATCGAATTGTGAGAACGTTCAAAATTTAGCTGTTTTGCACGGTTTTATTAAAGAAAGTTCGTTTCCCGTTTACACTGACTTGTTATTATTATCACGCTTAGCAAATTTACCACACAAATGCATGGGTCAAGGCCTACGTTTGGTTCGAGTTTCGTGGAATTTTGAGAACATTCAAAAGTTAGCTGTTTTACATGGTTTTAGTAAAGCAAGTTCGTTTCCCTTATACACTAGCTTTTATTTATTATTACGCTTTGCAAATTTACGACACAAACGAATGGGTGTAGACCAGCGTTTGGGTCAAGTTTCATGGAATTCTATGAACGTTCAATATTTAGCTGTTTTGCACGGTTTATTAAAGCAAGTTCGTTTCCATTTTTACACTAACTTGTAATTATAATTACGCTTAGCAAATTTACCACACAAATGCATGGGTCTAGACCACATTTTGGTCAAGTTTCGTGGAATTCTGAGAACGTTTAATACTAAGCTGTTTTGCAGGATTTTTTTAAAGTAAGTTCGTTTCCCTTTTACACTAACTTGTAGTTATTATTATGCTTATCAAATTTACCACACAAATGCATGGGACTAGACCTACGTTTGGTTCAAGTTTCATCGAATTGTGAGAACGTTCAAAATTTAGCTGTTTTGCACGGTTTTATTAAAGGAAGTTCGTTTCCCTTTTACACTGACTTGTAGTTATTATTACGCTTAGCAAATTTACCACACAAATGCATGGGTCAAGGCCTACGTTTGGTTCGAGTTTCGTGGAATTTTGAGAACATTCAAAAGTTAGCTGTTTTACATGGTTTTAGTAAAGCAAGTTCGTTTCCCTTATAGACTAACTTTTATTTATTATTACGCTTTGCAAATTTATGACACAAACGAATGGGTGTAGACCAGCGTTTGGGTCAAGTTTCATGGAATTCTATGAACGTTCAATATTTAGCTGTTTTGCACGGTTTATTAAAGCAAGTTCGTTTCCATTTTTACACTAACTTGTAATTATAATTACGCTTAGCAAATTTACCACACAAATGCATGGGTCTAGACCACATTTGGGTCAAGTTTCGTGGAATTCTGAGAACGTTTAATACTAAGCTGTTTTGAAGGATTTTTTTAAAGCAAGTTCGTTTCCCTTTTACACTAACTTGTAGTTATTATTATGCTTATCAAATTTACCACACAAATGCATGGGACTAGACCTACGTTTGGTTCAAGTTTCATCGAATTGTGAGAACGTTCAAAATTTAGCTGTTTTGCACAGTTTTATTAAAGGAAGTTCGTTTCCCTTTTACACTGACTTGTAGTTATTATTACGCTTAGCAAATTTACCACACAAATGCATGGGTCAAGGCCTACGTTTGGTTCGAGTTTCGTGGAATTTTGAGAACATTCAAAAGTTAGCTGTTTTACATGGTTTTAGTAAAGCAAGTTCGTTTTCCTTATAAACTAACTTTTATTTATTATTACGCTTTGCAAATTTATGACACAAACGAATGGGTGTAGACCAGCGTTTGGGTCAAGTTTCATGGAATTCTATGAACGTTCAATATTTAGCTGTTTTGCACGGTTTATTAAAGCAAGTTCGTTTCCATTTTTACACTAACTTGTAATTATAATTACGCTTAGCAAATTTACCACACAAATGCATGGGTCTAGACCACATTTGGGTCAAGTTTCGTGGAATTCTGAGAACGTTTGATACTAAGCTGTTTTGCACGATATTTTAAAGCAAGTTCGTTTCCCTTTTACACTACTTATAGTTATTATTATGCTCTTCAAATTTACCACACAAATGCATGGGACTAGACCAACGTTTGGGTCAAGTTTCATGGAATTCTATGAACGTTCAATATTTAGCTGTTTTGCACGGTTTATTAAAGCAAGTTCGTTTCCATTTTTACACTAACTTGTAATTATAATTACGCTTATCAAATTTACCACACAAATGCATGGGACTAGACCAACGTTTGGGTCAAGTTTCATGGAATCCTATGAACGTTCAATATTTAGCTGTTTTGCACGGTTTATTAAAGCAAGTTCGTTTCCATTTTTACACTAACTTGTAATTATAATTACGCTTAGCAAATTTACCACACAAATGCATGGGTCTAGACCACATTTGGGTCAAGTTTCGTGGAATTTTGAGAACGTTTGATACTAAGCTGTTTTGCACGATTTTTTTAAAGCAAGTTCGTTTCCCTTTTACACTACTTGTAGTTATTATTATGCTTATAAAATTTACCACACAAATGCATGGGACTAGACCAACGTTTGGGTCAAGTTTCATGGAATTCTATGAACGTTCAATATTTAGCTGTTTTGCACGGTTTATTAAAGCAAGTTCGTTTCCATTTTTACACTAACTTGTAATTATAATTACGCTTAGCAAATTTACCACACAAATGCATGGGTCTAGACCACATTTGGGTCAAGTTTCGTGGAATTCTGAGAACGTTTGATACTAAGCTGTTTTGCACGATTTTTTTAAAGCAAGTTCGTTTCCCTTTTACACTACTTGTAGTTATTATTATGCTTATCAAATTTACCACACAAATGCATGGGACTAGACCAACGTTTGGGTCAAGTTTCATGGAATTCTATGAACGTTCAATATTTAGCTGTTTTGCACGGTTTATTAAAGCAAGTTCGTTTCCATTTTTACACTAACTTGTAATTATAATTACGCTTAGCAAATTTACCACACAAATGCATGGGTCTAGACCACATTTGGGTCAAGTTTCGTGGAATTCTGAGAACGTTTGATACTAAGCTGTTTTGCAGGATTTTTTTAAAGCAAGTTCGTTTCCCTTTTACACTAACTTGTAGTTATTATTATGCTTATCAAATTTACCACACAAATGCATGGGACTAGACCTACGTTTGGTTCAAGTTTCATCGAATTGTGAGAACGTTCAAAATTTAGCTGTTTTGCACGGTTTTATTAAAGAAAGTTCGTTTCCCTTTTACACTGACTTGTTATTATTATCACGCTTAGCAAATTTACCACACAAATGCATGGGTCAAGGCCTACGTTTGGTTCGAGTTTCGTGGAATTTTGAGAACATTCAAAAGTTAGCTGTTTTACATGGTTTTAGTAAAGCAAGTTCGTTTCCCTTATACACTAGCTTTTATTTATTATTACGCTTTGCAAATTTACGACACAAACGAATGGGTGTAGACCAGCGTTTGGGTCAAGTTTCATGGAATTCTATGAACGTTCAATATTTAGCTGTTTTGCACGGTTTATTAAAGCAAGTTCGTTTCCATTTTTACACTAACTTGTAATTATAATTACGCTTAGCAAATTTACCACACAAATGCATGGGTCTAGACCACATTTTGGTCAAGTTTCGTGGAATTCTGAGAACGTTTGATACTAAGCTGTTTTGCAGGATTTTTTTAAACCAAGTTCGTTTCCCTTTTACACTAACTTGTAGTTATTATTATGCTTATCAAATTTACCACACAAATGCATGGGACTAGACCTACGTTTGGTTCAAGTTTCATCGAATTGTGAGAACGTTCAAAATTTAGCTGTTTTGCACGGTTTTATTAAAGAAAGTTCGTTTCCCTTTTACACTGACTTGTTATTATTATCACGCTTAGCAAATTTACCACACAAATGCATGGGTCAAGGCCTACGTTTGGTTCGAGTTTCGTGGAATTTTGAGAACATTCAAAAGTTAGCTGTTTTACATGGTTTTAGTAAAGCAAGTTCGTTTCCCTTATACACTAGCTTTTATTTATTATTACGCTTTGCAAATTTACGACACAAACGAATGGGTGTAGACCAGCGTTTGGGTCAAGTTTCATGGAATTCTATGAACGTTCAATATTTAGCTGTTTTGCACGGTTTATTAAAGCAAGTTCGTTTCCATTTTTACACTAACTTGTAATTATAATTACGCTTAGCAAATTTACCACACAAATGCATGGGTCTAGACCACATTTTGGTCAAGTTTCGTGGAATTCTGAGAACGTTTGATACTAAGCTGTTTTGCAGGATTTTTTTAAAGCAAGTTCGTTTCCCTTTTACACTAACTTGTAGTTATTATTATGCTTATCAAATTTACCACACAAATGCATGGGACTAGACCTACGTTTGGTTCAAGTTTCATCGAATTGTGAGAACGTTCAAAATTTAGCTGTTTTGCACGGTTTTATTAAAGAAAGTTCGTTTCCCTTTTACACTGACTTGTTATTATTATCACGCTTAGCAAATTTACCACACAAATGCATGGGTCAAGGCCTACGTTTGGTTCGAGTTTCGTGGAATTTTGAGAACATTCAAAAGTTAGCTGTTTTACATGGTTTTAGTAAAGCAAGTTCGTTTCCCTTATACACTAGCTTTTATTTATTATTACGCTTTGCAAATTTACGACACAAACGAATGGGTGTAGACCAGCGTTTGGGTCAAGTTTCATGGAATTCTATGAACGTTCAATATTTAGCTGTTTTGCACGGTTTATTAAAGCAAGTTCGTTTCCATTTTTACACTAACTTGTAATTATAATTACGCTTAGCAAATTTACCACACAAATGCATGGGTCTAGACCACATTTTGGTCAAGTTTCGTGGAATTCTGAGAACGTTTAATACTAAGCTGTTTTGCAGGATTTTTTTAAAGCAAGTTCGTTTCCCTTTTACACTAACTTGTAGTTATTATTATGCTTATCAAATTTACCACACAAATGCATGGGACTAGACCTACGTTTGGTTCAAGTTTCATCGAATTGTGAGAACGTTCAAAATTTAGCTGTTTTGCACGGTTTTATTAAAGGAAGTTCGTTTCCCTTTTACACTGACTTGTAGTTATTATTACGCTTAGCAAATTTACCACACAAATGCATGGGTCAAGGCCTACGTTTGGTTCGAGTTTCGTGGAATTTTGAGAACATTCAAAAGTTAGCTGTTTTACATGGTTTTAGTAAAGCAAGTTCGTTTCCCTTATAGACTAACTTTTATTTATTATTACGCTTTGCAAATTTATGACACAAACGAATGGGTGTAGACCAGCGTTTGGGTCAAGTTTCATGGAATTCTATGAACGTTCAATATTTAGCTGTTTTGCACGGTTTATTAAAGCA
Organism: Sesamum indicum; assembly: GCF_026168435.1. NCBI lineage: Eukaryota > Viridiplantae > Streptophyta > Magnoliopsida > Lamiales > Pedaliaceae > Sesamum > Sesamum indicum. Next base: position 11,632,333 of record NC_142659.1, read on the forward strand.
AGTTCGTTTCCATTTTTACACTAACTTGTAATTATAATTACGCTTAGCAAATTTACCACACAAATGCATGGGTCTAGACCACATTTGGGTCAAGTTTCGTGGAATTCTGAGAACGTTTAATACTAAGCTGTTTTGAAGGATTTTTTTAAAGCAAGTTCGTTTCCCTTTTACACTAACTTGTAGTTATTATTATGCTTATCAAATTTACCACACAAATGCATGGGACTAGACCTACGTTTGGTTCAAGTTTCATCGAATTGTGAGAACGTTCAAAATTTAGCTGTTTTGCACAGTTTTATTAAAGGAAGTTCGTTTCCCTTTTACACTGACTTGTAGTTATTATTACGCTTAGCACATTTACCACACAAATGCATGGGTCAAGGCCTACGTTTGGTTCGAGTTTCGTGGAATTTTGAGAACATTCAAAAGTTAGCTGTTTTACATGGTTTTAGTAAAGCAAGTTCGTTTTCCTTATAAACTAACTTTTATTTATTATTACGCTTTGCAAATTTATGACACAAACGAATGGGTGTAGACCAGCGTTTGGGTCAAGTTTCATGGAATTCTATGAACGTTCAATATTTAGCTGTTTTGCACGGTTTATTAAAGCAAGTTCGTTTCCATTTTTACACTAACTTGTAATTATAATTACGCTTAGCAAATTTACCACACAAATGCATGGGTCTAGACCACATTTGGGTCAAGTTTCGTGGAATTCTGAGAACGTTTGATACTAAGCTGTTTTGCACGATATTTTAAAGCAAGTTCGTTTCCCTTTTACACTACTTATAGTTATTATTATGCTTATCAAATTTACCACACAAATGCATGGGACTAGACCAACGTTTGGGTCAAGTTTCATGGAATTCTATGAACGTTCAATATTTAGCTGTTTTGCACGGTTTATTAAAGCAAGTTCGTTTCCATTTTTACACTAACTTGTAATTATAATTACGCTTATCAAATTTACCACACAAATGCATGGGACTAGACCAACGTTTGGGTCAAGTTTCATGGAATCCTATGAACGTTCAATATTTAGCTGTTTTGCACGGTTTATTAAAGCAAGTTCGTTTCCATTTTTACACTAACTTGTAATTATAATTACGCTTAGCAAATTTACCACACAAATGCATGGGTCTAGACCACATTTGGGTCAAGTTTTGTGGAATTTTGAGAACGTTTGATACTAAGCTGTTTTGCACGATTTTTTTAAAGCAAGTTCGTTTCCCTTTTACACTACTTGTAGTTATTATTATGCTTATCAAATTTACCACACAAATGCATGGGACTAGACCAACGTTTGGGTCAAGTTTCATGGAATTCTATGAACGTTCAATATTTAGCTGTTTTGCACGGTTTATTAAAGCAAGTTCGTTTCCATTTTTACACTAACTTGTAATTATAATTACGCTTAGCAAATTTACCACACAAATGCATGGGTCTAGACCACATTTGGGTCAAGTTTCGTGGAATTCTGAGAACGTTTGATACTAAGCTGTTTTGCACGATTTTTTTAAAGCAAGTTCGTTTCCCTTTTACACTACTTGTAGGTATTATTATGCTTATCAAATTTACCACACAAATGCATGGGACTAGACCAACGTTTGGGTCAAGTTTCATGGAATTCTATGAACGTTCAATATTTAGCTGTTTTGCACGGTTTATTAAAGCAAGTTCGTTTCCATTTTTACACTAACTTGTAATTATAATTACGCTTAGCAAATTTACCACACAAATGCATGGGTCTAGACCACATTTGGGTCAAGTTTCGTGGAATTCTGAGAACGTTTGATACTAAGCTGTTTTGCAGGATTTTTTTAAAGCAAGTTCGTTTCCCTTTTACACTAACTTGTAGTTATTATTATGCTTATCAAATTTACCACACAAATGCATGGGACTAGACCTACGTTTGGTTCAAGTTTCATCGAATTGTGAGAACGTTCAAAATTTAGCTGTTTTGCACGGTTTTATTAAAGAAAGTTCGTTTCCCTTTTACACTGACTTGTTATTATTATCACGCTTAGCAAATTTACCACACAAATGCATGGGTCAAGGCCTACGTTTGGTTCGAGTTTCGTGGAATTTTGAGAACATTCAAAAGTTAGCTGTTTTACATGGTTTTAGTAAAGCAAGTTCGTTTCCCTTATACACTAGCTTTTATTTATTATTACGCTTTGCAAATTTACGACACAAACGAATGGGTGTAGACCAGCGTTTGGGTCAAGTTTCATGGAATTCTATGAACGTTCAATATTTAGCTGTTTTGCACGGTTTATTAAAGCAAGTTCGTTTCCATTTTTACACTAACTTGTAATTATAATTACGCTTAGCAAATTTACCACACAAATGCATGGGTCTAGACCACATTTTGGTCAAGTTTCGTGGAATTCTGAGAACGTTTGATACTAAACTGTTTTGCAGGATTTTTTTAAACCAAGTTCGTTTCCCTTTTACACTATCTTGTAGTTATTATTATGCTTATCAAATTTACCACACAAATGCATGGGACTAGACCTACGTTTGGTTCAAGTTTCATCGAATTGTGAGAACGTTCAAAATTTAGCTGTTTTGCACGGTTTTATTAAAGAAAGTTCGTTTCCCTTTTACACTGACTTGTTATTATTATCACGCTTAGCAAATTTACCACACAAATGCATGGGTCAAGGCCTACGTTTGGTTCGAGTTTCGTGGAATTTTGAGAACATTCAAAAGTTAGCTGTTTTACATGGTTTTAGTAAAGCAAGTTCGTTTCCCTTATACACTAGCTTTTATTTATTATTACGCTTTGCAAATTTACGACACAAACGAATGGGTGTAGACCAGCGTTTGGGTCAAGTTTCATGGAATTCTATGAACGTTCAATATTTAGCTGTTTTGCACGGTTTATTAAAGCAAGTTCGTTTCCATTTTTACACTAACTTGTAATTATAATTACGCTTAACAAATTTACCACACAAATGCATGGGTCTAGACCACATTTTGGTCAAGTTTCGTGGAATTCTGAGAACGTTTGATACTAAGCTGTTTTGCAGGATTTTTTTAAACCAAGTTCGTTTCCCTTTTACACTAACTTGTAGTTATTATTATGCTTATCAAATTTACCACACAAATGCATGGGACTAGACCTACGTTTGGTTCAAGTTTCATCGAATTGTGAGAACGTTCAAAATTTAGCTGTTTTGCACGGTTTTATTAAAGAAAGTTCGTTTCCCTTTTACACTGACTTGTTATTATTATCACGCTTAGCAAATTTACCACACAAATGCATGGGTCAAGGCCTACGTTTGGTTCGAGTTTCGTGGAATTTTGAGAACATTCAAAAGTTAGCTGTTTTACATGGTTTTAGTAAAGCAAGTTCGTTTCCCTTATACACTAGCTTTTATTTATTATTACGCTTTTACGACACAAACGAATGGGTGTAGACCAGCGTTTGGGTCAAGTTTCATGGAATTCTATGAACGTTCAATATTTAGCTGTTTTGCACGGTTTATTAAAGCAAGTTCGTTTCCATTTTTACACTAACTTGTAATTATAATTACGCTTAGCAAATTTACCACACAAATGCATGGGTCTAGACCACATTTTGGTCAAGTTTCGTGGAATTCTGAGAACGTTTAATACTAAGCTGTTTTGCAGGATTTTTTTAAAGCAAGTTCGTTTCCCTTTTACACTAACTTGTAGTTATTATTATGCTTATCAAATTTACCACACAAATGCATGGGACTAGACCTACGTTTGGTTCAAGTTTCATCGAATTGTGAGAACGTTCAAAATTTAGCTGTTTTGCACGGTTTATTAAAGGAAGTTCGTTTCCCTTTTACACTGACTTGTAGTTATTATTACGCTTAGCAAATTTACCACACAAATGCATGGGTCAAGGCCTACGTTTGGTTCGAGTTTCGTGGAATTTTGAGAACATTCAAAAGTTAGCTGTTTTACATGGTTTTAGTAAAGCAAGTTCGTTTCCCTTATAGACTAACTTTTATTTATTATTACGCTTTGCAAATTTATGACACAAACGAATGGGTGTAGACCAGCGTTTGGGTCAAGTTTCATGGAATTCTATGAACGTTCAATATTTAGCTGTTTTGCACGGTTTATTAAAGCAAGTTCATTTCCATTTTTACACTAACTTGTAATTATAATTACGCTTAGCAAATTTACCACACAAATGCATGGGTCTAGACCACATTTGGGTGAAGTTTCGTGGAATTCTGAGAACGTTTGATACTAAGCTGTTTTGCACGATTTTTTTAAAGCAAGTTCGTTTCCCTTTTACACTAACTTGTAGTTATTATTATGCTTATCAAATTTACCACACAAATGCATGGGACTAGACCTACGTTTGGTTCAAGTTTCATCGAATTGTGAGAACGTTCAAAATTTAGCTGTTTTGCACGGTTTTATTAAAGAAAGTTCGTTTCCCTTTTACACTGACTTGTTATTATTATCACGCTTAGCAAATTTACCACACAAATGCATGGGTCAAGGCCTACGTTTGGTTCGAGTTTCGTGGAATTTTGAGAACATTCAAAAGTTAGCTGTTTTACATGGTTTTAGTAAAGCAAGTTCGTTTCCCTTATACACTAGCTTTTATTTATTATTACGCTTTGCAAATTTACGACACAAACGAATGGGTGTAGACCAGCGTTTGGGTCAAGTTTCATGGAATTCTATGAACGTTCAATATTTAGCTGTTTTGCACGGTTTATTAAAGCAAGTTCGTTTCCATTTTTACACTAACTTGTAATTATAATTACGCTTAGCAAATTTACCACACAAATGCATGGGTCTAGACCACATTTTGGTCAACTTTCGTGGAATTCTGAGAACGTTTAATACTAAGCTGTTTTGCAGGATTTTTTTAAAGCAAGTTCGTTTCCCTTTTACACTAACTTGTAGTTATTATTATGCTTATCAAATTTACCACACAAATGCATGGGACTAGACCTACGTTTGGTTCAAGTTTCATCGAATTGTGAGAACGTTCAAAATTTAGCTGTTTTGCACGGTTTTATTAAAGAAAGTTCGTTTCCCTTTTACACTGACTTGTTATTATTATCACGCTTAGCAAATTTACCACACAAATGCATGGGTCAAGGCCTACGTTTGGTTCGAGTTTCGTGGAATTTTGAGAACATTCAAAAGTTAGCTGTTTTACATGGTTTTAGTAAAGCAAGTTCGTTTCCCTTATACACTAGCTTTTATTTATTATTACGCTTTGCAAATTTACGACACAAACGAATGGGTGTAGACCAGCGTTTGGGTCAAGTTTCATGGAATTCTATGAACGTTCAATATTTAGCTGTTTTGCACGGTTTATTAAAGCAAGTTCGTTTCCATTTATACACTAACTTGTAATTATAATTACGCTTAGCAAATTTACCACACAAATGCATGGGTCTAGACCACATTTGGGTCAAGTTTCGTGGAATTCTGAGAACGTTTAATACTAAGCTGTTTTGAAGGATTTTTTTAAAGCAAGTTCGTTTCCCTTTTACACTAACTTGTAGTTATTATTATGCTTATCAAATTTACCACACAAATGCATGGGACTAGACCTACGTTTGGTTCAAGTTTCATCGAATTGTGAGAACGTTCAAAATTTAGCTGTTTTGCACGGTTTATTAAAGGAAGTTCGTTTCCCTTTTACACTGACTTGTAGTTATTATTACGCTTAGCAAATTTACCACACAAATGCATGGGTCAAGGCCTACGTTTGGTTCGAGTTTCGTGGAATTTTGAGAACATTCAAAAGTTAGCTGTTTTACATGGTTTTAGTAAAGCAAGTTCGTTTCCCTTATACACTAGCTTTTATTTATTATTACGCTTTGCAAATTTACGACACAAACGAATGGGTGTAGACCAGCGTTTGGGTCAAGTTTCATGGAATTCTATGAACGTTCAATATTTAGCTGTTTTGCACGGTTTATTAAAGCAAGTTCGTTTCCATTTTTACACTAACTTGTAATTATAATTACGCTTAGCAAATTTACCACACAAATGCATGGGTCTAGACCACATTTTGGTCAAGTTTCGTGGAATTCTGAGAACGTTTGATACTAAGCTGTTTTGCAGGATTTTTTTAAACCAAGTTCGTTTCCCTTTTACACTAACTTGTAGTTATTATTATGCTTATCAAATTTACCACACAAATGCATGGGACTAGACCTACGTTTGGTTCAAGTTTCATCGAATTGTGAGAACGTTCAAAATTTAGCTGTTTTGCACGGTTTATTAAAGGAAGTTCGTTTCCCTTTTACACTGACTTGTAGTTATTATCACGCTTAGCAAATTTACCACACAAATGCATGGGTCAAGGCCTACGTTTGGTTCGAGTTTCGTGGAATTTTGAGAACATTCAAAAGTTAGCTGTTTTACATGGTTTTAGTAAAGCAAGTTCGTTTCCCTTATACACTAGCTTTTATTTATTATTACGCTTTGCAAATTTACGACACAAACGAATGGGTGTAGACCAGCGTTTGGGTCAAGTTTCATGGAATTCTATGAACGTTCAATATTTAGCTGTTTTGCACGGTTTATTAAAGCAAGTTCGTTTCCATTTTTACACTAACTTGTAATTATAATTACGCTTAGCAAATTTACCACACAAATGCATGGGTCTAGACCACATTTTGGTCAAGTTTCGTGGAATTCTGAGAACGTTTGATACTAAGCTGTTTTGCAGGATTTTTTTAAACCAAGTTCGTTTCCCTTTTACACTAACTTGTAGTTATTATTATGCTTATCAAATTTACCACACAAATGCATGGGACTAGACCTACGTTTGGTTCAAGTTTCATCGAATTGTGAGAACGTTCAAAATTTAGCTGTTTTGCACGGTTTTATTAAAGAAAGTTCGTTTCCCTTTTACACTGACTTGTTATTATTATCACGCTTAGCAAATTTACCACACAAATGCATGGGTCAAGGCCTACGTTTGGTTCGAGTTTCGTGGAATTTTGAGAACATTCAAAAGTTAGCTGTTTTACATGGTTTTAGTAAAGCAAGTTCGTTTCCCTTATACACTAGCTTTTATTTATTATTACGCTTTGCAGATTTACGACACAAACGAATGGGTGTAGACCAGCGTTTGGGTCAAGTTTCATGGAATTCTATGAACGTTCAATATTTAGCTGTTTTGCACGGTTTATTAAAGCAAGTTCGTTTCCATTTTTACACTAACTTGTAATTATAATTACGCTTAGCAAATTTACCACACAAATGCATGGGTCTAGACCACATTTTGGTCAAGTTTCGTGGAATTCTGAGAACGTTTAATACTAAGCTGTTTTGCAGGATTTTTTTAAAGCAAGTTCGTTTCCCTTTTACACTAACTTGTAGTTATTATTATGCTTATCAAATTTACCACACAAATGCATGGGACTAGACCTACGTTTGGTTCAAGTTTCATCGAATTGTGAGAACGTTCAAAATTTAGCTGTTTTGCACGGTTTATTAAAGGAAGTTCGTTTCCCTTTTACACTGACTTGTAGTTATTATTACGCTTAGCAAATTTACCACACAAATGCATGGGTCAAGGCCTACGTTTGGTTCGAGTTTCGTGGAATTTTGAGAACATTCAAAAGTTAGCTGTTTTACATGGTTTTAGTAAAGCAAGTTCGTTTCCCTTATAGACTAACTTTTATTTATTATTACGCTTTGCAAATTTATGACACAAACGAATGGGTGTAGACCAGCGTTTGGGTCAAGTTTCATGGAATTCTATGAACGTTCAATATTTAGCTGTTTTGCACGGTTTATTAAAGCAAGTTCGTTTCCATTTTTACACTAACTTGTAATTATAATTACGCTTAGCAAATTTACCACACAAATGCATGGGTCTAGACCACATTTGGGTGAAGTTTCGTGGAATTCTGAGAACGTTTGATACTAAGCTGTTTTGCACGATTTTTTTAAAGCAAGTTCGTTTCCCTTTTACACTAACTTGTAGTTATTATTATGCTTATCAAATTTACCACACAAATGCATGGGACTAGACCTACGTTTGGTTCAAGTTTCATCGAATTGTGAGAACGTTCAAAATTTAGCTGTTTTGCACGGTTTTATTAAAGAAAGTTCGTTTCCCTTTTACACTGACTTGTTATTATTATCACGCTTAGCAAATTTACCACACAAATGCATGGGTCAAGGCCTACGTTTGGTTCGAGTTTCGTGGAATTTTGAGAACATTCAAAAGTTAGCTGTTTTACATGGTTTTAGTAAAGCAAGTTCGTTTCCCTTATACACTAGCTTTTATTTATTATTACGCTTTGCAAATTTACGACACAAACGAATGGGTGTAGACCAGCGTTTGGGTCAAGTTTCATGGAATTCTATGAACGTTCAATATTTAGCTGTTTTGCACGGTTTATTAAAGCAAGTTCATTTCCATTTTTACACTAACTTGTAATTATAATTACGCTTAGCAAATTTACCACACAAATGCATGGGTCTAGACCACATTTTGGTCAAGTTTCGTGGAATTCTGAGAACGTTTAATACTAAGCTGTTTTGCAGGATTTTTTTAAAGCAAGTTCGTTTCCCTTTTACACTAACTTGTAGTTATTATTATGCTTATCAAATTTACCACACAAATGCATGGGACTAGACCTACGTTTGGTTCAAGTTTCATCGAATTGTGAGAACGTTCAAAATTTAGCTGTTTTGCACGGTTTTATTAAAGAAAGTTCGTTTCCCTTTTACACTGACTTGTTATTATTATCACGCTTAGCAAATTTACCACACAAATGCATGGGTCAAGGCCTACGTTTGGTTCGAGTTTCGTGGAATTTTGAGAACATTCAAAAGTTAGCTGTTTTACATGGTTTTAGTAAAGCAAGTTCGTTTCCCTTATACACTAGCTTTTATTTATTATTACGCTTTGCAAATTTACGACACAAACGAATGGGTGTAGACCAGCGTTTGGGTCAAGTTTCATGGAATTCTATGAACGTTCAATATTTAGCTGTTTTGCACGGTTTATTAAAGCAAGTTCGTTTCCATTTTTACACTAACTTGTAATTATAATTACGCTTAGCAAATTTACCACACAAATGCATGGGTCTAGACCACATTTGGGTCAAGTTTCGTGGAATTCTGAGAACGTTTAATACTAAGCTGTTTTGAAGGATTTTTTTAAAGCAAGTTCGTTTCCCTTTTACACTAACTTGTAGTTATTATTATGCTTATCAAATTTACCACACAAATGCATGGGACTAGACCTACGTTTGGTTCAAGTTTCATCGAATTGTGAGAACGTTCAAAATTTAGCTGTTTTGCACGGTTTATTAAAGGAAGTTCGTTTCCCTTTTACACTGACTTGTAGTTATTATTACGCTTAGCAAATTTACCACACAAATGCATGGGTCAAGGCCTACGTTTGGTTCGAGTTTCGTGGAATTTTGAGAACATTCAAAAGTTAGCTGTTTTACATGGTTTTAGTAAAGCAAGTTCGTTTCCCTTATAGACTAACTTTTATTTATTATTACGCTTTGCAAATTTATGACTCAAACGAATGGGTGTAGACCAGCGTTTGGGTCAAGTTTCATGGAATTCTATGAACGTTCAATATTTAGCTGTTTTGCACGGTTTATTAAAGCAAGTTCGTTTCCATTTTTACACTAACTTGTAATTATAATTACGCTTAGCAAATTTACCACACAAATGCATGGGTCTAGACCACATTTGGGTGAAGTTTCGTGGAATTCTGAGAACGTTTGATACTAAGCTGTTTTGCACGATTTTTTTAAAGCAAGTTCGTTTCCCTTTTACACTAACTTGTAGTTATTATTATGCTTATCAAATTTACCACACAAATGCATGGGACTAGACCTACGTTTGGTTCAAGTTTCATCGAATTGTGAGAACGTTCAAAATTTAGCTGTTTTGCACGGTTTTATTAAAGAAAGTTCGTTTCCCTTTTTCACTGACTTGTTATTATTATCACGCTTAGCAAATTTACCACACAAATGCATGGGTCAAGGCCTACGTTTGGTTCGAGTTTCGTGGAATTTTGAGAACATTCAAAAGTTAGCTGTTTTACATGGTTTTAGTAAAGCAAGTTCGTTTCCCTTATACACTAGCTTTTATTTATTATTACGCTTTGCAAATTTACGACACAAACGAATGGGTGTAGACCAGCGTTTGGGTCAAGTTTCATGGAATTCTATGAACGTTCAATATTTAGCTGTTTTGCACGGTTTATTAAAGCAAGTTCGTTTCCATTTTTACACTAACTTGTAATTATAATTACGCTTAGCAAATTTACCACACAAATGCATGGGTCTAGACCACATTTTGGTCAAGTTTCGTGGAATTCTGAGAACGTTTAATACTAAGCTGTTTTGCAGGATTTTTTTAAAGCAACTTCGTTTCCCTTTTACACTAACTTGTAGTTATTATTATGCTTATCAAATTTACCACACAAATGCATGGGACTAGACCTACGTTTGGTTCAAGTTTCATCGAATTGTGAGAACGTTCAAAATTTAGCTGTTTTGCACGGTTTTATTAAAGGAAGTTCGTTTCCCTTTTACACTGACTTGTAGTTATTATTACGCTTAGCAAATTTACCACACAAATGCATGGGTCAAGGCCTACGTTTGGTTCGAGTTTCGTGGAATTTTGAGAACATTCAAAAGTTAGCTGTTTTACATGGTTTTAGTAAAGCAAGTTCGTTTCCCTTATAGACTAACTTTTATTTATTATTACGCTTTGCAAATTTATGACACAAACGAATGGGTGTAGACCAGCGTTTGGGTCAAGTTTCATGGAATTCTATGAACGTTCAATATTTAGCTGTTTTGCACGGTTTATTAAAGCAAGTTCGTTTCCATTTTTACACTAACTTGTAATTATAATTACGCTTAGCAAATTTACCACACAAATGCATGGGTCTAGACCACATTTGGGTCAAGTTTCGTGGAATTCTGAGAACGTTTAATACTAAGCTGTTTTGAAGGATTTTTTTAAAGCAAGTTCGTTTCCCTTTTACACTAACTTGTAGTTATTATTATGCTTATCAAATTTACCACACAAATGCATGGGACTAGACCTACGTTTGGTTCAAGTTTCATCGAATTGTGAGAACGTTCAAAATTTAGCTGTTTTGCACGGTTTTATTAAAGAAAGTTCGTTTCCCTTTTACACTGACTTGTTATTATTATCACGCTTAGCAAATTTACCACACAAATGCATGGGTCAAGGCCTACGTTTGGTTCGAGTTTCGTGGAATTTTGAGAACATTCAAAAGTTAGCTGTTTTACATGGTTTTAGTAAAGCAAGTTCGTTTCCCTTATACACTAGCTTTTATTTATTATTACGCTTTGCAAATTTACGACACAAACGAATGGGTGTAGACCAGCGTTTGGGTCAAGTTTCATGGAATTCTATGAACGTTCAATATTTAGCTGTTTTGCACGGTTTATTAAAGCAAGTTCGTTTCCATTTTTACACTAACTTGTAATTATAATTACGCTTAGCAAATTTACCACACAAATGCATGGGTCTAGACCACATTTGGGTCAAGTTTCGTGGAATTCTGAGAACGTTTAATACTAAGCTGTTTTGAAGGATTTTTTTAAAGCAAGTTCGTTTCCCTTTTACACTAACTTGTAGTTATTATTATGCTTATCAAATTTACCACACAAATGCATGGGACTAGACCTACGTTTGGTTCAAGTTTCATCGAATTGTGAGAACGTTCAAAATTTAGCTGTTTTGCACGGTTTATTAAAGGAAGTTCGTTTCCCTTTTACACTGACTTGTAGTTATTATTACGCTTAGCAAATTTACCACACAAATGCATGGGTCAAGGCCTACGTTTGGTTCGAGTTTCGTGGAATTTTGAGAACATTCAAAAGTTAGCTGTTTTACATGGTTTTAGTAAAGCAAGTTCGTTTCCCTTATAGACTAACTTTTATTTATTATTACGCTTTGCAAATTTATGACTCAAACGAATGGGTGTAGACCAGCGTTTGGGTCAAGTTTCATGGAATTCTATGAACGTTCAATATTTAGCTGTTTTGCACGGTTTATTAAAGCAAGTTCGTTTCCATTTTTACACTAACTTGTAATTATAATTACGCTTAGCAAATTTACCACACAAATGCATGGGTCTAGACCACATTTGGGTGAAGTTTCGTGGAATTCTGAGAACGTTTGATACTAAGCTGTTTTGCACGATTTTTTTAAAGCAAGTTCGTTTCCCTTTTACACTAACTTGTAGTTATTATTATGCTTATCAAATTTACCACACAAATGCATGGGACTAGACCTACGTTTGGTTCAAGTTTCATCGAATTGTGAGAACGTTCAAAATTTAGCTGTTTTGCACGGTTTTATTAAAGAAAGTTCGTTTCCCTTTTTCACTGACTTGTTATTATTATCACGCTTAGCAAATTTACCACACAAATGCATGGGTCAAGGCCTACGTTTGGTTCGAGTTTCGTGGAATTTTGAGAACATTCAAAAGTTAGCTGTTTTACATGGTTTTAGTAAAGCAAGTTCGTTTCCCTTATACACTAGCTTTTATTTATTATTACGCTTTGCAAATTTACGACACAAACGAATGGGTGTAGACCAGCGTTTGGGTCAAGTTTCATGGAATTCTATGAACGTTCAATATTTAGCTGTTTTGCACGGTTTATTAAAGCAAGTTCGTTTCCATTTTTACACTAACTTGTAATTATAATTACGCTTAGCAAATTTACCACACAAATGCATGGGTCTAGACCACATTTTGGTCAAGTTTCGTGGAATTCTGAGAACGTTTAATACTAAGCTGTTTTGCAGGATTTTTTTAAAGCAAGTTCGTTTCCCTTTTACACTAACTTGTAGTTATTATTATGCTTATCAAATTTACCACACAAATGCATGGGACTAGACCTACGTTTGGTTCAAGTTTCATCGAATTGTGAGAACGTTCAAAATTTAGCTGTTTTGCACGGTTTTATTAAAGGAAGTTCGTTTCCCTTTTACACTGACTTGTAGTTATTATTACGCTTAGCAAATTTACCACACAAATGCATGGGTCAAGGCCTACGTTTGGTTCGAGTTTCGTGGAATTTTGAGAACATTCAAAAGTTAGCTGTTTTACATGGTTTTAGTAAAGCAAGTTCGTTTCCCTTATAGACTAACTTTTATTTATTATTACGCTTTGCAAATTTATGACACAAACGAATGGGTGTAGACCAGCGTTTGGGTCAAGTTTCATGGAATTCTATGAACGTTCAATATTTAGCTGTTTTGCACGGTTTATTAAAGCAAGTTCGTTTCCATTTTTACACTAACTTGTAATTATAATTACGCTTAGCAAATTTACCACACAAATGCATGGGTCTAGACCACATTTGGGTCAAGTTTCGTGGAATTCTGAGAACGTTTAATACTAAGCTGTTTTGAAGGATTTTTTTAAAGCAAGTTCGTTTCCCTTTTACACTAACTTGTAGTTATTATTATGCTTATCAAATTTACCACACAAATGCATGGGACTAGACCTACGTTTGGTTCAAGTTTCATCGAATTGTGAGAACGTTCAAAATTTAGCTGTTTTGCACAGTTTTATTAAAGGAAGTTCGTTTCCCTTTTACACTGACTTGTAGTTATTATTACGCTTAGCAAATTTACCACACAAATGCATGGGTCAAGGCCTACGTTTGGTTCGAGTTTCGTGGAATTTTGAGAACATTCAAAAGTTAGCTGTTTTACATGGTTTTAGTAAAGCAAGTTCGTTTCCCTTATAAACTAACTTTTATTTATTATTACGCTTTGCAAATTTATGACACAAACGAATGGGTGTAGACCAGCGTTTGGGTCAAGTTTCATGGAATTCTATGAACGTTCAATATTTAGCTGTTTTGCACGGTTTATTAAAGCAAGTTCGTTTCCATTTTTACACTAACTTGTAATTATAATTACGCTTAGCAAATTTACCACACAAATGCATGGGTCTAGACCACATTTGGGTCAAGTTTCGTGGAATTCTGAGAACGTTTGATACTAAGCTGTTTTGCAGAATATTTTAAAGCAAGTTCGTTTCCCTTTTACACTACTTATAGTTATTATTATGCTTATCAAATTTACCACACAAATGCATGGGACTAGACCAACGTTTGGGTCAAGTTTCATGGAATTCTATGAACGTTCAATATTTAGCTGTTTTGCACGGTTTATTAAAGCAAGTTCGTTTCCATTTTTACACTAACTTGTAATTATAATTACGCTTATCAAATTTACCACACAAATGCATGGGACTAGACCAACGTTTGGGTCAAGTTTCATGGAATCCTATGAACGTTCAATATTTAGCTGTTTTGCACGGTTTATTAAAGCAAGTTCGTTTCCATTTTTACACTAACTTGTAATTATAATTACGCTTAGCAAATTTACCACACAAATGCATGGGTCTAGACCACATTTGGGTCAAGTTTCGTGGAATTCTGAGAACGTTTGATACTAAGCTGTTTTGCACGATTTTTTTAAAGCAAGTTCGTTTCCCTTTTACACTACTTGTAGTTATTATTATGCTTATCAAATTTACCACACAAATGCATGGGACTAGACCAACGTTTGGGTCAAGTTTCATGGAATCCTATGAACGTTCAATATTTAGCTGTTTTGCACGGTTTATTAAAGCAAGTTCGTTTCCATTTTTACACTAACTTGTAATTATAATTACGCTTGGCAAATTTACCACACAAATGCATGGGTCTAGACCACATTTGGGTCAAGTTTCGTGGAATTCTGAGAACGTTTGATACTAAGCTGTTTTGCACGATTTTTTTAAAGCAAGTTCGTTTCCCTTTTACACTAACTTGTAGTTATTATTATGCTTATCAAATTTACCACACAAATGCATGGGACTAGACCTACGTTTGGTTCAAGTTTCATCGAATTGTGAGAACGTTCAAAATTTAGCTGTTTTGCACGGTTTTATTAAAGAAAGTTCGTTTCCCTTTTACACTGACTTGTTATTATTATCACGCTTAGCAAATTTACCACACAAATGCATGGGTCAAGGCCTACGTTTGGTTCGAGTTTCGTGGAATTTTGAGAACATTCAAAAGTTAGCTGTTTTACATGGTTTTAGTAAAGCAAGTTCGTTTCCCTTATACACTAGCTTTTATTTATTATTACGCTTTGCAAATTTACGACACAAACGAATGGGTGTAGACCAGCGTTTGGGTCAAGTTTCATGGAATTCTATGAACGTTCAATATTTAGCTGTTTTGCACGGTTTATTAAAGCAAGTTCGTTTCCATTTTTACACTAACTTGTAATTATAATTACGCTTAGCAAATTTACCACACAAATGCATGGGTCTAGACCACATTTTGGTCAAGTTTCGTGGAATTCTGAGAACGTTTAATACTAAGCTGTTTTGCAGGATTTTTTTAAAGCAAGTTCGTTTCCCTTTTACACTAACTTGTAGTTATTATTATGCTTATCAAATTTACCACACAAATGCATGGGACTAGACCTACGTTTGGTTCAAGTTTCATCGAATTGTGAGAACGTTCAAAATTTAGCTGTTTTGCACGGTTTTATTAAAGGAAGTTCGTTTCCCTTTTACACTGACTTGTAGTTATTATTACGCTTAGCAAATTTACCACACAAATGCATGGGTCAAGGCCTACGTTTGGTTCGAGTTTCGTGGAATTTTGAGAACATTCAAAAGTTAGCTGTTTTACATGGTTTTAGTAAAGCAAGTTCGTTTCCCTTATAGACTAACTTTTATTTATTATTACGCTTTGCAAATTTATGACACAAACGAATGGGTGTAGACCAGCGTTTGGGTCAAGTTTCATGGAATTCTTTGAACGTTCAATATTTAGCTGTTTTGCACGGTTTATTAAAGCAAGTTCGTTTCTATTTTTACACTAACTTGTAATTATAATTACGCTTAGCAAATTTACCACACAAATGCATGGGTCTAGACCACATTTGGGTCAAGTTTCGTGGAATTCTGAGAACGTTTAATACTAAGCTGTTTTGAAGGATTTTTTTAAAGCAAGTTCGTTTCCCTTTTACACTAACTTGTAGTTATTATTATGCTTATCAAATTTACCACACAAATGCATGGGACTAGACCTACGTTTGGTTCAAGTTTCATCGAATTGTGAAAACGTTCAAAATTTAGCTGTTTTGCACAGTTGTATTAAAGGAAGTTCGTTTCCCTTTTACACTGACTTGTAGTTATTATTACGCTTAGCAAATTTACCACACAAATGCATGGGTCAAGGCCTACGTTTGGTTCGAGTTTCGTGGAATTTTGAGAACATTCAAAAGTTAGCTGTTTTACATGGTTTTAGTAAAGCAAGTTCGTTTCCCTTATAAACTAACTTTTATTTATTATTACGCTTTGCAAATTTATGACACAAACGAATGGGTGTAGACCAGCGTTTGGGTCAAGTTTCATGGAATTCTATGAACGTTCAATATTTAGCTGTTTTGCACGGTTTATTAAAGCAAGTTCGTTTCCATTTTTACACTAACTTGTAATTATAATTACGCTTAGCAAATTTACCACACAAATGCATGGGTCTAGACCACATTTGGGTCAAGTTTCGTGGAATTCTGAGAACGTTTGATACTAAGCTGTTTTGCACGATATTTTAAAGCAAGTTCGTTTCCTTTTTACACTACTTATAGTTATTATTATGCTTATCAAATTTACCACACAAATGCATGGGACTAGACCAACGTTTGGGTCAAGTTTCATGGAATTCTATGAACGTTCAATATTTAGCTGTTTTGCACGGTTTATTAAAGCAAGTTCGTTTCCATTTTTACACTAACTTGTAATTATAATTACGCTTATCAAATTTACCACACAAATGCATGGGACTAGACCAACGTTTGGGTCAAGTTTCATGGAATCCTATGAACGTTCAATATTTAGCTGTTTTGCACGGTTTATTAAAGCAAGTTCGTTTCCATTTTTACACTAACTTGTAATTATAATTACGCTTAGCAAATTTACCACACAAATGCATGGGTCTAGACCACATTTGGGTCAAGTTTCGTGGAATTCTGAGAACGTTTGATACTAAGCTGTTTTGCACGATTTTTTTAAAGCAAGTTCGTTTCCCTTTTACACTACTTGTAGTTATTATTATGCTTATGAAATTTACCACACAAATGCATGGGACTAGACCAACGTTTGGGTCAAGTTTCATGGAATCCTATGAACGTTCAATATTTAGCTGTTTTGCACGGTTTATTAAAGCAAGTTCGTTTCCATTTTTACACTAACTTGTAATTATAATTACGCTTAGCAAATTTACCACACAAATGCATGGGTCTAGACCACATTTGGGTCAAGTTTCGTGGAATTCTGAGAACGTTTGATACTAAGCCGTTTTGCAGGATTTTTTTAAAGCAAGTTCGTTTCCCTTTTACACTAACTTGTAGTTATTATTATGCTTATCAAATTTACCACACAAATGCATGGGACTAGACCTACGTTTGGTTCAAGTTTCATCGAATTGTGAGAACGTTCAAAATTTAGCTGTTTTGCACGGTTTTATTAAAGAAAGTTCGTTTCCCTTTTACACTGACTTGTTACTATTATCACGCTTAGCAAATTTACCACACAAATGCATGGGTCAAGGCCTACGTTTGGTTCGAGTTTCGTGGAATTTTGAGAACATTCAAAAGTTAGCTGTTTTACATGGTTTTAGTAAAGCAAGTTCGTTTCCCTTATACACTAGCTTTTATTTATTATTACGCTTTGCAAATTTACGACACAAACGAATGGGTGTAGACCAGCGTTTGGGTCAATTTTCATGGAATTCTATGAACGTTCAATATTTAGCTGTTTTGCACGGTTTATTAAAGCAAGTTCGTTTCCATTTTTACACTAACTTGTAATTATAATTACGCTTAGCAAATTTACCACACAAATGCATGGGTCTAGACCACATTTTGGTCAAGTTTCGTGGAATTCTGAGAACGTTTAATACTAAGCTGTTTTGCAGGATTTTTTTAAAGCAAGTTCGTTTCCCTTTTACACTAACTTGTAGTTATTATTATGCTTATCAAATTTACCACACAAATGCATGGGACTAGACCTACGTTTGGTTCAAGTTTCATCGAATTGTGAGAACGTTCAAAATTTAGCTGTTTTGCACGGTTTTATTAAAGGAGGTTCGTTTCCCTTTTACACTGACTTGTAGTTATTATTACGCTTAGCAAATTTACCACACAAATGCATGGGTCAAGGCCTACGTTTGGTTCGAGTTTCGTGGAATTTTGAGAACATTCAAAAGTTAGCTGTTTTACATGGTTTTAGTAAAGCAAGTTCGTTTCCCTTATAGACTAACTTTTATTTATTATTACGCTTTGCAAATTTATGACACAAACGAATGGGTGTAGACCAGCGTTTGGGTCAAGTTTCATGGAATTCTTTGAACGTTCAATATTTAGCTGTTTTGCACGGTTTATTAAAGCAAGTTCGTTTCCATTTTTACACTAACTTGTAATTATAATTACGCTTAGCAAATTTACCACACAAATGCATGGGTCTAGACCACATTTGGGTCAAGTTTCGTGGAATTCTGAGAACGTTTAATACTAAGCTGTTTTGAAGGATTTTTTTAAAGCAAGTTCGTTTCCCTTTTACACTAACTTGTAGTTATTATTATGCTTATCAAATTTACCACACAAATGCATGGGACTAGACCTACGTTTGGTTCAAGTTTCATCGAATTGTGAAAACGTTCAAAATTTAGCTGTTTTGCACAGTTGTATTAAAGGAAGTTCGTTTCCCTTTTACACTGACTTGTAGTTATTATTACGCTTAGCAAATTTACCACACAAATGCATGGGTCAAGGCCTACGTTTGGTTCGAGTTTCGTGGAATTTTGAGAACATTCAAAAGTTAGCTGTTTTACATGGTTTTAGTAAAGCAAGTTCGTTTCCCTTATAGACTAACTTTTATTTATTATTACGCTTTGCAAATTTATGACACAAACGAATGGGTGTAGTCCAGCGTTTGGGTCAAGTTTCATGGAATTCTATGAACGTTCAATATTTAGCTGTTTTGCACGGTTTATTAAAGCAAGTTCGTTTCCATTTTTACACTAACTTGTAATTATAATTACGCTTAGCAAATTTACCACACAAATGCATGGGTCTAGACCACATTTGGGTCAAGTTTCGTGGAATTCTGAGAACGTTTGATACTAAGCTGTTTTGCACGATTTTTTTAAAGCAAGTTCGTTTCCCTTTTACACTACTTGTAGTTATTATTATGCTTATCAAATTTACCACACAAATGCATGGGACTAGACCAACGTTTGGGTCAAGTTTCATGGAATTCTATGAACGTTCAATATTTAGCTGTTTTGCACGGTTTATTAAAGCAAGTTCGTTTCCATTTTTCCACTAACTTGTAATTATAATTACGCTTAGAAAATTTACCACACAAATGCATAGGTCTAGACCACATTTGGGTCAAGTTTCGTGGAATTCTGAGAACGTTTGATACTAAGCTGTTTTGCAGGATTTTTTTAAAGCAAGTTCGTTTCCCTTTTACACTAACTTGTAGTTATTATTATGCTTATCAAATTTACCACACAAATGCATGGGACTAGACCTACGTTTGGTTCAAGTTTCATCGAATTGTGAGAACGTTCAAAATTTAGCTGTTTTGCACGGTTTTATTAAAGAAAGTTCGTTTCCCTTTTACACTGACTTGTTATTATTATCACGCTTAGCAAATCTACCACACAAATGCATGGGTCAAGGCCTACGTTTGGTTCGAGTTTCGTGGAATTTTGAGAACATTCAAAAGTTAGCTGTTTTACATGGTTTTAGTAAAGCAAGTTCGTTTCCCTTATACACTAGCTTTTATTTATTATTACGCTTTGCAAATTTACGACACAAACGAATGGGTGTAGACCAGCGTTTGGGTCAAGTTTCATGGAATTCTATGAACGTTCAATATTTAGCTATTTTGCACGGTTTATTAAAGCAAGTTCGTTTCCATTTTTACACTAACTTGTAATTATAATTACGCTTAGCAAATTTACCACACAAATGCATGGGTCTAGACCACATTTTGGTCAAGTTTCGTGGAATTCTGAGAACGTTTAATACTAAGCTGTTTTGCAGGATTTTTTTAAAGCAAGTTCGTTTCCCTTTTACACTAACTTGTAGTTATTATTATGCTTATCAAATTTACCACACAAATGCATGGGACTAGACCTACGTTTGGTTCAAGTTTCATCGAATTGTGAGAACGTTCAAAATTTAGCTGTTTTGCACGGTTTTATTAAAGGAAGTTCGTTTCCCTTTTACACTGACTTGTAGTTATTATTACGCTTAGCAAATTTACCACACAAATGCATGGGTCAAGGCCTACGTTTGGTTCGAGTTTCGTGGAATTTTGAGAACATTCAAAAGTTAGCTGTTTTACATGGTTTTAGTAAAGCAAGTTCGTTTCCCTTATAGACTAACTTTTATTTATTATTACGCTTTGCAAATTTATGACACAAACGAATGGGTGTAGACCAGCGTTTGGGTCAAGTTTCATGGAATTCTATGAAAGTTCAATATTTAGCTGTTTTGCACGGTTTATTAAAGCAAGTTCGTTTCCATTTTTACACTAACTTGTAATTATAATTACGCTTAGCAAATTTACCACACAAATGCATGGGTCTAGACCACATTTGGGTCAAGTTTCGTGGAATTCTGATAACGTTTGATACTAAGCTGTTTTGCAGGATTTTTTTAAAGCAAGTTCGTTTCCCTTTTACACTAACTTGTAGTTATTATTATGCTTATCAAATTTACCACACAAATGCATGGGACTAGACCTACGTTTGGTTCAAGTTTCATCGAATTGTGAGAACGTTCAAAATTTAGCTGTTTTGCACGGTTTTATTAAAGAAAGTTCGTTTCCCTTTTACACTGACTTGTTATTATTATCACGCTTAGCAAATTTACCACACAAATGCATGGGTCAAGGCCTACGTTTGGTTCGAGTTTCGTGGAATTTTGAGAACATTCAAAATTTAGCT
Source organism: Sesamum indicum (assembly GCF_026168435.1). Classification (NCBI taxonomy): domain Eukaryota; kingdom Viridiplantae; phylum Streptophyta; class Magnoliopsida; order Lamiales; family Pedaliaceae; genus Sesamum; species Sesamum indicum. The sequence continues at coordinate 11,653,362 of NC_142659.1, forward strand.
GTTTTACATGGTTTTAGTAAAGCAAGTTCGTTTCCCTTATACACTAGCTTTTATTTATTATTACGCTTTGCAAATTTACGACACAAACGAATGGGTGTAGACCAGCGTTTGGGTCAAGTTTCATGGAATTCTATGAACGTTCAATATTTAGCTGTTTTGCACGGTTTATTAAAGCAAGTTCGTTTCCATTTTTACACTAACTTGTAATTATAATTACGCTTAGCAAATTTACCACACAAATGCATGGGTCTAGACCACATTTTGGTCAAGTTTCGTGGAATTCTGAGAACGTTTAATTCTAAGTCGTTTTGCAGGATTTTTTTAAAGCAAGTTCGTTTCCCTTTTACACTAACTTGTAGTTATTATTATGCTTATCAAATTTACCACACAAATGCATGGGACTAGACCTACGTTTGGTTCAAGTTTCATCGAATTGTGAGAACGTTCAAAATTTAGCTGTTTTGCACGGTTTTATTAAAGGAAGTTCGTTTCCCTTTTACACTGACTTGTAGTTATTATTACGCTTAGCAAATTTACCACACAAATGCATGGGTCAAGGCCTACGTTTGGTTCGAGTTTCGTGGAATTTTGAGAACATTCAAAAGTTAGCTGTTTTACATGGTTTTAGTAAAGCAAGTTCGTTTCCCTTATAGACTAACTTTTATTTATTATTACGCTTTGCAAATTAATGACACAAACGAATGGGTGTAGACCAGCGTTTGGGTCAAGTTTCATGGAATTCTATGAACGTTCAATATTTAGCTGTTTTGCACGGTTTATTAAAGCAAGTTCGTTTCCATTTTTACACTAACTTGTAATTATAATTACGCTTAGCAAATTTACCACACAAATGCATGGGTCTAGACCACATTTGGGTCAAGTTTCGTGGAATTCTGAGAACGTTTAATACTAAGCTGTTTTGAAGGATTTTTTTAAAGCAAGTTCGTTTCCCTTTTACACTAACTTGTAGTTATTATTATGCTTATCAAATTTACCACACAAATGCATGGGACTAGACCTACGTTTGGTTCAAGTTTCATCGAATTGTGAGAACGTTCAAAATTTAGCTGTTTTGCACAGTTTTATTAAAGGAAGTTCGTTTCCCTTTTACACTGACTTGTAGTTATTATTACGCTTAGCAAATTTACCACACAAATGCATGGGTCAAGGCCTACGTTTGGTTCGAGTTTCGTGGAATTTTGAGAACATTCAAAAGTTAGCTGTTTTACATGGTTCTAGTAAAGCAAGTTCGTTTCCCTTATAAACTAACTTTTATTTATTATTACGCTTTGCAAATTTATGACACAAACGAATGGGTGTAGACCAGCGTTTGGGTCAAGTTTCATGGAATTCTATGAACGTTCAATATTTAGCTGTTTTGCACGGTTTATTAAAGCAAGTTCGTTTCCATTTTTACACTAACTTGTAATTATAATTACGCTTAGCAAATTTACCACACAAATGCATGGGTCTAGACCACATTTGGGTCAAGTTTCGTGGAATTCTGAGAACGTTTGATACTAAGCTGTTTTGCACGATTTTTTTAAAGCAAGTTCATTTCCCTTTTACACTACTTGTAGTTATTATTATGCTTATCAAATTTACCACACAAATGCATGGGACTAGACCAACGTTTGGGTCAAGTTTCATGGAATTCTATGAACGTTCAATATTTAGCTGTTTTGCACGGTTTATTAAAGCAAGTTCGTTTCCATTTTTACACTAACTTGTAATTATAATTACGCTTAGCAAATTTACCACACAAATGCATGGGTCTAGACCACATTTGGGTCAAGTTTCGTGGAATTCTTAGAACGTTTGATACTAAGCTGTTTTGCAGGATTTTTTTAAAGCAAGTTCGTTTCCCTTTTACACTAACTTGTAGTTATTATTATGCTTATCAAATTTACCACACAAATGCATGGGACTAGACCAACGTTTGGTTCAAGTTTCATCGAATTGTGAGAACGTTCAAAATTTAGCTGTTTTGCACGGTTTTATTAAAGAAAGTTCGTTTCCCTTTTACACTGACTTGTTATTATTATCACGCTTAGCAAATTTACCACACAAATGCATGGGTCAAGGCCTACGTTTGGTTCGAGTTTCGTGGAATTTTGAGAACATTCAAAAGTTAGCTGTTTTACATGGTTTTAGTAAAGCAAGTTCGTTTCCCTTATAGACTAACTTTTATTTATTATTACGCTTTGCAAATTTATGACACAAACGAATGGGTGTAGACCAGCGTTTGGGTCAAGTTTCATGGAATTCTATGAACGTTCAATATTTAGCTGTTTTGCACGGTTTATTAAAGCAAGTTCGTTTCCATTTTTACACTAACTTGTAATTATAATTACGCTTAGCAAATTTACCACACAAATGCATGGGTCTAGACCACATTTGGGTCAAGTTTCGTGGAATTCTGAGAACGTTTGATACTAAGCTGTTTTGCAGGATTTTTTTAAAGCAAGTTCGTTTCCCTTTTACACTAACTTGTAGTTATTATTATGCTTATCAAATTTACCACACAAATGCATGGGACTAGACCTACGTTTGGTTCAAGTTTCATCGAATTGTGAGAACGTTCAAAATTTAGCTGTTTTGCACGGTTTTATTAAAGAAAGTTCGTTTCCCTTTTACACTGACTTGTTATTATTATCACGCTTAGCAAATTTACCACACAAATGCATGGGTCAAGGCCTACGTTTGGTTCGAGTTTCGTGGAATTTTGAGAACATTCAAAAGTTAGCTGTTTTACATGGTTTTAGTAAAGCAAGTTCGTTTCCCTTATACACTAGCTTTTATTTATTATTACGCTTTGCAAATTTACGACACAAACGAATGGGTGTAGACCAGCGTTTGGGTCAAGTTTCATGGAATTCTATGAACGTTCAATATTTAGCTGTTTTGCACGGTTTATTAAAGCAAGTTCGTTTCCATTTTTACACTAACTTGTAATTATAATTACGCTTAGCAAATTTACCACACAAATGCATGGGTCTAGACCACATTTTGGTCAAGTTTCGTGGAATTCTGAGAACGTTTAATACTAAGCTGTTTTGCAGGATTTTTTTAAAGCAAGTTCGTTTCCCTTTTACACTAACTTGTAGTTATTATTATGCTTATCAAATTTACCACACAAATGCATGGGACTAGACCTACGTTTGGTTCAAGTTTCATCGAATTGTGAGAACGTTCAAAATTTAGCTGTTTTGCACGGTTTTATTAAAGGAAGTTCGTTTCCCTTTTACACTGACTTGTAGTTATTATTACGCTTAGCAAATTTACCACACAAATGCATGGGTCAAGGCCTACGTTTGGTTCGAGTTTCGTGGAATTTTGAGAACATTCAAAAGTTAGCTGTTTTACATGGTTTTAGTAAAGCAAGTTCGTTTCCCTTATAGACTAACTTTTATTTATTATTACGCTTTGCAAATTTATGACACAAACGAATGGGTGTAGACCAGCGTTTGGGTCAAGTTTCATGGAATTCTATGAACGTTCAATATTTAGCTGTTTTGCACGGTTTATTAAAGCAAGTTCGTTTCCATTTTTACACTAACTTGTAATTATAATTACGCTTAGCAAATTTACCACACAAATGCATGGGTCTAGACCACATTTGGGTCAAGTTTCGTGGAATTCTTAGAACGTTTGATACTAAGCTGTTTTGCAGGATTTTTTTAAAGCAAGTTCGTTTCCCTTTTACACTAACTTGTAGTTATTATTATGCTTATCAAATTTACCACACAAATGCATGGGACTAGACCAACGTTTGGTTCAAGTTTCATCGAATTGTGAGAACGTTCAAAATTTAGCTGTTTTGCACGGTTTTATTAAAGAAAGTTCGTTTCCCTTTTACACTGACTTGTTATTATTATCACGCTTAGCAAATTTACCACACAAATGCATGGGTCAAGGCCTACGTTTGGTTCGAGTTTCGTGGAATTTTGAGAACATTCAAAAGTTAGCTGTTTTACATGGTTTTAGTAAAGCAAGTTCGTTTCCCTTATAGACTAACTTTTATTTATTATTACGCTTTGCAAATTTATGACACAAACGAATGGGTGTAGACCAGCGTTTGGGTCAAGTTTCATGGAATTCTATGAACGTTCAATATTTAGCTGTTTTGCACGGTTTATTAAAGCAAGTTCGTTTCCATTTTTACACTAACTTGTAATTATAATTACGCTTAGCAAATTTACCACACAAATGCATGGGTCTAGACCACATTTGGGTCAAGTTTCGTGGAATTCTGAGAACGTTTGATACTAAGCTGTTTTGCAGGATTTTTTTAAAGCAAGTTCGTTTCCCTTTTACACTAACTTGTAGTTATTATTATGCTTATCAAATTTACCACACAAATGCATGGGACTAGACCTACGTTTGGTTCAAGTTTCATCGAATTGTGAGAACGTTCAAAATTTAGCTGTTTTGCACGGTTTTATTAAAGAAAGTTCGTTTCCCTTTTACACTGACTTGTTATTATTATCACGCTTAGCAAATTTACCACACAAATGCATGGGTCAAGGCCTACGTTTGGTTCGAGTTTCGTGGAATTTTGAGAACATTCAAAAGTTAGCTGTTTTACATGGTTTTAGTAAAGCAAGTTCGTTTCCCTTATACACTAGCTTTTATTTATTATTACGCTTTGCAAATTTACGACACAAACGAATGGGTGTAGACCAGCGTTTGGGTCAAGTTTCATGGAATTCTATGAACGTTCAATATTTAGCTGTTTTGCACGGTTTATTAAAGCAAGTTCGTTTCCATTTTTACACTAACTTGTAATTATAATTACGCTTAGCAAATTTACCACACAAATGCATGGGTCTAGACCACATTTTGGTCAAGTTTCGTGGAATTCTGAGAACGTTTAATACTAAGCTGTTTTGCAGGATTTTTTTAAAGCAAGTTCGTTTCCCTTTTACACTAACTTGTAGTTATTATTATGCTTATCAAATTTACCACACAAATGCATGGGACTAGACCTACGTTTGGTTCAAGTTTCATCGAATTGTGAGAACGTTCAAAATTTAGCTGTTTTGCACGGTTTTATTAAAGGAAGTTCGTTTCCCTTTTACACTGACTTGTAGTTATTATTACGCTTAGCAAATTTACCACACAAATGCATGGGTCAAGGCCTACGTTTGGTTCGAGTTTCGTGGAATTTTGAGAACATTCAAAAGTTAGCTGTTTTACATGGTTTTAGTAAAGCAAGTTCGTTTCCCTTATAGACTAACTTTTATTTATTATTACGCTTTGCAAATTTATGACACAAACGAATGGGTGTAGACCAGCGTTTGGGTCAAGTTTCATGGAATTCTATGAACGTTCAATATTTAGCTGTTTTGCACGGTTTATTAAAGCAAGTTCGTTTCCATTTTTACACTAACTTGTAATTATAATTACGCTTAGCAAATTTACCACACAAATGCATGGGTCTAGACCACATTTGGGTCAAGTTTCGTGGAATTCTGAGAACGTTTGATACTAAGCTGTTTTGCAGGATTTTTTTAAAGCAAGTTCGTTTCCCTTTTACACTAACTTGTAGTTATTATTATGCTTATCAAATTTACCACACAAATGCATGGGACTAGACCTACGTTTGGTTCAAGTTTCATCGAATTGTGAGAACGTTCAAAATTTAGCTGTTTTGCACGGTTTTATTAAAGAAAGTTCGTTTCCCTTTTACACTGGCTTGTTATTATTATCACGCTTAGCAAATTTACCACACAAATGCATGGGTCAAGGCCTACGTTTGGTTCGAGTTTCGTGGAATTTTGAGAACATTCAAAAGTTAGCTGTTTTACATGGTTTTAGTAAAGCAAGTTCGTTTCCCTTATACACTAGCTTTTATTTATTATTACGCTTTGCAAATTTACGACACAAACGAATGGGTGTAGACCAGCGTTTGGGTCAAGTTTCATGGAATTCTATGAACGTTCAATATTTAGCTGTTTTGCACGGTTTATTAAAGCAAGTTCGTTTCCATTTTTACACTAACTTGTAATTATAATTACGCTTAGCAAATTTACCACACAAATGCATGGGTCTAGATCACATTTTGGTCAAGTTTCGTGGAATTCTGAGAACGTTTAATACTAAGCTGTTTTGCAGGATTTTTTTAAAGCAAGTTCGTTTCCCTTTTACACTAACTTGTAGTTATTATTATGCTTATCAAATTTACCACACAAATGCATGGGACTAGACCTACGTTTGGTTCAAGTTTCATCGAATTGTGAGAACGTTCAAAATTTAGCTGTTTTGCACGGTTTTATTAAAGGAAGTTCGTTTCCCTTTTACACTGACTTGTAGTTATTATTACGCTTAGCAAATTTACCACACAAATGCATGGGTCAAGGCCTACGTTTGGTTCGAGTTTCGTGGAATTTTGAGAACATTCAAAAGTTAGCTGTTTTACATGGTTTTAGTAAAGCAAGTTCGTTTCCCTTATAGACTAACTTTTATTTATTATTACGCTTTGCAAATTTATGACACAAACGAATGGGTGTAGACCAGCGTTTGGGTCAAGTTTCATGGAATTCTATGAACGTTCAATATTTAGCTGTTTTGCACGGTTTATTAAAGCAAGTTCGTTTCCATTTTTACACTAACTTGTAATTATAATTACGCTTAGCAAATTTACCACACAAATGCATGGGTCTAGACCACATTTGGGTCAAGTTTCGTGGAATTCTGAGAACGTTTGATACTAACCTGTTTTGCACGATTTTTTTAAAGCAAGTTCGTTTCCCTTTTACACTACTTGTAGTTATTATTATGCTTATCAAATTTACCACACAAATGCATGGGACTAGACCAACGTTTGGGTCAAGTTTCATGGAATCCTATGAACGTTCAATATTTAGCTGTTTTGCACGGTTTATTAAAGCAAGTTCGTTTCCATTTTTACACTAACTTGTAATTATAATTACGCTTAGCAAATTTACCACACAAATGCATGGGTCAAGGCCTACGTTTGGTTCGAGTTTCGTGGAATTTTGAGAACATTCAAAAGTTAGCTGTTTTACATGGTTTTAGTAAAGCAAGTTCGTTTCCCTTATAGATTAACTTTTATTTATTATTACGCTTTGCAAATTTATGACACAAACGAATGGGTGTAGACCAGCGTTTGGGTCAAGTTTCATGGAATTCTATGAACGTTCAATATTTAGCTGTTTTGCACGGTTTATTAAAGCAAGTTCGTTTCCATTTTTACACTAACTTGTAATTATAATTACGCTTAGCAAATTTACCACACAAATGCATGGGTCTAGACCACATTTGGGTCAAGTTTCGTGGAATTCTGAGAACGTTTAATACTAAGCTGTTTTGCAGGATTTTTTTAAAGCAAGTTCGTTTCCCTTTTACACTAACTTGTAGTTATTATTATGCTTATCAAATTTACCACACAAATGCATGGGACTAGACCTACGTTTGGTTCAAGTTTCATCGAATTGTGAGAACGTTCAAAATTTAGCTGTTTTGCACAGTTTTATTAAAGGAAGTTCGTTTCCCTTTTACACTGTCTTGTAGTTATTATCACGCTTAGCAAATTTACCACACAAATGCATGGGTCAAGGCCTACGTTTGGTTCGAGTTTCGTGGAATTTTGAGAACATTCAAAAGTTAGCTGTTTTACATGGTTTTAGTAAAGCAAGTTCGTTTCCCTTATACACTAACTTTTATTTATTATTACGCTTTGCAAATTTACGACACAAACGAATGGGTGTAGACCAGCGTTTGGGTCAAGTTTCATGGAATTCTATGAACGTTCAATATTTAGCTGTTTTGCACGGTTTATTAAAGCAAGTTCGTTTCCATTTTTACACTAACTTGTAATTATAATTACGCTTAGCAAATTTACCACACAAATGCATGGGTCAAGACCACATTTGGGTCCAGTTTCGTGGAATTCTGAGAACGTTTAATACTAAGCTGTTTTGCAGGATTTTTTTAAAGCAAGTTCGTTTCCCTTTTACACTAACTTGTAGTTATTATTATGCTTATCAAATTTACCACACAAATGCATGGGACTAGACCTACGTTTGGTTCAAGTTTCATCGAATTGTGAGAACGTTCAAAATTTAGCTGTTTTGCACAGTTTTATTAAAGGAAGTTCGTTTCCCTTTTACACTGACTTGTAGTTATTATTACGCTTAGCAAATTTACCACACAAATGCATGGGTCAAGGCCTACGTTTGGTTCGAGTTTCGTGGAATTTTGAGAACATTCAAAAGTTAGCTGTTTTACATGGTTTTAGTAAAGCAAGTTCGTTTCCCTTATAGACTAACTTTTATTTATTATTACGCTTTGCAAATTTATGACACAAACGAATGGGTGTAGACCAGCGTTTGGGTCAAGTTTCATGGAATTCTATGAACGCTCAATATTTAGCTGTTTTGCACGGTTTATTAAAGCAAGTTCGTTTCCATTTTTACACTAACTTGTAATTATAATTACGCTTAGCAAATTTACTACACAAATACATGGGTCTAGACCACATTTGGGTCAAGTTTCGTGGAATTCTGAGAACGTTTAATACTAAGCTGTTTTGCAGGATTTTTTTAAAGCAAGTTCGTTTCCCTTTTACACTAACTTGTAGTTATTATTATGCTTATCAAATTTACCACACAAATGCATGGGACTAGACCTACGTTTGGTTCAAGTTTCATCGAATTGTGAGAACGTTCAAAATTTAGCTGTTTTGCACAGTTTTATTAAAGGAAGTTCGTTTCCCTTTTACACTGACTTGTAGTTATTATTACGCTTAGCAAATTTACCACACAAATGCATGGGTCAAGGCCTACGTTTGGTTCGAGTTTCGTGGAATTTTGAGAAAACATTAAAAATTTAGCTGTTTTGCATGGTTTTAGTAAAGCAACTTCGTTTACCTTATACACTAGCTTTTATTTATTATTACGCTTTGCAAATTTACGACACAAACGAATGGGTGTAGACCAACGTTTGGGTCAAGTTTCATGAAATTCTATGAACGTTCAATATTTAGCTGTTTTGCACGGTTTATTAAAGCAAGTTCGTTTCCATTTTTACACTAACTTGTAATTATAATTACGCTTAGCAAATTTACCACACAAATGCATGGGTCTAGACCACATTTGGGTCAAGTTTCGTGGAATTCTGAGAACGTTTGATACTAAGCTGTTTTGCACGATTTTTTTAAAGCAAGTTCGTTTCCCTTTTACACTACTTGTAGTTATTATTATGCTTATCAAATTTACCACACAAATGCATGGGACTAGACCAACGTTTGGGTCAAGTTTCATGGAATTCTATGAACGTTCAATATTTAGCTGTTTTGCACGGTTTATTAAAGCAAGTTCGTTTCCATTTTTACACTAACTTGTAATTATAATTACGCTTAGCAAATTTACCACACAAATGCATGGGTCTAGACCACATTTGGGTCAAGTTTCGTGGAATTCTGAGAACGTTTGATACTAAGCTGTTTTGCAGGATTTTTTTAAAGCAAGTTCGTTTCCCTTTTACACTAACTTGTAGTTATTATTATGCTTATCAAATTTACCACACAAATGCATGGGACTAGACCTACGTTTGGTTCAAGTTTCATCGAATTGTGAGAACGTTCAAAATTTAGCTGTTTTGCACGGTTTTATTAAAGAAAGTTCGTTTCCCTTTTACACTGACTTGTAGTTATTATCACGCTTAGCAAATTTACCACACAAATGCATGGGTCAAGGCCTACGTTTGGTTCGAGTTTCGTGGAATTTTGAGAACATTCAAAAGTTAGCTGTTTTACATGGTTTTAGTAAAGCAAGTTCGTTTCCCTTATAGACTAACTTTTATTTATTATTACGCTTTGCAAATTTATGACACAAACGAATGGGTGTAGACCAGCGTTTGGGTCAAGTTTCATGGAATTCTATGAACGTTCAATATTTAGCTGTTTTGCACGGTTTATTAAAGCAAGTTCGTTTCCATTTTTACACTAACTTGTAATTATAATTACGCTTAGCAAATTTACCACACAAATGCATGGGTCTAGACCACATTTGGGTCAAGTTTCGTGGAATTCTGAGAACGTTTAATACTAAGCTGTTTTGCAGGATTTTTTTAAAGCAAGTTCGTTTCCCTTTTACACTAACTTGTAGTTATTATTATGCTTATCAAATTTACCACACATATGCATGGGACTAGACCTACGTTTGGTTCAAGTTTCATCGAATTGTGAGAACGTTCAAAATTTAGCTGTTTTGCACAGTTTTATTAAAGAAAGTTCGTTTCCCTTTTACACTGACTTGTAGTTATTATTACGCTTAGCAAATTTACCACACAAATGCATGGGTCAAGGCCTACGTTTGGTTCGAGTTTCGTGGAATTTTGAGAACATTCAAAAGTTAGCTGTTTTACATGGTTTTAGTAAAGCAAGTTCGTTTCCCTTATAAACTAACTTTTATTTATTATTACGCTTTGCAAATTTATGACACAAACGAATGGGTGTAGACCAGCGTTTGGGTCAAGTTTCATGGAATTCTATGAACGTTCAATATTTAGCTGTTTTGCACGGTTTATTAAAGCAAGTTCGTTTCCATTTTTACACTAACTTGTAATTATAATTACGCTTAGCAAATTTACCACACAAATGCATGGGTCTAGACCACATTTGGGTCAAGTTTCGTGGAATTCTGAGAACGTTTGATACTAAGCTGTTTTGCACGATTTTTTTAAAGCAAGTTCGTTTCCCTTTTACACTACTTGTAGTTATTATTATGCTTATCAAATTTACCACACAAATGCATGGGACTAGACCAACGTTTGGGTCAAGTTTCATGGAATTCTATGAACGTTCAATATTTAGCTGTTTTGCACGGTTTATTAAAGCAAGTTCGTTTCCATTTTTACACTAACTTGTAATTATAATTACGCTTAGCAAATTTACCACACAAATGCATGGGTCTAGACCACATTTGGGTCAAGTTTCGTGGAATTCTGAGAACGTTTGATACTAAGCTGTTTTGCAGGATTTTTTTAAAGCAAGTTCGTTTCCCTTTTACACTAACTTGTAGTTATTATTATGCTTATCAAATTTACCACACAAATGCATGGGACTAGACCTACGTTTGGTTCAAGTTTCATCGAATTGTGAGAACGTTCAAAATTAAGCTGTTTTGCACGGTTTTATTAAAGAAAGTTCGTTTCCCTTTTACACTGACTTGTAGTTATTATCACACTTAGCAAATTTACCACACAAATGCATGGGTCAAGGCCTACGTTTGGTTCGAGTTTCGTGGAATTTTGAGAACATTCAAAAGTTAGCTGTTTTACATGGTTTTAGTAAAGCAAGTTCGTTTCCCTTATACACTAGCTTTTATTTATTATTACGCTTTGCAAATTTACGACACAAACGAATGGGTGTAGACCAGCGTTTGGGTCAAGTTTCATGGAATTCTATGAACGTTCAATATTTAGCTGTTTTGCACGGTTTATTAAAGCAAGTTCGTTTCCATTTTTACACTAACTTGTAATTATAATTACGCTTAGCAAATTTACCACACAAATGCATGGGTCTAGACCACATTTGGGTCAAGTTTCGTGGAATTCTGAAAACGTTTGATACTAAGCTGTTTTGCAGGATTTTTTTAAAGCAAGTTCGTTTCCCTTTTACACTAACTTGTAGTTATTATTATGCTTATCAAATTTACCACACAAATGCATGGGACTAGACCTACGTTTGGTTCAAGTTTCATCGAATTGTGAGAACGTTCAAAATTTAGCTGTTTTGCACAGTTTTATTAAAGGAAGTTCGTTTCCCTTTTACACTGACTTGTAGTTATTATTACGCTTAGCAAATTTACCACACAAATGCATGGGTCAAGGCCTACGTTTGGTTCGAGTTTCGTGGAATTTTGAGAACATTCAAAAGTTAGCTGTTTTACATGGTTTTAGTAAAGCAAGTTCGTTTCCCTTATAGACTAACTTTTATTTATTATTACGCTTTGCAAATTTATGACACAAACGAATGGGTGTAGACCAGCGTTTGGGTCAAGTTTCATGGAATTCTATGAACGTTCAATATTTAGCTGTTTTGCACGGTTTATTAAAGCAAGTTCGTTTCCATTTTTACACTAACTTGTAATTATAATTACGCTTAGCAAATTTACCACACAAATGCATGGGTCTAGACCACATTTGGGTCAAGTTTCGTGGAATTCTGAGAACGTTTAATACTAAGCTGTTTTGCAGGATTTTTTTAAAGCAAGTTCGTTTCCCTTTTACACTAACTTTTAGTTATTATTATGCTTATCAAATTTACCACACAAATGCATGGGACTAGACCTACGTTTGGTTCAAGTTTTATCGAATTGTGAGAACGTTCAAAATTTAGCTGTTTTGCACAGTTTTATTAAAGGAAGTTCGTTTCCCTTTTACACTGACTTGTAGTTATTATTACGCTTAGCAAATTTACCACACAAATGCATGGGTCAAGGCCTACGTTTGGTTCGAGTTTCGTGGAATTTTGAGAACATTCAAAAGTTAGCTGTTTTACATGGTTTTAGTAAAGCAAGTTCGTTTCCCTTATAGACTAACTTTTATTTATTATTACGCTTTGCAAATTTATGACACAAACGAATGGGTGTAGACCAGCGTTTGGGTCAAGTTTCATGGAATTCTATGAACGTTCAATATTTAGCTGTTTTGCACGGTTTATTAAAGCAAGTTCGTTTCCATTTTTACACTAACTTGTAATTATAATTACGCTTAGCAAATTTACCACACAAATGCATGGGTCTAGACCACATTTGGGTCAAGTTTCGTGGAATTCTGAGAACGTTTGATACTAAGCTGTTTTGCACGATTTTTTTAAAGCAAGTTCGTTTCCCTTTTACACTACTTGTAGTTATTATTATGCTTATCAAATTTACCACACAAATGCATGGGACTAGACCAACGTTTGGGTCAAGTTTCATGGAATCCTATGAACGTTCAATATTTAGCTGTTTTGCACGGTTTATTAAAGCAAGTTCGTTTCCATTTTTACACTAACTTGTAATTATAATTACGCTTAGCAAATTTACCACACAAATGCATGGGTCTAGACCACATTTGGGTCAAGTTTCGTGGAATTCTGAGAACGTTTGATACTAAGCTGTTTTGCAGGATTTTTTTAAAGCAAGTTCGTTTCCCTTTTACACTAACTTGAAGTTATTATTATGCTTATCAAATTTACCACACAAATGCATGGGACTAGACCTACGTTTGGTTCAAGTTTCATCGAATTGTGAGAACGTTCAAAATTTAGCTGTTTTGCACGGTTTTATTAAAGAAAGTTCGTTTCCCTTTTACACTGACTTGTTATTATTATCACGCTTAGCAAATTTACCACACAAATGCATGGGTCAAGGCCTACGTTTGGTTCGAGTTTCGTGGAATTTTGAGAACATTCAAAAGTTAGCTGTTTTACATGGTTTTAGTAAAGCAAGTTCGTTTCCCTTATACACTAGCTTTTATTTATTATTACGCTTTGCAAATTTATGACACAAACGAATGGGTGTAGACCAGCGTTTGGGTCAAGTTTCATGGAATTCTATGAACGTTCAATATTTAGCTGTTTTGCACGGTTTATTAAAGCAAGTTCGTTTCCATTTTTACACTAACTTGTAATTATAATTACGCTTAGCAAATTTACCACACAAATGCATGGGTCTAGACCACATTTGGGTCAAGTTTCGTGGAATTCTGAGAACGTTTAATACTAAGCTGTTTTGCAGGATTTTTTTAAAGCAAGTTCGTTTCCCTTTTACACTAACTTTTAGTTATTATTATGCTTATCAAATTTACCACACAAATGCATGGGACTAGACCTACGTTTGGTTCAAGTTTCATCGAATTGTGAGAACGTTCAAAATTTAGCTGTTTTGCACAGTTTTATTAAAGGAAGTTCGTTTCCCTTTTACACTGACTTGTAGTTATTATTACGCTTAGCAAATTTACCACACAAATGCATGGGTCAAGGCCTACGTTTGGTTCGAGTTTCGTGGAATTTTGAGAACATTCAAAAGTTAGCTGTTTTACATGGTTTTAGTAAAGCAAGTTCGTTTCCCTTATAGACTAACTTTTATTTATTATTACGCTTTGCAAATTTATGACACAAACGAATGGGTGTAGACCAGCGTTTGGGTCAAGTTTCATGGAATTCTATGAACGTTCAATATTTAGCTGTTTTGCACGGTTTATTAAAGCAAGTTCGTTTCCATTTTTACACTAACTTGTAATTATAATTACGCTTAGCAAATTTACCACACAAATGCATGGGTCTAGACCACATTTGGGTCAAGTTTCGTGGAATTCTGAGAACGTTTGATACTAACCTGTTTTGCACGATTTTTTTAAAGCAAGTTCGTTTCCCTTTTACACTACTTGTAGTTATTATTATGCTTATCAAATTTACCACACAAATGCATGGGACTAGACCAACGTTTGGGTCAAGTTTCATGGAATCCTATGAACGTTCAATATTTAGCTGTTTTGCACGGTTTATTAAAGCAAGTTCGTTTCCATTTTTACACTAACTTGTAATTATAATTACGCTTAGCAAATTTACCACACAAATGCATGGGTCTAGACCACATTTGGGTCAAGTTTCGTGGAATTCTGAGAACGTTTAATACTAAGCTGTTTTGCAGGATTTTTTTAAAGCAAGTTCGTTTCCCTTTTACACTAACTTGTAGTTATTATTATGCTTATCAAATTTACCACACAAATGCATGGGACTAGACCTACGTTTGGTTCAAATTTCATCGAATTGTGAGAACGTTCAAAATTTAGCTGTTTTGCACGGTTTTATTAAAGAAAGTTCGTTTCCCTTTTACACTGACTTGTTATTATTATCACGCTTAGCAAATTTACCACACAAATGCATGGGTCAAGGCCTACGTTTGGTTCGAGTTTCGTGGAATTTTGAGAACATTCAAAAGTTAGCTGTTTTACATGGTTTTAGTAAAGCAAGTTCGTTTCCCTTATAGACTAGCTTTTATTTATTATTACGCTTTGCAAATTTACGACACAAACGAATGGGTGTAGACCAGCGTTTGGGTCAAGTTTAATGGAATTCTATGAACGTTCAATATTTAGCTGTTTTGCACGGTTTATTAAAGCAAGTTCGTTTCCATTTTTACACTAACTTGTAATTATAATTACGCTTAGCAAATTTACCACACAAATGCATGGGTCTAGACCACATTTGGGTCAAGTTTCGTGGAATTCTGAGAACGTTTAATACTAAGCTGTTTTGCAGGATTTTTTTAAAGCAAGTTCGTTTCCCTTTTACACTAACTTGTAGTTATTATTATGCTTATCAAATTTACCACACAAATGCATGGGACTAGACCTACGTTTGGTTCAAGTTTCATCGAATTGTGAGAACGTTCAAAATTTAGCTGTTTTGCACAGTTTTATTAAAGGAAGTTCGTTTCCCTTTTACACTGACTTGTAGTTATTATTACGCTTAGCAAATTTACCACACAAATGCATGGGTCAAGGCCTACGTTTGGTTCGAGTTTCGTGGAATTTTGAGAACATTCAAAAGTTAGCTGTTTTACATGGTTTTAGTAAAACAAGTTCGTTTCCCTCATAGACTAACTTTTATTTATTATTACGCTTTGCAAATTTATGACACAAACGAATGGGTGTAGACCAGCGTTTGGGTCAAGTTTCATGGAATTCTATGAACGTTCAATATTTAGCTGTTTTGCACGGTTTATTAAAGCAAGTTCGTTTCCATTTTTACACTAACTTGTAATTATAATTACGCTTAGCAAATTTACCACACAAATGCATGGGTCTAGACCACATTTGGGTCAAGTTTCGTGGAATTCTGAGAACGTTTAATACTAAGCTGTTTTGCAGGATTTTTTTAAAGCAAGTTCGTTTCCCTTTTACACTAACTTGTAGTTATTATTATGCTTATCAAATTTACCACACAAATGCATGGGACTAGACCTACGTTTGGTTCAAGTTTCATCGAATTGTGAGAACGTTCAAAATTTAGCTGTTTTGCACAGTTTTATTAAAGGAAGTTCGTTTCCCTTTTACACTGACTTGTAGTTATTATTACGCTTAGCAAATTTACCACACAAATGCATGGGTCAAGGCCTACGTTTGGTTCGAGTTTCGTGGAATTTTGAGAACATTCAAAAGTTAGCTGTTTTACATGGTTTTAGTAAAGCAAGTTCGTTTCCCTTATAAACTAACTTTTATTTATTATTACGCTTTGCAAATTTATGACACAAACGAATGGGTGTAGACCAGCGTTTGGGTCAAGTTTCATGGAATTCTATGAACGTTCAATATTTAGCTGTTTTGCACGGTTTATTAAAGCAAGTTCGTTTCCATTTTTACACTAACTTGTAATTATAATTACGCTTAGCAAATTTACCACACAAATGCATGGGTCTAGACCACATTTGGGTCAAGTTTCGTGGAATTCTGAGAACGTTTGATACTAAGCTGTTTTGCACGATTTTTTTAAAGCAAGTTCGTTTCCCTTTTACACTACTTGTAGTTATTATTATGCTTATCAAATTTACCACACAAATGCATGGGACTAGACCAACGTTTGGGTCAAGTTTCATGGAATTCTATGAACGTTCAATATTTAGCTGTTTTGCACGGTTTATTAAAGCAAGTTCGTTTCCATTTTTACACTAACTTGTAATTATAATTACGCTTAGCAAATTTACCACACAAATGCATGGGTCTAGACCACATTTGGGTCAAGTTTCGTGGAATTCTGAGAACGTTTGATACTAAGCTGTTTTGCAGGATTTTTTTAAAGCTAGTTCGTTTCCCTTTTACACTAACTTGTAGTTATTATTATGCTTATCAAATTTACCACACAAATGCATGGGACTAGACCTACGTTTGGTTCAAGTTTCATCGAATTGTGAGAACGTTCAAAATTTAGCTGTTTTGCACGGTTTTATTAAAGAAAGTTCGTTTCCCTTTTACACTGACTTGTAGTTATTATCACGCTTAGCAAATTTACCACACAAATGCATGGGTCAAGGCCTACGTTTGGTTCGAGTTTCGTGGAATTTTGAGAACATTCAAAAGTTAGCTGTTTTACATGGTTTTAGAAAAGCAAGTTCGTTTCCCTTATACACTAGCTTTTATTTATTATTACGCTTTGCAAATTTACGACACAAACGAATGGGTGTAGACCAGCGTTTGGGTCAAGTTTCATGGAATTCTATGAACGTTCAATATTTAGCTGTTTTGCACGGTTTATTAAAGCAAGTTCGTTTCCATTTTTACACTAACTTGTAATTATAATTACGCTTAGCAAATTTACCACACAAATGCATGGGTCAAGGCCTACGTTTGGTTTGAGTTTCGTGGAATTTTGAGAACATTCAAAAGTTAGTTGTTTTACATGGTTTTAGTAAAGCAAGTTCGTTTCCCTTATAGACTAACTTTTATTTATTATTACGCTTTGCAAATTTATGACACAAACGAATGGGTGTAGACCAGCGTTTGGGTCAAGTTTCATGGAATTCTATGAACGTTCAATATTTAGCTGTTTTGCACGGTTTTATTAAAGGAAGTTCGTTTCCCTTTTACACTGACTTGTAGTTATTATTACGCTTAGCAAATTTACCACACAAATGCATGGGTCAAGGCCTACGTTTGGTTCGACTTTCGTGGAATTTTGAGAACATTCAAAAGTTAGCTGTTTTACATGGTTTTAGTAAAGCAAGTTCGTTTCCCTTATAGACTAACTTTTATTTATTATTACGCTTTGCAAATTTATGACACAAACGAATGGGTGTAGACCAGCGTTTGGGTCAAGTTTCATGGAATTCTATGAACGTTCAATATTTAGCTGTTTTGCACGGTTTATTAAAGCAAGTTCGTTTCCATTTTTACACTAACTTGTAATTATAATTACGCTTAGCAAATTTACCACACAAATGCATGGGTCTAGACCACATTTGGGTCAAGTTTCGTGGAATTCTGAGAACGTTTGATACTAAGCTGTTTTGCACGATTTTTTTAAAGCAAGTTCGTTTCCCTTTTACACTACTTGTAGTTATTATTATGCTTATCAAATTTACCACACAAATGCATGGGACTAGACCAACGTTTGGGTCAAGTTTCATGGAATTCTATGAACGTTCAATATTTAGCTGTTTTGCACGGTTTATTAAAGCAAGTTCGTTTCCATTTTTACACTAACTTGTAATTATAATTACGCTTAGCAAATTTACCACACAAATGCATGGGTCTAGACCACATTTGGGTCAAGTTTCGTGGAATTCTGAGAACGTTTGATACTAAGCTGTTTTGCAGGATTTTTTTAAAGCAAGTTCGTTTCCCTTTTACACTAACTTGTAGTTATTATTATGCTTATCAAATTTACCACACAAATGCATGGGACTAGACCTACGTTTGGTTCAAGTTTCATCGAATTGTGAGAACGTTCAAAATTTAGCTGTTTTGCACGGTTTTATTAAAGAAAGTTCGTTTCCCTTTTACACTGACTTGTAGTTATTATCACGCTTAGCAAATTTACCACACAAATGCATGGGTCAAGGCCTACGTTTGGTTCGAGTTTCGTGGAATTTTGAGAACATTCAAAAGTTAGCTGTTTTACATGGTTTTAGAAAAGCAAGTTCGTTTCCCTTATACACTAGCTTTTATTTATTATTACGCTTTGCAAATTTACGACACAAACGAATGGGTGTAGACCAGCGTTTGGGTCAAGTTTCATGGAATTCTATGAACGTTCAATATTTAGCTGTTTTGCACGGTTTATTAAAGCAAGTTCGTTTCCATTTTTACACTAACTTGTAATTATAATTACGCTTAGCAAATTTACCACACAAATGCATGGGTCAAGGCCTACGTTTGGTTTGAGTTTCGTGGAATTTTGAGAACATTCAAAAGTTAGTTGTTTTACATGGTTTTAGTAAAGCAAGTTCGTTTCCCTTATAGACTAACTTTTATTTATTATTACGCTTTGCAAATTTATGACACAAACGAATGGGTGTAGACCAGCGTTTGGGTCAAGTTTCATGGAATTCTATGAACGTTCAATATTTAGCTGTTTTGCACGGTTTTATTAAAGGAAGTTCGTTTCCCTTTTACACTGACTTGTAGTTATTATTACGCTTAGCAAATTTACCACACAAATGCATGGGTCAAGGCCTACGTTTGGTTCGACTTTCGTGGAATTTTGAGAACATTCAAAAGTTAGCTGTTTTACATGGTTTTAGTAAAGCAAGTTCGTTTCCCTTATAGACTAACTTTTATTTATTATTACGCTTTGCAAATTTATGACACAAACGAATGGGTGTAGACCAGCGTTTGGGTCAAGTTTCATGGAATTCTATGAACGTTCAATATTTAGCTGTTTTGCACGGTTTATTAAAGCAAGTTCGTTTCCATTTTTACACTAACTTGTAATTATAATTACGCTTAGCAAATTTACCACACAAATGCATGGGTCTAGACCACATTTGGGTCAAGTTTCGTGGAATTCTGAGAACGTTTGATACTAAGCTGTTTTGCACGATTTTTTTAAAGCAAGTTCGTTTCCCTTTTACACTACTTGTAGTTATTATTATGCTTATCAAATTTACCACACAAATGCATGGGACTAGACCAACGTTTGGGTCAAGTTTCATGGAATTCTATGAACGTTCAATATTTAGCTGTTTTGCACGGTTTATTAAAGCAAGTTCGTTTCCATTTTTACACTAACTTGTAATTATAATTACGCTTAGCAAATTTACCACACAAATGCATGGGTCTAGACCACATTTGGGTCAAGTTTCGTGGAATTCTGAGAACGTTTGATACTAAGCTGTTTTGCAGGATTTTTTTAAAGCAAGTTCGTTTCCCTTTTACACTAACTTGTATTATTATTATGCTTATCAAATTTACCACACAAATGCATGGGACTAGACCTACGTTTGGTTCAAGTTTCATCGAATTGTGAGAACGTTCAAAATTTAGCTGTTTTGCACGGTTTTATTAAAGAAAGTTCGTTTCCCTAGCCTTACATCTGGGATTCTTGCAACGAATTGAACAGGACATGCAATTCACTTATCATTGGAAGTGTGAGAGTTCTAAGGTTTTTCAGATGGGATTTGCAGACGACCTCCTCTTACTGTGCAAAGCTGACTTAGACTCCATCAGAGTCTTCAAAGAGGGATTGGACTGGTTTGCGGAGTTGTCGGGCCTTCGGCTGAATGTCCAAAAAAGTCACTTAATCATTTCACGTTCGGCTCAAAATTTGAAGGACCAGATGCTGGATATTTTGGGCTTTCAGGAGGGCCACCTTCCAATGAGGTACCTGGGTCTTCCCTTAATCTCGTCTAGGCTGACCATCTCTGATTGCCAACCGCTTATCTCAAAAATTGATGCACGTATTAATGGATGGGAAGGGATTTCATTATCATATGCTGGGCGGGTACAAATCATCAAATCTGTGCTCTCAGCATTGAGCTTATATTGGGCTTCTGCATTCATATTACCTAAGAAAGTCATCAGTGAAATTGAGAAGAGGTTGAGGACTTTCCTATGGAAGGGTACGACGTCCAGTGGGTACGCTAAGGTAGCCTGGAAAGATGTGTGTCGACCGATGGATGAGGGGGGACTTGGGTTCAAGGATATCTCCACCTTGAATCGCGCATTAATGAGCAAGAAACTATGTGATGTTATCCAGTGTGACAGGACATCCATATGGGTTCAGTGGCTCTACCAAGACCGATTACGTGAGAGATCGATTTGGACTATTCGTGAACATGGAGGTTCTTGGGGATGGCGAAAAATACTCAGGCTACGTCCTTTCCTTCGCACTATCGTGGATTACCAGATTGGAAATGGAGACAGATTCTTTGTTTGGCAGGACCCGTGGCATCACTTGGGTCCACTTATCGAGCGATTCCCTCAAGGTCCCCGCCATCTTAGACTTGAAGAATCAGCAAAACTCAGCTTGGTGATTTCAGCAGGAGAATGGCAATGGCCTACCATCACTGACTTTGAATGTTTGGAAATCACACATAACCTACCGCTTATTTTCGGAGGAGAGGATCGGGTGGTGTGGAGATGTGACGAAGGGCAACCTACTACTCAGGCCCTCTACCGATTATTCACTCACCCCGAGCCGAAAGTAGGATGGTCTTCACTACTTTTGGGCTCCTTGAAGATTCCTCGCCATTCGTTCATCTTATGGCTAGCAATCCTTGGCAAACTTCCTACCACAGACAAATCATGGCTATCCCACCTGGGGGTGTGCATACTGTGCGATGAGGGAGCTACGGAATCTCATCCACATTTATTCTTCCAATGCAGATTTAGTCGTCAGTGCCTTTATGAGATTCGCAGAAGGATTCGCTTTCACTGGCCCAATAGATATTGGGCAACAGATATTGAATGGGCGACACGGAAATGGAGAGGGGAGCACATTATAAATAGAGCTTACCGTACACTACTGGCGGCGTGCGTCTACCACATATGGAAGGAGAGGAACTTGAGGAGATTTGATCATACTGAGCGGACACCGGCCACATTGAGCATACTAATCATCAATGACGTCAGACAGAGGATTCTTAGCGTTGACTTAGCATCGTCAGTCAGTACACGAGCATTGTATAGATTATGGCGTATCCCTTGGGTAGAGGGAGAAACCAGTTGATAATCCCATGTTGTACCATGTTGTACTGTACCATTACTCTTTATTAATGAAATTTACATTTACCGAAAAAAAAAGTTCGTTTCCCTTTTACACTGACTTATAGTTATTATCACGCTTAGCAAATTTACCACACAAATGCATGGGTCAAGGCCTACGTTTGGTTCGAGTTTCGTGGAATTTTGAGAACATTCAAAAGTTAGCTGTTTTACATGGTTTTAGTAAAGCAAGTTCGTTTCCCTTATACACTAGCTTTTATTTATTATTACGCTTTGCAAATTTACGACACAAACGAATGGGTGTAGACCAGCGTTTGGGTCAAGTTTCATGGAATTCTATGAACGTTCAATACTTAGCTGTTTTGCACGGTTTATTAAAGCAAGTTCGTTTCCATTTTTACACTAACTTGTAATTATAATTACGCTTAGCAAATTTACCACACAAATGCATGGGTCTAGACCACATTTTGGTCAAGTTTCGTGGAATTCTGAGAACGTTTAATACTAAGCTGTTTTGCAGGATTTTTTTAAAGCAAGTTCGTTTCCCTTTTACACTAACTTGTAGTTATTATTATGCTTATCAAATTTACCACACAAATGCATGGGACTAGACCTACGTTTGGTTCAAGTTTCATCGAATTGTGAGAACGTTCAAAATTTAGCTGTTTTGCACGGTTTTATTAAAGGAAGTTCGTTTCCCTTTTACACTGATTTGTAGTTATTATTACGCTTAGCAAATTTACCACACAAATGCATGGGTCAAGGCCTACGTTTGGTTCGAGTTTCGTGGAATTTTGAGAACATTCAAAAGTTAGCTGTTTTACATGGTTTTAGTAAAGCAAGTTCGTTTCCCTTATAGACTAACTTTAATTTATTATTACGCTTTGCAAATTTATGACACAAACGAATGGGTGTAGACCAGCGTTTGGGTCAAGTTTCATGGAATTCTATGAACGTTCAATATTTAGCTATTTTGCACAGTTTATTAAAGCAAGTTCGTTTCCATTTTTACACTAACTTGTAATTATAATTACGCTTAGCAAATTTACCACACAAATGCATGGGTCTAGACCACATTTGGGTCAAGTTTCGTGGAATTCTGAGAACGTTTGATACTAAGCTGTTTTGCACGATTATTTTAAAGCAAGTTCGTTTCCCTTTTACACTACTTGTAGTTATTATTATGCTTATCAAATTTACCACATAAATGCATGGGACTAGACCAACGTTTGGGTCAAGTTTCATGGAATTCTATGAACGTTCAATATTTAGCTGTTTTGCACGGTTTATTAAAGCAAGTTCGTTTCCATTTTTACACTAACTTGTAATTATAATTACGCTTAGCAAATTTTACCACACAAATGCATGGGTCTAGACCACATTTGGGTCAAGTTTCGTGGAATTCTGAAAACGTTTGATACTAAGCTGTTTTGCAGGATTTTTTTAAAGCAAGTTCGTTTCCCTTTTACACTAACTTGTAGTTATTATTATGCTTATCAAATTTACCACACAAATTCATGGGACTAGACCTACGTTTGGTTCAAGTTTCTTCGAATTGTGAGAACGTTCAAAACTTAGCTCTTTTGCACGGTTTTATTAAAGCAAGTTCGTTTCCCTTTTACAGTGACTTGTAGTTATTATTACGCTTAGCAAATTTACCACACAAATGCATGGGTAAAGTCCTACGTGTGGTTCGAGTTTCGTGGAATTCTGAGAACATTCAAAATTTAGCTGTTTTGCATGGTTTTAGTAAAGCAACTTCGTTTCCCTTATACACTAACTTTTATTTGTTATTACGCTTTGCAAATTTACGACACAAATACATGGGTGTAGACCAATGTTTGGGTCATGTTTCATGGAATTCTATGAACGTTCAATAATTAGCTGTTTTGCACGGTTTATTAAAGCAAGTTCGTTTCCATTTTTACACTAACTTGTAATTATAATTACGCTTAGCAAATTTTACCACACAAATGCATGGGTCTAGACCACATTTGGGTCAAGTTTCGTGGAATTCTGAAAACGTTTGATACTAAGCTGTTTTGCAGGATTTTTTTAAAGCAAGTTCGTTTCCCTTTTACACTAACTTGTAGTTATTATTATGCTTATCAAATTTACCACACAAATTCATGGGACTAGACCTACGTTTGGTTCAAGTTTCTTCGAATTGTGAGAACGTTCAAAACTTAGCTCTTTTGCACGGTTTTATTAAAGCAAGTTCGTTTCCCTTTTACAGTGACTTGTAGTTATTATTACGCTTAGCAAATTTACCACACAAATGCATGGGTAAAGTCCTACGTGTGGTTCGAGTTTCGTGGAATTCTGAGAACATTCAAAATTTAGCTGTTTTGCATGGTTTTAGTAAAGCAACTTCGTTTCCCTTATACACTAACTTTTATTTGTTATTACGCTTTGCAAATTTACGACACAAATACATGGGTGTAGACCAATGTTTGGGTCATGTTTCATGGAATTCTATGAACGTTCAATAATTAGCTGTTTTGCACGGTTTATTAAAGCAAGTTCGTTTCCATTTTTACACTAACTTGTAATTATAATTACGCTTAGCAAATTTACCACACAAATGCATGGGTCTAGACCACATTTGTGTCAAGTTTCGTGGAATTCTGAGAACGTTTGATACTAAGCTGTTTTGCACGATTTTTTTAAAGCAAGTTCGTTTCCCTTTTACACTAAGTTGTAGTTATTATTATACTTATCAAATTTACCACACAAATGCATGGGACTAAACCTACGTTTGGTTCAAGTTTCATCGAATTGTAAGAACGTTCAAAATTTAGCTGTTTTGCACGGTTTTATTAAAGGAAGTTCGTTTCCCTTTTACACTGACTTGTAGTTATTATCACGCTTAGCAAATTTACCACACAAATGCATGGGTCAAGGCCTACCTTTGGTTCGAGTTTCGTGGAATTTTGAGAACATTCAAAATTTAGCTGTTTTGCATGGTTTTAGTAAAACAAGTTCGTTTCCCTTATACACTAGCTTTTATTTATTATTACGCTTTGCAAATTTACGACACAAACGAATGGGTGTAGTCCAGCGTTTGGGTCAAGTTTCATGGAATTCTATGAACGTTCAATATTTAGCTGTTTTGCACGGTTTATTAAAGCAAGTTCGTTTCCATTTTTACACTAACTTGTAATTATAATTACGCTTAGCAAATTTACCACACAAATGCATGGGTCTAGACCACATTTGGGTCAAGTTTCGTGGAATTCTGAGAACGTTTGATACTAAGCTGTTTTGCAGGATTTTTTTAAAGCAAGTTCGTTTCCCTTTTACACTAACTTGTAGTTATTATTATGCTTATCAAATTTACCACACAAATGCATGGGACTAAACCTACGTTTGGTTCAAGTTTCATCGAATTGTAAGAACGTTCAACATTTAGCTGTTTTGCACGGTTTTATTAAAGGAAGTTCGTTTCCCTTTTACACTGACTTGTAGTTATTATCACGCTTAGCAAATTTACCACCCAAATGCATGGGTCAAGGCCTACCTTTGGTTCGAGTTTCGTGGAATTTTGAGAACATTCAAAATTTAGCTGTTTTGCATGGTTTTAGTAAAACAAGTTCGTTTCCCTTATACACTAGCTTTTATTTATTATTACGCTTTGCAAATTTACGACACAAACGAATGGGTGTAGACCAGCGTTTGGGTCAAGTTTCATGGAATTCTATGAACGTTCAATATTTAGCTGTTTTGCACGGTTTATTAAAGCAAGTTCGTTTCCATTTTTACACTAACTTGTAATTATAATTACGGTTAGCAAATTTACCACACAAATGCATGGGTCTAGACCACATTTTGGTCAAGTTTCGTGGAATTCTGAGAACGTTTGATACTAAGCTGTTTTGCACGATTTTTTTAAAGCAAGTTTGTTTCCCTTTTACACTACTTGTAGTTATTATTATGCTTATCAAATTTACCACACAAATGCATGGGACTAGACCTACGTTTGGTTCAAGTTTCTTCGAATTGTGAGAACGTTCAAAACTTAGCTCTTTTTCACGGTTTTATTAAAGCAAGTTCGTTTCCCTTTTACAGAGACTTGTAGTTATTATTACGCTTAGCAAATTTACCACACAAATGCATGGGTAAAGACCTACGTGTAGTTCGAGTTTCGTGGAATTCTGAGAACATTCAAAATTTTGCTGTTTTGCATGGTTTTAGTAAAGCAACTTCGTTTCCCTTATACACTAACTTTTATTTGTTATTACGCTTTGCAAATTTACGACACAAATGCATGGGTGTAGACCAATGTTTGGGTCATGTTTCATGGAATTCTATGAACGTTCAATAATTAGCTGTTTTGCACGGTTTATTAAAGCAAGTTCGTTTCCATTTTTACACTAACTTGTAATTATAATTACGCTTACTAAATTTACCACACAAATGCATGGGTCTAGACCACATTTGGGTCAAGTTTCGTGGAATTTTGAGAACGTTTGATACTAAGATGTTTTGCACGATTTTTTTAAAGCAAGTTCGTTTCCCTTTTACACTAAGTTGTAGTTATTATTATGCTTATCAAATTTACCACACAAATGCATGGGACTAAACCTACGTTTGGTTCAAGTTTCATCGAATTGTAAGAACGTTCAAAATTTAGCTGTTTTGCACGGTTTTATTAAAGGAAGTTCATTTCCCTTTTACACTGACTTGTAGATATTATCACGCTTAGCAAATTTACCACACAAATGCATGGGTCAAGGCCTACCTTTGGTTCGAGTTTCGTGGAATTTTGAGAACATTCAAAATTTAGCTGTTTTGCATGGTTTTAGTAAAACAAGTTCGTTTCCCTTATACACTAGCTTTTATTTATTATTACGCTTTGCAAATTTACGACACAAACGAATGGGTCTAGACCAGCGTTTGGGTCAAGTTTCATGGAATTCTATGAACGTTGAATATTTAGCTGTTTTGCACGGTTTATTAAAGCAAGTTCGTTTCCATTTTTACACTAACTTGTAATTATAATTACGCTTAGCAAATTTACCACACAAATGCATGGGTCTAGACCACATTTGGGTCAAGTTTCGTGGAATTCTGAGAACGTTTGATACTAAGCTGTTTTGCAGGATTTTTTTAAAGCAAGTTCGTTTCCCTTTTACACTAAGTTGTAGTTATTATTATGCTTATCAAATTTACCACACAAATGCATGGGACTAAACCTACGTTTGGTTCAAGTTTCATCGAATTGTAAGAACGTTCAACATTTAGCTGTTTTGCACGGTTTTATTAAAGGAAGTTCGTTTCCCTTTTACACTGACTTGTAGTTATTATCACGCTTAGCAAATTTACCACCCAAATGCATGGGTCAAGGCCTACCTTTGGTTCGAGTTTCGTGGAATTTTGAGAACATTCAAAATTTAGCTGTTTTGCATGGTTTTAGTAAAACAAGTTCGTTTCCCTTATACACTAGCTTTTATTTATTATTACGCTTTGCAAATTTACGACACAAACGAATGGGTGTAGACCAGCGTTTGGGTCAAGTTTCATGGAATTCTATGAACGTTCAATATTTAGCTGTTTTGCACGGTTTATTAAAGCAAGTTCGTTTCCATTTTTACACTAACTTGTAATTATAATTACGGTTAGCAAATTTACCACACAAATGCATGGGTCTAGACCACATTTTGGTCAAGTTTCGTGGAATTCTGAGAACGTTTGATACTAAGCTGTTTTGCACGATTTTTATAAAGCAAGTTCGTTTCACTTTTACACTAACTTGTAGTTATTATTATGCTTATCAAATTTACCACACAAATGCATGGGACTAGACCTACGTTTGGTTCAAGTTTCATCGAATTGTGAGAACGTTCAAAATTTAGCTGTTTTGCACGGTTTTATTAAAGGAAGTTCGTTTCCCTTTTACACTGACTTGTAGTTATTATTACGCTTCGCAAATTTACCACACAAATGCATGGGTCAAGGCCTACGTTTGGTTCGAGTTTCGTGGAATTTTGAGAATATTCGAAATTTAGCTGTTTTACATGGTTTTAGTAAAGCAAGTTCGTTTCCCTTATAGACTAACTTTTATTTATTATTACGCTTTGCAAATTTATGACACAAACGAATGGGTGTAGACCAGCGTTTGGGTCAAGTTTCATGGAATTCTATGAACGTTCAATATTTAGCTGTTTTGCACGGTTTATTAAAGCAAGTTCGTTTCCATTTTTACACTAACTTGTAATTATAATTACGCTTAGCAAATTTACCACACAAATGCATGGGTCTAGACCACATTTGTGTCAAGTTTCGTGGAATTCTGAGAACGTTTGATACTAAGCTGTTTTGCACGATTTTTTTAAAGCAAGTTCGTTTCCCTTTTACACTAAGTTGTAGTTATTATTATACTTATCAAATTTACCACACAAATGCATGGGACTAAACCTACGTTTGGTTCAAGTTTCATCGAATTGTAAGAACGTTCAAAATTTAGCTGTTTTGCACGGTTTTATTAAAGGAAGTTCGTTTCCCTTTTACACTGACTTGTAGTTATTATCACGCTTAGCAAATTTACCACACAAATGCATGGGTCAAGGCCTACCTTTGGTTCGAGTTTCGTGGAATTTTGAGAACATTCAAAATTTAGCTGTTTTGCATGGTTTTAGTAAAACAAGTTCGTTTCCCTTATACACTAGCTTTTATTTATTATTACGCTTTGCAAATTTACGACACAAACGAATGGGTGTAGTCCAGCGTTTGGGTCAAGTTTCATGGAATTCTATGAACGTTCAATATTTAGCTGTTTTGCACGGTTTATTAAAGCAAGTTCGTTTCCATTTTTACACTAACTTGTAATTATAATTACGCTTAGCAAATTTACCACACAAATGCATGGGTCTAGACCACATTTGGGTCAAGTTTCGTGGAATTCTGAGAACGTTTGATACTAAGCTGTTTTGCAGGATTTTTTTAAAGCAAGTTCGTTTCCCTTTTACACTAACTTGTAGTTATTATTATGCTTATCAAATTTACCACACAAATGCATGGGACTAAACCTACGTTTGGTTCAAGTTTCATCGAATTGTAAGAACGTTCAACATTTAGCTGTTTTGCACGGTTTTATTAAAGGAAGTTCGTTTCCCTTTTACACTGACTTGTAGTTATTATCACGCTTAGCAAATTTACCACCCAAATGCATGGGTCAAGGCCTACCTTTGGTTCGAGTTTCGTGGAATTTTGAGAACATTCAAAATTTAGCTGTTTTGCATGGTTTTAGTAAAACAAGTTCGTTTCCCTTATACACTAGCTTTTATTTATTATTACGCTTTGCAAATTTACGACACAAACGAATGGGTGTAGACCAGCGTTTGGGTCAAGTTTCATGGAATTCTATGAACGTTCAATATTTAGCTGTTTTGCACGGTTTATTAAAGCAAGTTCGTTTCCATTTTTACACTAACTTGTAATTATAATTACGGTTAGCAAATTTACCACACAAATGCATGGGTCTAGACCACATTTTGGTCAAGTTTCGTGGAATTCTGAGAACGTTTGATACTAAGCTGTTTTGCACGATTTTTTTAAAGCAAGTTTGTTTCCCTTTTACACTACTTGTAGTTATTATTATGCTTATCAAATTTACCACACAAATGCATGGGACTAGACCTACGTTTGGTTCAAGTTTCTTCGAATTGTGAGAACGTTCAAAACTTAGCTCTTTTTCACGGTTTTATTAAAGCAAGTTCGTTTCCCTTTTACAGAGACTTGTAGTTATTATTACGCTTAGCAAATTTACCACACAAATGCATGGGTAAAGACCTACGTGTAGTTCGAGTTTCGTGGAATTCTGAGAACATTCAAAATTTTGCTGTTTTGCATGGTTTTAGTAAAGCAACTTCGTTTCCCTTATACACTAACTTTTATTTGTTATTACGCTTTGCAAATTTACGACACAAATGCATGGGTGTAGACCAATGTTTGGGTCATGTTTCATGGAATTCTATGAACGTTCAATAATTAGCTGTTTTGCACGGTTTATTAAAGCAAGTTCGTTTCCATTTTTACACTAACTTGTAATTATAATTACGCTTACTAAATTTACCACACAAATGCATGGGTCTAGACCACATTTGGGTCAAGTTTCGTGGAATTTTGAGAACGTTTGATACTAAGATGTTTTGCACGATTTTTTTAAAGCAAGTTCGTTTCCCTTTTACACTAAGTTGTAGTTATTATTATGCTTATCAAATTTACCACACAAATGCATGGGACTAAACCTACGTTTGGTTCAAGTTTCATCGAATTGTAAGAACGTTCAAAATTTAGCTGTTTTGCACGGTTTTATTAAAGGAAGTTCATTTCCCTTTTACACTGACTTGTAGATATTATCACGCTTAGCAAATTTACCACACAAATGCATGGGTCAAGGCCTACCTTTGGTTCGAGTTTCGTGGAATTTTGAGAACATTCAAAATTTAGCTGTTTTGCATGGTTTTAGTAAAACAAGTTCGTTTCCCTTATACACTAGCTTTTATTTATTATTACGCTTTGCAAATTTACGACACAAACGAATGGGTGTAGACCAGCGTTTGGGTCAAGTTTCATGGAATTCTATGAACGTTGAATATTTAGCTGTTTTGCACGGTTTATTAAAGCAAGTTCGTTTCCATTTTTACACTAACTTGTAATTATAATTACGCTTAGCAAATTTACCACACAAATGCATGGGTCTAGACCACATTTGGGTCAAGTTTCGTGGAATTCTGAGAACGTTTGATACTAAGCTGTTTTGCAGGATTTTTTTAAAGCAAGTTCGTTTCCCTTTTACACTAAGTTGTAGTTATTATTATGCTTATCAAATTTACCACACAAATGCATGGGACTAAACCTACGTTTGGTTCAAGTTTCATCGAATTGTAAGAACGTTCAACATTTAGCTGTTTTGCACGGTTTTATTAAAGGAAGTTCGTTTCCCTTTTACACTGACTTGTAGTTATTATCACGCTTAGCAAATTTACCACCCAAATGCATGGGTCAAGGCCTACCTTTGGTTCGAGTTTCGTGGAATTTTGAGAACATTCAAAATTTAGCTGTTTTGCATGGTTTTAGTAAAACAAGTTCGTTTCCCTTATACACTAGCTTTTATTTATTATTACGCTTTGCAAATTTACGACACAAACGAATGGGTGTAGACCAGCGTTTGGGTCAAGTTTCATGGAATTCTATGAACGTTCAATATTTAGCTGTTTTGCACGGTTTATTAAAGCAAGTTCGTTTCCATTTTTACACTAACTTGTAATTATAATTACGGTTAGCAAATTTACCACACAAATGCATGGGTCTAGACCACATTTTGGTCAAGTTTCGTGGAATTCTGAGAACGTTTGATACTAAGCTGTTTTGCACGATTTTTATAAAGCAAGTTCGTTTCACTTTTACACTAACTTGTAGTTATTATTATGCTTATCAAATTTACCACACAAATGCATGGGACTAGACCTACGTTTGGTTCAAGTTTCATCGAATTGTGAGAACGTTCAAAATTTAGCTGTTTTGCACGGTTTTATTAAAGGAAGTTCGTTTCCCTTTTACACTGACTTGTAGTTATTATTACGCTTCGCAAATTTACCACACAAATGCATGGGTCAAGGCCTACGTTTGGTTCGAGTTTCGTGGAATTTTGAGAATATTCGAAATTTAGCTGTTTTACATGGTTTTAGTAAAGCAAGTTCGTTTCCCTTATAGACTAACTTTTATTTATTATTACGCTTTGCAAATTTATGACACAAACGAATGGGTGTAGACCAGCGTTTGGGTCAAGTTTCATGGAATTCTATGAACGTTCAATATTTAGCTGTTTTGCACGGTTTATTAAAGCAAGTTCGTTTTCATTTTTACACTAACTTATAATTAAAATTACGCTTAGCAAATTTACCACACAAATGCATGGGTCTAGACCACATTTGGGTTAAATTTCGTGGAATTCTGAGAATGTTTGATACTAAGCTGTTTTGCACGATTTTTTTA
The DNA here is from genome assembly GCF_026168435.1 of Sesamum indicum. NCBI lineage: Eukaryota > Viridiplantae > Streptophyta > Magnoliopsida > Lamiales > Pedaliaceae > Sesamum > Sesamum indicum. Next base: position 11,685,039 of record NC_142659.1, read on the forward strand.
AAGCAAGTTTGTTTCCCTTTTACACTACTTGTAGTTATTATTATGCTTATCAAATTTACCACACAAATGCATGGGACTAGACCTACGTTTGGTTCAAGTTTCTTCGAATTGTGAGAACGTTCAAAACGTAGCTCTTTTGCACGGTTTTATTAAAGCAAGTTCGTTTCCCTTTTATAGTGACTTGTAGTTATTATTACGCTTAGCAAATTTACCACACAAATGCATGGGTAAAGACCTACGTGTAGTTCGAGTTTCGTGGAATTCTGAGAACATTCAAAATTTTGCTGTTTTGCATGGTTTTAGTAAAGCAACTTCGTTTCCCTTATACACTAACTTTTATTTGTTATTACGCTTTGCAAATTTACGACACAAATGCATGGGTGTAGACCAATGTTTGGGTCATGTTTCATGGAATTCTATGAACGTTCAATAATTAGCTGTTTTGCACGGTTTATTAAAGCAAGTTCGTTTCCATTTTTACACTAACTTGTAATTATAATTACGCTTAGCAAATTTACCACACAAATGCATGGGTCTAGACCACATTTGGGTCAAGTTTCGTGGAATTTTGAGAACGTTTGATACTAAGATGTTTTGCAGGATTTTTTTAAAGCAAGTTCGTTTCCCTTTTACACTAAGTTGTAGTTATTATTATGCTTATCAAATTTACCACACAAATGCATGGGACTAAACCTACGTTTGGTTCAAGTTTCATCGAATTGTAAGAACGTTCAACATTTAGCTGTTTTGCACGGTTTTATTAAAGGAAGTTCGTTTCCCTTTTACACTGACTTGTAGTTATTATCACGCTTAGCAAATTTACCACCCAAATGCATGGGTCAAGGCCTACCTTTGGTTCGAGTTTCGTGGAATTTTGAGAACATTCAAAATTTAGCTGTTTTGCATGGTTTTAGTAAAACAAGTTCGTTTCCCTTATACACTAGCTTTTATTTATTATTACGCTTTGCAAATTTACGACACAAACGAATGGGTGTAGACCAGCGTTTGGGTCAAGTTTCATGGAATTCTATGAACGTTCAATATTTAGCTGTTTTGCACGGTTTATTAAAGCAAGTTCGTTTCCATTTTTACACTAACTTGTAATTATAATTACGGTTAGCAAATTTACCACACAAATGCATGGGTCTAGACCACATTTTGGTCAAGTTTCGTGGAATTATGAGAACGTTTGATACTAAGCTGTTTTGCACGATTTTTATAAAGCAAGTTCGTTTCACTTTTACACTAACTTGTAGTTATTATTATGCTTATCAAATTTACCACACAAATGCATGGGACTAGACCTACGTTTGGTTCAAGTTTCATCGAATTGTGAGAACGTTCAAAATTTAGCTGTTTTGCACGGTTTTATTAAAGGAAGTTCGTTTCCCTTTTACACTGACTTGTAGTTATTATTACGCTTCGCAAATTTACCACACAAATGCATGGGTCAAGGCCTACGTTTGGTTCGAGTTTCGTGGAATTTTGAGAATATTCGAAATTTAGCTGTTTTACATGGTTTTAGTAAAGCAAGTTCGTTTCCCTTATAGACTAACTTTTATTTATTATTACGCTTTGCAAATTAATGACACAAACGAATGGGTGTAGACCAGCGTTTGGGTCAAGTTTCATGGAATTCTATGAACGTTCAATATTTAGCTGTTTTGCACGGTTTATTAAAGCAAGTTCGTTTTCATTTTTACACTAACTTATAATTAAAATTACGCTTAGCAAATTTACCACACAAATGCATGGGTCTAGACCACATTTGGGTTAAATTTCGTGGAATTCTGAGAATGTTTGATACTAAGCTGTTTTGCACGATTTTTTTAAAGCAAGTTTGTTTCCCTTTTACACTACTTGTAGTTATTATTATGCTTATCAAATTTACCACACAAATGCATGGGACTAGACCTACGTTTGGTTCAAGTTTCTTCGAATTGTGAGAACGTTCAAAACGTAGCTCTTTTGCACGGTTTTATTAAAGCAAGTTCGTTTCCCTTTTACAGTGACTTGTAGTTATTATTACGCTTAGCAAATTTACCACACAAATGCATGGGTAAAGACCTACGTGTAGTTCGAGTTTCGTGGAATTCTGAGAACATTCAAAATTTTGCTGTTTTGCATGGTTTTAGTAAAGCAACTTCGTTTCCCTTATACACTAACTTTTATTTGTTATTACGCTTTGCAAATTTACGACACAAATGCATGGGTGTAGACCAATGTTTGGGTCATGTTTCATGGAATTCTATGAACGTTCAATAATTAGCTGTTTTGCACGGTTTATTAAAGCAAGTTCGTTTCCATTTTTACACTAACTTGTAATTATAATTACGCTTAGCAAATTTACCACACAAATGCATGGGTCTAGACCACATTTGGGTCAAGTTTCGTGGAATTTTGAGAACGTTTGATACTAAGATGTTTTGCACGATTTTTTTAAAGCAAGTTCGTTTCCCTTTTACACTAAGTTGTAGTTATTATTATACTTATCAAATTTACATCACAAATGCATGGGACTAAACCTACGTTTGGTTCAAGTTTCATCGAATTGTAAGAACGTTCAAAATTTAGCTGTTTTGCACGGTTTTATTAAAGGAAGTTCGTTTCCCTTTTATACTGACTTGTAGTTATTATCACGCTTAGCAAATTTACCACCCAAATGCATGGGTCAAGGCCTACCTTTGGTTCGAGTTTCGTGGAATTTTGAGAACATTCAAAATTTAGCTGTTTTGCATGGTTTTAGTAAAACAAGTTCGTTTCCCTTATACACTAGCTTTTATTTATTATTACGCTTTGCAAATTTACGACACAAACGAATGGGTGTAGACCAGCGTTTGGGTCAAGTTTCATGGAATTCTATGAACGTTCAATATTTAGCTGTTTTGCACGGTTTATTAAAGCAAGTTCGTTTCCATTTTTACACTAACTTGTAATTATAATTACGCTTAGCAAATTTACCACACAAATGCATGGGTCTAGACCACATTTGGGTCAAGTTTCGTGGAATTCTGAGAACGTTTGATACTAAGCTGTTTTGCACGATTTTTTTAAAGCAAGTTCGTTTCCCTTTTACACTAACTTGTAGTTATTATTATGTTTATCAAATTTACCAAACAAATGCATGGGACTAGACCTACGTTTGGTTCAAGTTTCATCGAATTGTGAGAACGTTCAAAATTTAGCTGTTTTGCACGGTTTTATTAAAGGAAGTTCGTTTCCCTTTTACACTGACTTGTAGTTATTATTACGCTTAGCAAATTTACCACACAAATGCATGGGTCAAGGCCTACGTTTGGTTCGAGTTTCGTGGAATTTTGAGAACATTCAAAAGTTAGCTGTTTTACATGGTTTTAGTAAAGCAAGTTCGTTTCCCTTATAGACTAACTTTTATTTATTATTATGCTTTGCAAATTTATGACACAAACGAATGGGTGTAGACCAGCGTTTGGGTCAAGTTTCATGGAATTCTATGAACGTTCAATATTTAGCTGTTTTGCACGGTTTATTAAAGCAAGTTCGTTTCCATTTTTACACTAACTTGTAATTATAATTACGGTTAGCAAATTTACCACACAAATGCATGGGTCTAGACCAAATTTTGGTCAAGTTTCGTGGAATTCTGAGAACGTTTGATACTAAGCTGTTTTGCACGATTTTTTTAAAGCAAGTTTGTTTCCCTTTTACACTACTTGTAGTTATTATTATGCTTATCAAATTTACCACACAAATGCATGGGACTAGACCTACGTTTGGTTCAAGTTTCTTCGAATTGTGAGAACGTTCAAAACATAGCTCTTTTGCACGGTTTTATTAAAGGAAGTTCGTTTCCCTTTTACAGTGACTTGTAGTTATTATTACGCTTAGCAAATTTACCACACAAATGCATGGGTAAAGACCTACGTGTGGTTCGAGTTTCGTGGAATTCTGAGAACATTCAAAATTTAGCTGTTTTGCATGGTTTTAGTAAAGCAACTTCGTTTCCCTTATACACTAACTTTTATTTGTTATTACGCTTTGCAAATTTACGACACAAATGCATGGGTATAGACCAATGTTTGGGTCATGTTTCATGGAATTCTATGAACGTTCAATAATTAGCTGTTTTGCACGGTTTATTAAAGCAAGTTCGTTTCCATTTTTACACTAACTTGTAATTATAATTACGGTTAGCAAATTTACCACACAAATGCATGGGTCTAGACCACATTTTGGTCAAGTTTCGTGGAATTCTGAGAACGTTTGATACTAAGCTGTTTTGCACGATTTTTATAAAGCAAGTTCGTTTCACTTTTACACTAACTTGTAGTTATTATTATGCTTATCAAATTTACCACACAAATGCATGGGACTAGACCTACGTTTGGTTCAAGTTTCATCGAATTGTGAGAACGTTCAAAATTTAGCTGTTTTGCACGGTTTTATTAAAGGAAGTTCGTTTCCCTTTTACACTGACTTGTAGTTATTATTACGTTTCGCAAATTTACCACACAAATGCATGGGTCAAGGCCTACGTTTGGTTCGAGTTTCGTGGAATTTTGAGAATATTCGAAATTTAGCTGTTTTACATGGTTTTAGTAAAGCAAGTTCGTTTCCCTTATAGACTAACTTTTATTTATTATTACGCTTTGCAAATTTATGACACAAACGAATGGGTGTAGACCAGCGTTTGGGTCAAGTTTCATGGAATTCTATGAACGTTCAATATTTAGCTGTTTTGCACGGTTTATTAAAGCAAGTTCGTTTTCATTTTTACACTAACTTGTAATTAAAATTACGCTTAGCAAATTTACCACACAAATGCATGGGTCTAGACCACATTTGGGTTAAATTTCGTGGAATTCTGAGAATGTTTGATACTAAGCTGTTTTGCACGATTTTTTTAAAGCAAGTTTGTTTCCCTTTTACACTACTTGTAGTTATTATTATGCTTATCAAATTTACCACACAAATGCATGGGACTAGACCTACGTTTGGTTCAAGTTTCTTCGAATTGTGAGAACGTTCAAAACGTAGCTCTTTTGCACGGTTTATTAAAGCAAGTTCGTTTCCCTTTTACAGTGACTTGTAGTTATTATTACGCTTAGCAAATTTACCACACAAATGCATGGGTAAAGACCTACGTGTAGTTCGAGTTTCGTGGAATTCTGAGAACATTCAAAATTTTGCTGTTTTGCATGGTTTTAGTAAAGCAACTTCGTTTCCCTTATACACTAACTTTTATTTGTTATTACGCTTTGCAAATTTACGACACAAATGCATGGGTGTAGACCAATGTTTGGGTCATGTTTCATGGAATTCTATGAACGTTCAATAATTAGCTGTTTTGCACGGTTTATTAAAGCAAGTTCGTTTCCATTTTTACACTAACTTGTAATTATAATTACGCTTAGCAAATTTACCACACAAATGCATGGGTCTAGACCACATTTGGGTCAAGTTTCGTGGAATTTTGAGAACGTTTGATACTAAGATGTTTTGCACGATTTTTTTAAAGCAAGTTCGTTTCCCTTTTACACTAAGTTGTAGTTATTATTATGCTTATCAAATTTACCACACAAATGCATGGGACTAAACCTACGTTTGGTTCAAGTTTCATCGAATTGTAAGAACGTTCAACATTTAGCTGTTTTGCACGGTTTTATTAAAGGAAGTTCGTTTCCCTTTTACACTGACTTGTAGTTATTATCACGCTTAGCAAATTTACCACCCAAATGCATGGGTCAAGGCCTACCTTTGGTTCGAGTTTCGTGGAATTTTGAGAACATTCAAAATTTAGCTGTTTTGCATGGTTTTAGTAAAACAAGTTCGTTTCCCTTATACACTAGCTTTTATTTATTATTACGCTTTGCAAATTTACGACACAAACGAATGGGTGTAGACCAGCGTTTGGGTCAAGTTTCATGGAATTCTATGAACGTTCAATATTTAGCTGTTTTGCACGGTTTATTAAAGCAAGTTCGTTTCCATTTTTACACTAACTTGTAATTATAATTACGCTTAGCAAATTTACCACACAAATGCATGGGTCTAGACCACATTTGGGTCAAGTTTCGTGGAATTCTGAGAACGTTTGATACTAAGCTGTTTTGCAGGATTTTTTTAAAGCAAGTTCGTTTCCCTTTTACACTACTTGTAGTTATTATTATGCTTATCAAATTTACCAAACAAATGCATGGGACTAGACCTACGTTTGGTTCAAGTTTCATCGAATTGTGAGAACGTTCAAAATTTAGCTGTTTTGCACGGTTTTATTAAAGGAAGTTCGTTTCCCTTTTACACTGACTTGTAGTTATTATTACGCTTAGCAAATTTACCACACAAATGCATGGGTCAAGGCCTACGTTTGGTTCGAGTTTCGTGGAATTTTGAGAACATTCAAAAGTTAGCTGTTTTACATGGTTTTAGTAAAGCAAGTTCGTTTCCCTTATAGACTAACTTTTATTTATTATTATGCTTTGCAAATTTATGACACAAACGAATGGGTGTAGACCAGCGTTTGGGTCAAGTTTCATGGAATTCTATGAACGTTCAATATTTAGCTGTTTTGCACGGTTTATTAAAGCAAGTTCGTTTCCATTTTTACACTAACTTGTAATTATAATTACGGTTAGCAAATTTACCACACAAATGCATGGGTCTAGACCAAATTTTGGTCAAGTTTCGTGGAATTCTGAGAACGTTTGATACTAAGCTGTTTTGCACGATTTTTTTAAAGCAAGTTTGTTTCCCTTTTACACTACTTGTAGTTATTATTATGCTTATCAAATTTACCACACAAATGCATGGGACTAGACCTACGTTTGGTTCAAGTTTCTTCGAATTGTGAGAACGTTCAAAACATAGCTCTTTTGCACGGTTTTATTAAAGGAAGTTCGTTTCCCTTTTACAGTGACTTGTAGTTATTATTACGCTTAGCAAATTTACCACACAAATGCATGGGTAAAGACCTACGTGTGGTTCGAGTTTCGTGGAATTCTGAGAACATTCAAAATTTAGCTGTTTTGCATGGTTTTAGTAAAGCAACTTCGTTTCCCTTATACACTAACTTTTATTTGTTATTACGCTTTGCAAATTTACGACACAAATGCATGGGTATAGACCAATGTTTGGGTCATGTTTCATGGAATTCTATGAACGTTCAATAATTAGCTGTTTTGCACGGTTTATTAAAGCAAGTTCGTTTCCATTTTTACACTAACTTGTAATTATAATTACGCTTAGCAAATTTACCACACAAATGCATGGGTCTAGACCACATTTGGGTCAAGTTTCGTGGAATTCTGAGAACGTTTGATACTAAGCTGTTTTGCAGGATTTTTTTAAAGCAAGTTCGTTTCCCTTTTACACTAACTTGTAGTTATTATTATGCTTATCAAATTTACCACACAAATGCATGGGACTAGACCTACGTTTGGTTCAAGTTTCATCGAATTGTGAGAACGATCAAAATTTAGCTGTTTTGCACGGTTTTATTAAAGGAAGTTCGTTTCCCTTTTTACACTGACTTGTAGTTATTATTACGCTTAGCAAATTTACCACACAAATGCATGGGTCAAGGCCTACGTTTGGTTCGAGTTTCGTGGAATTTTGAGAACATTCAAAAGTTAGCTGTTTTACATGGTTTTAGTAAAGCAAGTTCGTTTCCCTTATAGACTAACTTTTATTTATTATTATGCTTTGCAAATTTATGACACAAACGAATGGGTGTAGACCAGCGTTTGGGTCAAGTTTCATGGAATTCTATGAACGTTCAATATTTAGCTGTTTTGCACGGTTTATTAAAGCAAGTTCGTTTCCATTTTTACACTAACTTGTAATTATAATTACGGTTAGCAAATTTACCACACAAATGCATGGGTCTAGAACACATTTTGGTCAAGTTTCGTGGAATTCTGAGAACGTTTGATACTAAGCTGTTTTGCACGATTTTTATAAAGCAAGTTCGTTTCACTTTTACACTAACTTGTAGTTATTATTATGCTTATCAAATTTACCACACAAATGCATGGGACTAGACCTACGTTTGGTTCAAGTTTCATCGAATTGTGAGAACGTTCAAAATTTAGCTGTTTTGCACGGTTTTATTAAAGGAAGTTCGTTTCCCTTTTACACTGACTTGTAGTTATTATTACGCTTCGCAAATTTACCACACAAATGCATGGGTCAAGGCCTACGTTTGGTTCGAGTTTCGTGGAATTTTGAGAATATTCGAAATTTAGCTGTTTTACATGGTTTTAGTAAAGCAAGTTCGTTTCCCTTATAGACTAACTTTTATTTATTATTACGCTTTGCAAATTTATGACACAAACGAATGGGTGTAGACCAGCGTTTGGGTCAAGTTTCATGGAATTCTATGAACGTTCAATATTTAGCTGTTTTGCACGGTTTATTAAAGCAAGTTCGTTTTCATTTTTACACTAACTTGTAATTAAAATTACGCTTAGCAAATTTACCACACAAATGCATGGGTCTAGACCACATTTGGGTTAAATTTCGTGGAATTCTGAGAATGTTTGATACTAAGCTGTTTTGCACGATTTTTTTAAAACAAGTTTGTTTCCCTTTTACACTACTTGTAGTTATTATTATGCTTATCAAATTTACCACACAAATGCATGGGACTAGACCTACGTTTGGTTCAAGTTTCTTCGAATTGTGAGAACGTTCAAAACGTAGCTCTTTTGCACGGTTTTATTAAAGCAAGTTCTTTTCCCTTTTACAGTGACTTGTAGTTATTATTACGCTTAGCAAATTTACCACACAAATGCATGGGTAAAGACCTACGTGTAGTTCGAGTTTCGTGGAATTCTGAGAACATTCAAAATTTTGCTGTTTTGCATGGTTTTAGTAAAGCAACTTCGTTTCCCTTATACACTAACTTTTATTTGTTATTACGCTTTGCAAATTTACGACACAAATGCATGGGTGTAGACCAATGTTTGGGTCATGTTTCATGGAATTCTATGAACGTTCAATAATTAGCTGTTTTGCACGGTTTATTAAAGCAAGTTCGTTTCCATTTTTACACTAACTTGTAATTATAATTACGCTTAGCAAATTTACCACACAAATGCATGGGTCTAGACCACATTTGGGTCAAGTTTCGTGGAATTTTGAGAACGTTTGATACTAAGATGTTTTGCACGATTTTTTTAAAGCAAGTTCGTTTCCCTTTTACACTAAGTTGTAGTTATTATTATGCTTATCAAATTTACCACACAAATGCATGGGACTAAACCTACGTTTGGTTCAAGTTTCATCGAATTGTAAGAACGTTCAACATTTAGCTGTTTTGCACGGTTTTATTAAAGGAAGTTCGTTTCCCTTTTACACTGACTTGTAGTTATTATCACGCTTAGCAAATTTACCACCCAAATGCATGGGTCAAGGCCTACCTTTGGTTCGAGTTTCGTGGAATTTTGAGAACATTCAAAATTTAGCTGTTTTGCATGGTTTTAGTAAAACAAGTTCGTTTCCCTTATACACTAGCTTTTATTTATTATTACGCTTTGCAAATTTACGACACAAACGAATGGGTGTAGACCAGCGTTTGGGTCAAGTTTCATGGAATTCTATGAACGTTCAATATTTAGCTGTTTTGCATGGTTTATTAAAGCAAGTTCGTTTCCATTTTTACACTAACTTGTAATTATAATTACGCTTAGCAAATTTACCACACAAATGCATGGGTCTAGACCACATTTGGGTCAAGTTTCGTGGAATTCTGAGAACGTTTGATACTAAGCTGTTTTGCAGGATTTTTTTAAAGCAAGTTCGTTTCCCTTTTACACTAACTTGTAGTTATTATTATGCTTATCAAATTTACCAAACAAATGCATGGGACTAGACCTACGTTTGGTTCAAGTTTCATCGAATTGTGAGAACGTTCAAAATTTAGCTGTTTTGCACGGTTTTATTAAAGGAAGTTCGTTTCCCTTTTACACTGACTTGTAGTTATTATTACGCTTAGCAAATTTACCACACAAATGCATGGGTCAAGGCCTACGTTTGGTTCGAGTTTCGTGGAATTTTGAGAACATTCAAAAGTTAGCTGTTTTACATGGTTTTAGTAAAGCAAGTTCGTTTCCCTTATAGACTAACTTTTATTTATTATTATGCTTTGCAAATTTATGACACAAACGAATGGGTGTAGACCAGCGTTTGGGTCAAGTTTCATGGAATTCTATGAACGTTCAATATTTAGCTGTTTTGCACGGTTTATTAAAGCAAGTTCGTTTCCATTTTTACACTAACTTGTAATTATAATTACGGTTAGCAAATTTACCACACAAATGCATGGGTCTAGACCAAATTTTGGTCTAGTTTCGTGGAATTCTGAGAACGTTTGATACTAAGCTGTTTTGCACGATTTTTTTAAAGCAAGTTTGTTTCCCTTTGACACTACTTGTAGTTATTATTATGCTTATCAAATTTACCACACAAATGCATGGGACTAGACCTACGTTTGGTTCAAGTTTCATCGAATTGTGAGAACGATCAAAATTTAGCTGTTTTGCACGGTTTTATTAAAGGAAGTTCGTTTCCCTTTTTACACTGACTTGTAGTTATTATTACGCTTAGCAAATTTACCACACAAATGCATGGGTCAAGGCCTACGTTTGGTTCGAGTTTCGTGGAATTTTGAGAACATTCAAAAGTTAGCTGTTTTACATGGTTTTAGTAAAGCAAGTTCGTTTCCCTTATAGACTAACTTTTATTTATTATTATGCTTTGCAAATTTATGACACAAACGAATGGGTGTAGACCAGCGTTTGGGTCAAGTTTCATGGAATTCTATGAACGTTCAATATTTAGCTGTTTTGCACGGTTTATTAAAGCAAGTTCGTTTCCATTTTTACACTAACTTGTAATTATAATTACGGTTAGCAAATTTACCACACAAATGCATGGGTCTAGAACACATTTTGGTCAAGTTTCGTGGAATTCTGAGAACGTTTGATACTAAGCTGTTTTGCACGATTTTTATAAAGCAAGTTCGTTTCACTTTTACACTAACTTGTAGTTATTATTATGCTTATCAAATTTACCACACAAATGCATGGGACTAGACCTACGTTTGGTTCAAGTTTCATCGAATTGTGAGAACGTTCAAAATTTAGCTGTTTTGCACGGTTTTATTAAAGGAAGTTCGTTTCCCTTTTACACTGACTTGTAGTTATTATTACGCTTCGCAAATTTACCACACAAATGCATGGGTCAAGGCCTACGTTTGGTTCGAGTTTCGTGGAATTTTGAGAATATTCGAAATTTAGCTGTTTTACATGGTTTTAGTAAAGCAAGTTCGTTTCCCTTATAGACTAACTTTTATTTATTATTACGCTTTGCAAATTTATGACACAAACGAATGGGTGTAGACCAGCGTTTGGGTCAAGTTTCATGGAATTCTATGAACGTTCAATATTTAGCTGTTTTGCACGGTTTATTAAAGCAAGTTCGTTTTCATTTTTACACTAACTTGTAATTAAAATTACGCTTAGCAAATTTACCACACAAATGCATGGGTCTAGACCACATTTGGGTTAAATTTCGTGGAATTCTGAGAATGTTTGATACTAAGCTGTTTTGCACGATTTTTTTAAAACAAGTTTGTTTCCCTTTTACACTACTTGTAGTTATTATTATGCTTATCAAATTTACCACACAAATGCATGGGACTAGACCTACGTTTGGTTCAAGTTTCTTCGAATTGTGAGAACGTTCAAAACGTAGCTCTTTTGCACGGTTTTATTAAAGCAAGTTCTTTTCCCTTTTACAGTGACTTGTAGTTATTATTACGCTTAGCAAATTTACCACACAAATGCATGGGTAAAGACCTACGTGTAGTTCGAGTTTCGTGGAATTCTGAGAACATTCAAAATTTTGCTGTTTTGCATGGTTTTAGTAAAGCAACTTCGTTTCCCTTATACACTAACTTTTATTTGTTATTACGCTTTGCAAATTTACGACACAAATGCATGGGTGTAGACCAATGTTTGGGTCATGTTTCATGGAATTCTATGAACGTTCAATAATTAGCTGTTTTGCACGGTTTATTAAAGCAAGTTCGTTTCCATTTTTACACTAACTTGTAATTATAATTACGCTTAGCAAATTTACCACACAAATGCATGGGTCTAGACCACATTTGGGTCAAGTTTCGTGGAATTTTGAGAACGTTTGATACTAAGATGTTTTGCACGATTTTTTTAAAGCAAGTTCGTTTCCCTTTTACACTAAGTTGTAGTTATTATTATGCTTATCAAATTTACCACACAAATGCATGGGACTAAACCTACGTTTGGTTCAAGTTTCATCGAATTGTAAGAACGTTCAACATTTAGCTGTTTTGCACGGTTTTATTAAAGGAAGTTCGTTTCCCTTTTACACTGACTTGTAGTTATTATCACGCTTAGCAAATTTACCACCCAAATGCATGGGTCAAGGCCTACCTTTGGTTCGAGTTTCGTGGAATTTTGAGAACATTCAAAATTTAGCTGTTTTGCATGGTTTTAGTAAAACAAGTTCGTTTCCCTTATACACTAGCTTTTATTTATTATTACGCTTTGCAAATTTACGACACAAACGAATGGGTGTAGACCAGCGTTTGGGTCAAGTTTCATGGAATTCTATGAACGTTCAATATTTAGCTGTTTTGCATGGTTTATTAAAGCAAGTTCGTTTCCATTTTTACACTAACTTGTAATTATAATTACGCTTAGCAAATTTACCACACAAATGCATGGGTCTAGACCACATTTGGGTCAAGTTTCGTGGAATTCTGAGAACGTTTGATACTAAGCTGTTTTGCAGGATTTTTTTAAAGCAAGTTCGTTTCCCTTTTACACTAACTTGTAGTTATTATTATGCTTATCAAATTTACCAAACAAATGCATGGGACTAGACCTACGTTTGGTTCAAGTTTCATCGAATTGTGAGAACGTTCAAAATTTAGCTGTTTTGCACGGTTTTATTAAAGGAAGTTCGTTTCCCTTTTACACTGACTTGTAGTTATTATTACGCTTAGCAAATTTACCACACAAATGCATGGGTCAAGGCCTACGTTTGGTTCGAGTTTCGTGGAATTTTGAGAACATTCAAAAGTTAGCTGTTTTACATGGTTTTAGTAAAGCAAGTTCGTTTCCCTTATAGACTAACTTTTATTTATTATTATGCTTTGCAAATTTATGACACAAACGAATGGGTGTAGACCAGCGTTTGGGTCAAGTTTCATGGAATTCTATGAACGTTCAATATTTAGCTGTTTTGCACGGTTTATTAAAGCAAGTTCGTTTCCATTTTTACACTAACTTGTAATTATAATTACGGTTAGCAAATTTACCACACAAATGCATGGGTCTAGACCAAATTTTGGTCTAGTTTCGTGGAATTCTGAGAACGTTTGATACTAAGCTGTTTTGCACGATTTTTTTAAAGCAAGTTTGTTTCCCTTTGACACTACTTGTAGTTATTATTATGCTTATCAAATTTACCACACAAATGCATGGGACTAGACCTACGTTTGGTTCAAGTTTCTTCGAATTGTGAGAACGTTCAAAACATAGCTCTTTTGCACGGTTTTATTAAAGGAAGTTCGTTTCCCTTTTACAGTGACTTGTAGTTATTATTACGCTTAGCAAATTTACCACACAAATGCATGGGTAAAGACCTACGTGTGGTTCGAGTTTCGTGGAATTCTGAGAACATTCAAAATTTAGCTGTTTTGCATGGTTTTAGTAAAGCAACTTCGTTTCCCTTATACACTAACTTTTATTTGTTATTACGCTTTGCAAATTTACGACACAAATGCATGGGTATAGACCAATGTTTGGGTCATGTTTCATGGAATTCTATGAACGTTCAATAATTAGCTGTTTTGCACGGTTTATTAAAGCAAGTTCGTTTCCATTTTTACACTAACTTGTAATTATAATTACGCTTAGCAAATTTACCACACAAATGCATGGGTCTAGACCACATTTGGGTCAAGTTTCGTGGAATTCTGAGAACGTTTGATACTAAGCTGTTTTGCAGGATTTTTTTAAAGCAAGTTCGTTTCCCTTTTACACTAACTTGTAGTTATTATTATGCTTATCAAATTTACCACACAAATGCATGGGACTAGACCTACGTTTGGTTCAAGTTTCATCGAATTGTGAGAACGATCAAAATTTAGCTGTTTTTCACGGTTTTATTAAAGGAAGTTCGTTTCCCTTTTTACACTGACTTGTAGTTATTATCACGCTTAGCAAATTTACCACACAAATGCATGGGTCAAGGCCTACCTTTGGTTCGAGTTTCGTGGAATTTTGAGAACATTCAAAATTTAGCTGTTTTGCATGGTTTTAGTAAAACAAGTTCGTTTCCCTTATACACTAGCTTTTATTTATTATTACGCTTTGCAAATTTACGACACAAACGAATGGGTGTAGACCAGCGTTTGGGTCAAGTTTCATGGAATTCTTTGAACGTTCAATATTTAGCTGTTTTACACGGTTTATTAAAGCAAGTTCGTTTCCATTTTTACACTAACTTGTAATTATAATTACGCTTAGCAAATTTACCACACAAATGCATGGGTCTAGACCACATTTGGGTCAAGTTTCGTGGAATTCTGAGAACGTTTGATACTAAGCTGTTTTGCAGGATTTTTTTAAAGCAAGTTCGTTTCCCTTTTACACTAACTTGTAGTTATTATTATGCTTATCAAATTTACCACACAAATGCATGGGACTAGACCTACGTTTGGTTCAAGTTTCATCGAATTGTGAGAACGTTCAAAATTTAGCTGTTTTGCACAGTTTTATTAAAGGAAGTTCGTTTCCCTTTTACACTGACTTGTAGTTATTATTACGCTTAGCAAATTTACCACACAAATGCATGGGTCAAGGCCTACGTTTGGTTCGAGTTTCGTGGAATTTTGAGAACATTCAAAAGTTAGCTGTTTTACATGGTTTTAGTAAAGCAAGTTCGTTTCCCTTATAGACTAACTTTTATTTATTATTACGCTTTGCAAATTTATGACACAAACGAATGGGTGTAGACCAGCGTTTGGGTCAAGTTTCATGGAATTCTATGAACGTTCAATATTTAGCTGTTTTGCACGGTTTATTAAAGCAAGTTCGTTTCCATTTTTACACTAACTTGTAATTATAATTACGCTTAGCAAATTTACCACACAAATGCATGGGTCTAGACCACATTTGGGTCAAATTTCGTGGAATTCTGAGAACGTTTGATACTAAGCTGTTTTGCACGATTTTTTTAAAGCAAGTTTGTTTCCCTTTTACACTAACTTGTAGTTATTATTATGCTTATCAAATTTACCAAACAAATGCATGGGACTAGACCTACGTTTGGTTCAAGTTTCATCGAATTGTGAGAACGTTCAAAATTTAGCTGTTTTGCACGGTTTTATTAAAGGAAGTTCGTTTCCCTTTTACACTGACTTGTAGTTATTATTACGCTTCGCAAATTTACCACACAAATGCATGGGTCAAGGCCTACGTTTGGTTCGAGTTTCATGGAATTTTGAGAATATTCAAAATTGAGCTGTTTTACATGGTTTTAGTAAAGCAAGTTCGTTTCCCTTATAGACTAACTTTTATTTATTATTACGCTTTGCAAATTTATGACACAAACGAATGGGTGTAGACCAGCGTTTGGGTCAAGTTTCATGGAATTCTATGAACGTTCAATATTTAGCTGTTTTGCACGGTTTATTAAAGCAAGTTCGTTTTCATTTTTACACTAACTTGTAATTAAAATTACGCTTAGCAAATTTACCACACAAATGCATGGGTCTAGACCACATTTGGGTTAAATTTCGTGGAATTCTGAGAACGTTTGATACTAAGCTGTTTTGCACGATTTTTTTAAAGCAAGTTTGTTTCCCTTTTACACTACTTGTAGTTATTATTACGCTTATCAAATTTACCACACAAATGCATGGGACTAGACCTACGTTTGGTTCAAGTTTCTTCGAATTGTGAGAACGTTCAAAACGTAGCTCTTTTGCACGGTTTTATTAAAGCAAGTTCGTTTCCCTTTTACAGTGACTTGTAGTTATTATTACGCTTAGCAAATTTACCACACAAATGCATGGGTCAAGGCCTACGTTTGGTTCGAGTTTCATGGAATTTTGAGAACATTCAAAAGTTAGCTGTTTTACATGGTTTTAGTAAAGCAAGTTCGTTTCCCTTATAGACTAACTTTTATTTATTATTACGCTTTGCAAATTTATGACACAAACGAATGGGTGTAGACCAGCGTTTGGGTCAAGTTTCTTGGAATTCTATGAACGTTCAATATTTAGCTATTTTGCACGGTTTATTAAAGCAAGTTCGTTTCCATTTTTACACTAACTTGTAATTATAATTACGGTTAGCAAATTTACCACATAAATGCATGGGTCTAGACCACATTTTGGTCAAGTTTCGTGGAATTCTGAGAACGTTTGATACTAAGCTGTTTTGCACGATTTTTTTAAAGCAAGTTTGTTTCCCTTTTACACTGACTTGTAGTTATTATTATGCTTATCAAATTTACCACACAAATGCATGGGACTAGACCTACGTTTGGTTCAAGTTTCTTCGAATTGTGAGAACGTTCAAAACTTAGCTCTTTTGCACGGTTTTATTAAAGCAAGTTCGTTTCCCTTTTACAGTGACTTGTAGTTATTATTACGCTTAGCAAATTTACCACACAAATGCATGGGTAAAGACCTACGTGTGGTTCGAGTTTCGTGGAATTCTGAGAACATTCAAAATTTTGCTGTTTTGCATGGTTTTAGTAAAGCAACTTCGTTTCCCTTATACACTAACTTTTATTTGTTATTACGCTTTGCAAATTTACGACACAAATGCATGGGTGTAGACCAATGTTTGGGTCATGTTTCATGGAATTCTATGAACGTTCAATAATTAGCTGTTTTGCACGGTTTATTAAAGCAAGTTCGTTTCCATTTTTACACTAACTTGTAATTATAATTACGCTTAGCAAATTTACCACACAAATGCATGGGTCTAGACCACATTTGGGTCAAGTTTCGTGGAATTCTGAGAACGTTTGATACTAAGCTGTTTTGCACGATTTTTTTAAAGCAAGTTCGTTTCCCTTTTACACTAAGTTGTAGTTATTATTATGCTTATCAAATTTACCACACAAATGCATGGGACTAAACCTACGTTTGGTTCAAGTTTCATCGAATTGTAAGAACGTTCAAAATTTAGCTGTTTTGCACGGTTTTATTAAAGGAAGTTCGTTTCCCTTTTACACTGACTTGTAGTTATTATCACGTTTAGCAAATTTACCACACAAATGCATGGGTCAAGGCCTACCTTTGGTTCGAGTTTCGTGGAATTTTGAGAACATTCAAAATTTAGCTGTTTTGCATGGTTTTAGTAAAACAAGTTCGTTTCCCTTATACACTAGCTTTTATTTATTATTACGCTTTGCAAATTTACGACACAAACGAATGGGTGTAGACCAGCGTTTGGGTCAAGTTTCATGGAATTCTATGAACGTTCAATATTTAGCGGTTTTGCACGGTTTATTAAAGCAAGTTCGTTTCCATTTTTACACTAACTTGTAATTATAATTACGCTTAGCAAATTTACCACACAAATGCATGGGTCTAGACCACATTTGGGTCAAGTTTCGTGGAATTCTGAGAACGTTTGATACTAAGCTGTTTTGCAGGATTTTTTTAAAGCAAGTTCGTTTCCCTTTTACACTAACTTGTAGTTATTATTATGCTTATCAAATTTACCAAACAAATGCATGGGACTAGACCTACGTTTGGTTCAAGTTTCATCGAATTGTGAGAACGTTCAAAATTTAACTGTTTTGCACGGTTTTATTAAAGGAAGTTCGTTTCCCTTTTACACTGACTTGTAGTTATTATTACGCTTAGCAAGTTTACCACACAAATGCATGGGTCAAGGCCTACGTTTGGTTCGAGTTTCGTGGAATTTTGAGAACATTCAAAAGTTAGCTGTTTTACATGGTTTTAGTAAAGCAAGTTCGTTTCCCTTATAGACTAACTTTTATTTATTATTACGCTTTGCAAATTTATGACACAAACGAATGGGTGTAGACCAGCGTTTGGGTCAAGTTTCATGGAATTCTATGAACGTTCAAAATTTAGCTGTTTTGCACGGTTTTATTAAAGGAAGTTCGTTTCCCTTTTACACTGACTTGTAGTTATTATCACGCTTAGCAAATTTACCACACAAATGCATGGGTCAAGGCCTACCTTTGGTTCGAGTTTCGTGGAATTTTGAGAACATTCAAAATTTAGCTGTTTTGCATGGTTTTAGTAAAACAAGTTCGTTTCCCTTATACACTAGCTTTTATTTATTATTACGCTTTGCAAATTTACGACACAAACGAATGGGTGTAGACCAGCGTTTGGGTCAAGTTTCATGGAATTCTATGAACGTTCAATATTTAGCGGTTTTGCACGGTTTATTAAAGCAAGTTCGTTTCCATTTTTACACTAACTTGTAATTATAATTACGCTTAGCAAATTTACCACACAAATGCATGGGTCTAGACCACATTTGGGTCACGTTTCGTGGAATTCTGAGAACGTTTGATACTAAGCTGTTTTGCAGGATTTTTTTAAAGCAAGTTCGTTTCCCTTTTACACTAACTTGTAGTTATTATTATGCTTATCAAATTTACCAAACAAATGCATGGGACTAGACCTACGTTTGGTTCAAGTTTCATCGAATTGTGAGAACGTTCAAAATTTAGTTGTTTTGCACGGTTTTATTAAAGGAAGTTCGTTTCCCTTTTACACTGACTTGTAATTATTATTACGCTTAGCAAGTTTACCACACAAATGCATGGGTCAAGGCCTACGTTTGGTTCGAGTTTCGTGGAATTTTGAGAACATTCAAAAGTTAGCTGTTTTACATGGTTTTAGTAAAGCAAGTTCGTTTCCCTTATAGACTAACTTTTATTTATTATTACGCTTTGCAAATTTATGACACAAACGAATGGGTGTAGACCAGCGTTTGGGTCAAGTTTCATGGAATTCTATGAACGTTCAATATTTAGCTGTTTTGCACGGTTTATTAAAGCAAGTTCGTTTCCATTTTTACACTAACTTGTAATTATAATTACGCTTAGCAAATTTACCACACAAATGCATGGGTCTAGACCACATTTGGGTCAAATTTCGTGGAATTCTGAGAACGTTTGATACTAAGCTGTTTTGCACGATTTTTTTAAAGCAAGTTTGTTTCCCTTTTACACTAACTTGTAGTTATTATTATGCTTATCAAATTTACCAAACAAATGCATGGGACTAGACCTACGTTTGGTTCAAGTTTCATCGAATTGTGAGAACGTTCAAAATTTAGCTGTTTTGCACGGTTTTATTAAAGGAAGTTCGTTTCCCTTTTACACTGACTTGTAGTTATTATTACGCTTAGCAAATTTACCACACAAATGCATGGGTCTAGGCCTACGTTTGGTTCGAGTTTCGTGGAATTTTGAGAACATTCAAAAGTTAGCTGTTTTACATGGTTTTAGTAAAGCAAGTTCGTTTCCCTTATAGACTAACTTTTATTTATTATTACGCTTTGCAAATTTATGACACAAACGAATGGGTGTAGACCAGCGTTTGGGTCAAGTTTCTTGGAATTCTATGAACGTTCAATATTTAGCTATTTTGCACGGTTTATTAAAGCAAGTTCGTTTCCATTTTTACACTAACTTGTAATTATAATTACGGTTAGCAAATTTACCACATAAATGCATGGGTCTAGACCACATTTTGGTCAAGTTTCGTGGAATTCTGAGAACGTTTGATACTAAGCTGTTTTGCACGATTTTTTTAAAGCAAGTTTGTTTCCCTTTTACACTGACTTGTAGTTATTATTATGCTTATCAAATTTACCACACAAATGCATGGGACTAGACCTACGTTTGGTTCAAGTTTCTTCGAATTGTGAGAACGTTCAAAACTTAGCTCTTTTGCACGGTTTTATTAAAGCAAGTTCGTTTCCCTTTTACAGTGACTTGTAGTTATTATTACGCTTAGCAAATTTACCACACAAATGCATGGGTAAAGACCTACGTGTGGTTCGAGTTTCGTGGAATTCTGAGAACATTCAAAATTTTGCTGTTTTGCATGGTTTTAGTAAAGCAACTTCGTTTCCCTTATACACTAACTTTTATTTGTTATTACGCTTTGCAAATTTACGACACAAATGCATGGGTGTAGACCAATGTTTGGGTCATGTTTCATGGAATTCTATGAACGTTCAATAATTAGCTGTTTTGCACGGTTTATTAAAGCAAGTTCGTTTCCATTTTTACACTAACTTGTAATTATAATTACGCTTAGCAAATTTACCACACAAATGCATGGGTCTAGACCACATTTGGGTCAAGTTTCGTGGAATTCTGAGAACGTTTGATACTAAGCTGTTTTGCACGATTTTTTTAAAGCAAGTTCGTTTCCCTTTTACACTAAGTTGTAGTTATTATTATGCTTATCAAATTTACCACACAAATGCATGGGACTAAACCTACGTTTGGTTCAAGTTTCATCAAATTGTAAGAACGTTCAAAATTTAGCTGTTTTGCACGGTTTTATTAAAGGAAGTTCGTTTCCCTTTTACACTGACTTGTAGTTATTATCACGTTTAGCAAATTTACCACACAAATGCATGGGTCAAGGCCTACCTTTGGTTCGAGTTTCGTGGAATTTTGAGAACATTCAAAATTTAGCTGTTTTGCATGGTTTTAGTAAAACAAGTTCGTTTCCCTTATACACTAGCTTTTATTTATTATTACGCTTTGCAAATTTACGACACAAACGAATGGGTGTAGACCAGCGTTTGGGTCAAGTTTCATGGAATTCTATGAACGTTCAATATTTAGCGGTTTTGCACGGTTTATTAAAGCAAGTTCGTTTCCATTTTTACACTAACTTGTAATTATAATTACGCTTAGCAAATTTACCACACAAATGCATGGGTCTAGACCACATTTGGGTCAAGTTTCGTGGAATTCTGAGAACGTTTGATACTAAGCTGTTTTGCAGGATTTTTTTAAAGCAAGTTCGTTTCCCTTTTACACTAACTTGTAGTTATTATTATGCTTATCAAATTTAACAAACAAATGCATGGGACTAGACCTACGTTTGGTTCAAGTTTCATCGAATTGTGAGAACGTTCAAAATTTAGCTGTTTTGCACGGTTTTATTAAAGGAAGTTCGTTTCCCTTTTACACTGACTTGTAGTTATTATTACGCTTAGCAAGTTTACCACACAAATGCATGGGTCAAGGCCTACGTTTGGTTCGAGTTTCGTGGAATTTTGAGAACATTCAAAAGTTAGCTGTTTTACATGGTTTTAGTAAAGCAAGTTCGTTTCCCTTATAGACTAACTTTTATTTATTATTACGCTTTGCAAATTTATGACACAAACGAATGGGTGTAGACCAGCGTTTGGGTCAAGTTTCATGGAATTCTATGAACGTTCAAAATTTAGCTGTTTTGCACGGTTTTATTAAAGGAAGTTCGTTTCCCTTTTACACTGACTTGTAGTTATTATCACGCTTAGCAAATTTACCACACAAATGCATGGGTCAAGGCCTACCTTTGGTTCGAGTTTCGTGGAATTTTGAGAACATTCAAAATTTAGCTGTTTTGCATGGTTTTAGTAAAACAAGTTCGTTTCCCTTATACACTAGCTTTTATTTATTATTACGCTTTGCAAATTTACGACACAAACGAATGGGTGTAGACCAGCGTTTGGGTCAAGTTTCATGGAATTCTATGAACGTTCAATATTTAGCGGTTTTGCACGGTTTATTAAAGCAAGTTCGTTTCCATTTTTACACTAACTTGTAATTATAATTACGCTTAGCAAATTTACCACACAAATGCATGGGTCTAGACCACATTTGGGTCACGTTTCGTGGAATTCTGAGAACGTTTGATACTAAGCTGTTTTGCAGGATTTTTTTAAAGCAAGTTCGTTTCCCTTTTACACTAACTTGTAGTTATTATTATGCTTATCAAATTTACCAAACAAATGCATGGGACTAGACCTACGTTTGGTTCAAGTTTCATCGAATTATGAGAACGTTCAAAATTTAGCTGTTTTGCACGGTTTTATTAAAGGAAGTTCGTTTCCCTTTTACACTGACTTCTAGTTATTATCACGTTTAGCAAATTTACCACACAAATGCATGGGTCAAGGCCTACCTTTGGTTCGAGTTTCGTGGAATTTTGAGAACATTCAAAATTTAGCTGTTTTGCATGGTTTTAGTAAAACAAGTTCGTTTCCCTTATACACTAGCTTTTATTTATTATTACGCTTTGCAAATTTACGACACAAACGAATGGGTGTAGACCAGCGTTTGGGTCAAGTTTCATGGAATTCTATGAACGTTCAATATTTAGCGGTTTTGCACGGTTTATTAAAGCAAGTTCGTTTCCATTTTTACACTAACTTGTAATTATAATTACGCTTAGCAAATTTACCACACAAATGCATGGGTCTAGACCACATTTGGGTCAAGTTTCGTGGAATTCTGAGAACGTTTGATACTAAGCTGTTTTGCACGATTTTTTTAAAGCAAGTTCGTTTCCCTTTTACACTAAGTTGTAGTTATTATTATGCTTATCAAATTTACCACACAAATGCATGGGACTAAACCTACGTTTGGTTCAAGTTTCATCGAATTGTAAGAACGTTCAAAATTTAGCTGTTTTGCACGGTTTTATTAAAGGAAGTTCGTTTCCCTTTTACACTGACTTCTAGTTATTATCACGTTTAGCAAATTTACCACACAAATGCATGGGTCAAGGCCTACCTTTGGTTCGAGTTTCGTGGAATTTTGAGAACATTCAAAATTTAGCTGTTTTGCATGGTTTTAGTAAAACAAGTTCGTTTCCCTTATACACTAGCTTTTATTTATTATTACGCTTTGCAAATTTACGACACAAACGAATGGGTGTAGACCAGCGTTTGGGTCAAGTTTCATGGAATTCTATGAACGTTCAATATTTAGCGGTTTTGCACGGTTTATTAAAGCAAGTTCGTTTCCATTTTTACACTAACTTGTAATTATAATTACGCTTAGCAAATTTACCACACAAATGCATGGGTCTAGACCACATTTGGGTCAAGTTTCGTGGAATTCTGAGAACGTTTGATACTAAGCTGTTTTGCAGGATTTTTTTAAAGCAAGTTCGTTTCCCTTTTACACTAACTTGTAGTTATTATTATGCTTATCAAATTTACCAAACAAATGCATGGGACTAGACCTACGTTTGGTTCAAGTTTCATCGAATTGTGAGAACGTTCAAAATTTAGCTGTTTTGCACGGTTTTATTAAAGGAAGTTCGTTTCCCTTTTACACTGACTTGTAGTTATTATTACGCTTAGCAAGTTTACCACACAAATGCATGGGTCAAGGCCTACGTTTGGTTCGAGTTTCGTGGAATTTTGAGAACATTCAAAAGTTAGCTGTTTTACATGGTTTTAGTAAAGCAAGTTCGTTTCCCTTATAGACTAACTTTTATTTATTATTACGCTTTGCAAATTTATGACACAAACGAATGGGTGTAGACCAGCGTTTGGGTCAAGTTTCATGGAATTCTATGAACGTTCAAAATTTAGCTGTTTTGCACGGTTTTATTAAAGGAAGTTCGTTTCCCTTTTACACTGACTTGTAGTTATTACCACGCTTAGCAAATTTACCACACAAATGCATGGGTCAAGGCCTACCTTTGGTTCGAGTTTCGTGGAATTTTGAGAACATTCAAAATTTAGCTGTTTTGCATGGTTTTAGTAAAACAAGTTCGTTTCCCTTATACACTAGCTTTTATTTATTATTACGCTTTGCAAATTTACGACACAAACGAATGGGTGTAGACCAGCGTTTGGGTCAAGTTTCATGGAATTCTATGAACGTTCAATATTTAGCGGTTTTGCACGGTTTATTAAAGCAAGTTCGTTTCCATTTTTACACTAACTTGTAATTATAATTACGCTTAGCAAATTTACCACACAAATGCATGGGTCTAGACCACATTTGGGTCACGTTTCGTGGAATTCTGAGAACGTTTGATACTAAGCTGTTTTGCAGGATTTTTTTAAAGCAAGTTCGTTTCCCTTTTACACTAACTTGTAGTTATTATTATGCTTATCAAATTTACCAAACAAATGCATGGGACTAGACCTACGTTTGGTTCAAGTTTCATCGAATTGTGAGAACGTTCAAAATTTAGTTGTTTTGCACGGTTTTATTAAAGGAAGTTCGTTTCCCTTTTACACTGACTTGTAATTATTATTACGCTTAGCAAGTTTACCACACAAATGCATGGGTCAAGGCCTACGTTTGGTTCGAGTTTCGTGGAATTTTGAGAACATTCAAAAGTTAGCTGTTTTACATGGTTTTAGTAAAGCAAGTTCGTTTCCCTTATAGACTAACTTTTATTTATTATTACGCTTTGCAAATTTATGACACAAACGAATGGGTGTAGACCAGCGTTTGGGTCAAGTTTCATGGAATTCTATGAACGTTCAATATTTAGCTGTTTTGCACGGTTTATTAAAGCAAGTTCGTTTCCATTTTTACACTAACTTGTAATTATAATTACGCTTAGCAAATTTACCACACAAATGCATGGGTCTAGACCACATTTGGGTCAAATTTCGTGGAATTCTGAGAACGTTTGATACTAAGCTGTTTTGCACGATTTTTTTAAAGCAAGTTTGTTTCCCTTTTACACTAACTTGTAGTTATTATTATGCTTATCAAATTTACCAAACAAATGCATGGGACTAGACCTACGTTTGGTTCAAGTTTCATCGAATTGTGAGAACGTTCAAAATTTAGCTGTTTTGCACGGTTTTATTAAAGGAAGTTCGTTTCCCTTTTACACTGACTTGTAGTTATTATTACGCTTAGCAAATTTACCACACAAATGCATGGGTCTAGGCCTACGTTTGGTTCGAGTTTCGTGGAATTTTGAGAACATTCAAAAGTTAGCTGTTTTACATGGTTTTAGTAAAGCAAGTTCGTTTCCCTTATAGACTAACTTTTATTTATTATTACGCTTTGCAAATTTATGACACAAACGAATGGGTGTAGACCAGCGTTTGGGTCAAGTTTCTTGGAATTCTATGAACGTTCAATATTTAGCTATTTTGCACGGTTTATTAAAGCAAGTTCGTTTCCATTTTTACACTAACTTGTAATTATAATTACGGTTAGCAAATTTACCACATAAATGCATGGGTCTAGACCACATTTTGGTCAAGTTTCGTGGAATTCTGAGAACGTTTGATACTAAGCTGTTTTGCACGATTTTTTTAAAGCAAGTTTGTTTCCCTTTTACACTGACTTGTAGTTATTATTATGCTTATCAAATTTACCACACAAATGCATGGGACTAGACCTACGTTTGGTTCAAGTTTCTTCGAATTGTGAGAACGTTCAAAACTTAGCTCTTTTGCACGGTTTTATTAAAGCAAGTTCGTTTCCCTTTTACAGTGACTTGTAGTTATTATTACGCTTAGCAAATTTACCACACAAATGCATGGGTAAAGACCTACGTGTGGTTCGAGTTTCGTGGAATTCTGAGAACATTCAAAATTTTGCTGTTTTGCATGGTTTTAGTAAAGCAACTTCGTTTCCCTTATACACTAACTTTTATTTGTTATTACGCTTTGCAAATTTACGACACAAATGCATGGGTGTAGACCAATGTTTGGGTCATGTTTCATGAAATTCTATGAACGTTCAATAATTAGCTGTTTTGCACGGTTTATTAAAGCAAGTTCGTTTCCATTTTTACACTAACTTGTAATTATAATTACGCTTAGCAAATTTACCACACAAATGCATGGGTCTAGACCACATTTGGGTCAAGTTTCGTGGAATTCTGAGAACGTTTGATACTAAGCTGTTTTGCACGATTTTTTTAAAGCAAGTTCGTTTCCCTTTTACACTAAGTTGTAGTTATTATTATGCTTATCAAATTTACCACACAAATGCATGGGACTAAACCTACGTTTGGTTCAAGTTTCATCGAATTGTAAGAACGTTCAAAATTTAGCTGTTTTGCACGGTTTTATTAAAGGAAGTTCGTTTCCCTTTTACACTGACTTGTAGTTATTATCACGTTTAGCAAATTTACCACACAAATGCATGGGTCAAGGCCTACCTTTGGTTCGAGTTTCGTGGAATTTTGAGAACATTCAAAATTTAGCTGTTTTGCATGGTTTTAGTAAAACAAGTTCGTTTCCCTTATACACTAGCTTTTATTTATTATTACGCTTTGCAAATTTACGACACAAACGAATGGGTGTAGACCAGCGTTTGGGTCAAGTTTCATGGAATTCTATGAACGTTCAATATTTAGCGGTTTTGCACGGTTTATTAAAGCAAGTTCGTTTCCATTTTTACACTAACTTGTAATTATAATTACGCTTAGCAAATTTACCACACAAATGCATGGGTCTAGACCACATTTGGGTCAAGTTTCGTGGAATTCTGAGAACGTTTGATACTAAGCTGTTTTGCAGGATTTTTTTAAAGCAAGTTCGTTTCCCTTTTACACTAACTTGTAGTTATTATTATGCTTATCAAATTTAACAAACAAATGCATGGGACTAGACCTACGTTTGGTTCAAGTTTCATCGAATTGTGAGAACGTTCAAAATTTAGCTGTTTTGCACGGTTTTATTAAAGGAAGTTCGTTTCCCTTTTACACTGACTTGTAGTTATTATTACGCTTAGCAAGTTTACCACACAAATGCATGGGTCAAGGCCTACGTTTGGTTCGAGTTTCGTGGAATTTTGAGAACATTCAAAAGTTAGCTGTTTTACATGGTTTTAGTAAAGCAAGTTCGTTTCCCTTATAGACTAACTTTTATTTATTATTACGCTTTGCAAATTTATGACACAAACGAATGGGTGTAGACCAGCGTTTGGGTCAAGTTTCATGGAATTCTATGAACGTTCAAAATTTAGCTGTTTTGCACGGTTTTATTAAAGGAAGTTCGTTTCCCTTTTACACTGACTTGTAGTTATTATCACGCTTAGCAAATTTACCACACAAATGCATGGGTCAAGGCCTACCTTTGGTTCGAGTTTCGTGGAATTTTGAGAACATTCAAAATTTAGCTGTTTTGCATGGTTTTAGTAAAACAAGTTCGTTTCCCTTATACACTAGCTTTTATTTATTATTACGCTTTGCAAATTTACGACACAAACGAATGGGTGTAGACCAGCGTTTGGGTCAAGTTTCATGGAATTCTATGAACGTTCAATATTTAGCGGTTTTGCACGGTTTATTAAAGCAAGTTCGTTTCCATTTTTACACTAACTTGTAATTATAATTACGCTTAGCAAATTTACCACACAAATGCATGGGTCTAGACCACATTTGGGTCACGTTTCGTGGAATTCTGAGAACGTTTGATACTAAGCTGTTTTGCAGGATTTTTTTAAAGCAAGTTCGTTTCCCTTTTACACTAACTTGTAGTTATTATTATGCTTATCAAATTTACCAAACAAATGCATGGGACTAGACCTACGTTTGGTTCAAGTTTCATCGAATTGTGAGAACGTTCAAAATTTAGCTGTTTTGCACGGTTTTATTAAAGGAAGTTCGTTTCCCTTTTACACTGACTTGTAGTTATTATTACGCTTAGCAAGTTTACCACACAAATGCATGGGTCAAGGCCTACGTTTGGTTCGAGTTTCGTGGAATTTTGAGAACATTCAAAAGTTAGCTGTTTTACATGGTTTTAGTAAACAAGTTCGTTTCCCTTATAGACTAACTTTTATTTATTATTACGCTTTGCAAATTAATGACACAAACGAATGGGTGTAGACCAGCGTTTGGGTCAAGTTTCATGGAATTCTATGAACGTTCAATATTTAGCTGTTTTGCACGGTTTATTAAAGCAAGTTCGTTTCCATTTTTACACTAACTTGTAATTATAATTACGCTTAGCAAATTTACCACACAAATGCATGGGTCTAGACCACATTTGGGTCAAATTTCGTGGAATTCTGAGAACGTTTGATACTAAGCTGTTTTGCACGATTTTTTTAAAGCAAGTTTGTTTCCCTTTTACACTAACTTGTAGTTATTATTATGCTTATCAAATTTACCAAACAAATGCATGGGACTAGACCTACGTTTGGTTCAAGTTTCATCGAATTGTGAGAACGTTCAAAATTTAGCTGTTTTGCACGGTTTTATTAAAGGAAGTTCGTTTCCCTTTTACACTGACTTGTAGTTATTATGACGCTTAGCAAATTTACCACACAAATGCATGGGTCTAGGCCTACGTTTGGTTCGAGTTTCGTGGAATTTTGAGAACATTCAAAAGTTAGCTGTTTTACATGGTTTTAGTAAAGCAAGTTCGTTTCCCTTATAGACTAACTTTTATTTATTATTTCGCTTTGCAAATTTATGACACAAACGAATGGGTGTAGACCAGCGTTTGGGTCAAGTTTCTTGGAATTCTATGAACGTTCAATATTTAGCTGTTTTGCACGGTTTATTAAAGCAAGTTCGTTTCCATTTTTACACTAACTTGTAATTATAATTACGCTTAGCAAATTTACCACACAAATGCATGGGTCTAGACCACATTTGGGTCAAATTTCGTGGAATTCTGAGAACGTTTGATACTAAGCTGTTTTGCACGATTTTTTTAAAGCAAGTTTGTTTCCCTTTTACACTAACTTGTAGTTATTATTATGCTTATCAAATTTACCAAACAAATGCATGGGACTAGACCTACGTTTGGTTCAAGTTTCATCGAATTGTGAGAACGTTCAAAATTTAGCTGTTTTGCACGGTTTTATTAAAGGAAGTTCGTTTCCCTTTTACACTGACTTGTAGTTATTATTACGCTTAGCAAATTTACCACACAAATGCATGGGTCTAGGCCTACGTTTGGTTCGAGTTTCGTGGAATTTTGAGAACATTCAAAAGTTAGCTGTTTTACATGGTTTTAGTAAAGCAAGTTCGTTTCCCTTATAGACTAACTTTTATTTATTATTACGCTTTGCAAATTTATGACACAAACGAATGGGTGTAGACCAGCGTTTGGGTCAAGTTTCTTGGAATTCTATGAACGTTCAATATTTAGCTGTTTTGCACGGTTTATTAAAGCAAGTTCGTTTCCATTTTTACACTAACTTGTAATTATAATTACGGTTCGCAAATTTACCACATAAATGCATGGGTCTAGACCACATTTTGGTCAAGTTTCGTGGAATTCTGAGAACGTTTGATACTAAGCTGTTTTGCACGATTTTTTTAAAGCAAGTTTGTTTCCCTTTTACACTACTTGTAGTTATTATTATGCTTATCAAATTTACCACACAAATGCATGGGACTAGACCTACGTTTGGTTCAAGTTTCTTCGAATTGTGAGAACGTTCAAAATTTAGCTGTTTTGCACGGTTTTATTAAAGGAAGTTCGTTTCCCTTTTACACTGACTTGTAGTTATTATTACGCTTAGCAAGTTTACCACACAAATGCATGGGTCAAGGCCTACGTTTGGTTCGAGTTTCGTGGAATTTTGAGAACATTCAAAAGTTAGCTGTTTTACATGGTTTTAGTAAAGCAAGTTCGTTTCCCTTATAGACTAACTTTTATTTATTATTTCGCTTTGCAAATTTATGACACAAACGAATGGGTGTAGACCAGCGTTTGGGTCAAGTTTCTTGGAATTCTATGAACGTTCAATATTTAGCTGTTTTGCACGGTTTATTAAAGCAAGTTCGTTTCCATTTTTACACTAACTTGTAATTATAATTACGCTTAGCAAATTTACCACACAAATGCATGGGTCTAGACCACATTTTGGTCAAGTTTCGTGGAATTCTGAGAACGTTTGATACTAAGCTGTTTTGCACGATTTTTATAAAGCAAGTTCGTTTCCCTTTTACACTAACTTGTAGTTATTATTATGCTTATCAAATTTACCACACAAATGCATGGGACTAGACCTACGTTTGGTTCAAGTTTCATCGAATTGTGAGAACGTTCAAAATTTAGCTGTTTTGCACGGTTTTATTGAAGGAAGTTCGTTTCCCTTTTACACTGACTTGTAGTTATTATTACGCTTGGCAAATTTACCACACAAATGCATGGGTCAAGGCCTACGTTTGGTTCGAGTTTCGTGGAATTTTGAGAATATTCAAAATTTAGCTGTTTTACATGGTTTTAGTAAAGCAAGTTCGTTTCCCTTATAGACTAACTTTTATTTATTATTACGCTTTGCAAATTTATGACACAAACGAATGGGTGTAGACCAGCGTTTGGGTCAAGTTTCATGGAATTCTATGAACGTTCAATATTTAGCTGTTTTGCACGGTTTATTAAAGCAAGTTCGTTTCCATTTTTACACTAACTTGTAATTATAATTACGCTTAGCAAATTTACCACACAAATGCATGGGTCTAGACCACATTTGGGTCAAATTTCTTGGAATTCTGAGAACGTTTGATACTAAGCTGTTTTGCACGATTTTTTTAAAGCAAGTTTGTTTCCCTTTTACACTAACTTGTAGTTATTATTATGCTTATCAAATTTACCAAACAAATGCATGGGACTAGACCTACGTTTGGTTCAAGTTTCATCGAATTGTGAGAACGTTCAAAATTTAGCTGTTTTGCACGATTTTATTAAAGGAAGTTCGTTTCCCTTTTACACTGACTTGTAGTTATTATTACGCTTAGCAAATTTACCACACAAATGCATGGGTCAAGGCCTACGTTTGGTTCGAGTTTCGTGGAATTTTGAGAACATTCAAAAGTTAGCTGTTTTACATGGTTTTAGTAAAGCAAGTTCGTTTCCCTTATAGACTAACTTTTATTTATTATTACGCTTTGCAAATTTATGACACAAACGAATGGGTGTAGACCAGCGTTTGGGTCAAGTTTCTTGGAATTCTATGAACGTTCAATATTTAGCTGTTTTGCACGGTTTATTAAAGCAAGTTCGTTTCCATTTTTACACTAACTTGTAATTATAATTACGGTTAGCAAATTTACCACATAAATGCATGGGTCTAGACCACATTTTGGTCAAGTTTCGTGGAATTCTGAGAACGTTTGATACTAAGCTGTTTTGCACGATTTTTTTAAAGCAAGTTTGTTTCCCTTTTACACTACTTGTAGTTATTATTATGCTTATCAAATTTACCACACAAATGCATGGGACTAGACCTACGTTTGGTTCAAGTTTCATCGAATTGTGAGAACGTTCAAAATTTAGCTGTTTTGCACGGTTTTATTAAAGGAAGTTCGTTTCCCTTTTACACTGACTTGTAGTTATTATCACGCTTAGCAAATTTACCACACAAATGCATGGGTCAAGGCCTACCTTGGTTCGAGTTTCGTGGAATTTTGAGAACATTCAAAATTTAGCTGTTTTGCATGGTTTTTTTTTTTTTTGGGTAAATGTAAATTTCATTAATAACATTGTAGTACAGTACAACATGGAAGTCATCAGTTGGTGTCTCCCTCGACAGGCCAAGGGATACGCCAAAGTCTAAATAAAGATCGTGTACTGACTGAACTAGGTAATGTAATGCTATGTATTCGCTGCTTGATATCCTCAATAATAACTACTGCCATGGTGCTGGGAGTCCTTTCAGTTTGCTCAAATCGTCTCAAATTTCTCTCCTTCCAAATGTGGTAAACACATGATGCTAATAGTGCTCGGTACGACATGTTAATAATGTGTTGACCTCTCCATCTCCGGGACGCCTATATAATATCCGTCATCCAGTCTCTATTGGGCCACGAGAATCGTATTATTTTCTGAATTTCTGTTATACACCGACGACTAAATCTGCATTGGAAAAATAAGTGGTCGTGTGTCTCCGTCGCTCCGTCGTTGCATAAAATGCACGGGCCGAGGTGGACTAGCCATGGTTTATCCGTCGTAGCCAACTTTCCAAGGATAGCAAGCCAGAGGATGAATAAGTGACGTGGAATCTTGAGTGATCCCGAAAGTAGCGAGTACCAGTCTACTTTCGGTCCAGGCGGATCAAAAAGCCTATAAAGAGTCTGAGTAGTAGGAATCCCATGGTCAAACCTCCAAATAATGTGGTCTTCTCCTCCATAAATTGTGGGTAGTGTATGTGTGATTTCCAAACACTCAAAATCTGTGATAGGGGGCCACTGCCACTCTCCTCCACTGATCACCGTACAGAGTTTTGTTGACTCCTCCAATCTAAGTAACCTCGGTCCACGTGGGAATGTATCACGCAGAGGTCCTAGATGATGCCATGGGTCCTGCCAAAGGTAGAATCTTCTCCCATCTCCTATTTTATAATCCACCATAGATCGGAGGAAGATCCGTAAACGGAGGAGTTTCCGCCATCCCCATGATCCTCCTTGCTCGCTAATCGTCCAGATGGAAGTATCTCGTAATCGACCCTGGTAGAGCCATGTAACCCATATCGAGGTTCTATCGCACCTGATGATATCACATAGTTTCTTAGCCATTAATGCACGATTCAAGAGAGTGATGTCCTTGAATCCTAGGCCTCCTTCCTCCTTCGGCCGGCACAGGTCCTTCCAGGCAACCTTGGCATATCCACTGGTTGATGTCCCTTTCCACAAGAAAGTTCTCAGCCTCTTCTCAATTTCATTGGTAACTTTCTTTGGCAGTATGAACGCTGAAGCCCAGTATAAACTCAACGCCATGAGTACAGATTTAATAATTTGTACTCTACCAGCATATGACAATGCAATACCCTCCCAACCAGCAATACGTTTATCAATTTTCATCAATAATGGGCGACAATCAGCAATTGTTAAGCGAGAGGATAAGAGAGGTAGTCCCAAGTACCTCATCGGGAGGACACCCTCCTGAAACCCGAGTGCTGTCAGCATCTTATCGCGAAGTCCTTGGGCTGAACGTGAGATAATAAGATGGCTTTTCTGCACGTTTAGCCTGAGCCCCGACCATACAGCAAATCGATCCAATCCTGTTTTAAAGACTCCAATAGAGTCCATATCAGCATGACAGAATAACAACAAATCATCAGCAAAACCCAACTGAAAAACTCTGGCTGAATCACATTTCCAGTGGAAGGAAAATAGTTCATCCTGATCAATCAACTGTAGGAAACTCAAGTGTAGTACTTCCATTACAAGCACGAACAAGTATGGCGAAAGAGGATCTCCCTGTCGAAGCCCTCTGGCCCCCTTAAAGAAACCATGAGGTTTCCCATTCAGCCCAACAGAAAATGAAGTTGTAGTCACACACATCTCAATCCACTTCACGAAATAAGGGGGAAACCCAAATAACTCCATTACCGCGATCATAAAATCCCACTCCACCGTGTCATATGCCTTTCGAATGTCCACTTTCAAAGCACACCGGGGTGGTAGACGGGCCTGGTTGTATCCTGTAAATAGCTCTTGTGCCAACATAATATTGTCTCCAATGTTTCGTCCGGGCACAAATGCCGCTTGGCATGGACTAATTATTTTGTCTAATATCACACTCAACCGTTGAACAAGGAGTTTGGCAATAATTTTATATAACACATTACAGCAAGATATAGGACGAAAATCACCAACTGTCATAGGTGTATGTACCTTGGGAATAAGCGCCAGAAGTGTAGTATTTATCTGCTTCAGAAGTCGTCCCGTATTAAAGAAATCCAGAACTGCCGAAGTCACTTCCTGCCCCACTATAGGCCATGCCGCTTTGAAAAAGCCCGATGAATACCCGTCCGGCCCCGGTGCCTTATCCTCAGCAATGTCAAAAACTGCTTGCTTAACATCCGCTGGTGTGAATGGCAAGAGTAAAGAGTTAACATCCTCTTCACTCAATAGGTGTCTGACCCACGGTCGAAGGAATCGTAGATCAATCACGTCTTTCCTCTGTTCCCCACCAAGCAAGTTTTGATAGTACATGACAAATTCATTGACTACCTCTTGTGGTTCTGTGTGAGTGGCTCCATGATCATCATTAATTTGTAAGATTCTTCGCGCCGACCTCCGTTGAGCGATCTTACGAAAGAATACCCGGGAGCACTGGTCACCCCCCTTCATCCACTGCATTTTTGCTCGTTGTTGGAGCATACTTTGTTCAAGTTTGGCTGCTTTAGCCAGTATGAATCGGCAACAATGTTCCAACTGTAATAATAATTCATCATGTCTGTTCGAACTGACAAGTAATTGCGCCATCTCAAGAAACCCTTTTGCCAGCTGGACATTATGTGATAAGTCTCCTTTATTCCTCCTCTGCTCTCTAAACACCTGTTTAAGTGCTTTGAGTTTCCTCGTTACCGCATACATAGGCGCCCCAATAATGTTATGTTGCCAAACCTGCTGCACACTGGGAATAAACTCTGGTGATAGGGTGAGATAATTGTCGAATCGAAACATACCTCCATATTGTTGTTGGCTATCCCCGTATAGCACCAGCGGTGAGTGATCTGATGTACGTGGAGTGAGGCTAGTGTAAAAAGATGTTGGGAATCGAGCCATCCATCTGTCATTAATCAGCATTCGATCCAACCTTTTCCAAAGATTCCGTGGACTTGCACTGCAGTTATGCCACGTGTACCATTCTCCCTGCATGGGTAATGGTAGTAGACCTGCATTCTGAATGCAGTCATTAAACTCTTCCATTGCCATTCGAACATCTCCCGATGCTCCACATATTTCACTAATGTCTCGTACCGCATTGAAATCCCCTCCAATAAGCCAAGGGATATCACCAGTCTGCATGGCAATAGTCTCTAGGGAACCCCATAGCTCCCTCCTATCTGCCACCTCCGTAGCTCCATAAATCATAGTGATGGCGATTGACTCACGTATTGACCGTATATAAACAAGGCAGTGGATGAATTGTGTACCACATTCAACGACATCAACATCAATAAAATTATCATCCCACGCAATCCAAATCCGATTACCAACCATTCCATAATCCACAAACCATTTCCAATTAGGTAATAAGAACGATTGAATAGCTGCTGCATTATTAATACGAACACGGGTTTCAAGAAGACCAAGAAGTTGTAACCTGAACTCAGCAACGATGTCCTGCACTGCTAGCTGATGGTCTCTTTTATTCAGGCCACGAACATTCCATATAGCTGTGTTCAACATGGATCACCAAGTATGGGGCTGCTTTGGTTAGGACCCCGTGCTATATCATCTGCATCGTCAATTAAGTGTAGAGCATCAAATGTATTATATACTACAATCTCCTTACCATTCTCTGCTCGATTTGTCCTCATTCCCCCTCGACGAGGCGATTCACGACCATCTCTCTGCTTTTCCACCCCTCGAGGTGGTGGTGTTATCTCCTGATCATGCACCATAGTCGGCTCTGCAGGTCCCTTTTTTGGAACATAAACGGCTACCGGTGGTTTAATTGGTTTGGATGGTTTATTGAGCACACAATCCTTAGCCGAGTGGCCTAATGTCATACAACTGGTACATTTCGCAGGTAACCATTCATATTCCACGTCAATTTTGCACGGTGTCTCTCCTCCTTCCTCGTCAGGAGTCATAATGATAATATGTTTAGGTAAGTTGGAGCTCACATCCAACATGACGCATACACGAGCGAAGTCCAGTCTCGTGCATGCCCTCGTAATAGCATCCGGATATAGGGGTTTGCCTATACCGCTGGCCACCGTGCTGAGGCCCTCTTCAGTCCACAATTCAACCGGTAAGTGTCTCATTTTTATCCAAACTGGGACCTGTGTATGTTTTAATTTCCTCATCGCCATCCCTGGTTCCCACTTCTGCAGTACAATTGGTTGTCCTTGGAACAACCACGGTCCGCCTTCAATTGCTTCTTCCATGTATGCAACTGTCTTAAACTGGAAAAAGAAAAAACCGTTTGACGTGGCCTTAACCTCCTGTAATCCAGGCCAAACTGAGAAGGCAAAGTCTTTAACGTGATAAAAGTACGGTCGTCTTCCAAGTAAATAACCGATCGCGGTGGTCTTCCACTTAGTTGAACCATTGCGAATAGTTTCCATTGTAGGTCTCACAACCACTTCTCCATTTTGTATTGTAGGGGGTATGTATGAAAGAGTCCTCCGAGATGAATTATTAAAAGCGTCGGCAATTTTATCATCCACGTTCACATTAAAATTTGCATTTAGCGGAATATTACCCACAAACAAACCCGTAGGAAAGGAACGCACTTGTGTAGGGAGAGGACCACTTTTTTCCATTGTATTGCTAATGTCATGTAATACATCAGCAACTGCATCAGCGCCTGTGTCATCTCCTACATCATCATATAGGTCAGCGCCTGCATCAGCTTCCACATCATCTGCTGCGTCATCACACATGTCAGCGCTTACATCATCGCACATGTCATCACCTTCTTCAACTTGCTGCTGTTTTTTCGCCGGAAAAACTGTAGCAGCCGTCCCTGCTGTTCGTCGCCGATCAGTCGCCGTCGCCTGAATCTGGGCAGCATCCAAAGTCGCCGGAGTTAGCTGCATAACCGGAGTAGCAACAAGACATGGTGTCTTCTTCCCCAAAACCGTTTCAGATTTCTTGTACGGCACCGGCGGCGCTATTCCGTGCGCCAACGCCCTTTCAACCATTGTACCCCGTCGAGCCCGAAGAGGAAGCCGTCCAAACGTCAGTGTGTTTCCAGTCCCCGTTTGCTGCCTCAGATTTTCGCCATGGCCGAATTTGGCCTCCCAACGAGCTTTAAGTTTCGCCAAAGCTTCTATGGAGTCTGTATCACCAACATCCACAATTCTGTTCGCAAGATTCAAGAATTCAGTAATATTAAAATCGCGGGGAGAGGGAGTAGCAGTCCGTCCGCCATTGATGGATGGAGCCGAAGCTTCACCAAACCCTAGTTTTTGCGGCGCATTGAAACTCATATTATCCGCAGCCGATTTCTCATCTTGATCGTTCGAAATCCTTCCTCTCATCGTCATGGTGTCCAATCCACTCCTATTTACCAGAAAAGTATCAGTATCTATCGTCTCCAATGAACCCGACGTTTCGTCTTCCATGGCAGAAAACCCTAGATCCGGCGGCGCCTGGTTATTCGTCGATTTCCCAGCCAAGATCCCGCCTTTCCGAGTCGGGAGTGTAGATCTTCCCCCCATTGATGTCTGTTCATCCTCCGTTTCCAGATTGGCGCTGTTTACCGGCGATTTCTCGAAACCCGACTCTTCGCATTCTCGTCGGAGTTGTATTTTTCCGGCTTCCAAGCGGTCGCCGGAAGTCAGACCACCCCCCGTTGGTTCCCCATCATCGGCCGTCCCCCCTGCTCCGGCCGGCGAGGCAGCTCCGCCATCTCCACCTCCATCCATGCTAGTGTGTGTTTTTGAGTGTGTGCGAGTGTGTGAGAGAGAAGAGAGGGTAGAGAGAGAATTTTTAGTGAGAGAATTTTTGCATGGTTTTAGTAAAACAAGTTCGTTTCCCTTATACACTAGCTTTTATTTATTATTACGCTTTGCAAATTTACGACACAAACGAATGGGTGTAGACCAGCGTTTGGGTCAAGTTTCATGGAATTCTATGAACGTTCAATATTTAGCTGTTTTGCACGGTTTATTAAAGCAAGTTCGTTTCCATTTTTACACTAACTTGTAATTATAATTACGCTTAGCAAATTTACCACACAAATGCATGGGTCTAGACCACATTTGGGTCAAGTTTCGTGGAATTCTGAGAACGTTTGATACTAAGCTGTTTTGCAGGATTTTTTTAAAGCAAGTTCGTTTCCCTTTTACACTAACTTGTAGTTATTATTATGCTTATCAAATTTACCAAACAAATGCATGGGACTAGACCTACGTTTGGTTCAAGTTTCATCGAATTGTGAGAACGTTCAAAATTTAGCTGTTTTGCACGGTTTTATTAAAGGAAGTTCGTTTCCCTTTTACACTGACTTGCAGTTATTATTACGCTTAGCAAATTTACCACACAAATGCATGGGTCAAGGCCTACGTTTGGTTCGAGTTTCGTGGAATTTTGAGAACATTCAAAAGTTAGCTGTTTTACATGGTTTTAGTAAAGCAAGTTCGTTTCCCTTATAGACTAACTTTTATTTATTATTATGCTTTGCAAATTTATGACACAAACGAATGGGTGTAGACCAGCGTTTGGGTCAAGTTTCATGGAATTCTATGAACGTTCAATATTTAGCTGTTTTGCACGGTTTATTAAAGCAAGTTCGTTTCCATTTTTACACTAACTTGTAATTATAATTACGGTTAGCAAATTTACCACACAAATGCATGGGTCTAGACCAAATTTTGGTCAAGTTTCGTGGAATTCTGAGAACGTTTGATACTAAGCTGTTTTGCACGATTTTTTTAAAGCAAGTTTGTTTCCCTTTTACACTACTTGTAGTTATTATTATGCTTATCAAATTTACCACACAAATGCATGGGACTAGACCTACGTTTGGTTCAAGTTTCTTCGAATTGTGAGAACGTTCAAAACATAGCTCTTTTGCACGGTTTTATTAAAGGAAGTTCGTTTCCCTTTTACAGTGACTTGTAGTTATTATTACGCTTAGCAAATTTACCACACAAATGCATGGGTAAAGACCTACGTGTGGTTCGAGTTTCGTGGAATTCTGAGAACATTCAAAATTTAGCTGTTTTGCATGGTTTTAGTAAAGCAACTTCGTTTCCCTTATACACTAACTTTTATTTGTTATTACGCTTTGCAAATTTACGACACAAATGCATGGGTATAGACCAATGTTTGGGTCATGTTTCATGGAATTCTATGAACGTTCAATAATTAGCTGTTTTGCACGGTTTATTAAAGCAAGTTCGTTTCCATTTTTACACTAACTTGTAATTATAATTACGCTTAGCAAATTTACCACACAAATGCATGGGTCTAGACCACATTTGGGTCAAGTTTCGTGGAATTCTGAGAACGTTTGATACTAAGCTGTTTTGCACGATTTTTTTAAAGCAAGTTCGTTTCCCTTTTACACTAACTTGTAGTTATTATTATGCTTATCAAATTTACCACACAAATGCATGGGACTAGACCTACGTTTGGTTCAAGTTTCATCGAATTGTGAGAACGATCAAAATTTAGCTGTTTTGCACGGTTTTATTAAAGGAAGTTCGTTTCCCTTTTTACACTGACTTGTAGTTATTATCACGCTTAGCAAATTTACCACACAAATGCATGGGTCAAGGCCTACCTTTGGTTCGAGTTTCGTGGAATTTTGAGAACATTCAAAATTTAGCTGTTTTGCATGGTTTTAGTAAAACAAGTTCGTTTCCCTTATACACTAGCTTTTATTTATTATTACGCTTTGCAAATTTACGACACAAACGAATGGGTGTAGACCAGCGTTTGGGTCAAGTTTCATGGAATTCTTTGAACGTTCAATATTTAGCTGTTTTACACGGTTTATTAAAGCAAGTTCGTTTCCATTTTTACACTAACTTGTAATTATAATTACGCTTAGCAAATTTACCACACAAATGCATGGGTCTAGACCACATTTGGGTCAAGTTTCGTGGAATTCTGAGAACGTTTGATACTAAGCTGTTTTGCAGGATTTTTTTAAAGCAAGTTCGTTTCCCTTTTACACTAACTTGTAGTTATTATTATGCTTATCAAATTTACCACACAAATGCATGGG
This sequence comes from Sesamum indicum, assembly GCF_026168435.1. Classification (NCBI taxonomy): domain Eukaryota; kingdom Viridiplantae; phylum Streptophyta; class Magnoliopsida; order Lamiales; family Pedaliaceae; genus Sesamum; species Sesamum indicum. The sequence goes on from NC_142659.1 coordinate 11,724,683, forward strand.
ACTAGACCTACGTTTGGTTCAAGTTTCATCGAATTGTGAGAACGTTCAAAATTTAGCTGTTTTGCACAGTTTTATTAAAGGAAGTTCGTTTCCCTTTTACACTGACTTGTAGTTATTATTACGCTTAGCAAATTTACCACACAAATGCATGGGTCAAGGCCTACGTTTGGTTCGAGTTTCGTGGAATTTTGAGAACATTCAAAAGTTAGCTGTTTTACATGGTTTTAGTAAAGCAAGTTCGTTTCCCTTATAGACTAACTTTTATTTATTATTACGCTTTGCAAATTTATGACACAAACGAATGGGTGTAGACCAGTGTTTGGGTCAAGTTTCATGGAATTCTATGAACGTTCAATATTTAGCTGTTTTGCACGGTTTATTAAAGCAAGTTCGTTTCCATTTTTACACTAACTTGTAATTATAATTACGGTTAGCAAATTTACCACACAAATGCATGGGTCTAGACCACATTTTGGTCAAGTTTCGTGGAATTCTGAAAACGTTTGATACTAAGCTGTTTTGCACGATTTTTATAAAGCAAGTTCGTTTCACTTTTACACTAACTTGTAGTTATTATTATGCTTATCAAATTTACCACACAAATGCATGGGACTAGACCTACGTTTGGTTCAAGTTTCATCGAATTGTGAGAACGTTCAAAATTTAGCTGTTTTGCACGGTTTTATTAAAGGAAGTTCGTTTCCCTTTTACACTGACTTGTAGTTATTATTACGCTTCGCAAATTTACCACACAAATGCATGGGTCAAGGCCTACGTTTGGTTCGAGTTTCGTGGAATTTTGAGAATATTCAAAATTTAGCTGTTTTACATGGTTTTAGTAAAGCAAGTTCGTTTCCCTTATAGACTAACTTTTATTTATTATTACGCTTTGCAAATTTATGACACAAACGAATGGGTGTAGACCAACGTTTGGGTCAAGTTTCATTGAATTCTATGAACGTTCAATATTTAGCTGTTTTGCAAGGTTTATTAAAGCAAGTTCGTTTTCATTTTTACACTAACTTGTAATTAAAATTACGCTTAGCAAATTTACCACACAAATGCATGGGTCTAGACCACATTTGGGTTAAATTTCGTGGAATTCTGAGAACGTTTGATACTAAGCTGTTTTGCACGATTTTTTTAAAGCAAGTTTGTTTCCCTTTTACACTACTTGTAGTTATTATTATGCTTATCAAATTTACCACACAAATGCATGGGACTAGACCTACGTTTGGTTCAAGTTTCTTCGAATTGTGAGAACGTTCAAAACGTAGCTCTTTTGCACGGTTTTATTAAAGCAAGTTCGTTTCCCTTTTACAGTGACTTGTAGTTATTATTACGCTTAGCAAATTTACCACACAAATGCATGGGTCAAGGCCTACGTTTGGTTCGAGTTTCATGGAATTTTGAGAACATTCAAAAGTTAGCTGTTTTACATGGTTTTAGTAAAGCAAGTTCGTTTCCCTTATAGACTAACTTTTATTTATTATTACGCTTTGCAAATTTATGACACAAACGAATGGGTGTAGACCAGCGTTTGGGTCAAGTTTCTTGGAATTCTATGAACGTTCAATATTTAGCTGTTTTGCACGGTTTATTAAAGCAAGTTCGTTTTCATTTTTACACTAACTTGTAATTATAATTACGGTTAGCAAATTTACCACATAAATGCATGGGTCTAGACCACATTTTGGTCAAGTTTCGTGGAATTCTGAGAATGTTTGATACTAAGCTGTTTTGCACGATTTTTTTAAAGCAAGTTTGTTTCCCTTTTACACTGACTTGTAGTTATTATTATGCTTATCAAATTTACCACACAAATGCATGGGACTAGACCTACGTTTGGTTCAAGTTTCTTCGAATTGTGAGAACGTTCAAAACTTAGCTCTTTTGCACGGTTTTATTAAAGCAAGTTCGTTTCCCTTTTACAGTGACTTGTAGTTATTATTACGCTTAGCAAATTTACCACACAAATGCATGGGTAAAGACCTACGTGTGGTTCGAGTTTCGTGGAATTCTGAGAACATTCAAAATTTTGCTGTTTTGCATGGTTTTAGTAAAGCAACTTCGTTTCCCTTATACACTAACTTTTATTTGTTATTACGCTTTGCAAATTTACGACACAAATGCATGGGTGTAGACCAATGTTTGGGTCATGTTTCATGGAATTCTATGAACGTTCAATAATTAGCTGTTTTGCACGGTTTATTAAAGCAAGTTCGTTTCCATTTTTACACTAACTTGTAATTATAATTACGCTTAGCAAATTTACCACACAAATGCATGGGTCTAGACCACATTTGGGTCAAGTTTCGTGGAATTCTGAGAACGTTTGATACTAAGCTGTTTTGCACGATTTTTTTAAAGCAAGTTCGTTTCCCTTTTACACTAAGTTGTAGTTATTATTATGCTTATCAAATTTACCACACAAATGCATGGGACTAAACCTACGTTTGGTTCAAGTTTCATCGAATTGTAAGAACGTTCAAAATTTAGCTGTTTTGCACGGTTTTATTAAAGGAAGTTCGTTTCCCTTTTACACTGACTTGTAGTTATTATCACGCTTAGCAAATTTACCACACAAATGCATGGGTCAAGGCCTACCTTTGGTTCGAGTTTCGTGGAATTTTGAGAACATTCAAAATTTAGCTGTTTTGCATGGTTTTAGTAAAACAAGTTCGTTTCCCTTATACACTAGCTTTTATTTATTATTACGCTTTGCAAATTTACGACACAAACGAATGGGTGTAGACCAGCGTTTGGGTCAAGTTTCATAGAATTCTATGAACGTTCAATATTTAGCGATTTTGCACGGTTTATTAAAGCAAGTTCGTTTCCATTTTTACACTAACTTGTAATTATAATTACACTTAGCAAATTTACCACACAAATGCATGGGTCTAGACCACATTTGGGTCAAGTTTCGTGGAATTCTGAGAACGTTTGATACTAAGCTGTTTTGCAGGATTTTTTTAAAGCAAGTTCGTTTCCCTTTTACACTAACTTGTAGTTATTATTATGCTTATCAAATTTACCAAACAAATGCATGGGACTAGACCTACGTTTGGTTCAAGTTTCATCGAATTGTGAGAACGTTCAAAATTTAGCTGTTTTGCACGGTTTTATTAAAGGAAGTTCGTTTCCCTTTTACACTGACTTGTAGTTATTATTACGCTTAGCAAGTTTACCACACAAATGCATGGGTCAAGGCCTACGTTTGGTTCGAGTTTCGTGGAATTTTGAGAACATTCAAAAGTTAGCTGTTTTACATGGTTTTAGTAAAGCAAGTTCGTTTCCCTTATAGACTAACTTTTATTTATTATTTCGCTTTGCAAATTTATGACACAAACGAATGGGTGTAGACCAGCGTTTGGGTCAAGTTTCATGGAATTCTATGAACGTTCAATATTTAGCTGTTTTGCACGGTTTATTAAAGCAAGTTCGTTTCCATTTTTACACTAACTTGTAATTATAATTACGGTTAGCAAATTTACCACACAAATGCATGGGTCTAGACCACATTTTGGTCAAGTTTCGTGGAATTCTGAGAACGTTTGATACTAAGCTGTTTTGCACGATTTTTATAAAGCAAGTTCGTTTCCCTTTTACACTAACTTGTAGTTATTATTATGCTTATCAAATTTACCACACAAATGCATGGGACTAGACCTACGTTTGGTTCAAGTTTCATCGAATTGTGAGAACGTTCAAAATTTAGCTGTTTTGCACGGTTTTATTAAAGGAAGTTCGTTTCCCTTTTACACTGACTTGTAGTTATTATTACGCTTAGCAAATTTACCACACAAATGCATGGGTCAAGGCCTACGTTTGGTTCGAGTTTCGTGGAATTTTGAGAACATTCAAAATTTAGCTGTTTTACATGGTTTTAGTAAAGCAAGTTCGTTTCCCTTATAGACTAACTTTTATTTATTATTACGCTTTGCAAATTTATGACACAAACGAATGGGTGTAGACCAGCGTTTGGGTCAAGTTTCATGGAATTCTATGAACGTTCAATATTTAGCTGTTTTGCACGGTTTATTAAAGCAAGTTCGTTTCCATTTTTACACTAACTTGTAATTATAATTACGCTTAGCAAATTTACCACACAAATGCATGGGTCTAGACCACATTTGGGTCAAATTTCTTGGAATTCTGAGAACGTTTGATACTAAGCTGTTTTGCACGATTTTTTTAAAGCAAGTTTGTTTCCCTTTTACACTAACTTGTAGTTATTATTATGCTTATCAAATTTACCAAACAAATGCATGGGACTAGACCTACGTTTGGTTCAAGTTTCATCGAATTGTGAGAACGTTCAAAATTTAGCTGTTTTGCACGGTTTTATTAAAGGAAATTCGTTTCCCTTTTACACTGACTTGTAGTTATTATTACGCTTAGCAAATTTACCACACAAATGCATGGGTCAAGGCCTACGTTTGGTTCGAGTTTCGTGGAATTTTGAGAACATTCAAAAGTTAGCTGTTTTACATGGTTTTAGTAAAGCAAGTTCGTTTCCCTTATAGACTAACTTTTATTTATTATTACGCTTTGCAAATTTATGACACAAACGAATGGGTGTAGACCAGCGTTTGGGTCAAGTTTCTTGGAATTCTATGAACGTTCAATATTTAGCTGTTTTGCACGGTTTATTAAAGCAAGTTCGTTTCCATTTTTACACTAACTTGTAATTATAATTACGGTTAGCAAATTTACCACATAAATGCATGGGTCTAGACCACATTTTGGTCAAGTTTCGTGGAATTCTGAGAACGTTTGATACTAAGCTGTTTTGCACGATTTTTTTAAAGCAAGTTTGTTTCCCTTTTACACTACTTGTAGTTATTATTATGCTTATCAAATTTACCACACAAATGCATGGGACTAGACCTACGTTTGGTTCAAGTTTCATCGAATTGTGAGAACGTTCAAAATTTAGCTGTTTTGCACGGTTTTATTAAAGGAAGTTCGTTTCCCTTTTACACTGACTTGTAGTTATTATCACGCTTAGCAAATTTACCACACAAATGCATGGGTCAAGGCCTACCTTGGTTCGAGTTTCGTGGAATTTTGAGAACATTCAAAATTTAGCTGTTTTGCATGGTTTTAGTAAAACAAGTTCGTTTCCCTTATACACTAGCTTTTATTTATTATTACGCTTTGCAAATTTAAGACACAAACGAATGGGTGTAGACCAGCGTTTGGGTCAAGTTTCATGGAATTCTATGAACTTTCAATATTTAGCGGTTTTGCACGGTTTATTAAAGCAAGTTCGTTTCCATTTTTACACTAACTTGTAATTATAATTACGCTTAGCAAATTTACCACACAAATGCATGGGTCTAGACCACATTTGGGTCAAGTTTCGTGGAATTCTGAGAACGTTTGATACTAAGCTGTTTTGCAGGATTTTTTTAAAGCAAGTTCGTTTCCCTTTTACACTAACTTGTAGTTATTATTATGCTTATCAAATTTACCAAACAAATGCATGGGACTAGACCTACGTTTGGTTCAAGTTTCATCGAATTGTGAGAACGTTCAAAATTTAGCTGTTTTGCACGGTTTTATTAAAGGAAGTTCGTTTCCCTTTTACACTGACTTGTAGTTATTATTACGCTTAGCAAGTTTACCACACAAATGCATGGGTCAAGGCCTACGTTTGGTTCGAGTTTCGTGGAATTTTGAGAACATTCAAAAGTTAGCTGTTTTACATGGTTTTAGTAAAGCAAGTTCGTTTCCCTTATAGACTAACTTTTATTTATTATTTCGCTTTGCAAATTTATGACACAAACGAATGGGTGTAGACCAGCGTTTGGGTCAAGTTTCATGGAATTCTATGAACGTTCAATATTTAGCTGTTTTGCACGGTTTATTAAAGCAAGTTCGTTTCCATTTTTACACTAACTTGTAATTATAATTACGGTTAGCAAATTTACCACACAAATGCATGGGTCTAGACCACATTTTGGTCAAGTTTCGTGGAATTCTGAGAACGTTTGATACTAAGCTGTTTTGCACGATTTTTATAAAGCAAGTTCGTTTCCCTTTTACACTAACTTGTAGTTATTATTATGCTTATCAAATTTACCACACAAATGCATGGGACTAGACCTACGTTTGGTTCAAGTTTCATCGAATTGTGAGAACGTTCAAAATTTAGCTGTTTTGCACGGTTTTATTAAAGGAAGTTCGTTTCCCTTTTACACTGACTTGTAGTTATTATTACGCTTAGCAAATTTACCACACAAATGCATGGGTCAAGGCCTACGTTTGGTTCGAGTTTCGTGGAATTTTGAGAATATTCAAAATTTAGCTGTTTTACATGGTTTTAGTAAAGCAAGTTCGTTTCCCTTATAGACTAACTTTTATTTATTATTACGCTTTGCAAATTTATGACACAAACGAATGGGTGTAGACCAGCGTTTGGGTCAAGTTTCATGGAATTCTATGAACGTTCAATATTTAGCTGTTTTGCACGGTTTATTAAAGCAAGTTCGTTTCCATTTTTACACTAACTTGTAATTATAATTACGCTTAGCAAATTTACCACACAAATGCATGGGTCTAGACCACATTTGGGTCAAATTTCGTGGAATTCTGAGAACGTTTGATACTAAGCTGTTTTGCACGATTTTTTTAAAGCAAGTTTGTTTCCCTTTTACACTAACTTGTAGTTATTATTATGCTTATCAAATTTACCAAACAAATGCATGGGACTAGCCCTACGTTTGGTTCAAGTTTCATCGAATTGTGAGAACGTTCAAAATTTAGCTGTTTTGCACGGTTTTATTAAAGGAAGTTCGTTTCCCTTTTACACTGACTTGTAGTTATTATTACGCTTAGCAAATTTACCACACAAATGCATGGGTCAAGGCCTACGTTTGGTTCGAGTTTCGTGGAATTTTGAGAACATTCAAAAGTTAGCTGTTTTACATGGTTTTAGTAAAGCAAGTTCGTTTCCCTTATAGACTAACTTTTATTTATTATTACGCTTTGCAAATTTATGACACAAACGAATGGGTGTAGACCAGCGTTTGGGTCAAGTTTCTTGGAATTCTATGAACGTTCAATATTTAGCTGTTTTGCACGGTTTATTAAAGCAAGTTCGTTTCCATTTTTACACTAACTTGTAATTATAATTACGGTTAGCAAATTTACCACATAAATGCATGGGTCTAGACCACATTTTGGTCAAGTTTCGTGGAATTCTGAGAACGTTTGATACTAAGCTGTTTTGCACGATTTTTTTAAAGCAAGTTTGTTTCCCTTTTACACTACTTGTAGTTATTATTATGCTTATCAAATTTACCACACAAATGCATGGGACTAGACCTACGTTTGGTTCAAGTTTCATCGAATTGTGAGAACGTTCAAAATTTAGCTGTTTTGCACGGTTTTATTAAAGGAAGTTCGTTTCCCTTTTACACTGACTTGTAGTTATTATCACGCTTAGCAAATTTACCACACAAATGCATGGGTCAAGGCCTACCTTGGTTCGAGTTTCGTGGAATTTTGAGAACATTCAAAATTTAGCTGTTTTGCATGGTTTTAGTAAAACAAGTTCGTTTCCCTTATACACTAGCTTTTATTTATTATTACGCTTTGCAAATTTACGACACAAACGAATGGGTGTAGACCAGCGTTTGGGTCAAGTTTCATGGAATTCTATGAACGTTCAATATTTAGCGGTTTTGCACGGTTTATTAAAGCAAGTTCGTTTCCATTTTTACACTAACTTGTAATTATAATTACGCTTAGCAAATTTACCACACAAATGCATGGGTCTAGACCACATTTGGGTCAAGTTTCGTGGAATTCTGAGAACGTTTGATACTAAGCTGTTTTGCAGGATTTTTTTAAAGCAAGTTCGTTTCCCTTTTACACTAACTTGTAGTTATTATTATGCTTATCAAATTTACCAAACAAATGCATGGGACTAGACCTACGTTTGGTTCAAGTTTCATCGAATTGTGAGAACGTTCAAAATTTAGCTGTTTTGCACGGTTTTATTAAAGGAAGTTCGTTTCCCTTTTACACTGACTTGTAGTTATTATTACGCTTAGCAAGTTTACCACACAAATGCATGGGTCAAGGCCTACGTTTGGTTCGAGTTTCGTGGAATTTTGAGAACATTCAAAAGTTAGCTGTTTTACATGGTTTTAGTAAAGCAAGTTCGTTTCCCTTATAGACTAACTTTTATTTATTATTTCGCTTTGCAAATTTATGACACAAACGAATGGGTGTAGACCAGCGTTTGGGTCAAGTTTCATGGAATTCTATGAACGTTCAATATTTAGCTGTTTTGCACGGTTTATTAAAGCAAGTTCGTTTCCATTTTTACACTAACTTGTAATTATAATTACGGTTAGCAAATTTACCACACAAATGCATGGGTCTAGACCACATTTTGGTCAAGTTTCGTGGAATTCTGAGAACGTTTGATACTAAGCTGTTTTGCACGATTTTTATAAAGCAAGTTCGTTTCCCTTTTACACTAACTTGTAGTTATTATTATGCTTATCAAATTTACCACACAAATGCATGGGACTAGACCTACGTTTGGTTCAAGTTTCATCGAATTGTGAGAACGTTCAAAATTTAGCTGTTTTGCACGGTTTTATTAAAGGAAGTTCGTTTCCCTTTTACACTGACTTGTAGTTATTATTACGCTTAGCAAATTTACCACACAAATGCATGGGTCAAGGCCTACGTTTGGTTCGAGTTTCGTGGAATTTTGAGAATATTCAAAATTTAGCTGTTTTACATGGTTTTAGTAAAGCAAGTTCGTTTCCCTTATAGACTAACTTTTATTTATTATTACGCTTTGCAAATTTATGACACAAACGAATGGGTGTAGACCAGCGTTTGGGTCAAGTTTCATGGAATTCTATGAACGTTCAATATTTAGCTGTTTTGCACGGTTTATTAAAGCAAGTTCGTTTCCATTTTTACACTAACTTGTAATTATAATTACGCTTAGCAAATTTACCACACAAATGCATGGGTCTAGACCACATTTGGGTCAAATTTCGTGGAATTCTGAGAACGTTTGATACTAAGCTGTTTTGCACGATTTTTTTAAAGCAAGTTTGTTTCCCTTTTACACTAACTTGTAGTTATTATTATGCTTATCAAATTTACCAAACAAATGCATGGGACTAGACCTACGTTTGGTTCAAGTTTCATCGAATTGTGAGAACGTTCAAAATTTAGCTGTTTTGCACGGTTTTATTAAAGGAAGTTCGTTTCCCTTTTACACTGACTTGTAGTTATTATTACGCTTAGCAAATTTACCACACAAATGCATGGGTCAAGGCCTACGTTTGGTTCGAGTTTCGTGGAATTTTGAGAACATTCAAAAGTTAGCTGTTTTACATGGTTTTAGTAAAGCAAGTTCGTTTCCCTTATAGACTAACTTTTATTTATTATTACGCTTTGCAAATTTATGACACAAACGAATGGGTGTAGACCAGCGTTTGGGTCAAGTTTCTTGGAATTCTATGAACGTTCAATATTTAGCTGTTTTGCACGGTTTATTAAAGCATGTTCGTTTCCATTTTTACACTAACTTGTAATTATAATTACGGTTAGCAAATTTACCACATAAATGCATGGGTCTAGACCACATTTTGGTCAAGTTTCGTGGAATTCTGAGAACGTTTGATACTAAGCTGTTTTGCACGATTTTTTTAAAGCAAGTTTGTTTCCCTTTTACACTACTTGTAGTTATTATTATGCTTATCAAATTTACCACACAAATGCATGGGACTAGACCTACGTTTGGTTCAAGTTTCATCGAATTGTGAGAACGTTCAAAATTTAGCTGTTTTGCACGGTTTTATTAAAGGAAGTTCGTTTCCCTTTTACACTGACTTGTAGTTATTATCACGCTTAGCAAATTTACCACACAAATGCATGGGTCAAGGCCTACCTTGGTTCGAGTTTCGTGGAATTTTGAGAACATTCAAAATTTAGCTGTTTTGCATGGTTTTAGTAAAACAAGTTCGTTTCCCTTATACACTAGCTTTTATTTATTATTATGCTTTGCAAATTTACGACACAAACGAATGGGTGTAGACCAGCGTTTGGGTCAAGTTTCATGGAATTCTATGAACGTTCAATATTTAGCGGTTTTGCACGGTTTATTAAAGCAAGTTCGTTTCCATTTTTACACTAACTTGTAATTATAATTACGCTTAGCAAATTTACCACACAAATGCATGGGTCTAGACCACATTTGGGTCAAGGTTCGTGGAATTCTGAGAACGTTTGATACTAAGCTGTTTTGCAGGATTTTTTTAAAGCAAGTTCGTTTCCCTTTTACACTAACTTGTAGTTATTATTATGCTTATCAAATTTACCAAACAAATGCATGGGACTAGACCTACGTTTGGTTCAAGTTTCATCGAATTGTGAGAACGTTCAAAATTTAGCTGTTTTGCACGGTTTTATTAAAGGAAGTTCGTTTCCCTTTTACACTGACTTGTAGTTATTATTACGCTTAGCAAGTTTACCACACAAATGCATGGGTCAAGGCCTACGTTTGGTTCGAGTTTCGTGGAATTTTGAGAACATTCAAAAGTTAGCTGTTTTACATGGTTTTAGTAAAGCAAGTTCGTTTCCCTTATAGACTAACTTTTATTTATTATTTCGCTTTGCAAATTTATGACACAAACGAATGGGTGTAGACCAGCGTTTGGGTCAAGTTTCATGGAATTCTATGAACGTTCAATATTTAGCTGTTTTGCACGGTTTATTAAAGCAAGTTCGTTTCCATTTTTACACTAACTTGTAATTATAATTACGGTTAGCAAATTTACCACACAAATGCATGGGTCTAGACCACATTTTGGTCAAGTTTCGTGGAATTCTGAGAACGTTTGATACTAAGCTGTTTTGCACGATTTTTATAAAGCAAGTTCGTTTCCCTTTTACACTAACTTGTAGTTATTATTATGCTTATCAAATTTACCACACAAATGCATGGGACTAGACCTACGTTTGGTTCAAGTTTCATCGAATTGTGAGAACGTTCAAAATTTAGCTGTTTTGCACGGTTTTATTAAAGGAAGTTCGTTTCCCTTTTACACTGACTTGTAGTTATTATTACGCTTAGCAAATTTACCACACAAATGCATGGGTCAAGGCCTACGTTTGGTTCGAGTTTCGTGGAATTTTGAGAATATTCAAAATTTAGCTGTTTTACATGGTTTTAGTAAAGCAAGTTCGTTTCCCTTATAGACTAACTTTTATTTATTATTACGCTTTGCAAATTTATGACACAAACGAATGGGTGTAGACCAGCGTTTGGGTCAAGTTTCATGGAATTCTATGAACGTTCAATATTTAGCTGTTTTGCACGGTTTATTAAAGCAAGTTCGTTTCCATTTTTACACTAACTTGTAATTATAATTACGCTTAGCAAATTTACCACACAAATGCATGGGTCTAGACCACATTTGGGTCAAATTTCGTGGAATTCTGAGAACGTTTGATACTAAGCTGTTTTGCACGATTTTTTTAAAGCAAGTTTGTTTCCCTTTTACACTAACTTGTAGTTATTATTATGCTTATCAAATTTACCAAACAAATGCATGGGACTAGACCTACGTTTGGTTCAAGTTTCATCGAATTGTGAGAACGTTAAAAATTTAGCTGTTTTGCACGGTTTTATTAAAGGAAGTTCGTTTCCCTTTTACACTGACTTGTAGTTATTATTACGCTTAGCAAATTTATCACACAAATGCATGGGTCAAGGCCTACGTTTGGTTCGAGTTTCGTGGAATTTTGAGAACATTCAAAAGTTAGCTGTTTTACATGGTTTTAGTAAAGCAAGTTCGTTTCCCTTATAGACTAACTTTTATTTATTATTACGCTTTGCAAATTTATGACACAAACGAATGGGTGTAGACCAGCGTTTGGGTCAAGTTTCTTGGAATTCTATGAACGTTCAATATTTAGCTGTTTTGCACGGTTTATTAAAGCAAGTTCGTTTCCATTTTTACACTAACTTGTAATTATAATTACGGTTCGCAAATTTACCACATAAATGCATGGGTCTAGACCACATTTTGGTCAAGTTTCGTGGAATTCTGAGAACGTTTGATACTAAGCTGTTTTGCACGATTTTTTTAAAGCAAGTTTGTTTCCCTTTTACACTGACTTGTAGTTATTATTATGCTTATCAAATTTACCACACAAATGCATGGGACTAGACCTACGTTTGGTTCAAGTTTCTTCGAATTGTGAGAACGTTCAAAACTTAGCTCTTTTGCACGGTTTTATTAAAGCAAGTTCGTTTCCCTTTTACAGTGACTTGTAGTTATTATTACGCTTAGCAAATTTACCACACAAATGCATGGGTAAAGACCTACGTGTGGTTCGAGTTTCGTGGAATTCTGAGAACATTCAAAATTTTGCTGTTTTGCATGGTTTTAGTAAAGCAACTTCGTTTCCCTTATACACTAACTTTTATTTGTTATTACGCTTTGCAAATTTACGACACAAATGCATGGGTGTAGACCAATGTTTGGGTCATGTTTCATGGAATTCTATGAACGTTCAATAATTAGCTGTTTTGCACGGTTTATTAAAGCAAGTTCGTTTCCATTTTTACACTAACTTGTAATTATAATTACGCTTAGCAAATTTACCACACAAATGCATGGGTCTAGACCACATTTGGGTCAAGTTTCGTGGAATTCTGAGAACGTTTGATACTAAGCTGTTTTGCACGATTTTTTTAAAGCAAGTTCGTTTCCCTTTTACACTAAGTTGTAGTTATTATTATGCTTATCAAATTTACCACACAAATGCATGGGACTAAACCTACGTTTGGTTCAAGTTTCATCGAATTGTAAGAACGTTCAAAATTTAGCTGTTTTGCACGGTTTTATTAAAGGAAGTTCGTTTCCCTTTTACACTGACTTGTAGTTATTATCACGCTTAGCAAATTTACCACACAAATGCATGGGTCAAGGCCTACCTTTGGTTCGAGTTTCGTGGAATTTTGAGAACATTCAAAATTTAGCTGTTTTGCATGGTTTTAGTAAAACAAGTTCGTTTCCCTTATACACTAGCTTTTATTTATTATTACGCTTTGCAAATTTACGACACAAACGAATGGGTGTAGACCAGCGTTTGGGTCAAGTTTCATAGAATTCTATGAACGTTCAATATTTAGCGATTTTGCACGGTTTATTAAAGCAAGTTCGTTTCCATTTTTACACTAACTTGTAATTATAATTACACTTAGCAAATTTACCACACAAATGCATGGGTCTAGACCACATTTGGGTCAAGTTTCGTGGAATTCTGAGAACGTTTGATACTAAGCTGTTTTGCAGGATTTTTTTAAAGCAAGTTCGTTTCCCTTTTACACTAACTTGTAGTTATTATTATGCTTATCAAATTTACCAAACAAATGCATGGGACTAGACCTACGTTTGGTTCAAGTTTCATCGAATTGTGAGAACGTTCAAAATTTAGCTGTTTTGCACGGTTTTATTAAAGGAAGTTCGTTTCCCTTTTACACTGACTTGTAGTTATTATTACGCTTAGCAAGTTTACCACACAAATGCATGGGTCAAGGCCTACGTTTGGTTCGAGTTTCGTGGAATTTTGAGAACATTCAAAAGTTAGCTGTTTTACATGGTTTTAGTAAAGCAAGTTCGTTTCCCTTATAGACTAACTTTTATTTATTATTTCGCTTTGCAAATTTATGACACAAACGAATGGGTGTAGACCAGCGTTTGGGTCAAGTTTCATGGAATTCTATGAACGTTCAATATTTAGCTGTTTTGCACGGTTTATTAAAGCAAGTTCGTTTCCATTTTTACACTAACTTGTAATTATAATTACGGTTAGCAAATTTACCACACAAATGCATGGGTCTAGACCACATTTTGGTCAAGTTTCGTGGAATTCTGAGAACGTTTGATACTAAGCTGTTTTGCACGATTTTTATAAAGCAAGTTCGTTTCCCTTTTACACTAACTTGTAGTTATTATTATGCTTATCAAATTTACCACACAAATGCATGGGACTAGACCTACGTTTGGTTCAAGTTTCATCGAATTGTGAGAACGTTCAAAATTTAGCTGTTTTGCACGGTTTTATTAAAGGAAGTTCGTTTCCCTTTTACACTGACTTGTAGTTATTATTACGCTTAGCAAATTTACCACACAAATGCATGGGTCAAGGCCTACGTTTGGTTCGAGTTTCGTGGAATTTTGAGAACATTCAAAATTTAGCTGTTTTACATGGTTTTAGTAAAGCAAGTTCGTTTCCCTTATAGACTAACTTTTATTTATTATTACGCTTTGCAAATTTATGACACAAACGAATGGGTGTAGACCAGCGTTTGGGTCAAGTTTCATGGAATTCTATGAACGTTCAATATTTAGCTGTTTTGCACGGTTTATTAAAGCAAGTTCGTTTCCATTTTTACACTAACTTGTAATTATAATTACGCTTAGCAAATTTACCACACAAATGCATGGGTCTAGACCACATTTGGGTCAAATTTCTTGGAATTCTGAGAACGTTTGATACTAAGCTGTTTTGCACGATTTTTTTAAAGCAAGTTTGTTTCCCTTTTACACTAACTTGTAGTTATTATTATGCTTATCAAATTTACCAAACAAATGCATGGGACTAGACCTACGTTTGGTTCAAGTTTCATCGAATTGTGAGAACGTTCAAAATTTAGCTGTTTTGCACGGTTTTATTAAAGGAAATTCGTTTCCCTTTTACACTGACTTGTAGTTATTATTACGCTTAGCAAATTTACCACACAAATGCATGGGTCAAGGCCTACGTTTGGTTCGAGTTTCGTGGAATTTTGAGAACATTCAAAAGTTAGCTGTTTTACATGGTTTTAGTAAAGCAAGTTCGTTTCCCTTATAGACTAACTTTTATTTATTATTACGCTTTGCAAATTTATGACACAAACGAATGGGTGTAGACCAGCGTTTGGGTCAAGTTTCTTGGAATTCTATGAACGTTCAATATTTAGCTGTTTTGCACGGTTTATTAAAGCAAGTTCGTTTCCATTTTTACACTAACTTGTAATTATAATTACGGTTAGCAAATTTACCACATAAATGCATGGGTCTAGACCACATTTTGGTCAAGTTTCGTGGAATTCTGAGAACGTTTGATACTAAGCTGTTTTGCACGATTTTTTTAAAGCAAGTTTGTTTCCCTTTTACACTACTTGTAGTTATTATTATGCTTATCAAATTTACCACACAAATGCATGGGACTAGACCTACGTTTGGTTCAAGTTTCATCGAATTGTGAGAACGTTCAAAATTTAGCTGTTTTGCACGGTTTTATTAAAGGAAGTTCGTTTCCCTTTTACACTGACTTGTAGTTATTATCACGCTTAGCAAATTTACCACACAAATGCATGGGTCAAGGCCTACCTTGGTTCGAGTTTCGTGGAATTTTGAGAACATTCAAAATTTAGCTGTTTTGCATGGTTTTAGTAAAACAAGTTCGTTTCCCTTATACACTAGCTTTTATTTATTATTACGCTTTGCAAATTTAAGACACAAACGAATGGGTGTAGACCAGCGTTTGGGTCAAGTTTCATGGAATTCTATGAACTTTCAATATTTAGCGGTTTTGCACGGTTTATTAAAGCAAGTTCGTTTCCATTTTTACACTAACTTGTAATTATAATTACGCTTAGCAAATTTACCACACAAATGCATGGGTCTAGACCACATTTGGGTCAAGTTTCGTGGAATTCTGAGAACGTTTGATACTAAGCTGTTTTGCAGGATTTTTTTAAAGCAAGTTCGTTTCCCTTTTACACTAACTTGTAGTTATTATTATGCTTATCAAATTTACCAAACAAATGCATGGGACTAGACCTACGTTTGGTTCAAGTTTCATCGAATTGTGAGAACGTTCAAAATTTAGCTGTTTTGCACGGTTTTATTAAAGGAAGTTCGTTTCCCTTTTACACTGACTTGTAGTTATTATTACGCTTAGCAAGTTTACCACACAAATGCATGGGTCAAGGCCTACGTTTGGTTCGAGTTTCGTGGAATTTTGAGAACATTCAAAAGTTAGCTGTTTTACATGGTTTTAGTAAAGCAAGTTCGTTTCCCTTATAGACTAACTTTTATTTATTATTTCGCTTTGCAAATTTATGACACAAACGAATGGGTGTAGACCAGCGTTTGGGTCAAGTTTCATGGAATTCTATGAACGTTCAATATTTAGCTGTTTTGCACGGTTTATTAAAGCAAGTTCGTTTCCATTTTTACACTAACTTGTAATTATAATTACGGTTAGCAAATTTACCACACAAATGCATGGGTCTAGACCACATTTTGGTCAAGTTTCGTGGAATTCTGAGAACGTTTGATACTAAGCTGTTTTGCACGATTTTTATAAAGCAAGTTCGTTTCCCTTTTACACTAACTTGTAGTTATTATTATGCTTATCAAATTTACCACACAAATGCATGGGACTAGACCTACGTTTGGTTCAAGTTTCATCGAATTGTGAGAACGTTCAAAATTTAGCTGTTTTGCACGGTTTTATTAAAGGAAGTTCGTTTCCCTTTTACACTGACTTGTAGTTATTATTACGCTTAGCAAATTTACCACACAAATGCATGGGTCAAGGCCTACGTTTGGTTCGAGTTTCGTGGAATTTTGAGAATATTCAAAATTTAGCTGTTTTACATGGTTTTAGTAAAGCAAGTTCGTTTCCCTTATAGACTAACTTTTATTTATTATTACGCTTTGCAAATTTATGACACAAACGAATGGGTGTAGACCAGCGTTTGGGTCAAGTTTCATGGAATTCTATGAACGTTCAATATTTAGCTGTTTTGCACGGTTTATTAAAGCAAGTTCGTTTCCATTTTTACACTAACTTGTAATTATAATTACGCTTAGCAAATTTACCACACAAATGCATGGGTCTAGACCACATTTGGGTCAAATTTCGTGGAATTCTGAGAACGTTTGATACTAAGCTGTTTTGCACGATTTTTTTAAAGCAAGTTTGTTTCCCTTTTACACTAACTTGTAGTTATTATTATGCTTATCAAATTTACCAAACAAATGCATGGGACTAGCCCTACGTTTGGTTCAAGTTTCATCGAATTGTGAGAACGTTCAAAATTTAGCTGTTTTGCACGGTTTTATTAAAGGAAGTTCGTTTCCCTTTTACACTGACTTGTAGTTATTATTACGCTTAGCAAATTTACCACACAAATGCATGGGTCAAGGCCTACGTTTGGTTCGAGTTTCGTGGAATTTTGAGAACATTCAAAAGTTAGCTGTTTTACATGGTTTTAGTAAAGCAAGTTCGTTTCCCTTATAGACTAACTTTTATTTATTATTACGCTTTGCAAATTTATGACACAAACGAATGGGTGTAGACCAGCGTTTGGGTCAAGTTTCTTGGAATTCTATGAACGTTCAATATTTAGCTGTTTTGCACGGTTTATTAAAGCAAGTTCGTTTCCATTTTTACACTAACTTGTAATTATAATTACGGTTAGCAAATTTACCACATAAATGCATGGGTCTAGACCACATTTTGGTCAAGTTTCGTGGAATTCTGAGAACGTTTGATACTAAGCTGTTTTGCACGATTTTTTTAAAGCAAGTTTGTTTCCCTTTTACACTACTTGTAGTTATTATTATGCTTATCAAATTTACCACACAAATGCATGGGACTAGACCTACGTTTGGTTCAAGTTTCATCGAATTGTGAGAACGTTCAAAATTTAGCTGTTTTGCACGGTTTTATTAAAGGAAGTTCGTTTCCCTTTTACACTGACTTGTAGTTATTATCACGCTTAGCAAATTTACCACACAAATGCATGGGTCAAGGCCTACCTTGGTTCGAGTTTCGTGGAATTTTGAGAACATTCAAAATTTAGCTGTTTTGCATGGTTTTAGTAAAACAAGTTCGTTTCCCTTATACACTAGCTTTTATTTATTATTACGCTTTGCAAATTTACGACACAAACGAATGGGTGTAGACCAGCGTTTGGGTCAAGTTTCATGGAATTCTATGAACGTTCAATATTTAGCGGTTTTGCACGGTTTATTAAAGCAAGTTCGTTTCCATTTTTACACTAACTTGTAATTATAATTACGCTTAGCAAATTTACCACACAAATGCATGGGTCTAGACCACATTTGGGTCAAGTTTCGTGGAATTCTGAGAACGTTTGATACTAAGCTGTTTTGCAGGATTTTTTTAAAGCAAGTTCGTTTCCCTTTTACACTAACTTGTAGTTATTATTATGCTTATCAAATTTACCAAACAAATGCATGGGACTAGACCTACGTTTGGTTCAAGTTTCATCGAATTGTGAGAACGTTCAAAATTTAGCTGTTTTGCACGGTTTTATTAAAGGAAGTTCGTTTCCCTTTTACACTGACTTGTAGTTATTATTACGCTTAGCAAGTTTACCACACAAATGCATGGGTCAAGGCCTACGTTTGGTTCGAGTTTCGTGGAATTTTGAGAACATTCAAAAGTTAGCTGTTTTACATGGTTTTAGTAAAGCAAGTTCGTTTCCCTTATAGACTAACTTTTATTTATTATTTCGCTTTGCAAATTTATGACACAAACGAATGGGTGTAGACCAGCGTTTGGGTCAAGTTTCATGGAATTCTATGAACGTTCAATATTTAGCTGTTTTGCACGGTTTATTAAAGCAAGTTCGTTTCCATTTTTACACTAACTTGTAATTATAATTACGGTTAGCAAATTTACCACACAAATGCATGGGTCTAGACCACATTTTGGTCAAGTTTCGTGGAATTCTGAGAACGTTTGATACTAAGCTGTTTTGCACGATTTTTATAAAGCAAGTTCGTTTCCCTTTTACACTAACTTGTAGTTATTATTATGCTTATCAAATTTACCACACAAATGCATGGGACTAGACCTACGTTTGGTTCAAGTTTCATCGAATTGTGAGAACGTTCAAAATTTAGCTGTTTTGCACGGTTTTATTAAAGGAAGTTCGTTTCCCTTTTACACTGACTTGTAGTTATTATTACGCTTAGCAAATTTACCACACAAATGCATGGGTCAAGGCCTACGTTTGGTTCGAGTTTCGTGGAATTTTGAGAATATTCAAAATTTAGCTGTTTTACATGGTTTTAGTAAAGCAAGTTCGTTTCCCTTATAGACTAACTTTTATTTATTATTACGCTTTGCAAATTTATGACACAAACGAATGGGTGTAGACCAGCGTTTGGGTCAAGTTTCATGGAATTCTATGAACGTTCAATATTTAGCTGTTTTGCACGGTTTATTAAAGCAAGTTCGTTTCCATTTTTACACTAACTTGTAATTATAATTACGCTTAGCAAATTTACCACACAAATGCATGGGTCTAGACCACATTTGGGTCAAATTTCGTGGAATTCTGAGAACGTTTGATACTAAGCTGTTTTGCACGATTTTTTTAAAGCAAGTTTGTTTCCCTTTTACACTAACTTGTAGTTATTATTATGCTTATCAAATTTACCAAACAAATGCATGGGACTAGACCTACGTTTGGTTCAAGTTTCATCGAATTGTGAGAACGTTCAAAATTTAGCTGTTTTGCACGGTTTTATTAAAGGAAGTTCGTTTCCCTTTTACACTGACTTGTAGTTATTATTACGCTTAGCAAATTTACCACACAAATGCATGGGTCAAGGCCTACGTTTGGTTCGAGTTTCGTGGAATTTTGAGAACATTCAAAAGTTAGCTGTTTTACATGGTTTTAGTAAAGCAAGTTCGTTTCCCTTATAGACTAACTTTTATTTATTATTACGCTTTGCAAATTTATGACACAAACGAATGGGTGTAGACCAGCGTTTGGGTCAAGTTTCTTGGAATTCTATGAACGTTCAATATTTAGCTGTTTTGCACGGTTTATTAAAGCATGTTCGTTTCCATTTTTACACTAACTTGTAATTATAATTACGGTTAGCAAATTTACCACATAAATGCATGGGTCTAGACCACATTTTGGTCAAGTTTCGTGGAATTCTGAGAACGTTTGATACTAAGCTGTTTTGCACGATTTTTTTAAAGCAAGTTTGTTTCCCTTTTACACTACTTGTAGTTATTATTATGCTTATCAAATTTACCACACAAATGCATGGGACTAGACCTACGTTTGGTTCAAGTTTCATCGAATTGTGAGAACGTTCAAAATTTAGCTGTTTTGCACGGTTTTATTAAAGGAAGTTCGTTTCCCTTTTACACTGACTTGTAGTTATTATCACGCTTAGCAAATTTACCACACAAATGCATGGGTCAAGGCCTACCTTGGTTCGAGTTTCGTGGAATTTTGAGAACATTCAAAATTTAGCTGTTTTGCATGGTTTTAGTAAAACAAGTTCGTTTCCCTTATACACTAGCTTTTATTTATTATTACGCTTTGCAAATTTACGACACAAACGAATGGGTGTAGACCAGCGTTTGGGTCAAGTTTCATGGAATTCTATGAACGTTCAATATTTAGCGGTTTTGCACGGTTTATTAAAGCAAGTTCGTTTCCATTTTTACACTAACTTGTAATTATAATTACGCTTAGCAAATTTACCACACAAATGCATGGGTCTAGACCACATTTGGGTCAAGTTTCGTGGAATTCTGAGAACGTTTGATACTAAGCTGTTTTGCAGGATTTTTTTAAAGCAAGTTCGTTTCCCTTTTACACTAACTTGTAGTTATTATTATGCTTATCAAATTTACCAAACAAATGCATGGGACTAGACCTACGTTTGGTTCAAGTTTCATCGAATTGTGAGAACGTTCAAAATTTAGCTGTTTTGCACGGTTTTATTAAAGGAAGTTCGTTTCCCTTTTACACTGACTTGTAGTTATTATTACGCTTAGCAAGTTTACCACACAAATGCATGGGTCAAGGCCTACGTTTGGTTCGAGTTTCGTGGAATTTTGAGAACATTCAAAAGTTAGCTGTTTTACATGGTTTTAGTAAAGCAAGTTCGTTTCCCTTATAGACTAACTTTTATTTATTATTTCGCTTTGCAAATTTATGACACAAACGAATGGGTGTAGACCAGCGTTTGGGTCAAGTTTCATGGAATTCTATGAACGTTCAATATTTAGCTGTTTTGCACGGTTTATTAAAGCAAGTTCGTTTCCATTTTTACACTAACTTGTAATTATAATTACGGTTAGCAAATTTACCACACAAATGCATGGGTCTAGACCACATTTTGGTCAAGTTTCGTGGAATTCTGAGAACGTTTGATACTAAGCTGTTTTGCACGATTTTTATAAAGCAAGTTCGTTTCCCTTTTACACTAACTTGTAGTTATTATTATGCTTATCAAATTTACCACACAAATGCATGGGACTAGACCTACGTTTGGTTCAAGTTTCATCGAATTGTGAGAACGTTCAAAATTTAGCTGTTTTGCACGGTTTTATTAAAGGAAGTTCGTTTCCCTTTTACACTGACTTGTAGTTATTATTACGCTTAGCAAATTTACCACACAAATGCATGGGTCAAGGCCTACGTTTGGTTCGAGTTTCGTGGAATTTTGAGAATATTCAAAATTTAGCTGTTTTACATGGTTTTAGTAAAGCAAGTTCGTTTCCCTTATAGACTAACTTTTATTTATTATTACGCTTTGCAAATTTATGACACAAACGAATGGGTGTAGACCAGCGTTTGGGTCAAGTTTCATGGAATTCTATGAACGTTCAATATTTAGCTGTTTTGCACGGTTTATTAAAGCAAGTTCGTTTCCATTTTTACACTAACTTGTAATTATAATTACGCTTAGCAAATTTACCACACAAATGCATGGGTCTAGACCACATTTGGGTCAAATTTCGTGGAATTCTGAGAACGTTTGATACTAAGCTGTTTTGCACGATTTTTTTAAAGCAAGTTTGTTTCCCTTTTACACTAACTTGTAGTTATTATTATGCTTATCAAATTTACCAAACAAATGCATGGGACTAGACCTACGTTTGGTTCAAGTTTCATCGAATTGTGAGAACGTTCAAAATTTAGCTGTTTTGCACGGTTTTATTAAAGGAAGTTCGTTTCCCTTTTACACTGACTTGTAGTTATTATTACGCTTAGCAAATTTACCACACAAATGCATGGGTCAAGGCCTACGTTTGGTTCGAGTTTCGTGGAATTTTGAGAACATTCAAAAGTTAGCTGTTTTACATGGTTTTAGTAAAGCAAGTTCGTTTCCCTTATAGACTAACTTTTATTTATTATTACGCTTTGCAAATTTATGACACAAACGAATGGGTGTAGACCAGCGTTTGGGTCAAGTTTCTTGGAATTCTATGAACGTTCAATATTTAGCTGTTTTGCACGGTTTATTAAAGCATGTTCGTTTCCATTTTTACACTAACTTGTAATTATAATTACGGTTAGCAAATTTACCACATAAATGCATGGGTCTAGACCACATTTTGGTCAAGTTTCGTGGAATTCTGAGAACGTTTGATACTAAGCTGTTTTGCACGATTTTTTTAAAGCAAGTTTGTTTCCCTTTTACACTACTTGTAGTTATTATTATGCTTATCAAATTTACCACACAAATGCATGGGACTAGACCTACGTTTGGTTCAAGTTTCATCGAATTGTGAGAACGTTCAAAATTTAGCTGTTTTGCACGGTTTTATTAAAGGAAGTTCGTTTCCCTTTTACACTGACTTGTAGTTATTATCACGCTTAGCAAATTTACCACACAAATGCATGGGTCAAGGCCTACCTTGGTTCGAGTTTCGTGGAATTTTGAGAACATTCAAAATTTAGCTGTTTTGCATGGTTTTAGTAAAACAAGTTCGTTTCCCTTATACACTAGCTTTTATTTATTATTATGCTTTGCAAATTTACGACACAAACGAATGGGTGTAGACCAGCGTTTGGGTCAAGTTTCATGGAATTCTATGAACGTTCAATATTTAGCGGTTTTGCACGGTTTATTAAAGCAAGTTCGTTTCCATTTTTACACTAACTTGTAATTATAATTACGCTTAGCAAATTTACCACACAAATGCATGGGTCTAGACCACATTTGGGTCAAGGTTCGTGGAATTCTGAGAACGTTTGATACTAAGCTGTTTTGCAGGATTTTTTTAAAGCAAGTTCGTTTCCCTTTTACACTAACTTGTAGTTATTATTATGCTTATCAAATTTACCAAACAAATGCATGGGACTAGACCTACGTTTGGTTCAAGTTTCATCGAATTGTGAGAACGTTCAAAATTTAGCTGTTTTGCACGGTTTTATTAAAGGAAGTTCGTTTCCCTTTTACACTGACTTGTAGTTATTATTACGCTTAGCAAGTTTACCACACAAATGCATGGGTCAAGGCCTACGTTTGGTTCGAGTTTCGTGGAATTTTGAGAACATTCAAAAGTTAGCTGTTTTACATGGTTTTAGTAAAGCAAGTTCGTTTCCCTTATAGACTAACTTTTATTTATTATTTCGCTTTGCAAATTTATGACACAAACGAATGGGTGTAGACCAGCGTTTGGGTCAAGTTTCATGGAATTCTATGAACGTTCAATATTTAGCTGTTTTGCACGGTTTATTAAAGCAAGTTCGTTTCCATTTTTACACTAACTTGTAATTATAATTACGGTTAGCAAATTTACCACACAAATGCATGGGTCTAGACCACATTTTGGTCAAGTTTCGTGGAATTCTGAGAACGTTTGATACTAAGCTGTTTTGCACGATTTTTATAAAGCAAGTTCGTTTCCCTTTTACACTAACTTGTAGTTATTATTATGCTTATCAAATTTACCACACAAATGCATGGGACTAGACCTACGTTTGGTTCAAGTTTCATCGAATTGTGAGAACGTTCAAAATTTAGCTGTTTTGCACGGTTTTATTAAAGGAAGTTCGTTTCCCTTTTACACTGACTTGTAGTTATTATTACGCTTAGCAAATTTACCACACAAATGCATGGGTCAAGGCCTACGTTTGGTTCGAGTTTCGTGGAATTTTGAGAATATTCAAAATTTAGCTGTTTTACATGGTTTTAGTAAAGCAAGTTCGTTTCCCTTATAGACTAACTTTTATTTATTATTACGCTTTGCAAATTTATGACACAAACGAATGGGTGTAGACCAGCGTTTGGGTCAAGTTTCATGGAATTCTATGAACGTTCAATATTTAGCTGTTTTGCACGGTTTATTAAAGCAAGTTCGTTTCCATTTTTACACTAACTTGTAATTATAATTACGCTTAGCAAATTTACCACACAAATGCATGGGTCTAGACCACATTTGGGTCAAATTTCGTGGAATTCTGAGAACGTTTGATACTAAGCTGTTTTGCACGATTTTTTTAAAGCAAGTTTGTTTCCCTTTTACACTAACTTGTAGTTATTATTATGCTTATCAAATTTACCAAACAAATGCATGGGACTAGACCTACGTTTGGTTCAAGTTTCATCGAATTGTGAGAACGTTAAAAATTTAGCTGTTTTGCACGGTTTTATTAAAGGAAGTTCGTTTCCCTTTTACACTGACTTGTAGTTATTATTACGCTTAGCAAATTTATCACACAAATGCATGGGTCAAGGCCTACGTTTGGTTCGAGTTTCGTGGAATTTTGAGAACATTCAAAAGTTAGCTGTTTTACATGGTTTTAGTAAAGCAAGTTCGTTTCCCTTATAGACTAACTTTTATTTATTATTACGCTTTGCAAATTTATGACACAAACGAATGGGTGTAGACCAGCGTTTGGGTCAAGTTTCTTGGAATTCTATGAACGTTCAATATTTAGCTGTTTTGCACGGTTTATTAAAGCAAGTTCGTTTCCATTTTTACACTAACTTGTAATTATAATTACGGTTCGCAAATTTACCACATAAATGCATGGGTCTAGACCACATTTTGGTCAAGTTTCGTGGAATTCTGAGAACGTTTGATACTAAGCTGTTTTGCACGATTTTTTTAAAGCAAGTTTGTTTCCCTTTTACACTGACTTGTAGTTATTATTATGCTTATCAAATTTACCACACAAATGCATGGGACTAGACCTACGTTTGGTTCAAGTTTCTTCGAATTGTGAGAACGTTCAAAACTTAGCTCTTTTGCACGGTTTTATTAAAGCAAGTTCGTTTCCCTTTTACAGTGACTTGTAGTTATTATTACGCTTAGCAAATTTACCACACAAATGCATGGGTAAAGACCTACGTGTGGTTCGAGTTTCGTGGAATTCTGAGAACATTCAAAATTTTGCTGTTTTGCATGGTTTTAGTAAAGCAACTTCGTTTCCCTTATACACTAACTTTTATTTGTTATTACGCTTTGCAAATTTACGACACAAATGCATGGGTGTAGACCAATGTTTGGGTCATGTTTCATGGAATTCTATGAACGTTCAATAATTAGCTGTTTTGCACGGTTTGTTAAAGCAAGTTCGTTTCCATTTTTACACTAACTTGTAATTATAATTACGCTTAGCAAATTTACCACACAAATGCATGGGTCTAGACCACATTTGGGTCAAGTTTCGTGGAATTCTAAGAACGTTTGATACTAAGCTGTTTTGCACGATTTTTTTAAAGCAAGTTTGTTTCCCTTTTACACTACTTGTAGTTATTATTATGCTTATCAAATTTACCACACAAATGCATGGGACTAGACCTACGTTTGGTTCAAGTTTCATCGAATTTTGAGAACGTTCAAAATTTAGCTGTTTTGCACGGTTTTATTAAAGGAAGTTCGTTTCCCTTTTACACTGACTTGTAGTTATTATCACGCTTAGCAAATTTACCACACAAATGCATGGGTCAAGGCCTACCATGGTTCGAGTTTCGTGGAATTTTGAGAACATTCAAAATTTAGCTGTTTTGCATGGTTTTAGTAAAACAAGTTCGTTTCCCTTATACACTAGCTTTTATTTATTATTACGCTTTGCAAATTTACGACACAAACGAATGGGTGTAGACCAGCGTTTGGGTCAAGTTTCATGGAATTCTATGAACGTTCAATATTTAGCGGTTTTGCACGGTTTATTAAAGCAAGTTCGTTTCCATTTTTACACTAACTTGTAATTATAATTACGCTTAGCAAATTTACCACACAAATGCATGGGTCTAGACCACATTTGGGTCAAGTTTCGTGGAATTCTGAGAACGTTTGATACTAAGCTGTTTTGCAGGATTTTTTTAAAGCAAGTTCGTTTCCCTTTTACACTAACTTGTAGTTATTATTATGCTTATCAAATTTACCAAACAAATGCATGGGACTAGACCTACGTTTGGTTCAAGTTTCATCGAATTGTGAGAACGTTCAAAATTTAGCTGTTTTGCACGGTTTTATTAAAGGAAGTTCGTTTCCCTTTTACACTGACTTGTAGTTATTATTACGCTTAGCAAGTTTACCACACAAATGCATGGGTCAAGGCCTACGTTTGGTTCGAGTTTCGTGGAATTTTGAGAACATTCAAAAGTTAGCTGTTTTACATGGTTTTAGTAAAGCAAGTTCGTTTCCCTTATAGACTAACTTTTATTTATTATTTCGCTTTGCAAATTTATGACACAAACGAATGGGTGTAGACCAGCGTTTGGGTCATGTTTCATGGAATTCTATGAACGTTCAATATTTAGCTGTTTTGCACGGTTTATTAAAGCAAGTTCGTTTCCATTTTTACACTAACTTGTAATTATAATTACGCTTAGCAAATTTACCACACAAATGCATGGGTCTAGACCACATTTGGGTCAAATTTCGTGGAATTCTGAGAACGTTTGATACTAAGCTGTTTTGCAGGATTTTTTTAAAGCAAGTTCGTTTCCCTTTTACACTAACTTGTAGTTATTATTATGCTTATCAAATTTACCAAACAAATGCATGGGACTAGACCTACGTTTGGTTCAAGTTTCATCGAATTGTGAGAACGTTCAAAATTTAGCTGTTTTGCACGGTTTTATTAAAGGAAGTTCGTTTCCCTTTTACACTGACTTGTAGTTATTATTACGCTTAGCAAGTTTACCACACAAATGCATGGGTCAAGGCCTACGTTTGGTTCGAGTTTCGTGGAATTTTGAGAACATTCAAAAGTTAGCTGTTTTACATGGTTTTAGTAAAGCAAGTTCGTTTCCCTTATAGACTAACTTTTATTTATTATTTCGCTTTGCAAATTTATGACACAAACGAATGGGTGTAGACCAGCGTTTGGGTCAAGTTTCATGGAATTCTATGAACGTTCAATATTTAGCTGTTTTGCACGGTTTATTAAAGCAAGTTCGTTTCCATTTTTACACTAACTTGTAATTATAATTACGCTTAGCAAATTTACCACACAAATGCATGGGTCTAGACCACATTTGGGTCAAATTTCGTGGAATTCTGAGAACGTTTGATACTAAGCTGTTTTGCACGATTTTTTTAAAGCAAGTTTGTTTCCCTTTTACACTAACTTGTAGTTATTATTATGCTTATCAAATTTACCAAACAAATGCATGGGACTAGACCTACGTTTGGTTCAAGTTTCATCGAATTGTGAGAACGTTCAAAATTTAGCTGTTTTGCACGGTTTTATTAAAGGAAGTTCGTTTCCCTTTTACACTGACTTGTAGTTATTATTACGCTTAGCAAATTTACCACACAAATGCATGGGTCAAGGCCTACGTTTGGTTCGAGTTTCGTGGAATTTTGAGAACATTCAAAAGTTAGCTGTTTTACATGGTTTTAGTAAAGCAAGTTCGTTTCCCTTATAGACTAACTTTTATTTATTATTACGCTTTGCAAATTTATGACACAAACGAATGGGTGTAGACCAGCGTTTGGGTCAAGTTTCTTGGAATTCTATGAACGTTCAATATTTAGCTGTTTTGCACGGTTTATTAAAGCAAGTTCGTTTCCATTTTTACACTAACTTGTAATTATAATTACGGTTCGCAAATTTACCACATAAATGCATGGGTCTAGACCACATTTTGGTCAAGTTTCGTGGAATTCTGAGAACGTTTGATACTAAGCTGTTTTGCACGATTTTTTTAAAGCAAGTTTGTTTCCCTTTTACACTACTTGTAGTTATTATTATGCTTATCAAATTTACCACACAAATGCATGGGACTAGACCTACGTTTGGTTCAAGTTTCTTCGAATTGTGAGAACGTTCAAAACTTAGCTCTTTTGCACGGTTTTATTAAAGCAAGTTCGTTTCCCTTTTACAGTGACTTGTAGTTATTATTACGCTTAGCAAATTTACCACACAAATGCATGGGTCAAGGCCTACGTTTGGTTCGAGTTTCGTGGAATTTTGAGAACATTCAAAAGTTAGCTGTTTTACATGGTTTTAGTAAAGCAAGTTCGTTTCCCTTATAGACTAACTTTTATTTATTATTACGCTTTGCAAATTTATGACACAAACGAATGGGTGTAGACCAGCGTTTGGGTCAAGTTTCATGGAATTCTATGAACGTTCAATATTTAGCGGTTTTGCACGGTTTATTAAAGCAAGTTCGTTTCCATTTTTACACTAACTTGTAATTATAATTACGCTTAGCAAATTTACCACACAAATGCATGGGTCTAGACCACATTTGGGTCAAGTTTCGTGGAATTCTGAGAACGTTTGATACTAAGCTGTTTTGCAGGATTTTTTTAAAGCAAGTTCGTTTCCCTTTTACACTAACTTGTAGTTATTATTATGCTTATCAAATTTACCAAACAAATGCATGGGACTAGACCTACGTTTGGTTCAAGTTTCATCGAATTGTGAGAACGTTCAAAATTTAGCTGTTTTGCACGGTTTTATTAAAGGAAGTTCGTTTCCCTTTTACACTGACTTGTAGTTATTATTACGCTTAGCAAGTTTACCACACAAATGCATGGGTCAAGGCCTACGTTTGGTTCGAGTTTCGTGGAATTTTGAGAACATTCAAAAGTTAGCTGTTTTACATGGTTTTAGTAAAGCAAGTTCGTTTCCCTTATAGACTAACTTTTATTTATTATTTCGCTTTGCAAATTTATGACACAAACGAATGGGTGTAGACCAGCGTTTGGGTCAAGTTTCATGGAATTCTATGAACGTTCAATATTTAGCTGTTTTGCACGGTTTATTAAAGCAAGTTCGTTTCCATTTTTACACTAACTTGTAATTATAATTACGCTTAGCAAATTTACCACACAAATGCATGGGTCTAGACCACATTTGGGTCAAATTTCGTGGAATTCTGAGAACGTTTGATACTAAGCTGTTTTGCAGGATTTTTTTAAAGCAAGTTCGTTTCCCTTTTACACTAACTTGTAGTTATTATTATGCTTATCAAATTTACCAAACAAATGCATGGGACTAGACCTACGTTTGGTTCAAGTTTCATCGAATTGTGAGAACGTTCAAAATTTAGCTGTTTTGCACGGTTTTATTAAAGGAAGTTCGTTTCCCTTTTACACTGACTTGTAGTTATTATTACGCTTAGCAAGTTTACCACACAAATGCATGGGTCAAGGCCTACGTTTGGTTCGAGTTTCGTGGAATTTTGAGAACATTCAAAAGTTAGCTGTTTTACATGGTTTTAGTAAAGCAAGTTCGTTTCCCTTATAGACTAACTTTTATTTATTATTTCGCTTTGCAAATTTATGACACAAACGAATGGGTGTAGACCAGCGTTTGGGTCAAGTTTCATGGAATTCTATGAACGTTCAATATTTAGCTGTTTTGCACGGTTTATTAAAGCAAGTTCGTTTCCATTTTTACACTAACTTGTAATTATAATTACGCTTAGCAAATTTACCACACAAATGCATGGGTCTAGACCACATTTGGGTCAAATTTCGTGGAATTCTGAGAACGTTTGATACTAAGCTGTTTTGCACGATTTTTTTAAAGCAAGTTTGTTTCCCTTTTACACTAACTTGTAGTTATTATTATGCTTATCAAATTTACCAAACAAATGCATGGGACTAGACCTACGTTTGGTTCAAGTTTCATCGAATTGTGAGAACGTTCAAAATTTAGCTGTTTTGCACGGTTTTATTAAAGGAAGTTCGTTTCCCTTTTACACTGACTTGTAGTTATTATTACGCTTAGCAAATTTACCACACAAATGCATGGGTCAAGGCCTACGTTTGGTTCGAGTTTCGTGGAATTTTGAGAACATTCAAAAGTTAGCTGTTTTACATGGTTTTAGTAAAGCAAGTTCGTTTCCCTTATAGACTAACTTTTATTTATTATTACGCTTTGCAAATTTATGACACAAACGAATGGGTGTAGACCAGCGTTTGGGTCAAGTTTCTTGGAATTCTATGAACGTTCAATATTTAGCTGTTTTGCACGGTTTATTAAAGCAAGTTCGTTTCCATTTTTACACTAACTTGTAATTATAATTACGGTTCGCAAATTTACCACATAAATGCATGGGTCTAGACCACATTTTGGTCAAGTTTCGTGGAATTCTGAGAACGTTTGATACTAAGCTGTTTTGCACGATTTTTTTAAAGCAAGTTTGTTTCCCTTTTACACTGACTTGTAGTTATTATTATGCTTATCAAATTTACCACACAAATGCATGGGACTAGACCTACGTTTGGTTCAAGTTTCTTCGAATTGTGAGAACGTTCAAAACTTAGCTCTTTTGCACGGTTTTATTAAAGCAAGTTCGTTTCCCTTTTACAGTGACTTGTAGTTATTATTACGCTTAGCAAATTTACCACACAAATGCATGGGTAAAGACCTACGTGTGGTTCGAGTTTCGTGGAATTCTGAGAACATTCAAAATTTTGCTGTTTTGCATGGTTTTAGTAAAGCAACTTCGTTTCCCTTATACACTAACTTTTATTTGTTATTACGCTTTGCAAATTTACGACACAAATGCATGGGTGTAGACCAATGTTTGGGTCATGTTTCATGGAATTCTATGAACGTTCAATAATTAGCTGTTTTGCACGGTTTGTTAAAGCAAGTTCGTTTCCATTTTTACACTAACTTGTAATTATAATTACGCTTAGCAAATTTACCACACAAATGCATGGGTCTAGACCACATTTGGGTCAAGTTTCGTGGAATTCTGAGAACGTTTGATACTAAGCTGTTTTGCACGATTTTTTTAAAGCAAGTTTGTTTCCCTTTTACACTACTTGTAGTTATTATTATGCTTATCAAATTTACCACACAAATGCATGGGACTAGACCTACGTTTGGTTCAAGTTTCATCGAATTTTGAGAACGTTCAAAATTTAGCTGTTTTGCACGGTTTTATTAAAGGAAGTTCGTTTCCCTTTTACACTGACTTGTAGTTATTATCACGCTTAGCAAATTTACCACACAAATGCATGGGTCAAGGCCTACCTTGGTTCGAGTTTCGTGGAATTTTGAGAACATTCAAAATTTAGCTGTTTTGCATGGTTTTAGTAAAACAAGTTCGTTTCCCTTATACACTAGCTTTTATTTATTATTACGCTTTGCAAATTTACGACACAAACGAATGGGTGTAGACCAGCGTTTGGGTCAAGTTTCATGGAATTCTATGAACGTTCAATATTTAGCGGTTTTGCACGGTTTATTAAAGCAAGTTCGTTTCCATTTTTACACTAACTTGTAATTATAATTACGCTTAGCAAATTTACCACACAAATGCATGGGTCTAGACCACATTTGGGTCAAGTTTCGTGGAATTCTGAGAACGTTTGATACTAAGCTGTTTTGCAGGATTTTTTTAAAGCAAGTTCGTTTCCCTTTTACACTAACTTGTAGTTATTATTATGCTTATCAAATTTACCAAACAAATGCATGGGAC
The DNA here is from genome assembly GCF_026168435.1 of Sesamum indicum. Classification (NCBI taxonomy): domain Eukaryota; kingdom Viridiplantae; phylum Streptophyta; class Magnoliopsida; order Lamiales; family Pedaliaceae; genus Sesamum; species Sesamum indicum. The sequence goes on from NC_142659.1 coordinate 11,756,437, forward strand.
TAGACCTACGTTTGGTTCAAGTTTCATCGAATTGTGAGAACGTTCAAAATTTAGCTGTTTTGCACGGTTTTATTAAAGGAAGTTCGTTTCCCTTTTACACTGACTTGTAGTTATTATTACGCTTAGCAAGTTTACCACACAAATGCATGGGTCAAGGCCTACGTTTGGTTCGAGTTTCGTGGAATTTTGAGAACATTCAAAAGTTAGCTGTTTTACATGGTTTTAGTAAAGCAAGTTCGTTTCCCTTATAGACTAACTTTTATTTATTATTTCGCTTTGAAAATTTATGACACAAACGAATGGGTGTAGACCAGCGTTTGGGTCAAGTTTCATGGAATTCTATGAACGTTCAATATTTAGCTGTTTTGCACGGTTTATTAAAGCAAGTTCGTTTCCATTTTTACACTAACTTGTAATTATAATTACGGTTAGCAAATTTACCACACAAATGCATGGGTCTAGACCACATTTTGGTCAAGTTTCGTGGAATTCTGAGAACGTTTGATACTAAGCTGTTTTGCACGATTTTTATAAAGCAAGTTCGTTTCCCTTTTACACTAACTTGTAGTTATTATTATGCTTATCAAATTTACCACACAAATGCATGGGACTAGACCTACGTTTGGTTCAAGTTTCATCGAATTGTGAGAACGTTCAAAATTTAGCTGTTTTGCACGGTTTTATTAAAGGAAGTTCGTTTCCCTTTTACACTGACTTGTAGTTATTATTACGCTTAGCAAATTTACCACACAAATGCATGGGTCAAGGCCTACGTTTGGTTCGAGTTTCGTGGAATTTTGAGAATATTCAAAATTTAGCTGTTTTACATGGTTTTAGTAAAGCAAGTTCGTTTCCCTTATAGACTAACTTTTATTTATTATTACGCTTTGCAAATTTATGACACAAACGAATGGGTGTAGACCAGCGTTTGGGTCAAGTTTCATGGAATTCTATGAACGTTCAATATTTAGCTGTTTTGCACGGTTTATTAAAGCAAGTTCGTTTCCATTTTTACACTAACTTGTAATTATAATTACGCTTAGCAAATTTACCACACAAATGCATGGGTCTAGACCACATTTGGGTCAAATTTCGTGGAATTCTGAGAACGTTTGATACTAAGCTGTTTTGCACGATTTTTTTAAAGCAAGTTTGTTTCCCTTTTACACTAACTTGTAGTTATTATTATGCTTATCAAATTTACCAAACAAATGCATGGGACTAGACCTACGTTTGGTTCAAGTTTCATCGAATTGTGAGAACGTTCAAAATTTAGCTGTTTTGCACTGTTTTATTAAAGGAAGTTCGTTTCCCTTTTACACTGACTTGTAGTTATTATTACGCTTAGCAAATTTACCACACAAATGCATGGGTCAAGGCCTACGTTTGGTTCGAGTTTCGTGGAATTTTGAGAACATTCAAAAGTTAGCTGTTTTACATGGTTTTAGTAAAGCAAGTTCGTTTCCCTTATAGACTAACTTTTATTTATTATTACGCTTTGCAAATTTATGACACAAACGAATGGGTGTAGACCAGCGTTTGGGTCAAGTTTCTTGGAATTCTATGAACGTTCAATATTTAGCTGTTTTGCACGGTTTATTAAAGCAAGTTCGTTTCCATTTTTACACTAACTTGTAATTATAATTACGGTTAGCAAATTTACCACATAAATGCGTGGGTCTAGACCACATTTTGGTCAAGTTTCGTGGAATTCTGAGAACGTTTGATACTAAGCTGTTTTGCACGATTTTTTTAAAGCAAGTTTGTTTCCCTTTTACACTACTTGTAGTTATTATTATGCTTATCAAATTTACCACACAAATGCATGGGACTAGACCAACGTTTGGTTCAAGTTTCATCGAATTGTGAGAACGTTCAAAATTTAGCTGTTTTGCACGGTTTTATTAAAGGAAGTTCGTTTCCCTTTTACACTGACTTGTAGTTATTATCACGCTTAGCAAATTTACCACACAAATGCATGGGTCAAGGCCTACCTTGGTTCGAGTTTCGTGGAATTTTGAGAACATTCAAAATTTAGCTGTTTTGCATGGTTTTAGTAAAACAAGTTCGTTTCCCTTATACACTAGCTTTTATTTATTATTACGCTTTGCAAATTTACGACACAAACGAATGGGTGTAGACCAGCGTTTGGGTCAAGTTTCATGGAATTCTATGAACGTTCAATATTTAGCGGTTTTGCACGGTTTATTAAAGCAAGTTCGTTTCCATTTTTACACTAACTTGTAATTATAATTACGCTTAGCAAATTTACCACACAAATGCATGGGTCTAGACCACATTTGGGTCAAGTTTCGTGGAATTCTGAGAACGTTTGATACTAAGCTGTTTTGCAGGATTTTTTTAAAGCAAGTTCGTTTCCCTTTTACACTAACTTGTAGTTATTATTATGCTTATCAAATTTACCAAACAAATGCATGGGACTAGACCTACGTTTGGTTCAAGTTTTATCGAATTGTGAGAACGTTCAAAATTTAGCTGTTTTGCACGGTTTTATTAAAGGAAGTTCGTTTCCCTTTTACACTGACTTGTAGTTATTATTACGCTTAGCAAGTTTACCACACAAATGCATGGGTCAAGGCCTACGTTTGGTTCGAGTTTCGTGGAATTTTGAGAACATTCAAAAGTTAGCTGTTTTACATGGTTTTAGTAAAGCAAGTTCGTTTCCCTTATAGACTAACTTTTATTTATTATTTCGCTTTGCAAATTTATGACACAAACGAATGGGTGTAGACCAGCGTTTGGGTCAAGTTTCATGGAATTCTATGAACGTTCAATATTTAGCTGTTTTGCACGGTTTATTAAAGCAAGTTCGTTTCCATTTTTACACTAACTTGTAATTATAATTACGGTTAGCAAATTTACCACACAAATGCATGGGTCTAGACCACATTTTGGTCAAGTTTCGTGGAATTCTGAGAACGTTTGATACTAAGCTATTTTGCACGATTTTTATAAAGCAAGTTCGTTTCCCTTTTACACTAACTTGTAGTTATTATTATGCTTATCAAATTTACCACACAAATGCATGGGACTAGACCTACGTTTGGTTCAAGTTTCATCGAATTGTGAGAACGTTCAAAATTTAGCTGTTTTGCACGGTTTTATTAAAGGAAGTTCGTTTCCCTTTTACACTGACTTGTAGTTATTATTACGCTTAGCAAATTTACCACACAAATGCATGGGTCAAGGCCTACGTTTGGTTCGAGTTTCGTGGAATTTTGAGAACATTCAAAAGTTAGCTGTTTTACATGGTTTTAGTAAAGCAAGTTCGTTTCCCTTATAAACTAACTTTTATTTATTATTACGCTTTGCAAATTTATGACACAAACGAATGGGTGTAGACCAGCGTTTGGGTCAAGTTTCTTGGAATTCTATGAACGTTCAATATTTAGCTGTTTTGCACGGTTTATTAAAGCAAGTTCGTTTCCATTTTTACACTAACTTGTAATTATAATTACGGTTAGCAAATTTACCACATAAATGCGTGGGTCTAGACCACATTTTGGTCAAGTTTCGTGGAATTCTGAGAACGTTTGATACTAAGCTGTTTTGCACGATTTTTTTAAAGCAAGTTTGTTTCCCTTTTACACTACTTGTAGTTATTATTATGCTTATCAAATTTACCACACAAATGCATGGGACTAGACCAACGTTTGGTTCAAGTTTCATCGAATTGTGAGAACGTTCAAAATTTAGCTGTTTTGCACGGTTTTATTAAAGGAAGTTCGTTTCCCTTTTACACTGACTTGTAGTTATTATCACGCTTAGCAAATTTACCACACAAATGCATGGGTCAAGGCCTACCATGGTTCGAGTTTCGTGGAATTTTGAGAACATTCAAAATTTAGCTGTTTTGCATGGTTTTAGTAAAACAAGTTCGTTTCCCTTATACACTAGCTTTTATTTATTATTACGCTTTGCAAATTTACGACACAAACGAATGGGTGTAGACCAGCGTTTGGGTCAAGTTTCATGGAATTCTATGAACGTTCAATATTTAGCGGTTTTGCACGGTTTATTAAAGCAAGTTCGTTTCCATTTTTACACTAACTTGTAATTATAATTACGCTTAGCAAATTTACCACACAAATGCATGGGTCTAGACCACATTTGGGTCAAGTTTCGTGGAATTCTGAGAACGTTTGATACTAAGCTGTTTTGCAGGATTTTTTTAAAGCAAGTTCGTTTCCCTTTTACACTAACTTGTAGTTATTATTATGCTTATCAAATTTACCAAACAAATGCATGGGACTAGACCTACGTTTGGTTCAAGTTTCATCGAATTGTGAGAACGTTCAAAATTTAGCTGTTTTGCACGGTTTTATTAAAGGAAGTTCGTTTCCCTTTTACACTGACTTGTAGTTATTATTACGCTTAGCAAGTTTACCACACAAATGCATGGGTCAAGGCCTACGTTTGGTTCGAGTTTCGTGGAATTTTGAGAACATTCAAAAGTTAGCTGTTTTACATGGTTTTAGTAAAGCAAGTTCGTTTCCCTTATAGACTAACTTTTATTTATTATTTCGCTTTGCAAATTTATGACACAAACGAATGGGTGTAGACCAGCGTTTGGGTCAAGTTTCATGGAATTCTATGAACGTTCAATATTTAGCTGTTTTGCACGGTTTATTAAAGCAAGTTCGTTTCCATTTTTACACTAACTTGTAATTATAATTACGGTTAGCAAATTTACCACACAAATGCATGGGTCTAGACCACATTTTGGTCAAGTTTCGTGGAATTCTGAGAACATTTGATACTAAGCTGTTTTGCACGATTTTTATAAAGCAAGTTCGTTTCCCTTTTACACTAACTTGTAGTTATTATTATGCTTATCAAATTTACCACACAAATGCATGGGACTAGACCTACGTTTGGTTCAAGTTTCATCGAATTGTGAGAACGTTCAAAATTTAGCTGTTTTGCACGGTTTTATTAAAGGAAGTTCGTTTCCCTTTTACACTGACTTGTAGTTATTATTACGCTTAGCAAATTTACCACACAAATGCATGGGTCAAGGCCTACGTTTGGTTCGAGTTTCGTGGAATTTTGAGAATATTCAAAATTTAGCTGTTTTACATGGTTTTAGTAAAGCAAGTTCGTTTCCCTTATAGACTAACTTTTATTTATTAGTACGCTTTGCAAATTTATGACACAAACGAATGGGTGTAGACCAGCGTTTGGGTCAAGTTTCTTGGAATTCTATGAACGTTCAATATTTAGCTGTTTTGCACGGTTTATTAAAGCAAGTTCGTTTCCATTTTTACACTAACTTGTAATTATAATTACGGTTAGCAAATTTACCACATAAATGCGTGGGTCTAGACCACATTTTGGTCAAGTTTCGTGGAATTCTGAGAACGTTTGATACTAAGCTGTTTTGCACGATTTTTTTAAAGCAAGTTTGTTTCCCTTTTACACTACTTGTAGTTATTATTATGCTTATCAAATTTACCACACAAATGCATGGGATTAGACCAACGTTTGGTTCAAGTTTCATCGAATTGTGAGAACGTTCAAAATTTAGCTGTTTTGCACGGTTTTATTAAAGGAAGTTCGTTTCCCTTTTACACTGACTTGTAGTTATTATCACGCTTAGCAAATTTACCACACAAATGCATGGGTCAAGGCCTACCATGGTTCGAGTTTCGTGAAATTTTGAGAACATTCAAAATTTAGCTGTTTTGCATGGTTTTAGTAAAACAAGTTCGTTTCCCTTATACACTAGCTTTTATTTATTATTACGCTTTGCAAATTTACGACACAAACGAATGGGTGTAGACCAGCGTTTGGGTCAAGTTTCATGGAATTCTATGAACGTTCAATATTTAGCGGTTTTGCACGGTTTATTAAAGCAAGTTCGTTTCCATTTTTACACTAACTTGTAATTATAATTACGCTTAGCAAATTTACCACACAAATGCATGGGTCTAGACCACATTTGGGTCAAGTTTCGTGGAATTCTGAGAACGTTTGATACTAAGCTGTTTTGCAGGATTTTTTTAAAGCAAGTTCGTTTCCCTTTTACACTAACTTGTAGTTATTATTATGCTTATCAAATTTACCAAACAAATGCATGGGACTAGACCTACGTTTGGTTCAAGTTTCATCGAATTGTGAGAACGTTCAAAATTTAGCTGTTTTGCACGGTTTTATTAAAGGAAGTTCGTTTCCCTTTTACACTGACTTGTAGTTATTATTACGCTTAGCAAGTTTACCACACAAATGCATGGGTCAAGGCCTACGTTTGGTTCGAGTTTCGTGGAATTTTGAGAACATTCAAAAGTTAGCTGTTTTACATGGTTTTAGTAAAGCAAGTTCGTTTCCCTTATAGACTAACTTTTATTTATTATTTCGCTTTGCAAATTTATGACACAAACGAATGGGTGTAGACCAGCGTTTGGGTCAAGTTTCATGGAATTCTATGAACGTTCAATATTTAGCTGTTTTGCACGGTTTATTAAAGCAAGTTCGTTTCCATTTTTACACTAACTTGTAATTATAATTACGGTTAGCAAATTTACCACACAAATGCATGGGTCTAGACCACATTTTGGTCAAGTTTCGTGGAATTCTGAGAACATTTGATACTAAGCTGTTTTGCACGATTTTTATAAAGCAAGTTCGTTTCCCTTTTACACTAACTTGTAGTTATTATTATGCTTATCAAATTTACCACACAAATGCATGGGACTAGACCTACGTTTGGTTCAAGTTTCATCGAATTGTGAGAACGTTCAAAATTTAGCTGTTTTGCACGGTTTTATTAAAGGAAGTTCGTTTCCCTTTTACACTGACTTGTAGTTATTATTACGCTTAGCAAATTTACCACACAAATGCATGGGTCAAGGCCTACGTTTGGTTCGAGTTTCGTGGAATTTTGAGAATATTCAAAATTTAGCTGTTTTACATGGTTTTAGTAAAGCAAGTTCGTTTCCCTTATAGACTAACTTTTATTTATTAGTACGCTTTGCAAATTTATGACACAAACGAATGGGTGTAGACCAGCGTTTGGGTCAAGTTTCTTGGAATTCTATGAACGTTCAATATTTAGCTGTTTTGCACGGTTTATTAAAGCAAGTTCGTTTCCATTTTTACACTAACTTGTAATTATAATTACGGTTAGCAAATTTACCACATAAATGCGTGGGTCTAGACCACATTTTGGTCAAGTTTCGTGGAATTCTGAGAACGTTTGATACTAAGCTGTTTTGCACGATTTTTTTAAAGCAAGTTTGTTTCCCTTTTACACTACTTGTAGTTATTATTATGCTTATCAAATTTACCACACAAATGCATGGGACTAGACCAACGTTTGGTTCAAGTTTCATCGAATTGTGAGAACGTTCAAAATTTAGCTGTTTTGCACGGTTTTATTAAAGGAAGTTCGTTTCCCTTTTACACTGACTTGTAGTTATTATCACGCTTAGCAAATTTACCACACAAATGCATGGGTCAAGGCCTACCATGGTTCGAGTTTCGTGAAATTTTGAGAACATTCAAAATTTAGCTGTTTTGCATGGTTTTAGTAAAACAAGTTCGTTTCCCTTATACACTAGCTTTTATTTATTATTACGCTTTGCAAATTTACGACACAAACGAATGGGTGTAGACCAGCGTTTGGGTCAAGTTTCATGGAATTCTATGAACGTTCAATATTTAGCGGTTTTGCACGGTTTATTAAAGCAAGTTCGTTTCCATTTTTACACTAACTTGTAATTATAATTACGCTTAGCAAATTTACCACACAAATGCATGGGTCTAGACCACATTTGGGTCAAGTTTCGTGGAATTCTGAGAACGTTTGATACTAAGCTGTTTTGCAGGATTTTTTTAAAGCAAGTTCGTTTCCCTTTTACACTAACTTGTAGTTATTATTATGCTTATCAAATTTACCAAACAAATGCATGGGACTAGACCTACGTTTGGTTCAAATTTCATCGAATTGTGAGAACGTTCAAAATTTAGCTGTTTTGCACGGTTTTATTAAAGGAAGTTCGTTTCCCTTTTACACTGACTTGTAGTTATTATTACGCTTAGCAAATTTACCACACAAATGCATGGGTCAAGGCCTACGTTTGGTTCGAGTTTCGTGGAATTTTGAGAACATTCAAAAGTTAGCTGTTTTACATGGTTTTAGTAAAGCAAGTTCGTTTCCCTTATAGACTAACTTTTATTTATTATTACGCTTTGCAAATTTATGACACAAACGAATGGGTGTAGACCAGCATTTGGGTCAAGTTTCTTGGAATTCTATGAACGTTCAATATTTAGCTGTTTTGCACGGTTTATTAAAGCAAGTTCGTTTCCATTTTTACACTAACTTGTAATTATAATTACGGTTAGCAAATTTACCACATAAATGCGTGGGTGTAGACCACATTTTGGTCAAGTTTCGTGGAATTCTGAGAACGTTTGATACTAAGCTGTTTTGCACGATTTTTTTAAAGCAAGTTTGTTTCCCTTTTACACTACTTGTAGTTATTATTATGCTTATCAAATTTACCACACAAATGCATGGGACTAGACCAACGTTTGGTTCAAGTTTCATCGAATTGTGAGAACGTTCAAAATTTAGCTGTTTTGCACGGTTTTATTAAAGGAAGTTCGTTTCCCTTTTACACTGACTTGTAGTTATTATCACGCTTAGCAAATTTACCACACAAATGCATGGGTCAAGGCCTACCATGGTTCGAGTTTCGTGAAATTTTGAGAACATTCAAAATTTAGCTGTTTTGCATGGTTTTAGTAAAACAAGTTCGTTTCCCTTATACACTAGCTTTTATTTATTATTACGCTTTGCAAATTTACGACACAAACGAATGGGTGTAGACCAGCGTTTGGGTCAAGTTTCATGGAATTCTATGAACGTTCAATATTTAGCGGTTTTGCACGGTTTATTAAAGCAAGTTCGTTTCCATTTTTACACTAACTTGTAATTATAATTACGCTTAGCAAATTTACCACACAAATGCATGGGTCTAGACCACATTTGGGTCAAGTTTCGTGGAATTCTGAGAACGTTTGATACTAAGCTGTTTTGCAGGATTTTTTTAAAGCAAGTTCGTTTCCCTTTTACACTAACTTGTAGTTATTATTATGCTTATCAAATTTACCAAACAAATGCATGGGACTAGACCTACGTTTGGTTCAAATTTCATCGAATTGTGAGAACGTTCAAAATTTAGCTGTTTTGCACGGTTTTATTAAAGGAAGTTCGTTTCCCTTTTACACTGACTTGTAGTTATTATTACGCTTAGCAAGTTTACCACACAAATGCATGGGTCAAGGCCTACGTTTGGTTCGAGTTTCGTGGAATTTTGAGAACATTCAAAAGTTAGCTGTTTTACATGGTTTTAGTAAAGCAAGTTCGTTTCCCTTATAGACTAACTTTTATTTATTATTTCGCTTTGCAAATTTATGACACAAACGAATGGGTGTAGACCAGCGTTTGGGTCAAGTTTCATGGAATTCTATGAACGTTCAATATTTAGCTGTTTTGCACGGTTTATTAAAGCAAGTTCGTTTCCATTTTTACACTAACTTGTAATTATAATTACGGTTAGCAAATTTACCACACAAATGCATGGGTCTAGACCACATTTTGGTCAAGTTTCGTGGAATTCTGAGAACATTTGATACTAAGCTGTTTTGCACGATTTTTATAAAGCAAGTTCGTTTCCCTTTTACACTAACTTGTAGTTATTATTATGCTTATCAAATTTACCACACAAATGCATGGGACTAGACCTACGTTTGGTTCAAGTTTCATCGAATTGTGAGAACGTTCAAAATTTAGCTGTTTTGCACGGTTTTATTAAAGGAAGTTCGTTTCCCTTTTACACTGACTTGTAGTTATTATTACGCTTAGCAAATTTACCACACAAATGCATGGGTCAAGGCCTACGTTTGGTTCGAGTTTCGTGGAATTTTGAGAATATTCAAAATTTAGCTGTTTTACATGGTTTTAGTAAAGCAAGTTCGTTTCCCTTATAGACTAACTTTTATTTATTAGTACGCTTTGCAAATTTATGACACAAACGAATGGGTGTAGACCAGCGTTTGGGTCAAGTTTCATGGAATTCTATGAACGTTCAATATTTAGCTGTTTTGCACGGTTTATTAAAGCAAGTTCGTTTCCATTTTTACACTAACTTGTAATTATAATTACGCTTAGCAAATTTACCACACAAATGCATGGGTCTAGACCACATTTGGGTCAAATTTCGTGGAATTCTGAGAACGTTTGATACTAAGCTGTTTTGCACGATTTTTTTAAAGCAAGTTTGTTTCCCTTTTACACTAACTTGTAGTTATTATTATGCTTATCAAATTTACCAAACAAATGCATGGGACTAGACCTACGTTTGGTTCAAGTTTCATCGAATTGTGAGAACGTTCAAAATTTAGCTGTTTTGCACGGTTTTATTAAAGGAAGTTCGTTTCCCTTTTACACTGACTTGTAGTTATTATTACGCTTAGCAAATTTACCACACAAATGCATGGGTCAAGGCCTACGTTTGGTTCGAGTTTCGTGGAATTTTGAGAACATTCAAAAGTTAGCTGTTTTACATGGTTTTAGTAAAGCAAGTTCGTTTCCCTTATAGACTAACTTTTATTTATTATTACGCTTTGCAAATTTATGACACAAACGAATGGGTGTAGACCAGCGTTTGGGTCAAGTTTCTTGGAATTCTATGAACGTTCAATATTTAGCTGTTTTGCACGGTTTATTAAAGCAAGTTCGTTTCCATTTTTACACTAACTTGTAATTATAATTACGGTTAGCAAATTTACCACATAAATGCATGGGTCTAGACCACATTTTGGTCAAGTTTCGTGGAATTCTGAGAACGTTTGATACTAAGCTGTTTTGCACGATTTTTTTAAAGCAAGTTTGTTTCCCTTTTACACTACTTGTAGTTATTATTATGCTTATCAAATTTACCACACAAATGCATGGGACTAGACCAACGTTTGGTTCAAGTTTCATCGAATTGTGAGAACGTTCAAAATTTAGCTGTTTTGCACGGTTTTATTAAAGGAAGTTCGTTTCCCTTTTACACTGACTTGTAGTTATTATCACGCTTAGCAAATTTACCACACAAATGCATGGGTCAAGGCCTACCTTGGTTCGAGTTTCGTGGAATTTTGAGAACATTCAAAATTTAGCTGTTTTGCATGGTTTTAGTAAAACAAGTTCGTTTCCCTTATACACTAGCTTTTATTTATTATTACGCTTTGCAAATTTACGACACAAACGAATGGGTGTAGACCAGCGTTTGGGTCAAGTTTCATGGAATTCTATGAACGTTCAATATTTAGCGGTTTTGCACGGTTTATTAAAGCAAGTTCGTTTCCATTTTTACACTAACTTGTAATTATAATTACGCTTAGCAAATTTACCACACAAATGCATGGGTCTAGACCACATTTGGGTCAAGTTTCGTGGAATTCTGAGAACGTTTGATACTAAGCTGTTTTGCAGGATTTTTTTAAAGCAAGTTCGTTTCCCTTTTACACTAACTTGTAGTTATTATTATGCTTATCAAATTTACCAAACAAATGCATGGGACTAGACCTACGTTTGGTTCAAGTTTCATCGAATTGTGAGAACGTTCAAAATTTAGCTGTTTTGCACGGTTTTATTAAAGGAAGTTCGTTTCCCTTTTACACTGACTTGTAGTTATTATTACGCTTAGCAAGTTTACCACACAAATGCATGGGTCAAGGCCTACGTTTGGTTCGAGTTTCGTGGAATTTTGAGAACATTCAAAAGTTAGCTGTTTTACATGGTTTTAGTAAAGCAAGTTCGTTTCCCTTATAGACTAACTTTTATTTATTATTTCGCTTTGCAAATTTATGACACAAACGAATGGGTGTAGACCAGCGTTTGGGTCAAGTTTCATGGAATTCTATGAACGTTCAATATTTAGCTGTTTTGCACGGTTTATTAAAGCAAGTTCGTTTCCATTTTTACACTAACTTGTAATTATAATTACGGTTAGCAAATTTACCACACAAATGCATGGGTCTAGACCACATTTTGGTCAAGTTTCGTGGAATTCTGAGAACGTTTGATACTAAGCTGTTTTGCACGATTTTTATAAAGCAAGTTCGTTTCCCTTTTACACTAACTTGTAGTTATTATTATGCTTATCAAATTTACCACACAAATGCATGGGACTAGACCTACGTTTGGTTCAAGTTTCATCGAATTGTGAGAACGTTCAAAATTTAGCTGTTTTGCACGGTTTTATTAAAGGAAGTTCGTTTCCCTTTTACACTGACTTGTAGTTATTATTACGCTTAGCAAATTTACCACACAAATGCATGGGTCAAGGCCTACGTTTGGTTCGAGTTTCGTGGAATTTTGAGAATATTCAAAATTTAGCTGTTTTACATGGTTTTAGTAAAGCAAGTTCGTTTCCCTTATAGACTAACTTTTATTTATTAGTACGCTTTGCAAATTTATGACACAAACGAATGGGTGTAGACCAGCGTTTGGGTCAAGTTTCATGGAATTCTATGAACGTTCAATATTTAGCTGTTTTGCACGGTTTATTAAAGCAAGTTCGTTTCCATTTTTACACTAACTTGTAATTATAATTACGCTTAGCAAATTTACCACACAAATGCATGGGTCTAGACCACATTTGGGTCAAATTTCGTGGAATTCTGAGAACGTTTGATACTAAGCTGTTTTGCACGATTTTTTTAAAGCAAGTTTGTTTCCCTTTTACACTAACTTGTAGTTATTATTATGCTTATCAAATTTACCACACAAATGCATGGGACTAGACCTACGTTTGGTTCAAGTTTCATCGAATTGTGAGAACGTTCAAAATTTAGCTGTTTTGCACGGTTTTATTAAAGGAAGTTCGTTTCCCTTTTACACTGACTTGTAGTTATTATTACGCTTAGCAAATTTACCACACAAATGCATGGGTCAAGGCCTACGTTTGGTTCGAGTTTCGTGGAATTTTGAGAACATTCAAAAGTTAGCTGTTTTACATGGTTTTAGTAAAGCAAGTTCGTTTCCCTTATAGACTAACTTTTATTTATTATTACGCTTTGCAAATTTATGACACAAACGAATGGGTGTAGACCAGCGTTTGGGTCAAGTTTCTTGGAATTCTATGAACGTTCAATATTTAGCTGTTTTGCACGGTTTATTAAAGCAAGTTCGTTTCCATTTTTACACTAACTTGTAATTATAATTACGGTTAGCAAATTTACCATATAAATGCGTGGGTCTAGACCACATTTTGGTCAAGTTTCGTGGAATTCTGAGAACGTTTGATACTAAGCTGTTTTGCACGATTTTTTTAAAGCAAGTTTGTTTCCCTTTTACACTACTTGTAGTTATTATTATGCTTATCAAATTTACCACACAAATGCATGGGACTAGACCAACGTTTGGTTCAAGTTTCATCGAATTGTGAGAACGTTCAAAATTTAGCTGTTTTGCACGGTTTTATTAAAGGAAGTTCGTTTCCCTTTTACACTGACTTGTAGTTATTATCACGCTTAGCAAATTTACCACACAAATGCATGGGTCAAGGCCTACCTTGGTTCGAGTTTCGTGGAATTTTGAGAACATTCAAAATTTAGCTGTTTTGCATGGTTTTAGTAAAACAAGTTCGTTTCCCTTATACACTAGCTTTTATTTATTATTACGCTTTGCAAATTTACGACACAAACGAATGGGTGTAGACCAGCGTTTGGGTCAAGTTTCATGGAATTCTATGAACGTTCAATATTTAGCGGTTTTGCACGGTTTATTAAAGCAAGTTCGTTTCCATTTTTACACTAACTTGTAATTATAATTACGCTTAGCAAATTTACCACACAAATGCATGGGTCTAGACCACATTTGGGTCAAGTTTCGTGGAATTCTGAGAACGTTTGATACTAAGCTGTTTTGCAGGATTTTTTTAAAGCAAGTTCGTTTCCCTTTTACACTAACTTGTAGTTATTATTATGCTTATCAAATTTACCAAACAAATGCATGGGACTAGACCTACGTTTGGTTCAAGTTTCATCGAATTGTGAGAACGTTCAAAATTTAGCTGTTTTGCACGGTTTTATTAAAGGAAGTTCGTTTCCCTTTTACACTGACTTGTAGTTATTATTACGCTTAGCAAGTTTACCACACAAATGCATGGGTCAAGGCCTACGTTTGGTTCGAGTTTCGTGGAATTTTGAGAACATTCAAAAGTTAGCTGTTTTACATGGTTTTAGTAAAGCAAGTTCGTTTCCCTTATAGACTAACTTTTATTTATTATTTCGCTTTGCAAATTTATGACACAAACGAATGGGTGTAGACCAGCGTTTGGGTCAAGTTTCATGGAATTCTATGAACGTTCAATATTTAGCTGTTTTGCACGGTTTATTAAAGCAAGTTCGTTTCCATTTTTACACTAACTTGTAATTATAATTACGGTTAGCAAATTTACCACACAAATGCATGGGTCTAGACCACATTTTGGTCAAGTTTCGTGGAATTCTGAGAACGTTTGATACTAAGCTGTTTTGCACGATTTTTATAAAGCAAGTTCGTTTCCCTTTTACACTAACTTGTAGTTATTATTATGCTTATCAAATTTACCACACAAATGCATGGGACTAGACCTACGTTTGGTTCAAGTTTCATCGAATTGTGAGAACGTTCAAAATTTAGCTGTTTTGCACGGTTTTATTAAAGGAAGTTCGTTTCCCTTTTACACTGACTTGTAGTTATTATTACGCTTAGCAAATTTACCACACAAATGCATGGGTCAAGGCCTACGTTTGGTTCGAGTTTCGTGGAATTTTGAGAATATTCAAAATTTAGCTGTTTTACATGGTTTTAGTAAAGCAAGTTCGTTTCCCTTATAGACTAACTTTTATTTATTAGTACGCTTTGCAAATTTATGACACAAACGAATGGGTGTAGACCAGCGTTTGGGTCAAGTTTCATGGAATTCTATGAACGTTCAATATTTAGCTGTTTTGCACGGTTTATTAAAGCAAGTTCGTTTCCATTTTTACACTAACTTGTAATTATAATTACGCTTAGCAAATTTACCACACAAATGCATGGGTCTAGACCACATTTGGGTCAAATTTCGTGGAATTCTGAGAACGTTTGATACTAAGCTGTTTTGCACGATTTTTTTAAAGCAAGTTTGTTTCCCTTTTACACTAACTTGTAGTTATTATTATGCTTATCAAATTTACCAAACAAATGCATGGGACTAGACCTACGTTTGGTTCAAGTTTCATCGAATTGTGAGAACGTTCAAAATTTAGCTGTTTTGCACGGTTTTATTAAAGGAAGTTCGTTTCCCTTTTACACTGACTTGTAGTTATTATTACGCTTAGCAAATTTACCACACAAATGCATGGGTCAAGGCCTACGTTTGGTTCGAGTTTCGTGGAATTTTGAGAACATTCAAAAGTTAGCTGTTTTACATGGTTTTAGTAAAGCAAGTTCGTTTCCCTTATAGACTAACTTTTATTTATTATTACGCTTTGCAAATTTATGACACAAACGAATGGGTGTAGACCAGCGTTTGGGTCAAGTTTCTTGGAATTCTATGAACGTTCAATATTTAGCTGTTTTGCACGGTTTATTAAAGCAAGTTCGTTTCCATTTTTACACTAACTTGTAATTATAATTACGGTTAGCAAATTTACCATATAAATGCGTGGGTCTAGACCACATTTTGGTCAAGTTTCGTGGAATTCTGAGAACGTTTGATACTAAGCTGTTTTGCACGATTTTTTTAAAGCAAGTTTGTTTCCCTTTTACACTACTTGTAGTTATTATTATGCTTATCAAATTTACCACACAAATGCATGGGACTAGACCAACGTTTGGTTCAAGTTTCATCGAATTGTGAGAACGTTCAAAATTTAGCTGTTTTGCACGGTTTTATTAAAGGAAGTTCGTTTCCCTTTTACACTGACTTGTAGTTATTATCACGCTTAGCAAATTTACCACACAAATGCATGGGTCAAGGCCTACCTTGGTTCGAGTTTCGTGGAATTTTGAGAACATTCAAAATTTAGCTGTTTTGCATGGTTTTAGTAAAACAAGTTCGTTTCCCTTATACACTAGCTTTTATTTATTATTACGCTTTGCAAATTTACGACACAAACGAATGGGTGTAGACCAGCGTTTGGGTCAAGTTTCATGGAATTCTATGAACGTTCAATATTTAGCGGTTTTGCACGGTTTATTAAAGCAAGTTCGTTTCCATTTTTACACTAACTTGTAATTATAATTACGCTTAGCAAATTTACCACACAAATGCATGGGTCTAGACCACATTTGGGTCAAGTTTCGTGGAATTCTGAGAACGTTTGATACTAAGCTGTTTTGCAGGATTTTTTTAAAGCAAGTTCGTTTCCCTTTTACACTAACTTGTAGTTATTATTATGCTTATCAAATTTACCACACAAATGCATGGGACTAGACCTACGTTTGGTTCAAGTTTCATCGAATTGTGAGAACGTTCAAAATTTAGCTGTTTTGCACGGTTTTATTAAAGGAAGTTCGTTTCCCTTTTACACTGACTTGTAGTTATTATTACGCTTAGCAAATTTACCACACAAATGCATGGGTCAAGGCCTAAGTTTGGTTCGAGTTTCGTGGAATTTTGAGAATATTCAAAATTTAGCTGTTTTACATGGTTTTAGTAAAGCAAGTTCGTTTCCCTTATAGACTAACTTTTATTTATTATTACGCTTTGCAAATTTATGACACAAACGAATGGGTGTAGACCAGCGTTTGGGTCAAGTTTCATGGAATTCTATGAACGTTCAATATTTAGCTGTTTTGCACGGTTTATTAAAGCAAGTTCGTTTCCATTTTTACACTAACTTGTAATTATAATTACGCTTAGCAAATTTACCACACAAATGCATGGGTCTAGACCACATTTGGGTCAAATTTCGTGGAATTCTGAGAACGTTTGATACTAAGCTGTTTTGCACGATTTTTTTAAAGCAAGTTTGTTTCCCTTTTACACTAACTTGTAGTTATTATTATGCTTATCAAATTTACCAAACAAATGCATGGGACTAGACCTACGTTTGGTTCAAGTTTCATCGAATTGTGAGAACGTTCAAAATTTAGCTGTTTTGCACGGTTTTATTAAAGGAAGTTCGTTTCCCTTTTACACTGACTTGTAGTTATTATTACGCTTAGCAAATTTACCACACAAATGCATGGGTCAAGGCCTACGTTTGGTTCGAGTTTCGTGGAATTTTGAGAACATTCAAAAGTTAGCTGTTTTACATGGTTTTAGTAAAGCAAGTTCGTTTCCCTTATAGACTAACTTTTATTTATTATTACGCTTTGCAAATTTATGACACAAACGAATGGGTGTAGACCAGCGTTTGGGTCAAGTTTCTTGGAATTCTATGAACGTTCAATATTTAGCTGTTTTGCACGGTTTATTAAAGCAAGTTCGTTTCCATTTTTACACTAACTTGTAATTATAATTACGGTTAGCAAATTTACCACATAAATGCATGGGTCTAGACCACATTTTGGTCAAGTTTCGTGGAATTCTGAGAACGTTTGATACTAAGCTGTTTTGCACGATTTTTTTAAAGCAAGTTTGTTTCCCTTTTACACTACTTGTAGTTATTATTATGCTTATCAAATTTACCACACAAATGCATGGGACTAGACCAACGTTTGGTTCAAGTTTCATCGAATTGTGAGAACGTTCAAAATTTAGCTGTTTTGCACGGTTTTATTAAAGGAAGTTCGTTTCCCTTTTACACTGACTTGTAGTTATTATCACGCTTAGCAAATTTACCACACAAATGCATGGGTCAAGGCCTACCTTGGTTCGAGTTTCGTGGAATTTTGAGAACATTCAAAATTTAGCTGTTTTGCATGGTTTTGGTAAAACAAGTTCGTTTCCCTTATACACTAGCTTTTATTTATTATTACGCTTTGCAAATTTACGACACAAACGAATGGGTGTAGACCAGCGTTTGGGTCAAGTTTCATGGAATTCTATGAACGTTCAATATTTAGCGGTTTTGCACGGTTTATTAAAGCAAGTTCGTTTCCATTTTTACACTAACTTGTAATTATAATTACGCTTAGCAAATTTACCACACAAATGCATGGGTCTAGACCACATTTGGGTCAAGTTTCGTGGAATTCTGAGAACGTTTGATACTAAGCTATTTTGCACGATTTTTTTAAAGCAAGTTTGTTTCCCTTTTACACTAACTTGTAGTTATTATTATGCTTATCAAATTTACCAAACAAATGCATGGGACTAGACCTACGTTTGGTTCAAGTTTCATCGAATTGTGAGAACGTTCAAAATTTAGCTGTTTTGCACGGTTTTATTAAAGGAAGTTCGTTTCCCTTTTACACTGACTTGTAGTTATTATTACGCTTAGCAAATTTACCACACAAATGCATGGGTCAAGGCCTACGTTTGGTTCGAGTTTCGTGGAATTTTGAGAACATTCAAAAGTTAGCTGTTTTACATGGTTTTAGTAAAGCAAGTTCGTTTCCCTTATAGACTAACTTTTATTTATTATTACGCTTTGCAAATTTATGACACAAACGAATGGGTGTAGACCAGCGTTTGGGTCAAGTTTCTTGGAATTCTATGAACGTTCAATATTTAGCTGTTTTGCACGGTTTATTAAAGCAAGTTCGTTTCCATTTTTACACTAACTTGTAATTATAATTACGGTTAGCAAATTTACCACATAAATGCGTGGGTCTAGACCACATTTTGGTCAAGTTTCGTGGAATTCTGAGAACGTTTGATACTAAGCTGTTTTGCACGATTTTTTTAAAGCAAGTTTATTTCCCTTTTACACTACTTGTAGTTATTATTATGCTTATCAAATTTACCACACAAATGCATGGGACTAGACCAACGTTTGGTTCAAGTTTCATCGAATTGTGAGAACGTTCAAAATTTAGCTGTTTTGCACGGTTTTATTAAAGGAAGTTCGTTTCCCTTTTACACTGACTTGTAGTTATTATCACGCTTAGCAAATTTACCACACAAATGCATGGGTCAAGGCCTACCATGGTTCGAGTTTCGTGGAATTTTGAGAACATTCAAAATTTAGCTGTTTTGCATGGTTTTAGTAAAACAAGTTCGTTTCCCTTATACACTAGCTTTTATTTATTATTACGCTTTGCAAATTTACGACACAAACGAATGGGTGTAGACCAGCGTTTGGGTCAAGTTTCATGGAATTCTATGAACGTTCAATATTTAGCGGTTTTGCACGGTTTATTAAAGCAAGTTCGTTTCCATTTTTACACTAACTTGTAATTATAATTACGCTTAGAAAATTTTACCACACAAATGCATGGGTCTAGACCACATTTGGGTCATGTTTCGTGGAATTCTGAGAACGTTTGATACTAAACTGTTTTGCAGGATTTTTTTAAAGCAAGTTCGTTTCCCTTTTACACTAACTTGTAGTTATTATTATGCTTATCAAATTTACCAAACAAATGCATGGGACTAGACCTACGTTTGGTTCAAGTTTCATCGAATTGTGAGAACGTTCAAAATTTAGCTGTTTTGCACGGTTTTATTAAAGGAAGTTCGTTTCCCTTTTACACTGACTTGTAGTTATTATTACGCTTAGCAAGTTTACCACACAAATGCATGGGTCAAGGCCTACGTTTGGTTCGAGTTTCGTGGAATTTTGAGAACATTCAAAAGTTAGCTGTTTTACATGGTTTTAGTAAAGCAAGTTCGTTTCCCTTATAGACTAACTTTTATTTATTATTTCGCTTTGCAAATTTATGACACAAACGAATGGGTGTAGACCAGCGTTTGGGTCAAGTTTCATGGAATTCTATGAAAGTTCAATATTTAGCTGTTTTGCACGGTTTATTAAAGCAAGTTCGTTTCCATTTTTACACTAACTTGTAATTATAATTACGGTTAGCAAATTTACCACACAAATGCATGGGTCTAGACCACATTTGGGTCAAATTTCGTGGAATTCTGAGAACGTTTGATACTAAGCTGTTTTGCACGATTTTTTTAAAGCAAGTTTGTTTCCCTTTTACACTAACTTGTAGTTATTATTATGCTTATCAAATTTACCAAACAAATGCATGGGACTAGACCTACGTTTGGTTCAAGTTTCATCGAATTGTGAGAACGTTCAAAATTTAGCTGTTTTGCACGGTTTTATTAAAGGAAGTTCGTTTCCCTTTTACACTGACTTGTAGTTATTATTACGCTTAGCAAATTTACCACACAAATGCATGGGTCAAGGCCTACGTTTGGTTCGAGTTTCGTGGAATTTTGAGAACATTCAAAAGTTAGCTGTTTTACATGGTTTTAGTAAAGCAAGTTCGTTTCCCTTATAGACTAACTTTTATTTATTATTACGCTTTGCAAATTTATGACACAAACGAATGGGTGTAGACCAGCGTTTGGGTCAAGTTTCTTGGAATTCTATGAACGTTCAATATTTAGCTGTTTTGCACGGTTTATTAAAGCAAGTTCGTTTCCATTTTTACACTAACTTGTAATTATAATTACGGTTAGCAAATTTACCACATAAATGCATGGGTCTAGACCACATTTTGGTCAAGTTTCGTGGAATTCTGAGAACGTTTGATACTAAGCTGTTTTGCACGATTTTTTTAAAGCAAGTTTGTTTCCCTTTTACACTACTTGTAGTTATTATTATGCTTATCAAATTTACCACACAAATGCATGGGACTAGACCAACGTTTGGTTCAAGTTTCATCGAATTGTGAGAACGTTCAAAATTTAGCTGTTTTGCACGGTTTTATTAAAGGAAGTTCGTTTCCCTTTTACACTGACTTGTAGTTATTATCACGCTTAGCAAATTTACCACACAAATGCATGGGTCAAGGCCTACCTTGGTTCGAGTTTCGTGGAATTTTGAGAACATTCAAAATTTAGCTGTTTTGCATGGTTTTAGTAAAACAAGTTCGTTTCCCTTATACACTAGCTTTTATTTATTATTACGCTTTGCAAATTTACGACACAAACGAATGGGTGTAGACCAGCGTTTGGGTCAAGTTTCATGGAATTCTATGAACGTTCAATATTTAGCGGTTTTGCACGGTTTATTAAAGCAAGTTCGTTTCCATTTTTACACTAACTTGTAATTATAATTACGCTTAGCAAATTTACCACACAAATGCATGGGTCTAGACCACATTTGGGTCAAGTTTCGTGGAATTCTGAGAACGTTTGATACTAAGCTATTTTGCACGA
Source organism: Sesamum indicum (assembly GCF_026168435.1). Lineage (NCBI taxonomy): Eukaryota > Viridiplantae > Streptophyta > Magnoliopsida > Lamiales > Pedaliaceae > Sesamum > Sesamum indicum. The sequence goes on from NC_142659.1 coordinate 11,777,715, forward strand.
TTTTTTTAAAGCAAGTTCGTTTCCCTTTTATACTAACTTGTAGTTATTATTATGCTTATCAAATTTACCAAACAAATGCATGGGACTAGACCTACGTTTGGTTCAAGTTTCATCGAATTGTGAGAACGTTCAAAATTTAGCTGTTTTGCACGGTTTTATTAAATGAAGTTCGTTTCCCTTTTACACTGACTTGTAGTTATTATTACGCTTAGCAAGTTTACCACACAAATGCATGGGTCAAGGCCTACGTTTGGTTCGAGTTTCGTGGAATTTTGAGAACATTCAAAAGTTAGCTGTTTTACATGGTTTTAGTAAAGCAAGTTCGTTTCCCTTATAGACTAACTTTTATTTATTATTTCGCTTTGCAAATTTATGACACAAACGAATGGGTGTAGACCAGCGTTTGGGTCAAGGTTCATAGAATTCTATGAACGTTCAATATTTAGCTGTTTTGCACGGTTTATTAAAGCAAGTTCGTTTCCATTTTTACACTAACTTGTAATTATAATTACGGTTAGCAAATTTACCACACAAATGCATGGGTCTAGACCACATTTTGGTCAAGTTTCGTGGAATTCTGAGAACGTTTGATACTAAGCTGTTTTGCACGATTTTTATAAAGCAAGTTCGTTTCACTTTTACACTAACTTGTAGTTATTATTATGCTTATCAAATTTACCACACAAATGCATGGGACTAGACCTACGTTTGGTTCAAGTTTCATCGAATTGTGAGAACGTTCAAAATTTAGCTGTTTTGCACGGTTTTATTAAAGGAAGTTCGTTTCCCTTTTACACTGACTTGTAGTTATTATTACGCTTAGCAAATTTACCACACAAATGCATGGGTCAAGGCCTACGTTTGGTTCGAGTTTCGTGGAATTTTGAGAACATTCAAAAGTTAGCTGTTTTACATGGTTTTAGTAAAGCAAGTTCGTTTCCCTTATAGACTAACTTTTATTTATTATTACGCTTTGCAAATTTATGACACAAACGAATGGGTGTAGACCAGCGTTTGGGTCAAGTTTCTTGGAATTCTATGAACGTTCAATATTTAGCTGTTTTGCACAGTTTATTAAAGCAAGTTCGTTTCCATTTTTACACTAACTTGTAATTATAATTACGGTTAGCAAATTTACCACATAAATGCATGGGTCTAGACCACATTTTGGTCAAGTTTCGTGGAATTCTGAGAACGTTTGATACTAAGCTGTTTTGCACGATTTTTTTAAAGCAAGTTTGTTTCCCTTTTACACTACTTGTAGTTATTATTATGCTTATCAAATTTACCACACAAATGCATGGGACTAGACCAACGTTTGGTTCAAGTTTCATCGAATTGTGATAACGTTCAAAATTTAGCTGTTTTGCACGGTTTTATTAAAGGAAGTTCGTTTCCCTTTTACACTGACTTGTAGTTATTATCACGCTTAGCAAATTTACCACACAAATGCATGGGTCAAGGCCTACCTTGGTTCGAGTTTCGTGGAATTTTGAGAACATTCAAAATTTAGCTGTTTTGCATGGTTTTAGTAAAACAAGTTCGTTTCCCTTATACACTAGCTTTTATTTATTATTACGCTTTGCAAATTTACGACACAAACGAATGGGTGTAGACCAGCGTTTGGGTCAAGTTTCATGGAATTCTATGAACGTTCAATATTTAGCGGTTTTGCACGGTTTATTAAAGCAAGTTCGTTTCCATTTTTACACTAACTTGTAATTATAATTACGCTTAGCAAATTTACCACACAAATGCATGGGTCTAGACCACATTTGGGTCAAGTTTCGTGGAATTCTGAGAACGTTTGATACTAAGCTGTTTTGCAGGATTTTTTTAAAGCAAGTTCGTTTCCCTTTTACACTAACTTGTAGTTATTATTATGCTTATCAAATTTACCAAACAAATGCATGGGACTAGACCTACGTTTGGTTCAAGTTTCATCGAATTGTGAGAACGTTCAAAATTTAGCTGTTTTGCACGGTTTTATTAAAGGAAGTTCGTTTCCCTTTTACACTGACTTGTAGTTATTATTACGATTAGCAAGTTTACCACACAAATGCATGGGTCAAGGCCTACGTTTGGTTCGAGTTTCGTGGAATTTTGAGAACATTCAAAAGTTAGCTGTTTTACATGGTTTTAGTAAAGCAAGTTCGTTTCCCTTATAGACTAACTTTTATTTATTATTACGCTTTGCAAATTTATGACACAAACGAATGGGTGTAGACCAGCGTTTGGGTCAAGTTTCATGGAATTCTATGAACGTTCAATATTTAGCTGTTTTGCACGGTTTATTAAAGCAAGTTCGTTTCCATTTTTACACTAACTTGTAATTATAATTACGGTTAGCAAATTTACCACACAAATGCATGGGTCTAGACCACATTTTGGTCAAGTTTCGTGGAATTCTGAGAACGTTTGATACTAAGCTGTTTTGCACGATTTTTATAAAGCAAGTTCGTTTCCCTTTTACACTAACTTGTAGTTATTATTATGCTTATCAAATTTACCACACAAATGCATGGGACTAGACCTACGTTTGGTTCAAGTTTCATCGAATTGTGAGAACGTTCAAAATTTAGCTGTTTTGCACGGTTTTATTAAAGGAAGTTCGTTTCCCTTTTACACTGACTTGTAGTTATTATTACGCTTAGCAAATTTACCACACAAATGCATGGGTCAAGGCCTACGTTTGGTTCGAGTTTCGTGGAATTTTGAGAACATTCAAAAGTTAGCTGTTTTACATGGTTTTAGTAAAGCAAGTTCGTTTCCCTTATAGACTAACTTTTATTTATTATTACGCTTTGCAAATTTATGACACAAACGAATGGGTGTAGACCAGCGTTTGGGTCAAGTTTCTTGGAATTCTATGAACGTTCAATATTTAGCTGTTTTGCACGGTTTATTAAAGCAAGTTCGTTTCCATTTTTACACTAACTTGTAATTATAATTACGGTTAGCAAATTTACCACACAAATGCATGGGTCTAGACCACATTTTGGTCAAGTTTCGTGGAATTCTGAGAACGTTTGATACTAAGCTGTTTTGCAGGATTTTTTTAAAGCAAGTTCGTTTCCCTTTTACACTAACTTGTAGTTATTATTATGCTTATCAAATTTACCAAACAAATGCATGGGACTAGACCTACGTTTGGTTCAAGTTTCATCGAATTGTGAGAACGTTCAAAATTTAGCTGTTTTGCACGGTTTTATTAAAGGAAGTTCGTTTCCCTTTTACACTGACTTGTAGTTATTATTACGCTTAGCAAGTTTACCACACAAATGCATGGGTCAAGGCCTACGTTTGGTTCGAGTTTCGTGGAATTTTGAGAACATTCAAAAGTTAGCTGTTTTACATGGTTTTAGTAAAGCAAGTTCGTTTCCCTTATAGACTAACTTTTATTTATTATTTCGCTTTGCAAATTTATGACACAAACGAATGGGTGTAGACCAGCGTTTGGGTCAAGTTTCATGGAATTCTATGAACGTTCAATATTTAGCTGTTTTGCACGGTTTATTAAAGCAAGTTCGTTTCCATTTTTACACTAACTTGTAATTATAATTACGGTTAGCAAATTTACCACACAAATGCATGGGTCTAGACCACATTTTGGTCAAGTTTCGTGGAATTCTGAGAACGTTTGATACTAAGCTGTTTTGCACGATTTTTATAAAGCAAGTTCGTTTTCCTTTTACACTAACTTGTAGTTATTATTATGCTTATCAAATTTACCACACAAATGCATGGGACTAGACCTACGTTTGGTTCAAGTTTCATCGAATTGTGAGAACGTTCAAAATTTAGCTGTTTTGCACGGTTTTATTAAAGGAAGTTCGTTTCCCTTTTACACTGACTTGTAGTTATTATTACGCTTAGCAAATTTACCACACAAATGCATGGGTCAAGGCCTACGTTTGGTTCGAGTTTCGTGGAATTTTGAGAACATTCAAAAGTTAGCTGTTTTACATGGTTTTAGTAAAGCAAGTTCGTTTCCCTTATAGACTAACTTTTATTTATTATTACGCTTTGCAAATTTATGACACAAACGAATGGGTGTAGACCAGCGTTTGGGTCAAGTTTCTTGGAATTCTATGAACGTTCAATATTTAGCTGTTTTGCACGGTTTATTAAAGCAAGTTCGTTTCCATTTTTACACTAACTTGTAATTATAATTACGGTTAGCAAATTTACCACACAAATGCATGGGTCTAGACCACATTTTGGTCAAGTTTCGTGGAATTCTGAGAACGTTTGATACTAAGCTGTTTTGCAGGATTTTTTTAAAGCAAGTTCGTTTCCCTTTTACACTAACTTGTAGTTATTATTATGCTTATCAAATTTACCAAACAAATGCATGGGACTAGACCTACGTTTGGTTCAAGTTTCATCGAATTGTGAGAACGTTCAAAATTTAGCTGTTTTGCACGGTTTTATTAAAGGAAGTTCGTTTCCCTTTTACACTGACTTGTAGTTATTATTACGCTTAGCAAGTTTACCACACAAATGCATGGGTCAAGGCCTACGTTTGGTTCGAGTTTCGTGGAATTTTGAGAACATTCAAAAGTTAGCTGTTTTACATGGTTTTAGTAAAGCAAGTTCGTTTCCCTTATAGACTAACTTTTATTTATTATTTCGCTTTGCAAATTTATGACACAAACGAATGGGTGTAGACCAGCGTTTGGGTCAAGTTTCATGGAATTCTATGAACGTTCAATATTTAGCTGTTTTGCACGGTTTATTAAAGCAAGTTCGTTTCCATTTTTACACTAACTTGTAATTATAATTACGGTTAGCAAATTTACCACACAAATGCATGGGTCTAGACCACATTTTGGTCAAGTTTCGTGGAATTCTGAGAACGTTTGATACTAAGCTGTTTTGCACGATTTTTATAAAGCAAGTTCGTTTCCCTTTTACACTAACTTGTAGTTATTATTATGCTTATCAAATTTACCACACAAATGCATGGGACTAGACCTACGTTTGGTTCAAGTTTCATCGAATTGTGAGAACGTTCAAAATTTAGCTGTTTTGCACGGTTTTATTAAAGGAAGTTCGTTTCCCTTTTACACTGACTTGTAGTTATTATTACGCTTAGCAAATTTACCACACAAATGCATGGGTCAAGGCCTACGTTTGGTTCGAGTTTCGTGGAATTTTGAGAACATTCAAAAGTTAGCTGTTTTACATGGTTTTAGTAAAGCAAGTTCGTTTCCCTTATAGACTAACTTTTATTTATTATTACGCTTTGCAAATTTATGACACAAACGAATGGGTGTAGACCAGCGTTTGGGTCAAGTTTCTTGGAATTCTATGAACGTTCAATATTTAGCTGTTTTGCACGGTTTATTAAAGCAAGTTCGTTTCCATTTTTACACTAACTTGTAATTATAATTACGGTTAGCAAATTTACCACATAAATGCGTGGGTCTAGACCACATTTTGGTCAAGTTTCGTGGAATTCTGAGAACGTTTGATACTAAGCTGTTTTGCACGATTTTTTTAAAGCAAGTTTGTTTCCCTTTTACACTACTTGTAGTTATTATTATGCTTATCAAATTTACCACACAAATGCATGGGACTAGACCAACGTTTGGTTCAAGTTTCATCGAATTGTGAGAACGTTCAAAATTTAGCTGTTTTGCACGGTTTTATTAAAGGAAGTTCGTTTCCCTTTTACACTGACTTGTAGTTATTATCACGCTTAGCAAATTTACCACACAAATGCATGGGTCAAGGCCTACCATGGTTCGAGTTTCGTGGAATTTTGAGAACATTCAAAATTTAGCTGTTTTGCATGGTTTTAGTAAAACAAGTTCGTTTCCCTTATACACTAGCTTTTATTTATTATTACGCTTTGCAAATTTACGACACAAACGAATGGGTGTAGACCAGCGTTTGGGTCAAGTTTCATGGAATTCTATGAACGTTCAATATTTAGCGGTTTTGCACGGTTTATTAAAGCAAGTTCGTTTCCATTTTTACACTAACTTGTAATTATAATTACGCTTAGCAAATTTACCACACAAATGCATGGGTCTAGACCACATTTGGGTCATGTTTCGTGGAATTCTGAGAACGTTTGATACTAAGCTGTTTTGCAGGATTTTTTTAAAGCAAGTTCGTTTCCCTTTTACACTAACTTGTAGTTATTATTATGCTTATCAAATTTACCAAACAAATGCATGGGACTAGACCTACGTTTGGTTCAAGTTTCATCGAATTGTGAGAACGTTCAAAATTTAGCTGTTTTGCACGGTTTTATTAAAGGAAGTTCGTTTCCCTTTTACACTGACTTGTAGTTATTATTACGCTTAGCAAGTTTACCACACAAATGCATGGGTCAAGGCCTACGTTTGGTTCGAGTTTCGTGGAATTTTGAGAACATTCAAAAGTTAGCTGTTTTACATGGTTTTAGTAAAGCAAGTTCGTTTCCCTTATAGACTAACTTTTATTTATTATTTCGCTTTGCAAATTTATGACACAAACGAATGGGTGTAGACCAGCGTTTGGGTCAAGTTTCATGGAATTCTATGAACGTTCAATATTTAGCTGTTTTGCACGGTTTATTAAAGCAAGTTCGTTTCCATTTTTACACTAACTTGTAATTATAATTACGGTTAGCAAATTTACCACACAAATGCATGGGTCTAGACCACATTTTGGTCAAGTTTCGTGGAATTCTGAGAACGTTTGATACTAAGCTGTTTTGCACGATTTTTATAAAGCAAGTTCGTTTCCCTTTTACACTAACTTGTAGTTATTATTATGCTTATCAAATTTACCACACAAATGCATGGGACTAGACCTACGTTTGGTTCAAGTTTCATCGAATTGTGAGAACGTTCAAAATTTAGCTGTTTTGCACGGTTTTATTAAAGGAAGTTCGTTTCCCTTTTACACTGACTTGTAGTTATTATTACGCTTAGCAAATTTACCACACAAATGCATGGGTCAAGGCCTACGTTTGGTTCGAGTTTCGTGGAATTTTGAGAACATTCAAAAGTTAGCTGTTTTACATGGTTTTAGTAAAGCAAGTTCGTTTCCCTTATAGACTAACTTTTATTTATTATTACGCTTTGCAAATTTATGACACAAACGAATGGGTGTAGACCAGCGTTTGGGTCAAGTTTCTTGGAATTCTATGAACGTTCAATATTTAGCTGTTTTGCACGGTTTATTAAAGCAAGTTCGTTTCCATTTTTACACTAACTTGTAATTATAATTACGGTTAGCAAATTTACCACACAAATGCATGGGTCTAGACCACATTTTGGTCAAGTTTCGTGGAATTCTGAGAACGTTTGATACTAAGCTGTTTTGCAGGATTTTTTTAAAGCAAGTTCGTTTTCCTTTTACACTAACTTGTAGTTATTATTATGCTTATCAAATTTACCAAACAAATGCATGGGACTAGACCTACGTTTGGTTCAAGTTTCATCGAATTGTGAGAACGTTCAAAATTTAGCTGTTTTGCACGGTTTTATTAAAGGAAGTTCGTTTCCCTTTTACACTGACTTGTAGTTATTATTACGCTTAGCAAGTTTACCACACAAATGCATGGGTCAAGGCCTACGTTTGGTTCGAGTTTCGTGGAATTTTGAGAACATTCAAAAGTTAGCTGTTTTACATGGTTTTAGTAAAGCAAGTTCGTTTCCCTTATAGACTAACTTTTATTTATTATTTCGCTTTGCAAATTTATGACACAAACGAATGGGTGTAGACCAGCGTTTGGGTCAAGTTTCATGGAATTCTATGAACGTTCAATATTTAGCTGTTTTGCACGGTTTATTAAAGCAAGTTCGTTTCCATTTTTACACTAACTTGTAATTATAATTACGGTTAGCAAATTTACCACACAAATGCATGGGTCTAGACCACATTTTGGTCAAGTTTCGTGGAATTCTGAGAACGTTTGATACTAAGCTGTTTTGCACGATTTTTATAAAGCAAGTTCGTTTCCCTTTTACACTAACTTGTAGTTATTATTATGCTTATCAAATTTACCACACAAATGCATGGGACTAGACCTACGTTTGGTTCAAGTTTCATCGAATTGTGAGAACGTTCAAAATTTAGCTGTTTTGCACGGTTTTATTAAAGGAAGTTCGTTTCCCTTTTACACTGACTTGTAGTTATTATTACGCTTAGCAAATTTACCACACAAATGCATGGGTCAAGGCCTACGTTTGGTTCGAGTTTCGTGGAATTTTGAGAACATTCAAAAGTTAGCTGTTTTACATGGTTTTAGTAAAGCAAGTTCGTTTCCCTTATAGACTAACTTTTATTTATTATTACGCTTTGCAAATTTATGACACAAACGAATGGGTGTAGACCAGCGTTTGGGTCAAGTTTCTTGGAATTCTATGAACGTTCAATATTTAGCTGTTTTGCACGGTTTATTAAAGCAAGTTCGTTTCCATTTTTACACTAACTTGTAATTATAATTACGGTTAGCAAATTTACCACATAAATGCGTGGGTCTAGACCACATTTTGGTCAAGTTTCGTGGAATTCTGAGAACGTTTGATACTAAGCTGTTTTGCACGATTTTTTTAAAGCAAGTTTGTTTCCCTTTTACACTACTTGTAGTTATTATTATGCTTATCAAATTTACCACACAAATGCATGGGACTAGACCAACGTTTGGTTCAAGTTTCATCGAATTGTGAGAACGTTCAAAATTTAGCTGTTTTGCACGGTTTTATTAAAGGAAGTTCGTTTCCCTTTTACACTGACTTGTAGTTATTATCACGCTTAGCAAATTTACCACACAAATGCATGGGTCAAGGCCTACCATGGTTCGAGTTTCGTGGAATTTTGAGAACATTCAAAATTTAGCTGTTTTGCATGGTTTTAGTAAAACAAGTTCGTTTCCCTTATACACTAGCTTTTATTTATTATTATGCTTTGCAAATTTACGACACAAACGAATGGGTGTAGACCAGCGTTTGGGTCAAGTTTCATGGAATTCTATGAACGTTCAATATTTAGCGGTTTTGCACGGTTTATTAAAGCAAGTTCGTTTCCATTTTTACACTAACTTGTAATTATAATTACGCTTAGCAAATTTACCACACAAATGCATGGGTCTAGACCACATTTGGGTCAAGTTTCGTGGAATTCTGAGAACGTTTGATACTAAGCTGTTTTGCAGGATTTTTTTAAAGCAAGTTCGTTTCCCTTTTACACTAACTTGTAGTTATTATTATGCTTATCAAATTTACCAAACAAATGCATGGGACTAGACCTACGTTTGGTTCAAGTTTCATCGAATTGTGAGAACGTTCAAAATTTAGCTGTTTTGCACGGTTTTATTAAAGGAAGTTCGTTTCCCTTTTACACTGACTTGTAGTTATTATTACGCTTAGCAAGTTTACCACACAAATGCATGGGTCAAGGCCTACGTTTGGTTCGAGTTTCGTGGAATTTTGAGAACATTCAAAAGTTAGCTGTTTTACATGGTTTTAGTAAAGCAAGTTCGTTTCCCTTATAGACTAACTTTTATTTATTATTTCGCTTTGCAAATTTATGACACAAACGAATGGGTGTAGACCAGCGTTTGGGTCAAGTTTCATGGAATTCTATGAACGTTCAATATTTAGCTGTTTTGCACGGTTTATTAAAGCAAGTTCGTTTCCATTTTTACACTAACTTGTAATTATAATTACGGTTAGCAAATTTACCACACAAATGCATGGGTCTAGACCACATTTTGGTCAAGTTTCGTGGAATTCTGAGAACGTTTGATACTAAGCTGTTTTGCACGATTTTTATAAAGCAAGTTCGTTTCCCTTTTACACTAACTTGTAGTTATTATTATGCTTATCAAATTTACCACACAAATGCATGGGACTAGACCTACGTTTGGTTCAAGTTTCATCGAATTGTGAGAACGTTCAAAATTTAGCTGTTTTGCACGGTTTTATTAAAGGAAGTTCGTTTCCCTTTTACACTGACTTGTAGTTATTATTACGCTTAGCAAATTTACCACACAAATGCATGGGTCAAGGCCTACGTTTGGTTCGAGTTTCGTGGAATTTTGAGAACATTCAAAAGTTAGCTGTTTTACATGGTTTTAGTAAAGCAAGTTCGTTTCCCTTATAGACTAACTTTTATTTATTATTACGCTTTGCAAATTTATGACACAAACGAATGGGTGTAGACCAGCGTTTGGGTCAAGTTTCTTGAAATTCTATGAACGTTCAATATTTAGCCGTTTTGCACGGTTTATTAAAGCAAGTTCGTTTCCATTTTTACACTAACTTGTAATTATAATTACGCTTAGCAAATTTACCACACAAATGCATGGGTCTAGACCACATTTGGGTCAAATTTCGTGGAATTCTGAGAACGTTTGATACTAAGCTGTTTTGCACGATTTTTTTAAAGCAAGTTTGTTTCCCTTTTACACTAACTTGTAGTTATTATTATGCTTATCAAATTTACCAAACAAATGCATGGGACTAGACCTACGTTTGGTTCAAGTTTCATCGAATTGTGAGAACGTTCAAAATTTAGCTGTTTTGGACGGTTTTATTAAAGGAAGTTCGTTTCCCTTTTACACTGACTTGTAGTTATTATTACGCTTAGCAAATTTACCACACAAATGCATGGGTCAAGGCCTACGTTTGGTTCGAGTTTCGTGGAATTTTGAGAACATTCAAAAGTTAGCTGTTTTACATGGTTTTAGTAAAGCAAGTTCGTTTCCCTTATAGACTAACTTTTATTTATTATTACGCTTTGCAAATTTATGACACAAACGAATGGGTGTAGACCAGCGTTTGGGTCAAGTTTCTTGGAATTCTATGAACGTTCAATATTTAGCTGTTTTGCACGGTTTATTAAAGCAAGTTCGTTTCCATTTTTACACTAACTTGTAATTATAATTACGGTTAGCAAATTTACCACATAAATGCATGGGTCTAGACCACATTTTGGTCAAGTTTCGTGGAATTCTGAGAACGTTTGATACTAAGCTGTTTTGCAGGATTTTTTTAAAGCAAGTTTGTTTCCCTTTTACACTACTTGTAGTTATTATTATGCTTATCAAATTTACCACACAAATGCATGGGACTAGACCAACGTTTGGTTCAAGTGTCATCGAATTGTGAGAACGTTCAAAATTTAGCTGTTTTGCACGGTTTTATTAAAGGAAGTTCGTTTCCCTTTTACACTGACTTGTAGTTATTATCACGCTTAGCAAATTTACCACACAAATGCATGGGTCAAGGCCTACCTTGGTTCGAGTTTCGTGGAATTTTGAGAACATTCAAAATTTAGCTGTTTTGCATGGTTTTAGTAAAACAAGTTCGTTTCCCTTATACACTAGCTTTTATTTATTATTATGCTTTGCAAATTTACGACACAAACGAATGGGTGTAGACCAGCGTTTGGGTCAAGTTTCATGGAATTCTATGAACGTTCAATATTTAGCGGTTTTGCACGGTTTATTAAAGCAAGTTCGTTTCCATTTTTACACTAACTTGTAATTATAATTACGCTTAGCAAATTTACCACACAAATGCATGGGTCTAGACCACATTTGGGTCAAGTTTCGTGGAATTCTGAGAACGTTTGATACTAAGCTGTTTTGCAGGATTTTTTTAAAGCAAGTTCGTTTCCCTTTTACACTAACTTGTAGTTATTATTATGCTTATCAAATTTACCAAACAAATGCATGGGACTAGACCTACGTTTGGTTCAAGTTTCATCGAATTGTGAGAACGTTCAAAATTTAGCTGTTTTGCACGGTTTTATTAAAGGAAGTTCGTTTCCCTTTTACACTGACTTGTAGTTATTATTACGCTTATCAAATTTACCACACAAATGCATGGGTCAAGGCCTACGTTTGGTTCGAGTTTCGTGGAATTTTGAGAACATTCAAAAGTTAGCTGTTTTACATGGTTTTAGTAAAGCAAGTTCGTTTCCCTTATAGACTAACTTTTATTTATTATTACGCTTTGCAAATTTATGACACAAACGAATGGGTGTAGACCAGCGTTTGGGTCAAGTTTCTTGGAATTCTATGAACGTTCAATATTTAGCTGTTTTGCACGGTTTATTAAAGCAAGTTCGTTTCCATTTTTACACTAACTTGTAATTATAATTACGGTTAGCAAATTTACCACATAAATGCGTGGGTCTAGACCACATTTTGTTCAAGTTTCGTGGAATTCTGAGAACGTTTGATACTAAGCTGTTTTGCACGATTTTTTTAAAGCAAGTTTGTTTCCCTTTTACACTACTTGTAGTTATTATTATGCTTATCAAATTTACCACACAAATGCATGGGACTAGACCAACGTTTGGTTCAAGTTTCATCGAATTGTGAGAACGTTCAAAATTTAGCTGTTTTGCACGGTTTTATTAAAGGAAGTTCGTTTCCCTTTTACACTGACTTGTAGTTATTATCACGCTTAGCAAATTTACCACACAAATGCATGGGTCAAGGCCTACCATGGTTCGAGTTTCGTGGAATTTTGAGAACATTCAAAATTTAGCTGTTTTGCATGGTTTTAGTAAAACAAGTTCGTTTCCCTTATACACTAGCTTTTATTTATTATTACGCTTTGCAAATTTACGACACAAACGAATGGGTGTAGACCAGCGTTTGGGTCAAGTTTCATGGAATTCTATGAACGTTCAATATTTAGCGGTTTTGCACGGTTTATTAAAGCAAGTTCGTTTCCATTTTTACACTAACTTGTAATTATAATTACGCTTAGCAAATTTACCACACAAATGCATGGGTCTAGACCACATTTGGGTCATGTTTCGTGGAATTCTGAGAACGTTTGATACTAAGCTGTTTTGCAGGATTTTTTTAAAGCAAGTTCGTTTCCCTTTTACACTAACTTGTAGTTATTATTATGCTTATCAAATTTACCAAACAAATGCATGGGACTAGACCTACGTTTGGTTCAAGTTTCATCGAATTGTGAGAACGTTCAAAATTTAGCTGTTTTGCACGGTTTTATTAAAGGAAGTTCGTTTCCCTTTTACACTGACTTGTAGTTATTATTACGCTTAGCAAGTTTACCACACAAATGCATGGGTCAAGGCCTACGTTTGGTTCGAGTTTCGTGGAATTTTGAGAACATTCAAAAGTTAGCTGTTTTACATGGTTTTAGTAAAGCAAGTTCGTTTCCCTTATAGACTAACTTTTATTTATTATTACGCTTTGCAAATTTATGACACAAACGAATGGGTGTAGACCAGCGTTTGGGTCAAGTTTCATGGAATTCTATGAACGTTCAATATTTAGCTGTTTTGCACGGTTTATTAAAGCAAGTTCGTTTCCATTTTTACACTAACTTGTAATTATAATTACGGTTAGCAAATTTACCACACAAATGCATGGGTCTAGACCACATTTTGGTCAAGTTTCGTGGAATTCTGAGAACGTTTGATACTAAGCTGTTTTGCACGATTTTTATAAAGCAAGTTCGTTTCCCTTTTACACTAACTTGTAGTTATTATTATGCTTATCAAATTTACCACACAAATGCATGGGACTAGACCTACGTTTGGTTCAAGTTTCATCGAATTGTGAGAACGTTCAAAATCTAGCTGTTTTGCACGGTTTTATTAAAGGAAGTTCGTTTCCCTTTTACACTGACTTGTAGTTATTATTACGCTTAGCAAATTTACCACACAAATGCATGGGTCAAGGGCTACGTTTGGTTCGAGTTTCGTGGAATTTTGAGAATATTCAAAATTTAGCTGTTTTACATGGTTTTAGTAAAGCAAGTTCGTTTCCCTTATAGACTAACTTTTATTTATTATTACGCTTTGCAAATTTATGACACAAACGAATGGGTGTAGACCAGCGTTTGGGTCAAGTTTCATGGAATTCTATGAACGTTCAATATTTAGCTGTTTTGCACGGTTTATTAAAGCAAGTTCGTTTCCATTTTTACACTAACTTGTAATTATAATTACGCTTAGCAAATTTACCACACAAATGCATGGGTCTAGACCACATTTGGGTCAAATTTCGTGGAATTCTGAGAACGTTTGATACTAAGCTGTTTTACACGATTTTTTTAAAGCAAGTTTGTTTCCCTTTTACACTAACTTGTAGTTATTATTATGCTTATCAAATTTACCAAACAAATGCATGGGACTAGACCTACGTTTGGTTCAAGTTTCATCGAATTGTGAGAACGTTCAAAATTTAGCTGTTTTGCACGGTTTTATTAAAGGAAGTTCGTTTCCCTTTTACACTGACTTGTAGTTATTATTACGCTTAGCAAATTTACCACACAAATGCATGGGTCAAGGCCTACGTTTGGTTCGAGTTTCGTGGAATTTTGAGAACATTCAAAAGTTAGCTGTTTTACATGGTTTTAGTAAAGCAAGTTCGTTTCCCTTATAGACTAACTTTTATTTATTATTACGCTTTGCAAATTTATGACACAAACGAATGGGTGTAGACCAGCGTTTGGGTCAAGTTTCTTGGAATTCTATGAACGTTCAATATTTAGCTGTTTTGCACGGTTTATTAAAGCAAGTTCGTTTCCATTTTTACACTAACTTGTAATTATAATTACGGTTAGCAAATTTACCACATAAATGCATGGGTCTAGACCACATTTTGGTCAAGTTTCGTGGAATTCTGAGAACGTTTGATACTAAGCTGTTTTGCACGATTTTTTTAAAGCAAGTTTGTTTCCCTTTTACACTACTTGTAGTTATTATTATGCTTATCAAATTTACCACACAAATGCATGGGACTAGACCAACGTTTGGTTCAAGTTTCATCGAATTGTGAGAACGTTCAAAATTTAGCTGTTTTGCACGGTTTTATTAAAGGAAGTTCGTTTCCCTTTTACACTGACTTGTAGTTATTATCACGCTTAGCAAATTTACCACACAAATGCATGGGTCAAGGCCTACCTTGGTTCGAGTTTCGTGGAATTTTGAGAACATTCAAAATTTAGCTGTTTTGCATGGTTTTAGTAAAACAAGTTCGTTTCCCTTATACACTAGCTTTTATTTATTATTACGCTTTGCAAATTTACGACACAAACGAATGGGTGTAGACCAGCGTTTGGGTCAAGTTTCATGGAATTCTATGAACGTTCAATATTTAGCGGTTTTGCACGGTTTATTAAAGCAAGTTCGTTTCCATTTTTACACTAACTTGTAATTATAATTACGGTTAGCAAATTTACCACATAAATGCATGGGTCTAGACCACATTTTGGTCAAGTTTCGTGGAATTCTGAGAACGTTTGATACTAAGCTGTTTTGCACGATTTTTTTAAAGCAAGTTTGTTTCCCTTTTACACTACTTGTAGTTATTATTATGCTTATCAAATTTACCACACAAATGCATGGGACTAGACCTACGTTTGGTTCAAGTTTCTTCGAATTGTGAGAACGTTCAAAACTTAGCTCTTTTGCACGTTTTATTAAAGCAAGTTCGTTTCCCTTTTACAGTGACTTGTAGTTATTATTACGCTTAGCAAATTTACCACACAAATGCATGGGTCAAGGCCTACGTTTGGTTCGAGTTTCGTGGAATTTTGAGAACATTCAAAAGTTAGCTGTTTTACATGGTTTTAGTAAAGCAAGTTCGTTTCCCTTATAGACGAACTTTTATTTATTATTACGCTTTGCAAATTTATGACACAAACGAATGGGTGTAGACCAGCGTTTGGGTCAAGTTTCTTGGAATTCTATGAACGTTCAATATTTAGCTGTTTTGCACGGTTTATTAAAGCAAGTTCGTTTCCATTTTTACACTAACTTGTAATTATAATTACGGTTAGCAAATTTACCACATAAATGCATGGGTCTAGACCACATTTTGGTCAAGTTTCGTGGAATTCTGAGAACGTTTGATACTAAGCTGTTTTGCACGATTTTTTTAAAGCAAGTTTGTTTCCCTTTTACACTGACTTGTAGTTATTATTATGCTTATCAAATTTACCACACAAATGCATGGGACTAGACCTACGTTTGGTTCAAGTTTCTTCGAATTGTGAGAACGTTCAAAACTTAGCTCTTTTGCACGGTTTTATTAAAGCAAGTTCGTTTCCCTTTTACAGTGACTTGTAGTTATTATTACGCTTAGCAAATTTACCACACAAATGCATGGGTAAAGACCTACGTGTGGTTCGAGTTTCGTGGAATTCTGAGAACATTCAAAATTTTGCTGTTTTGCATGGTTTTAGTAAAGCAACTTCGTTTCCCTTATACACTAACTTTTATTTGTTATTACGCTTTGCAAATTTACGACACAAATGCATGGGTGTAGACCAATGTTTGGGTCATGTTTCATGGAATTCTATGAACGTTCAATAATTAGCTGTTTTGCACGGTTTATTAAAGCAAGTTCGTTTCCATTTTTACACTAACTTGTAATTATAATTACGCTTAGCAAATTTACCACACAAATGCATGGGTCTAGACCACATTTGGGTCAAGTTTCGTGGAATTCTGAGAACGTTTGATACTAAGCTGTTTTGCACGATTTTTTTAAAGCAAGTTCGTTTCCCTTTTACACTAACTTGTAGTTATTATTATGCTTATCAAATTTACCACACAAATGCATGGGACTAAACCTACGTTTGGTTCAAGTTTCATCGAATTGTAAGAACGTTCAAAATTTAGCTGTTTTGCACGGTTTTATTAAAGGAAGTTCGTTTCCCTTTTACACTGACTTGTAGTTATTATCACGCTTAGCAAATTTACCACACAAATGCATGGGTCAAGGCCTACCTTTGGTTCGAGTTTCGTGGAATTTTGAGAACATTCAAAATTTAGCTGTTTTGCATGGTTTTAGTAAAACAAGTTCGTTTCCCTTATACACTAGCTTTTAT
Organism: Sesamum indicum; assembly: GCF_026168435.1. Classification (NCBI taxonomy): domain Eukaryota; kingdom Viridiplantae; phylum Streptophyta; class Magnoliopsida; order Lamiales; family Pedaliaceae; genus Sesamum; species Sesamum indicum. Next base: position 11,794,547 of record NC_142659.1, read on the forward strand.
TTATTATTACGCTTTGCAAATTTACGACACAAACGAATGGGTGTAGACCAGCGTTTGGGTCAAGTTTCATGGAATTCTATGAACGTTCAATATTTAGCTGTTTTGCACGGTTTATTAAAGCAAGTTCGTTTCCATTTTTACACTAACTTGTAATTATAATTACGCTTAGCAAATTTACCACACAAATGCATGGGTCTAGACCACATTTGGGTCAAGTTTCGTGGAATTCTGAGAACGTTTGATACTAAGCTATTTTGCAGGATTTTTTTAAAGCAAGTTCGTTTCCCTTTTACACTAACTTGTAGTTATTATTATGCTTATCAAATTTACCAAACAAATGCATGGGACTAGACCAACGTTTGGTTCAAGTTTCATCGAATTGTGAGAACGTTCAAAATTTAGCTGTTTTGCACGGTTTTATTAAAGGAAGTTCGTTTCCCTTTTACACTGACTTGTAGTTATTATTACGCTTAGCAAATTTACCACACAAATGCATGGGTCAAGGCCTACGTTTGGTTCGAGTTTCGTGGAATTTTGAGAACATTCAAAAGTTAGCTGTTTTACATGGTTTTAGTAAAGCAAGTTCGTTTCCCTTATAGACTAACTTTTATTTATTATTACGCTTTGCAAATTTATGACACAAACGAATGGGTGTAGACCAGCGTTTGGGTCAAGTTTCATGGAATTCTATGAACGTTCAATATTTAGCTGTTTTGCACGGTTTATTAAAGCAAGTTCGTTTCCATTTTTACACTAACTTGTAATTATAATTACGGTTAGCAAATTTACCACACAAATGCATGGGTCTAGACCACATTTTGGTCAAGTTTCGTGGAATTCTGAGAACGTTTGATACTAAGCTGTTTTGCACGATTTTTATAAAGCAAGTTCGTTTCCCTTTTACACTAACTTGTAGTTATTATTATGCTTATCAAATTTACCACACAAATGCATGGGACTAGACCTACGTTTGGCTCAAGTTTCATCGAATTGTGAGAACGTTCAAAATTTAGCTGTTTTGCACGGTTTTATTAAAGGAAGTTCGTTTCCCTTTTACACTGACTTGTAGTTATTATTACGCTTAGCAAATTTACCACACAAATGCATGGGTCAAAGCCTACGTTTAGTTCGAGTTTCGTGGAATTTTGAGAATATTCAAAATTTAGCTGTTTTACATGGTTTTAGTAAAGCAAGTTCGTTTCCCTTATAGACTAACTTTTATTTATTATTACGCTTTGCAAATTTATGACACAAACGAATGGGTGTAGACCAGCGTTTGGGTCAAGTTTCATGGAATTCTATGAACGTTCAATATTTAGCTGTTTTGCACGGTTTATTAAAGCAAGTTCGTTTCCATTTTTACACTAACTTGTAATTATAATTACGCTTAGCAAATTTACCACACAAATGCATGGGTCTAGACCACATTTGGGTCAAATTTCGTGGAATTCTGAGAACGTTTGATACTAAGCTGTTTTGCACGATTTTTTTAAAGCAAGTTTGTTTCCCTTTTACACTAACTTGTAGTTATTATTATGCTTATCAAATTTACCAAACAAATGCATGGGACTAGACCTACGTTTGGTTCAAGTTTCATCGAATTGCGAGAACGTTCAAAATTTAGCTGTTTTGCACGGTTTTATTAAAGGAAGTTCGTTTCCCTTTTACACTGACTTGTAGTTATTATTACGCTTAGCAAATTTACCACACAAATGCATGGGTCAAGGCCTACGTTTGGTTCGAGTTTCGTGGAATTTTGAGAACATTCAAAAGTTAGCTGTTTTACATGGTTTTAGTAAAGCAAGTTCGTTTCCCTTATAGACTAACTTTTATTTATTATTACGCTTTGCAAATTTATGACACAAACGAATGGGTGTAGACCAGCGTTTGGGTCAAGTTTCTTGGAATTCTATGAACGTTCAATATTTAGCTGTTTTGCACGGTTTATTAAAGCAAGTTCGTTTCCATTTTTACATTAACTTGTAATTATAATTACGGTTAGCAAATTTACCACATAAATGCATGGGTCTAGACCACATTTTGGTCAAGTTTCGTGGAATTCTGAGAACGTTTGATACTAAGCTGTTTTGCACGATTTTTTTAAAGCAAGTTTGTTTCCCTTTTACACTACTTGTAGTTATTATTATGCTTATCAAATTTACCACACAAATGCATGGGACTAGACCTACGTTTGGTTCAAGTTTCTTCGAATTGTGAGAACGTTCAAAACTTAGCTCTTTTGCACGGTTTTATTAAAGCAAGTTCGTTTCCCTTTTACAGTGACTTGTAGTTATTATTACGCTTAGCAAATTTACCACACAAATGCATGGGTCAAGGCCTACGTTTGGTTCGAGTTTCGTGGAATTTTGAGAACATTCAAAAGTTAGCTGTTTTACATGGTTTTAGTAAAGCAAGTTCGTTTCCCTTATAGACTAACTTTTATTTATTATTACGCTTTGCAAATTTATGACACAAACGAATGGGTGTAGACCAGCGTTTGGGTCATGTTTCTTGGAATTCTATGAACGTTCAATATTTAGCTGTTTTGCACGGTTTATTAAAGCAAGTTCGTTTCCATTTTTACACTAACTTGTAATTATAATTACGGTTAGCAAATTTACCACATAAATGCATGGGTCTAGACCACATTTTGGTCAAGTTTCGTGGAATTCTGAGAACGTTTGATACTAAGCTGTTTTGCACGATTTTTTTAAAGCAAGTTTGTTTCCCTTTTACACTGACTTGTAGTTATTATTATGCTTATCAAATTTACCACACAAATGCATGGGACTAGACCTACGTTTGGTTCAAGTTTCTTCGAATTGTGAGAACGTTCAAAACTTAGCTCTTTTGCACGGTTTTATTAAAGCAAGTTCGTTTCCCTTTTATAGTGACTTGTAGTTATTATTACGCTTAGCAAATTTACCACACAAATGCATGGGTAAAGACCTACGTGTGGTTCGAGTTTCGTGGAATTCTGAGAACATTCAAAATTTTGCTGTTTTGCATGGTTTTAGTAAAGCAACTTCGTTTCCCTTATACACTAACTTTTATTTGTTATTACGCTTTGCAAATTTACGACACAAATGCATGGGTGTAGACCAATGTTTGGGTCATGTTTCATGGAATTCTATGAACGTTCAATAATTAGCTATTTTGCACGGTTTATTAAAGCAAGTTCGTTTCCATTTTTACACTAACTTGTAATTATAATTACGCTTAGCAAATTTACCACACAAATGCATGGGTCTAGACCACATTTGGGTCAAGTTTCGTGGAATTCTGAGAACGTTTGATACTAAGCTGTTTTGCACGATTTTTTTAAAGCAAGTTCGTTTCCCTTTTACACTAAGTTGTAGTTATTATTATGCATATCAAATTTACCACACAAATGCATGGGACTAAACCTACGTTTGGTTCAAGTTTCATCGAATTGTAAGAACGTTCAAAATTTAGCTGTTTTGCACGGTTTTATTAAAGGAAGTTCGTTTCCCTTTTACACTGACTTGTAGTTATTATCACGCTTAGCAAATTTACCACACAAATGCATGGGTCAAGGCCTACCTTTGGTTCGAGTTTCGTGGAATTTTGAGAACATTCAAAATTTAGCTGTTTTGCATGGTTTTAGTAAAACAAGTTCGTTTCCCTTATACACTAGCTTTTATTTATTATTACGCTTTGCAAATACGACACAAACGAATGGGTGTAGACCAGCGTTTGGGTCAAGTTTCATGGAATTCTATGAACGTTCAATATTTAGCTGTTTTGCACGGTTTATTAAAGCAAGTTCGTTTCCATTTTTACACTAACTTGTAATTATAATTACGCTTAGCAAATTTACCACACAAATGCATGGGTCTAGACCACATTTGGGTCAAGTTTCGTGGAATTCTGAGAACGTTTGATACTAAGCTATTTTGCAGGATTTTTTTAAAGCAAGTTCGTTTCCCTTTTACACTAACTTGTAGTTATTATTATGCTTATCAAATTTACCAAACAAATGCATGGGACTAGACCTACGTTTGGTTCAAGTTTCATCGAATTGTGAGAACGTTCAAAATTTAGCTGTTTTGCACGGTTTTATTAAAGGAAGTTCGTTTCCCTTTTACACTGACTTGTAGTTATTATTACGCTTAGCAAATTTACCACACAAATGCATGGGTCAAGGCCTACGTTTGGTTCGAGTTTCGTGGAATTTTGAGAACATTCAAAAGTTAGCTGTTTTACATGGTTTTAGTAAAGCAAGTTCGTTTCCCTTATAGACTAACTTTTATTTATTATTACGCTTTGCAAATTTATGACACAAACGAATGGGTGTAGACCAGCGTTTGGGTCAAGTTTCATGGAATTCTATGAACGTTCAATATTTAGCTGTTTTGCACGGTTTATTAAAGCAAGTTCGTTTCCATTTTTACACTAACTTGTAATTATAATTACGGTTAGCAAATTTACCACACAAATGCATGGGTCTAGACCACATTTTGGTCAAGTTTCGTGGAATTCTGAGAACGTTTGATACTAAGCTGTTTTGCACGATTTTTATAAAGCAAGTTCGTTTCCCTTTTACACTAACTTGTAGTTATTATTATGCTTATCAAATTTACCACACAAATGCATGGGACTAGACCTACGTTTGGTTCAAGTTTCATCGAATTGTGAGAACGTTCAAAATTTAGCTGTTTTGCACGGTTTTATTAAAGGAAGTTCGTTTCCCTTTTACACTGACTTGTAGTTATTATTACGCTTAGCAAATTTACCACACAAATGCATGGGTCAAGGCCTACGTTTGGTTCGAGTTTCGTGGAATTTTGAGAATATTCAAAATTTAGCTGTTTTACATGGTTTTAGTAAAGCAAGTTCGTTTCCCTTATAGACTAACTTTTATTTATTATTACGCTTTGCAAATTTATGACACAAACGAATGGGTGTAGACCAGCGTTTGGGTCAAGTTTCATGGAATTCTATGAACGTTCAATATTTAGCTATTTTGCACGGTTTATTAAAGCAAGTTCGTTTCCATTTTTACACTAACTTGTAATTATAATTACGCTTAGCAAATTTACCACACAAATGCATGGGTCTAGACCACATTTGGGTCAAATTTCGTGGAATTCTGAGAACGTTTGATACGAAGCTGTTTTGCACGATTTTTTTAAAGCAAGTTTGTTTCCCTTTTACACTAACTTGTAGTTATTATTATGCTTATCAAATTTACCAAACAAATGCATGGGACTAGACCTACGTTTGGTTCAAGTTTCATCGAATTGTGAGAACGTTCAAAATTTAGCTGTTTGCACGGTTTTATTAAAGGAAGTTCGTTTCCCTTTTACACTGACTTGTAGTTATTATTACGCTTAGCAAATTTACCACACAAATGCATGGGTCAAGGCCTACGTTTGGTTCGAGTTTCGTGGAATTTTGAGAACATTCAAAAGTTAGCTGTTTTACATGGTTTTAGTAAAGCAAGTTCGTTTCCCTTATAGACTAACTTTTATTTATTATTACGCTTTGCAAATTTATGACACAAACGAATGGGTGTAGACCAGCGTTTGGGTCAAGTTTCTTGGAATTCTATGAACGTTCAATATTTAGCTGTTTTGCACGGTTTATTAAAGCAAGTTCGTTTCCATTTTTACACTAACTTGTAATTATAATTACGGTTAGCAAATTTACCACATAAATGCATGGGTCTAGACCACATTTTGGTCAAGTTTCGTGGAATTCTGAGAACGTTTGATACTAAGCTGTTTTGCACGATTTTTTTAAAGCAAGTTTGTTTCCCTTTTACACTGACTTGTAGTTATTATTATGCTTATCAAATTTACCACACAAATGCATGGGACTAGACCTACGTTTGGTTCAAGTTTCTTCGAATTGTGAGAACGTTCAAAACTTAGCTCTTTTGCACGGTTTTATTAAAGCAAGTTCGTTTCCCTTTTACAGTGACTTGTAGTTATTATTACGCTTAGCAAATTTACCACACAAATGCATGGGTAAAGACCTACGTGTGGTTCGAGTTTCGTGGAATTCTGAGAACATTCAAAATTTTGCTGTTTTGCATGGTTTTAGTAAAGCAACTTCGTTTCCCTTATACACTAACTTTTATTTGTTATTACGCTTTGCAAATTTACGACACAAATGCATGGGTGTAGACCAATGTTTGGGTCATGTTTCATGGAATTCTATGAACGTTCAATAATTAGCTGTTTTGCACGGTTTATTAAAGCAAGTTCGTTTCCATTTTTACACTAACTTGTAATTATAATTACGCTTAGCAAATTTACCACACAAATGCATGGGTCTAGACCACATTTGGGTCAAGTTTCGTGGAATTCTGAGAACGTTTGATACTAAGCTGTTTTGCACGATTTTTTTAAAGCAAGTTCGTTTCCCTTTTACACTAAGTTGTAGTTATTATTATGCTTATCAAATTTACCACACAAATGCATGGGACTAAACCTACGTTTGGTTCAAGTTTCATCGAATTGTAAGAACGTTCAAAATTTAGCTGTTTTGCACGGTTTTATTAAAGGAAGTTCGTTTCCCTTTTACACTGACTTGTAGTTATTTTCACGCTTAGCAAATTTACCACACAAATGCATGGGTCAAGGCCTACCTTTGGTTCGAGTTTCGTGGAATTTTGAGAACATTCAAAATTTAGCTGTTTTGCATGGTTTTAGTAAAACAAGTTCGTTTCCCTTATACACTAGCTTTTATTTATTATTACGCTTTGCAAATTTACGACACAAACGAATGGGTGTAGACCAGCGTTTGGGTCAAGTTTCATGGAATTCTATGAACGTTCAATATTTAGCTGTTTTGCACGGTTTATTAAAGCAAGTTCGTTTCCATTTTTACACTAACTTGTAATTATATTTACGCTTAGCAAATTTACCACACAAATGCATGGGTCTAGACCACATTTGGGTCAAGTTTCGTGGAATTCTGAGAACGTTTGATACTAAGCTGTTTTGCAGGATTTTTTTAAAGCAAGTTCGTTTCCCTTTTACACTAACTTGTAGTTATTATTATGCTTATCAAATTTACCACACAAATGCATGGGACTAGACCTACGTTTGGTTCAAGTTTCATCGAATTGTGAGAACGTTCAAAATTTAGCTGTTTTGCACGGTTTTATTAAAGGAAGTTCGTTTTCCTTTTACACTGACTTTTAGTTATTATTACGCTTAGCAAATTTACCACACAAATGCATGGGTCAAGGCCTACGTTTGGTTCGAGTTTCGTGGAATTTTGAGAACATTCAAAAGTTAACTGTTTTACATGGTTTTAGTAAAGCAAGTTCGTTTCCCTTATAGACTAACTTTTATTTATTATTACGCTTTGCAAATTTATGACACAAACGAATGGGTGTAGACCAGCGTTTGGGTCAAGTTTCATGGAATTCTATGAACGTTCAATATTTAGCTGTTTTGCACGGTTTATTAAAGCAAGTTCGTTTCCATTTTTACACTAACTTGTAATTATAATTACGCTTAGCAAATTTACCACACAAATGCATGGGTCTAGACCACATTTGGGTCAAATTTCGTGGAATTCTGAGAACGTTTGATACTAAGCTGTTTTGCACGATTTTTTTAAAGCAAGTTTGTTTCCCTTTTACACTACTTGTAGTTATTATTATGCTTATCAAATTTACCACACAAATGCATGGGATTAGACCTACGTTTGGTTCAAGTTTCTTCGAATTGTGAGAACGTTCAAAACTTAGCTCTTTTGCACGGTTTTATTGAAGCAAGTTCGTTTCCCTTTTACAGTGACTTGTAGTTATTATTACGCTTAGCAAATTTACCACACAAATGCATGGGTAAAGACCTACGTGTGGTTCGAGTTTCGTGGAATTCTGAGAACATTCAAAATTTTGCTGTTTTGCATGGTTTTAGTAAAGCAACTTCGTTTCCCTTATACACTAACTTTAATTTGTTATTACGCTTTGCAAATTTACGACACAAATGCATGGGTGTAGACCAATGTTTGGGTCATGTTTCATGGAATTCTATGAACGTTCAATAATTAGCTGTTTTGCACGGTTTATTAAAGCAAGTTCGTTTCCATTTTTACACTAACTTGTAATTATAATTACGCTTAGGAAATTTACCACACAAATGCATGGGTCTAGACCACATTTGGGTCAAGTTTCGTGGAATTCTGAGAACGTTTGATACTAAGCTGTTTTGCACGATTTTTTTAAAGCAAGTTCGTTTCCCTTTTACACTAACTTGTAGTTATTATTATGCTTATCAAATTTACCACACAAATGCATGGGACTAAACCTACGTTTGGTTCAAGTTTCATCGAATTGTAAGAACGTTCAAAATTTAGCTGTTTTGCACGGTTTTATTAAAGGAAGTTCGTTTCCCTTTTACACTGACTTGTAGTTATTATCACGCTTAGCAAATTTACCACACAAATGCATGGGTCAAGGCCTACCTTTGGTTCGAGTTTCGTGGAATTTTGAGAACATTCAAAATTTAGCTGTTTTGCATGGTTTTAGTAAAACAAGTTCGTTTCCCTTATACACTAGCTTTTATTTATTATTACGCTTTGCAAATTTACGACACAAACGAATGGGTGTAGACCAGCGTTTGGGTCAAGTTTCATGGAATTCTATGAACGTTCAATATTTAGCTGTTTTGCACGGTTTATTAAAGCAAGTTCGTTTCCATTTTTACACTAACTTGTAATTATATTTACGCTTAGCAAATTTACCACACAAATGCATGGGTCTAGACCACATTTGGGTCAAGTTTCGTGGAATTCTGAGAACGTTTGATACTAAGCTGTTTTGCAGGATTTTTTTAAAGCAAGTTCGTTTCCCTTTTACACTAACTTGTAGTTATTATTATGCTTATCAAATTTACCACACAAATGCATGGGACTAGACCTACGTTTGGATCAAGTTTCATCGAATTGTGAGAACGTTCAAAATTTAGCTGTTTTGCACGGTTTTATTAAAGGAAGTTCGTTTTCCTTTTACACTGACTTTTAGTTATTATTACGCTTAGCAAATTTACCACACAAATGCATGGGTCAAGGCCTACGTTTGGTTCGAGTTTCGTGGAATTTTGAGAACATTCAAAAGTTAACTGTTTTACATGGTTTTAGTAAAGCAAGTTCGTTTCCCTTATAGACTAACTTTTATTTATTATTACGCTTTGCAAATTTATGACACAAACGAATGGGTGTAGACCAGCGTTTGGGTCAAGTTTCATGGAATTCTATGAACGTTCAATATTTAGCTGTTTTGCACGGTTTATTAAAGCAAGTTCGTTTCCATTTTTACACTAACTTGTAATTATAATTACGCTTAGCAAATTTACCACACAAATGCATGGGTCTAGACCACATTTGGGTCAAATTTCGTGGAATTCTGAGAACGTTTGATACTAAGCTGTTTTGCACGATTTTTTTAAAGCAAGTTTGTTTCCCTTTTACACTACTTGTAGTTATTATTATGCTTATCAAATTTACCACACAAATGCATGGGATTAGACCTACGTTTGGTTCAAGTTTCTTCGAATTGTGAGAACGTTCAAAACTTAGCTCTTTTGCACGGTTTTATTGAAGCAAGTTCGTTTCCCTTTTACAGTGACTTGTAGTTATTATTACGCTTAGCAAATTTACCACACAAATGCATGGGTAAAGACCTACGTGTGGTTCGAGTTTCGTGGAATTCTGAGAACATTCAAAATTTTGCTGTTTTGCATGGTTTTAGTAAAGCAACTTCGTTTCCCTTATACACTAACTTTTATTTGTTATTACGCTTTGCAAATTTACGACACAAATGCATGGGTGTAGACCAATGTTTGGGTCATGTTTCATGGAATTCTATGAACGTTCAATAATTAGCTGTTTTGCACGGTTTATTAAAGCAAGTTCGTTTCCATTTTTACACTAACTTGTAATTATAATTACGCTTAGGAAATTTACCACACAAATGCATGGGTCTAGACCACATTTGGGTCAAATTTCGTGGAATTCTAAGAACGTTTGATACTAAGCTGTTTTGCACGATTTTTTTAAAGAAAGTTTGTTTCCCTTTTACACTACTTGTAGTTATTATTATGCTTATCAAATTTACCACACAAATGCATGGGACTAGACCTACGTTTGGTTCAAGTTTCTTCGAATTGTGAGAACGTTCAAAACTTAGCTCTTTTGCACGGTTTTATTAAAGGAAGTTCGTTTCCCTTTTACACTGACTTGTAGTTATTATTACGCTTAGCAAATTTACCACACAAATGCATGGGTCAAGGCCTACGTTTGGTTCGAGTTTCGTGGAATTTTGAGAACATTCAAAATTTAGCTGTTTTACATGGTTTTAGTAAAGCAAGTTCGTTTCCCTTATAGACTAACTTTTATTTATTATTACGCTTTGCAAATTTATGACACAAACGAATGGGTGTAGACCAGCGTTTGGGTCAAGTTTCATGGAATTCTATGAACGTTCAATATTTAGCTGTTTTGCACGGTTTATTAAAGCAAGTTCGTTTCCATTTTTACACTAACTTGTAATTATAATTACGGTTAGCAAATTTACCACACAAATGCATGGGTCTAGACCACATTTTGGTCAAGTTTCGTGGAATTCTGAGAACGTTTGATACTAAGCTGTTTTGCAGGATTTTTTTAAAGCAAGTTCGTTTCCCTTTTACACTAACTTGTAGTTATTATTATGCTTATCAAATTTACCACACAAATGCATGGGACTAGACCTACATTTGGTTCAAGTTTCATCGAATTGTGAGAACGTTCAAAATTTAGCTGTTTTGCACGGTTTTATAAAAGGAAGTTCGTTTCCCTTTTACACTGACTTGTAGTTATTATTACGCTTAGCAAATTTACCACACAAATGCATGGGTCAAGGCCTACGTTTGGTTCGAGTTTCGTGCAATTTTGAGAACATTCAAAAGTTAGCTGTTTTACATGGTTTTAGTAAAGCAAGTTCGTTTCCCTTATAGACTAACTTTTATTTATTATTACGCTTTGCAAATTTATGACACAAACGAATGGGTGTAGACCAGCGTTTGGGTCAAGTTTCATGGAATTCTATGAACGTTCAATATTTAGCTGTTTTGCACGGTTTATTAAAGCAAGTTCGTTTCCATTTTACACTAACTTGTAATTATAATTACGCTTAGCAAATTTACCACACAAATGCATGGGTCTAGACCACATTTGGGTCAAATTTCGTGGAATTCTGAGAACGTTTGATACTAAGCTGTTTTGCACGATTTTTTTAAAGCAAGTTTGTTTCCCTTTTACACTACTTGTAGTTATTATTATGCTTATCAAATTTACCACACAAATGCATGGGACTAGACCTACGTTTGGTTCAAGTTTCTTCGAATTGTGAGAACGTTCAAAACTTAGCTCTTTTGCACGGTTTTATTAAAGGAAGTTCGTTTCCCTTTTACACTGACTTGTAGTTATTATTACGCTTAGCAAATTTACCACACAAATGCATGGGTCAAGGCCTACGTTTGGTTCGAGTTTCGTGGAATTTTGAGAACATTCAAAATTTAGCTGTTTTACATGGTTTTAGTAAAGCAAGTTCGTTTCCCTTATAGACTAACTTTTATTTATTATTACGCTTTGCTAATTTATGACACAAACGAATGGGTGTAGACCAGCGTTTGGGTCAAGTTTCATGGAATTCTATGAACGTTTAATATTTAGCTGTTTTGCACGGTTTATTAAAGCAAGTTCGTTTCCATTTTTACACTAACTTGTAATTATAATTACGGTTAGCAAATTTACCACACAAATGCATGGGTCTAGACCACATTTTGGTCAAGTTTCGTGGAATTCTGAGAACGTTTGATACTAAGCTGTTTTGCACGATTTTTATAAAGCAAGTTCGTTTCCCTTTTACACTAACTTGTAATTATTATTATGCTTATCAAATTTACCACACAAATGCATGGGACTAGACCTACGTTTGGTTCAAGTTTCTTCGAATTGTGAGAACGTTCAAAACTTAGCTCTTTTGCACGGTTTTATTAAAGCAAGTTCGTTTCCCTTTTACACTGCCTTGTAGTTATTATTACGCTTAGCAAATTTATCACACAAATGCATGGGTCAAGGCCTACCTTTGGTTCGAGTTTCGTGGAATTTTGAGAACATTCAAAATTTAGCTGTTTTGCATGGTTTTAGTAAAACAAGTTCGTTTCCCTTATACACTAGCTTTTATTTATTATTACGCTTTGCAAATTTACGACACAAACGAATGGGTGTAGACCAGCGTTTGGGTCAAGTTTCATGGAATTCTATGAACGTTCAATATTTAGCTGTTTTGCACGGTTTATTAAAGCAAGTTCGTTTCCATTTTTACACTAACTTGTAATTATAATTACGGTTAGCAAATTTACCACACAAATGCATGGGTCTAGACCACATTTTGGTCAAGTTTCGTGGAATTCTGAGAACGTTTGATACTAAGCTGTTTTGCAGGATTTTTTTAAAGCAAGTTCGTTTCCCTTTTACACTAACTTGTAGTTATTATTATGCTTATCAAATTTACCACACAAATGCATGGGACTAGACCTACGTTTGGTTCAAGTTTCATCGAATTGTGAGAACGTTCAAAATTTAGCTGTTTTGCACGGTTTTATTAAAGGAAGTTCGTTTCCCTTTTACACTGACTTGTAGTTATTATTACGCTTAGCAAATTTACCACACAAATGCATGGGTCAAGGCCTACGTTTGGTTCGAGTTTCGTGCAATTTTGAGAACATTCAAAAGTTAGCTGTTTTACATGGTTTTAGTAAAGCAAGTTCGTTTCCCTTATAGACTAACTTTTATTTATTATTACGCTTTGCAAATTTATGACACAAACGAATGGGTGTAGACCAGCGTTTGGGTCAAGTTTCATGGAATTCTATGAACGTTCAATATTTAGCTGTTTTGCACGGTTTATTAAAGCAAGTTCGTTTCCATTTTACACTAACTTGTAATTATAATTACGCTTAGCAAATTTACCACACAAATGCATGGGTCTAGACCACATTTGGGTCAAATTTCGTGGAATTCTGAGAACGTTTGATACTAAGCTGTTTTGCACGATTTTTTTAAAGCAAGTTTGTTTCCCTTTTACACTACTTGTAGTTATTATTATGCTTATCAAATTTACCACACAAATGCATGGGACTAGACCTACGTTTGGTTCAAGTTTCTTCGAATTGTGAGAACGTTCAAAACTTAGCTCTTTTGCACGGTTTTATTAAAGGAAGTTCGTTTCCCTTTTACACTGACTTGTAGTTATTATTACGCTTAGCAAATTTACCACACAAATGCATGGGTCAAGGCCTACGTTTGGTTCGAGTTTCGTGGAATTTTGAGAACATTCAAAATTTAGCTGTTTTACATGGTTTTAGTAAAGCAAGTTCGTTTCCCTTATAGACTAACTTTTATTTATTATTACGCTTTGCAAATTTATGACACAAACGAATGGGTGTAGACCAGCGTTTGGGTCAAGTTTCATGGAATTCTATGAACGTTTAATATTTAGCTGTTTTGCACGGTTTATTAAAGCAAGTTCGTTTCCATTTTTACACTAACTTGTAATTATAATTACGGTTAGCAAATTTACCACACAAATGCATGGGTCTAGACCACATTTTGGTCAAGTTTCGTGGAATTCTGAGAACGTTTGATACTAAGCTGTTTTGCACGATTTTTATAAAGCAAGTTCGTTTCCCTTTTACACTAACTTGTAATTATTATTATGCTTATCAAATTTACCACACAAATGCATGGGACTAGACCTACGTTTGGTTCAAGTTTCTTCGAATTGTGAGAACGTTCAAAACTTAGCTCTTTTGCACGGTTTTATTAAAGCAAGTTCGTTTCCCTTTTACACTGCCTTGTAGTTATTATTACGCTTAGCAAATTTATCACACAAATGCATGGGTCAAGTCCTACCTTTGGTTCGAGTTTCGTGGAATTTTGAGAACATTCAAAATTTAGCTGTTTTGCATGGTTTTAGTAAAACAAGTTCGTTTCCCTTATACACTAGCTTTTATTTATTATTACGCTTTGCAAATTTACGACACAAACGAATGGGTGTAGACCAGCGTTTGGGTCAAGTTTCATGGAATTCTATGAACGTTCAATATTTAGCTGTTTTGCACGGTTTATTAAAGCAAGTTCGTTTCCATTTTTACACTAACTTGTAATTATAATTACGGTTAGCAAATTTACCACACAAATGCATGGGTCTAGACCACATTTTGGTCAAGTTTCGTGGAATTCTGAGAACGTTTGATACTAAGCTGTTTTGCAGGATTTTTTTAAAGCAAGTTCGTTTCCCTTTTACACTAACTTGTAGTTATTATTATGCTTATCAAATTTACCACACAAATGCATGGGACTAGACCTACGTTTGGTTCAAGTTTCATCGAATTGTGAGAACGTTCAAAATTTAGCTGTTTTGCACGGTTTTATTAAAGGAAGTTCGTTTCCCTTTTACACTGACTTGTAGTTATTATTACGCTTAGCAAATTTACCACACAAATGCATGGGTCAAGGCCTACGTTTGGTTCGAGTTTCGTGCAATTTTGAGAACATTCAAAAGTTAGCTGTTTTACATGGTTTTAGTAAAGCAAGTTCGTTTCCCTTATAGACTAACTTTTATTTATTATTACGCTTTGCAAATTTATGACACAAACGAATGGGTGTAGACCAGCGTTTGGGTCAAGTTTCATGGAATTCTATGAACGTTCAATATTTAGCTGTTTTGCACGGTTTATTAAAGCAAGTTCGTTTCCATTTTACACTAACTTGTAATTATAATTACGCTTAGCAAATTTACCACACAAATGCATGGGTCTAGACCACATTTGGGTCAAATTTCGTGGAATTCTGAGAACGTTTGATACTAAGCTGTTTTGCACGATTTTTTTAAAGCAAGTTTGTTTCCCTTTTACACTACTTGTAGTTATTATTATGCTTATCAAATTTACCACACAAATGCATGGGACTAGACCTACGTTTGGTTCAAGTTTCTTCGAATTGTGAGAACGTTCAAAACTTAGCTCTTTTGCACGGTTTTATTAAAGGAAGTTCGTTTCCCTTTTACACTGACTTGTAGTTATTATTACGCTTAGCAAATTTACCACACAAATGCATGGGTCAAGGCCTACGTTTGGTTCGAGTTTCGTGGAATTTTGAGAACATTCAAAATTTAGCTGTTTTACATGGTTTTAGTAAAGCAAGTTCGTTTCCCTTATAGACTAACTTTTATTTATTATTACGCTTTGCAAATTTATGACACAAACGAATGGGTGTAGACCAGCGTTTGGGTCAAGTTTCATGGAATTCTATGAACGTTTAATATTTAGCTGTTTTGCACGGTTTATTAAAGCAAGTTCGTTTCCATTTTTACACTAACTTGTAATTATAATTACGGTTAGCAAATTTACCACACAAATGCATGGGTCTAGACCACATTTTGGTCAAGTTT
Source organism: Sesamum indicum (assembly GCF_026168435.1). Lineage (NCBI taxonomy): Eukaryota > Viridiplantae > Streptophyta > Magnoliopsida > Lamiales > Pedaliaceae > Sesamum > Sesamum indicum. Next base: position 11,810,028 of record NC_142659.1, read on the forward strand.
CGTGGAATTCTGAGAACGTTTGATACTAAGCTGTTTTGCACGATTTTTATAAAGCAAGTTCGTTTCCCTTTTACACTAACTTGTAATTATTATTATGCTTATCAAATTTACCACACAAATGCATGGGACTAGACCTACGTTTGGTTCAAGTTTCTTCGAATTGTGAGAACGTTCAAAACTTAGCTCTTTTGCACGGTTTTATTAAAGCAAGTTCGTTTCCCTTTTACACTGCCTTGTAGTTATTATTACGCTTAGCAAATTTATCACACAAATGCATGGGTCAAGGCCTACCTTTGGTTCGAGTTTCGTGGAATTTTGAGAACATTCAAAATTTAGCTGTTTTGCATGGTTTTAGTAAAACAAGTTCGTTTCCCTTATACACTAGCTTTTATTTATTATTACGCTTTGCAAATTTACGACACAAACGAATGGGTGTAGACCAGCGTTTGGGTCAAGTTTCATGGAATTCTATGAACGTTCAATATTTAGCTGTTTTGCACGGTTTATTAAAGCAAGTTCGTTTCCATTTTTACACTAACTTGTAATTATAATTACGCTTAGCAAAATTTACCACACAAATGCATGGATCTAGACCACATTTGGGTCAAGTTTCGTGGAATTCTTAGAACGTTTAATACTAAGCTGTTTTGCACGATTTTTTTAAAGCAAGTTCGTTTCCCTTTTACACTAACTTGTAGTTATTATTATGCTTATCAAATTTACCACACAAATGCATGGGACTAGACCTACGTTTGGTTCAAGTTTCTTCGAATTGTGAGAACGTTCAAAACTTAGCTCTTTTGCACGGTTTTATTAAAGCAAGTTCGTTTCCCTTTTACACTGCCTTGTAGTTATTATTACGCTTAGCAAATTTATCACACAAATGCATGGGTCAAGGCCTACCTTTGGTTCGAGTTTCGTGGAATTTTGAGAACATTCAAAATTTAGCTGTTTTGCATGGTTTTAGTAAAACAAGTTCGTTTCCCTTATACACTAGCTTTTATTTATTATTACGCTTTGCAAATTTACGACACAAACGAATGGGTGTAGACCAGCGTTTGGGTCAAGTTTCATGGAATTCTATGAACGTTCAATATTTAGCTGTTTTGCACGGTTTATTAAAGCAAGTTCGTTTCCATTTTTACACTAACTTGTAATTATAATTACGGTTAGCAAATTTACCACACAAATGCATGGGTCTAGACCACATTTTGGTCAAGTTTCGTGGAATTCTGAGAACGTTTGATACTAAGCTGTTTTGCAGGATTTTTTTAAAGCAAGTTCGTTTCCCTTTTACACTAACTTGTAGTTATTATTATGCTTATCAAATTTACCACACAAATGCATGGGACTAGACCTACGTTTGGTTCAAGTTTCATCGAATTGTGAGAACGTTCAAAATTTAGCTGTTTTGCACGGTTTTATTAAAGGAAGTTCGTTTCCCTTTTACACTGACTTGTAGTTATTATTACGCTTAGCAAATTTACCACACAAATGCATGGGTCAAGGCCTACGTTTGGTTCGAGTTTCGTGCAATTTTGAGAACATTCAAAAGTTAGCTGTTTTACATGGTTTTAGTAAAGCAAGTTCGTTTCCCTTATAGACTAACTTTTATTTATTATTACGCTTTGCAAATTTATGACACAAACGAATGGGTGTAGACCAGCGTTTGGGTCAAGTTTCATGGAATTCTATGAACGTTCAATATTTAGCTGTTTTGGACGGTTTATTAAAGCAAGTTCGTTTCCATTTTACACTAACTTGTAATTATAATTACGCTTAGCAAATTTACCACACAAATGCATGGGTCTAGACCACATTTGGGTCAAATTTCGTGGAATTCTGAGAACGTTTGATACTAAGCTGTTTTGCACGATTTTTTTAAAGCAAGTTTGTTTCCCTTTTACACTACTTGTAGTTATTATTATGCTTATCAAATTTACCACACAAATGCATGGGACTAGACCTACGTTTGGTTCAAGTTTCTTCGAATTGTGAGAACGTTCAAAACTTAGCTCTTTTGCACGGTTTTATTAAAGGAAGTTCGTTTCCCTTTTACACTGACTTGTAGTTATTATTACGCTTAGCAAATTTACCACACAAATGCATGGGTCAAGGCCTACGTTTGGTTCGAGTTTCGTGGAATTTTGAGAACATTCAAAATTTAGCTGTTTTACATGGTTTTAGTAAAGCAAGTTCGTTTCCCTTATAGACTAACTTTTATTTATTATTACGCTTTGCAAATTTATGACACAAACGAATGGGTGTAGACCAGCGTTTGGGTCAAGTTTCATGGAATTCTATGAACGTTTAATATTTAGCTGTTTTGCACGGTTTATTAAAGCAAGTTCGTTTCCATTTTTACACTAACTTGTAATTATAATTACGGTTAGCAAATTTACCACACAAATGCATGGGTCTAGACCACATTTTGGTCAAGTTTCGTGGAATTCTGAGAACGTTTGATACTAAGCTGTTTTGCACGATTTTTATAAAGCAAGTTCGTTTCCCTTTTACACTAACTTGTAATTATTATTATGCTTATCAAATTTACCACACAAATGCATGGGACTAGACCTACGTTTGGTTCAAGTTTCTTCGAATTGTGAGAACGTTCAAAACTTAGCTCTTTTGCACGGTTTTATTAAAGCAAGTTCGTTTCCCTTTTACACTGCCTTGTAGTTATTATTACGCTTAGCAAATTTATCACACAAATGCATGGGTCAAGTCCTACCTTTGGTTCGAGTTTCGTGGAATTTTGAGAACATTCAAAATTTAGCTGTTTTGCATGGTTTTAGTAAAACAAGTTCGTTTCCCTTATACACTAGCTTTTATTTATTATTACGCTTTGCAAATTTACGACACAAACGAATGGGTGTAGACCAGCGTTTGGGTCAAGTTTCATGGAATTCTATGAACGTTCAATATTTAGCTGTTTTGCACGGTTTATTAAAGCAAGTTCGTTTCCATTTTTACACTAACTTGTAATTATAATTACGGTTAGCAAATTTACCACACAAATGCATGGGTCTAGACCACATTTTGGTCAAGTTTCGTGGAATTCTGAGAACGTTTGATACTAAGCTGTTTTGCAGGATTTTTTTAAAGCAAGTTCGTTTCCCTTTTACACTAACTTGTAGTTATTATTATGCTTATCAAATTTACCACACAAATGCATGGGACTAGACCTACGTTTGGTTCAAGTTTCATCGAATTGTGAGAACGTTCAAAATTTAGCTGTTTTGCACGGTTTTATTAAAGGAAGTTCGTTTCCCTTTTACACTGACTTGTAGTTATTATTACGCTTAGCAAATTTACCACACAAATGCATGGGTCAAGGCCTACGTTTGGTTCGAGTTTCGTGCAATTTTGAGAACATTCAAAAGTTAGCTGTTTTACATGGTTTTAGTAAAGCAAGTTCGTTTCCCTTATAGACTAACTTTTATTTATTATTACGCTTTGCAAATTTATGACACAAACGAATGGGTGTAGACCAGCGTTTGGGTCAAGTTTCATGGAATTCTATGAACGTTCAATATTTAGCTGTTTTGCACGGTTTATTAAAGCAAGTTCGTTTCCATTTTACACTAACTTGTAATTATAATTACGCTTAGCAAATTTACCACACAAATGCATGGGTCTAGACCACATTTGGGTCAAATTTCGTGGAATTCTGAGAACGTTTGATACTAAGCTGTTTTGCACGATTTTTTTAAAGCAAGTTTGTTTCCCTTTTACACTACTTGTAGTTATTATTATGCTTATCAAATTTACCACACAAATGCATGGGACTAGACCTACGTTTGGTTCAAGTTTCTTCGAATTGTGAGAACGTTCAAAACTTAGCTCTTTTGCACGGTTTTATTAAAGGAAGTTCGTTTCCCTTTTACACTGACTTGTAGTTATTATTACGCTTAGCAAATTTACCACACAAATGCATGGGTCAAGGCCTACGTTTGGTTCGAGTTTCGTGGAATTTTGAGAACATTCAAAATTTAGCTGTTTTACATGGTTTTAGTAAAGCAAGTTCGTTTCCCTTATAGACTAACTTTTATTTATTATTACGCTTTGCAAATTTATGACACAAACGAATGGGTGTAGACCAGCGTTTGGGTCAAGTTTCATGGAATTCTATGAACGTTTAATATTTAGCTGTTTTGCACGGTTTATTAAAGCAAGTTCGTTTCCATTTTTACACTAACTTGTAATTATAATTACGGTTAGCAAATTTACCACACAAATGCATGGGTCTAGACCACATTTTGGTCAAGTTTCGTGGAATTCTGAGAACGTTTGATACTAAGCTGTTTTGCACGATTTTTATAAAGCAAGTTCGTTTCCCTTTTACACTAACTTGTAATTATTATTATGCTTATCAAATTTACCACACAAATGCATGGGACTAGACCTACGTTTGGTTCAAGTTTCTTCGAATTGTGAGAACGTTCAAAACTTAGCTCTTTTGCACGGTTTTATTAAAGCAAGTTCGTTTCCCTTTTACACTGCCTTGTAGTTATTATTACACTTAGCAAATTTATCACACAAATGCATGGGTCAAGTCCTACCTTTGGTTCGAGTTTCGTGGAATTTTGAGAACATTCAAAATTTAGCTGTTTTGCATGGTTTTAGTAAAACAAGTTCGTTTCCCTTATACACTAGCTTTTATTTATTATTACGCTTTGCAAATTTACGACACAAACGAATGGGTGTAGACCAGCGTTTGGGTCAAGTTTCATGGAATTCTATGAACGTTCAATATTTAGCTGTTTTGCACGGTTTATTAAAGCAAGTTCGTTTCCATTTTTACACTAACTTGTAATTATAATTACGCTTAGCAAATTTACCACACAAATGCATGGATCTAGACCACATTTGGGTCAAGTTTCGTGGAATTCTGAGAACGTTTGATACTAAGCTGTTTTGCACGATTTTTTTAAAGCAAGTTCGTTTCCCTTTTACACTAACTTGTAGTTATTATTATGCTTATCAATTTTACCAAACAAATGCATGGGACTAGACCTACGTTTGGTTCAAGTTTCATCGAATTGTGAGAACGTTCAAAATTTAGCTGTTTTGCACGGTTTTATTAAAGGAAGTTCGTTTCCCTTTTACACTGACTTGTAGTTATTATTACGGTTAGCAAATTTACCATACAAATGCATGGGTCAAGGCCTACGTTTGGTTCGAGTTTCGTGGAATTTTGAGAACCTTCAAAAGTTAGCTGTTTTACATGGTTTGAGTAAAACAAGTTCGTTTCCCTTATAGACTAACTTTTATTTATTATCACGCTTTGCAAATTTATGACACAAACGAATGGGTGTAGACCAGCGTTTGGGACAATTTTCATGGAATTCTATGAACGTTTAATATTTAGCTGTTTTGCACGGTTTATTAAAGCAAGTTCGTTTCCATTTTTACACTAACTTGTAATTATAATTACGGTTAGCAAATTTACCACACAAATCCATGGGTCTAGACCACATTTTGGTCAAGTTTCGTGGAATTCTAAGAACGTTTGATACTAAGCTGTTTTGCACGATTTTTATAAAGCAAGTTCGTTTCCCTTTTACACTAACTTGTAGTTATTATTATGCTTATCAAATTTACCGCACAAATGCATGGGACTAGACCTACGTTTGGTTCAAGTTTCATCGAATTGTGAGAACGTTCAAAATTTAGCTGTTTTGCATGATTTTATTAAAGGAAGTTCGTTTCCCTTTTACACTGACTTGTAGTTATTATTACGCTTAGCAAATTTACCACACAAATGCATGGGTCAAGGCCTACGTTTGGTTCGAGTTTCGTGGAATTTTGAGAATATTCAAAATTTAGCTGTTTTACATGGTTTTAGTAAAGCAAGTTCGTTTCCCTTATAGACTAACTTTTATTTATTATTACGCTTTGCAAATTTATGACACAAACGAATGGGTGTAGACGAGCGTTTGGGTCAAGTTTCATGGAATTCTATGAACATTCAAAATTTAGCTGTTTTGCATGGTTTTAGTAAAGCAACTTCGTTTCCCTTATACACTAACTTTTATTTATTATTACGCTTTGCAAATTTACGACACAAATGCATGGGTGTAGACCAATGTTTGGGTCATGTTTCATGGAAGTCTATGAACGTTCAATAATTAGCTGTTTTGCACGGTTTATTAAAGCAAGTTCGTTTCCATTTTTACACTAACTTGTAATTATAATTACGCTTAGCAAATTTACCACACAAATGCATGTGTCTAGACCACATTTGGGTCAAATTTCGGGGAATTCTGAGAACGTTTGATACTAAGCTGTTTTGCACGATTTTTTTAAAGCAAGTTTGTTTCCCTTTTACACTACTTGTAGTTATTATTATGCTTATCAAATTTACCACACAAATGCATGGGACTAGACCTACGTTTGGTTCAAGTTTCTTCGAATTGTGAGAACGTTCAAAACTTAGCTCTTTTGCACGGTTTTATTAAAGCAAGTTCGTTTCCCTTTTACAGTGACTTGTAGTTATTATTACGCTTAGCAAATTTACCACACAAATGCATGGGTAAAGACCTACGTGTGGTTCGAGTTTCGTGAAATTCTGAGAACATTCAAAATTTAGCTGTTTTGCATGGTTTTAGTAAAGCAACTTCGTTTCCCTTATACACTAACTTTTATTTGTTATTATGCTTTGCAAATTTACGACACAAATACATGGGTGTAGACCAATGTTTGGGTCATGTTTCATGGAATTCTATGAACGTTCAATAATTAGCTGTTTTGCACGGTTTATAAAAGCAAGTTCGTTTCCATTTTTACACTAACTTGTAATTATACTTACGCTTAGCAAATTTACCACACAAATGCATGGGTCAAGGCCTACCTTTGGTTCGAGTTTCGTGGAATTTTGAGAACATTCAAAATTTAGCTGTTTTGCATGGTTTTAGTAAAACAAGTTCGTTTCCCTTATACACTAGCTTTTATTTATTATTACGCTTTGCAAATTTACGACACAAACGAATGGGTGTAGACCCGCGTTTGGGTCAAGTTTCATGGAATTCTATGAACGTTCAATATTTAGCTGTTTTGCACGGTTTATTAAAGCAAGTTCGTTTCCATTTTACACTAACTTGTAATTATAATTACGCTTAGCAAATTTACCACACAAATGCATGGGTCTAGACCACATTTGGGTCAAATTTCGTGGAATTCTGAGAACGTTTGATACTAAGCTGTTTTGCACGATTTTTTTAAAGCAAGTTTGTTTCCCTTTTACACTACTTGTAGTTATTATTATGCTTATCAAATTTACCACACAAATGCATGGGACTAGACCTACGTTTGGTTCAAGTTTCTTCGAATTGTGAGAACGTTCAAAACTTAGCTCTTTTGCACGGTTTTATTAAAGGAAGTTCGTTTCCCTTTTACACTGACTTGTAGTTATTATTACGCTTAGCAAATTTACCACACAAATGCATGGGTCAAGGCCTACGTTTGGTTCGAGTTTCGTGGAATTTTGAGAACATTCAAAATTTAGCTGTTTTACATGGTTTTAGTAAAGCAAGTTCGTTTCCCTTATAGACTAACTTTTATTTATTATTACGCTTTGCAAATTTATGACACAAACGAATGGGTGTAGACCAGCGTTTGGGTCAAGTTTCATGGAATTCTATGAACGTTCAATATTTAGCTGTTTTGCACGGTTTATTAAAGCAAGTTCGTTTCCATTTTACACTAACTTGTAATTATAATTACGCTTAGCAAATTTACCACACAAATGCATGGGTCTAGACCACATTTGGGTCAAATTTCGTGGAATTCTGAGAACGTTTGATACTAAGCGGTTTTGCACGATTTTTTTAAAGCAAGTTTGTTTCCCTTTTACACTACTTGTAGTTATTATTATGCTTATCAAATTTACCACACAAATGCATGGGACTAGACCTACGTTTGGTTCAAGTTTCTTCGAATTGTGAGAACGTTCAAAACTTAGCTCTTTTGCACGGTTTTATTAAAGGAAGTTCGTTTCCCTTTTACACTGACTTGTAGTTATTATTACGCTTAGCAAATTTACCACACAAATGCATGGGTCAAGGCCTACGTTTGGTTCGAGTTTCGTGGAATTTTGAGAACATTCAAAATTTAGCTGTTTTACATGGTTTTAGTAAAGCAAGTTCGTTTCCCTTATAGACTAACTTTTATTTATTATTACGCTTTGCAAATTTATGACACAAACGAATGGGTGTAGACCAGCGTTTGGGTCAAGTTTCATGGAATTCTATGAACGTTTAATATTTAGCTGTTTTGCACGGTTTATTAAAGCAAGTTCGTTTCCATTTTTACACTAACTTGTAATTATAATTACGGTTAGCAAATTTACCACACAAATGCATGGGTCTAGACCACATTTTGGTCAAGTTTCGTGGAATTCTGAGATTGTTTGATACTAAGCTGTTTTGCACGATTTTTATAAAGCAAGTTCGTTTCCCTTTTACACTAACTTGTAGTTATTATTATGCTTATCAAATTTACCACACAAATGCATGGGACTAGACCTACGTTTGGTTCAAGTTTCTTCGAATTGTGAGAACGTTCAAAACTTAGCTCTTTTGCACGGTTTTATTAAAGCAAGTTCGTTTCCCTTTTACAGTGACTTGTAGTTATTATTACGCTTAGCAAATTTATCACACAAATGCATGGGTCAAGGCCGACCTTTGGTTCGAGTTTCGTGGAATTTTGAGAACATTCAAAATTTAGCTGTTTTGCATGGTTTTAGTAAAACAAGTTCGTTTCCCTTATACACTAGCTTTTATTTATTATTACGCTTTGCAAATTTACGACACAAACGAATGGGTGTAGACCAGCGTTTGGGTCAAGTTTCATGGAATTCTATGAACGTTCAATATTTAGCTGTTTTGCACGGTTTATTAAAGCAAGTTCGTTTCCATTTTTACACTAACTTGTTATTATAATTACGCTTAGCAAATTTACCACACAAATGCATGGATCTAGACCACATTTGGGTCAAGTTTCGTGGAATTCTGAGAACGTTTGATACTAAGCTGTTTTGCACGATTTTTTTAAAGCAAGTTCGTTTCCCTTTTACACTAACTTGTAGTTATTATTATGCTTATCAATTTTACCAAACAAATGCATGGGACTAGTCCTACGTTTGGTTCAAGTTTCATCGAATTGTGAGAACGTTCAAAATTTAGCTGTTTTGCACGGTTTTATTAAAGGAAGTTCGTTTCCCTTTTACACTGACTTGTAGTTATTATTACGGTTAGCAAATTTACCACACAAATGCATGGGTCAAGGCCTACGTTTGGTTCGAGTTTCGTGGAATTTTGAGAACCTTCAAAAGTTAGCTGTTTTACATGGTTTGAGTAAAACAAGTTCGTTTCCCTTATAGACTAACTTTTATTTATTATTACGCTTTGCAAATTTATGACACAAACGAATGGGTGTAGACCAGCGTTTGGGACAATTTTCATGGAATTCTATGAACGTTCAATATTTAGCTGTTTTGCACGGTTTATTAAAGCAAGTTCGTTTCCATTTTTACACTAACTTGTAATTATAATTACGGTTAGCAAATTTACCACACAAATGCATGGGTCTAGACCACATTTTGGTCAAGTTTCGTGGAATTCTGAGATTGTTTGATACTAAGCTGTTTTGCACGATTTTTATAAAGCAAGTTCGTTTCCCTTTTACACTAACTTGTAGTTATTATTATGCTTATCAAATTTACCACACAAATGCATGGGACTAGACCTACGTTTGGTTCAAGTTTCTTCGAATTGTGAGAACGTTCAAAACTTAGCTCTTTTGCACGGTTTTATTAAAGCAAGTTCGTTTCCCTTTTACAGTGACTTGTAGTTATTATTACGCTTAGCAAATTTATCACACAAATGCATGGGTCAAGGCCGACCTTTGGTTCGAGTTTCGTGGAATTTTGAGAACATTCAAAATTTAGCTGTTTTGCATGGTTTTAGTAAAACAAGTTCGTTTCCCTTATACACTAGCTTTTATTTATTATTACGCTTTGCAAATTTACGACACAAACGAATGGGTGTAGACCAGCGTTTGGGTCAAGTTTCATGGAATTCTATGAACGTTCAATATTTAGCTGTTTTGCACGGTTTATTAAAGCAAGTTCGTTTCCATTTTTACACTAACTTGTTATTATAATTACGCTTAGCAAATTTACCACACAAATGCATGGATCTAGACCACATTTGGGTCAAGTTTCGTGGAATTCTGAGAACGTTTGATACTAAGCTGTTTTGCACGATTTTTTTAAAGCAAGTTCGTTTCCCTTTTACACTAACTTGTAGTTATTATTATGCTTATCAATTTTACCAAACAAATGCATGGGACTAGTCCTACGTTTGGTTCAAGTTTCATCGAATTGTGAGAACGTTCAAAATTTAGCTGTTTTGCACGGTTTTATTAAAGGAAGTTCGTTTCCCTTTTACACTGACTTGTAGTTATTATTACGGTTAGCAAATTTACCACACAAATGCATGGGTCAAGGCCTACGTTTGGTTCGAGTTTCGTGGAATTTTGAGAACCTTCAAAAGTTAGCTGTTTTACATGGTTTGAGTAAAACAAGTTCGTTTCCCTTATAGACTAACTTTTATTTATTATTACGCTTTGCAAATTTATGACACAAACGAATGGGTGTAGACCAGCGTTTGGGACAATTTTCATGGAATTCTATGAACGTTCAATATTTAGCTGTTTTGCACGGTTTATTAAAGCAAGTTCGTTTCCATTTTTACACTAACTTGTAATTATAATTACGGTTAGCAAATTTACCACACAAATCCATGGGTCTAGACCACATTTTGGTCAAGTTTCGTGGAATTCTAAGAACGTTTGATACTAAGCTGTTTTGCACGATTTTTATAAAGCAAGTTCGTTTCCCTTTTACACTAACTTGTAGTTATTATTATGCTTATCAAATTTACCGCACAAATGCATGGGACTAGACCTACGTTTGGTTCAAGTTTCATCGAATTGTGAGAACGTTCAAAATTTAGCTGTTTTGCACGATTTTATTAAAGGAAGTTCGTTTCCCTTTTACACTGACTTGTAGTTATTATTACGCTTAGCAAATTTACCACACAAATGCATGGGTCAAGGCCTACGTTTGGTTCGAGTTTCGTGGAATTTTGAGAATATTCAAAATTTAGCTGTTTTACATGGTTTTAGTAAAGCAAGTTCGTTTCCCTTATAGACTAACTTTTATTTATTATTACGCTTTGCAAATTTATGACACAAACGAATGGGTGTAGACGAGCGTTTGGGTCAAGTTTCATGGAATTCTATGAACATTCAAAATTTAGCTGTTTTGCATGGTTTTAGTAAAGCAACTTCGTTTCCCTTATACACTAACTTTTATTTATTATTACGCTTTGCAAATTTACGACACAAATGCATGGGTGTAGACCAATGTTTGGGTCATGTTTCATGGAAGTCTATGAACGTTCAATAATTAGCTGTTTTGCACGGTTTATTAAAGCAAGTTCGTTTCCATTTTTACACTAACTTGTAATTATAATTACGCTTAGCAAATTTACCACACAAATGCATGTGTCTAGACCACATTTGGGTCAAATTTCGTGGAATTCTGAGAACGTTTGATACTAAGCTGTTTTGCACGATTTTTTTAAAGCAAGTTTGTTTCCCTTTTACACTACTTGTAGTTATTATTATGCTTATCAAATTTACCACACAAATGCATGGGACTAGACCTACGTTTGGTTCAAGTTTCTTCGAATTGTGAGAACGTTCAAAACTTAGTTCTTTTGCACGGTTTTATTAAAGCAAGTTCGTTTCCCTTTTACAGTGACTTGTAGTTATTATTACGCTTAGCAAATTTACCACACAAATGCATGGGTAAAGACCTACGTGTGGTTCGAGTTTCGTGAAATTCTGAGAACATTCAAAATTTAGCTGTTTTGCATGGTTTTAGTAAAGCAACTTCGTTTCCCTTATACACTAACTTTTATTTGTTATTATGCTTTGCAAATTTACGACACAAATACATGGGTGTAGACCAATGTTTGGGTCATGTTTCATGGAATTCTATGAACGTTCAATAATTAGCTGTTTTGCACGGTTTATAAAAGCAAGTTCGTTTCCATTTTTACACTAACTTGTAATTATACTTACGCTTAGCAAATTTACCACACAAATGCATGGGTCAAGGCCTACCTTTGGTTCGAGTTTCGTGGAATTTTGAGAACATTCAAAATTTAGCTGTTTTGCATGGTTTTAGTAAAACAAGTTCGTTTCCCTTATACACTAGCTTTTATTTATTATTACGCTTTGCAAATTTACGACACAAACGAATGGGTGTAGACCAGCGTTTGGGTCAAGTTTCATGGAATTCTATGAACGTTCAATATTTAGCTGTTTTGCACGGTTTATTAAAGCAAGTTCGTTTCCATTTTACACTAACTTGTAATTATAATTACGCTTAGCAAATTTACCACACAAATGCATGGGTCTAGACCACATTTGGGTCAAATTTCGTGGAATTCTGAGAACGTTTGATACTAAGCTGTTTTGCACGATTTTTTTAAAGCAAGTTTGTTTCCCTTTTACACTACTTGTAGTTATTATTATGCTTATCAAATTTACCACACAAATGCATGGGACTAGACCTACGTTTGGTTCAAGTTTCTTCGAATTGTGAGAACGTTCAAAACTTAGCTCTTTTGCACGGTTTTATTAAAGGAAGTTCGTTTCCCTTTTACACTGACTTGTAGTTATTATTACGCTTAGCAAATTTACCACACAAATGCATGGGTCAAGGCCTACGTTTGGTTCGAGTTTCGTGGAATTTTGAGAACATTCAAAATTTAGCTGTTTTACATGGTTTTAGTAAAGCAAGTTCGTTTCCCTTATAGACTAACTTTTATTTATTATTACGCTTTGCAAATTTATGACACAAACGAATGGGTGTAGACCAGCGTTTGGGTCAAGTTTCATGGAATTCTATGAACGTTCAATATTTAGCTGTTTTGCACGGTTTATTAAAGCAAGTTCGTTTCCATTTTACACTAACTTGTAATTATAATTACGCTTAGCAAATTTACCACACAAATGCATGGGTCTAGACCACATTTGGGTCAAATTTCGTGGAATTCTGAGAACGTTTGATACTAAGCTGTTTTGCACGATTTTTTTAAAGCAAGTTTGTTTCCCTTTTACACTACTTGTAGTTATTATTATGCTTATCAAATTTACCACACAAATGCATGGGACTAGACCTACGTTTGGTTCAAGTTTCTTCGAATTGTGAGAACGTTCAAAACTTAGCTCTTTTGCACGGTTTTATTAAAGGAAGTTCGTTTCCCTTTTACACTGACTTGTAGTTATTATTACGCTTAGCAAATTTACCACACAAATGCATGGGTCAAGGCCTACGTTTGGTTCGAGTTTCGTGGAATTTTGAGAACATTCAAAATTTAGCTGTTTTACATGGTTTTAGTAAAGCAAGTTCGTTTCCCTTATAGACTAACTTTTATTTATTATTACGCTTTGCAAATTTATGACACAAACGAATGGGTGTAGACCAGCGTTTGGGTCAAGTTTCATGGAATTCTATGAACGTTTAATATTTAGCTGTTTTGCACGGTTTATTAAAGCAAGTTCGTTTCCATTTTTACACTAACTTGTAATTATAATTACGGTTAGCAAATTTACCACACAAATGCATGGGTCTAGACCACATTTTGGTCAAGTTTCGTGGAATTCTGAGATTGTTTGATACTAAGCTGTTTTGCACGATTTTTATAAAGCAAGTTCGTTTCCCTTTTACACTAACTTGTAGTTATTATTATGCTTATCAAATTTACCACACAAATGCATGGGACTAGACCTACGTTTGGTTCAAGTTTCTTCGAATTGTGAGAACGTTCAAAACTTAGCTCTTTTGCACGGTTTTATTAAAGCAAGTTCGTTTCCCTTTTACAGTGACTTGTAGTTATTATTACGCTTAGCAAATTCATCACACAAATGCATGGGTCAAGGCCTACCTTTGGTTCGAGTTTCGTGGAATTTTGAGAACATTCAAAATTTAGCTGTTTTGCATGGTTTTAGTAAAACAAGTTCGTTTCCCTTATACACTAGCTTTTATTTATTATTACGCTTTGCAAATTTACGACACAAACGAATGGGTGTAGACCAGCGTTTGGGTCAAGTTTCATGGAATTCTATGAACGTTCAATATTTAGCTGTTTTGCACGGTTTATTAAAGCAAGTTCGTTTCCATTTTTACACTAACTTGTTATTATAATTACGCTTAGCAAATTTACCACACAAATGCATGGATCTAGACCACATTTGGGTTAAGTTTCGTGGAATTCTGAGAACGTTTGATACTAAGCTGTTTTGCAGGATTTTTTTAAAGCAAGTTCGTTTCCCTTTTATACTAACTTGTAGTTATTATTATGCTTATCAAATTTACCAAACAAATGCATGGGACTAGACCTACGTTTGGTTCAAGTTTCATCGAATTGTGAGAACGTTCAAAATTTAGCTCTTTTGCACGGTTTTATTAAAGGAAGTTCGTTTCCCTTTTACACTGACTTGTAGTTATTATTACGCTTAGCAAATTTACCACACAAATGCATGGGTAAAGACCTACGTGTGGTTCGAGTTTCGTGGAATTCTGAGAACATTCAAAATTTTGCTGTTTTGCATGGTTTTAGTAAAGCAAGTTCGTTTCCCTTATAGACTAACTTTTATTTGTTATTACGCTTTGCAAATTTACGACACAAATGCATGGGTGTAGACCAATGTTTGGGTCATGTTTCATGGAATTCTATGAACGTTCAATAATTAGCTGTTTTGCAGGGTTTATTAAAGCAAGTTCGTTTCCATTTTTACACTAACTTGTAATTATAATTACGCTTAGCAAATTTACAACATAAATGCATGGGTCTAGACCACATTTAGGTCAAATTTCGTGGAATTCTGAGAACGTTTGATACTAAGCTGTTTTGCACGATTTTTTAAAGCAAGTTTGTTTCCCTTTTACACTACTTGTAGTTATTATTATGCTTATCAAATTTACCACACAAATGCATGGGACTAGACCAACGTTTGGTTCAAGTTTCTTCGAATTGTGGGAACGTTCAAAACTTAGCTCTTTTGCACGGTTTTATTAAAGCAAGTTCGTTTCCCTTTTACAGTGACTTGTAGTTATTATTACGCTTAGCAAATTTACCACACAAATGCATGGGTAAAGACCTACGTGTGGTTCGAGTTTCGTGGAATTCTAAGAACATTAAAAATTTAGCTGTTTTGCATGGTTTTAGTAAAGCAACTTCGTTTCCCTTATACACTAACTTTTATTTGTTATTACGCTTTGCAAATTTACGACACAAATGCATGGGTGTAGACCAATGTTTGGGTCATGTTTCATGGAATTCTATGAACGTTCAATAATTAGCTGTTTTGCACGGTTTATTAAAGCAAGTTCGTTTCCATTTTTACACTAACTTGTAATTATAATTACGCTTAGGAAATTTACCACACAAATGCATGGGTCTAGACCACATTTGGGTCAAGTTTCGTGGAATTCTGAGAACGTTTGATACTAAGCTGTTTTGCACGATTTTTTTAATGCAAGTTCGTTTCCCTTTTACACTAACTTGTAGTTATTATTATGCTTATCAAATTTACCACACAAATGCATGGGACTAAACCTACGTTTGGTTCAAGTTTCATCGAATTGTAAGAACGTTCAAAATTTAGCTGTTTTGCACGGTTTTATTAAAGGAAGTTCGTTTCCCTTTTACACTGACTTGTAGTTATTATCACGCTTAGCAAATTTACCACACAAATGCATGGGTCAAGGCCTACCTTTGGTTCGAGTTTCGTGGAATTTTGAGAACATTCAAAATTTAGCTGTTTTGCATGGTTTTAGTAAAACAAGTTCGTTTCCCTTATACACTAGCTTTTATTTATTATTACGCTTTGCAAATTTACGACACAAACGAATGGGTGTAGACCAGCGTTTGGGTCAAGTTTCATGGAATTCTATGAACGTTCAATATTTAGCTGTTTTGCACGGTTTATTAAAGCAAGTTCGTTTCCATTTTTACACTAACTTGTAATTATAATTACGCTTAGCAAATTTACCACACAAATGCATGGGTCTAGACCACATTTGGGTCAAGTTTCGTGGAATTCTGAGAACGTTTGATACTAAGCTGTTTTGCAGGATTTTTTTAAAGCAAGTTCGTTTCCCTTTTATACTAACTTGTAGTTATTATTATGCTTATCAAATTTACCAAACAAATGCATGGGACTAGACCTACGTTTGGTTCAAGTTTCATCGAATTGTGAGAACGTTCAAAATTTAGCTGTTTTGCACGGTTTTATTAAAGGAAGTTCGTTTCCCTTTTACACTGACTTGTAGTTATTATTACGCTTAGCAAATTTACCACACAAATGCATGGGTAAAGACCTACGTGTGGTTCGAGTTTCGTGGAATTCTGAGAACATTCAAAATTTTGCAGTTTTGCATGGTTTTAGTAAAGCAAGTTCGTTTCCCTTATAGACTAACTTTTATTTGTTATTACGCTTTGCAAGTTTACGACACAAATGCATGGGTGTAGACCAATGTTTGGGTCATGTTTCATGGAATTCTATGAACGTTCAATAATTAGCTGTTTTGCAGGGTTTATTAAAGCAAGTTCGTTTCCATTTTTACACTAACTTGTAATTATAATTACGCTTAGCAAATTTACAACATAAATGCATGGGTCTAGACCACATTTAGGTCAAATTTCGTGGAATTCTGAGAACGTTTGATACTAAGCTGTTTTGCACGATTTTTTAAAGCAAGTTTGTTTCCCTTTTACACTACTTGTAGTTATTATTATGCTTATCAAATTTACCACACAAATGCATGGGACTAGACCTACGTTTGGTTCAAGTTTCTTCGAATTGTGAGAACGTTCAAAACTTAGCTCTTTTGCACGGTTTTATTAAAGCAAGTTCGTTTCCCTTTTACAGTGACTTGTAGTTATTATTACGCTTAGCAAATTTACCACACAAATGCATGGGTAAAGACCTACGTGTGGTTCGAGTTTCGTGAAATTCTGAGAACATTAAAAATTTAGCTGTTTTGCATGGTTTTAGTAAAGCAACTTCGTTTCCCTTATACACTAACTTTTATTTGTTATTATGCTTTGCAAATTTACGACACAAATACATGGGTGTAGACCAATGTTTGGGTCATGTTTCATGGAATTCTATGAACGTTCAATAATTAGCTGTTTTGCACGGTTTATAAAAGCAAGTTCGTTTCCATTTTTACACTAACTTGTAATTATACTTACGCTTAGCAAATTTACCACACAAATGCATGGGTCAAGGCCTACCTTTGGTTCGAGTTTCGTGGAATTTTGAGAACATTCAAAATTTAGCTGTTTTGCATGGTTTTAGTAAAACAAGTTCGTTTCCCTTATACACTAGCTTTTATTTATTATTACGCTTTGCAAATTTACGACACAAACGAATGGGTGTAGACCAGCGTTTGGGTCAAGTTTCATGGAATTCTATGAACGTTCAATATTTAGCTGTTTTGCACGGTTTATTAAAGCAAGTTCGTTTCCATTTTACACTAACTTGTAATTATAATTACGCTTAGCAAATTTACCACACAAATGCATGGGTCTAGACCACATTTGGGTCAAATTTCGTGGAATTCTGAGAACGTTTGATACTAAGCTGTTTTGCACGATTTTTTTAAAGCAAGTTTGTTTCCCTTTTACACTACTTGTAGTTATTATTATGCTTATCAAATTTACCACACAAATGCATGGGACTAGACCTACGTTTGGTTCAAGTTTCTTCGAATTGTGAGAACGTTCAAAACTTAGCTCTTTTGCACGGTTTTATTAAAGGAAGTTCGTTTCCCTTTTACACTGACTTGTAGTTATTATTACGCTTAGCAAATTTACCACACAAATGCATGGGTCAAGGCCTACGTTTGGTTCGAGTTTCGTGGAATTTTGAGAACATTCAAAATTTAGCTGTTTTACATGGTTTTAGTAAAGCAAGTTCGTTTCCCTTATAGACTAACTTTTATTTATTATTACGCTTTGCAAATTTATGACACAAACGAATGGGTGTAGACCAGCGTTTGGGTCAAGTTTCATGGAATTCTATGAACGTTCAATATTTAGCTGTTTTGCACGGTTTATTAAAGCAAGTTCGTTTCCATTTTACACTAACTTGTAATTATAATTACGCTTAGCAAATTTACCACACAAATGCATGGGTCTAGACCACATTTGGGTCAAATTTCGTGGAATTCTGAGAACGTTTGATACTAAGCTGTTTTGCACGATTTTTTTAAAGCAAGTTTGTTTCCCTTTTACACTACTTGTAGTTATTATTATGCTTATCAAATTTACCACACAAATGCATGGGACTAGACCTACGTTTGGTTCAAGTTTCTTCGAATTGTGAGAACGTTCAAAACTTAGCTCTTTTGCACGGTTTTATTAAAGGAAGTTCGTTTCCCTTTTACACTGACTTGTAGTTATTATTACGCTTAGCAAATTTACCACACAAATGCATGGGTCAAGGCCTACGTTTGGTTCGAGTTTCGTGGAATTTTGAGAACATTCAAAATTTAGCTGTTTTACATGGTTTTAGTAAAGCAAGTTCGTTTCCCTTATAGACTAACTTTTATTTATTATTACGCTTTGCAAATTTATGACACAAACGAATGGGTGTAGACCAGCGTTTGGGTCAAGTTTCATGGAATTCTATGAACGTTTAATATTTAGCTGTTTTGCACGGTTTATTAAAGCAAGTTCGTTTCCATTTTTACACTAACTTGTAATTATAATTACGGTTAGCAAATTTACCACACAAATGCATGGGTCTAGACCACATTTTGGTCAAGTTTCGTGGAATTCTGAGATTGTTTGATACTAAGCTGTTTTGCACGATTTTTATAAAGCAAGTTCGTTTCCCTTT
Source organism: Sesamum indicum (assembly GCF_026168435.1). Lineage (NCBI taxonomy): Eukaryota > Viridiplantae > Streptophyta > Magnoliopsida > Lamiales > Pedaliaceae > Sesamum > Sesamum indicum. The sequence continues at coordinate 11,829,021 of NC_142659.1, forward strand.
TACACTAACTTGTAGTTATTATTATGCTTATCAAATTTACCACACAAATGCATGGGACTAGACCTACGTTTGGTTCAAGTTTCTTCGAATTGTGAGAACGTTCAAAACTTAGCTCTTTTGCACGGTTTTATTAAAGCAAGTTCGTTTCCCTTTTACAGTGACTTGTAGTTATTATTACGCTTAGCAAATTCATCACACAAATGCATGGGTCAAGGCCTACCTTTGGTTCGAGTTTCGTGGAATTTTGAGAACATTCAAAATTTAGCTGTTTTGCATGGTTTTAGTAAAACAAGTTCGTTTCCCTTATACACTAGCTTTTATTTATTATTACGCTTTGCAAATTTACGACACAAACGAATGGGTGTAGACCAGCGTTTGGGTCAAGTTTCATGGAATTCTATGAACGTTCAATATTTAGCTGTTTTGCACGGTTTATTAAAGCAAGTTCGTTTCCATTTTTACACTAACTTGTTATTATAATTACGCTTAGCAAATTTACCACACAAATGCATGGATCTAGACCACATTTGGGTTAAGTTTCGTGGAATTCTGAGAACGTTTGATACTAAGCTGTTTTGCAGGATTTTTTTAAAGCAAGTTCGTTTCCCTTTTATACTAACTTGTAGTTATTATTATGCTTATCAAATTTACCAAACAAATGCATGGGACTAGACCTACGTTTGGTTCAAGTTTCATCGAATTGTGAGAACGTTCAAAATTTAGCTCTTTTGCACGGTTTTATTAAAGGAAGTTCGTTTCCCTTTTACACTGACTTGTAGTTATTATTACGCTTAGCAAATTTACCACACAAATGCATGGGTAAAGACCTACGTGTGGTTCGAGTTTCGTGGAATTCTGAGAACATTCAAAATTTTGCTGTTTTGCATGGTTTTAGTAAAGCAAGTTCGTTTCCCTTATAGACTAACTTTTATTTGTTATTACGCTTTGCAAATTTACGACACAAATGCATGGGTGTAGACCAATGTTTGGGTCATGTTTCATGGAATTCTATGAACGTTCAATAATTAGCTGTTTTGCAGGGTTTATTAAAGCAAGTTCGTTTCCATTTTTACACTAACTTGTAATTATAATTACGCTTAGCAAATTTACAACATAAATGCATGGGTCTAGACCACATTTAGGTCAAATTTCGTGGAATTCTGAGAACGTTTGATACTAAGCTGTTTTGCACGATTTTTTAAAGCAAGTTTGTTTCCCTTTTACACTACTTGTAGTTATTATTATGCTTATCAAATTTACCACACAAATGCATGGGACTAGACCAACGTTTGGTTCAAGTTTCTTCGAATTGTGAGAACGTTCAAAACTTAGCTCTTTTGCACGGTTTTATTAAAGCAAGTTCGTTTCCCTTTTACAGTGACTTGTAGTTATTATTACGCTTAGCAAATTTACCACACAAATGCATGGGTAAAGACCTACGTGTGGTTCGAGTTTCGTGGAATTCTAAGAACATTAAAAATTTAGCTGTTTTGCATGGTTTTAGTAAAGCAACTTCGTTTCCCTTATACACTAACTTTTATTTGTTATTACGCTTTGCAAATTTACGACACAAATGCATGGGTGTAGACCAATGTTTGGGTCATGTTTCATGGAATTCTATGAACGTTCAATAATTAGCTGTTTTGCACGGTTTATTAAAGCAAGTTCGTTTCCATTTTTACACTAACTTGTAATTATAATTACGCTTAGGAAATTTACCACACAAATGCATGGGTCTAGACCACATTTGGGTCAAGTTTCGTGGAATTCTGAGAACGTTTGATACTAAGCTGTTTTGCACGATTTTTTTAATGCAAGTTCGTTTCCCTTTTACACTAACTTGTAGTTATTATTATGCTTATCAAATTTACCACACAAATGCATGGGACTAAACCTACGTTTGGTTCAAGTTTCATCGAATTGTAAGAACGTTCAAAATTTAGCTGTTTTGCACGGTTTTATTAAAGGAAGTTCGTTTCCCTTTTACACTGACTTGTAGTTATTATCACGCTTAGCAAATTTACCACACAAATGCATGGGTCAAGGCCTACCTTTGGTTCGAGTTTCGTGGAATTTTGAGAACATTCAAAATTTAGCTGTTTTGCATGGTTTTAGTAAAACAAGTTCGTTTCCCTTATACACTAGCTTTTATTTATTATTACGCTTTGCAAATTTACGACACAAACGAATGGGTGTAGACCAGCGTTTGGGTCAAGTTTCATGGAATTCTATGAACGTTCAATATTTAGCTGTTTTGCACGGTTTATTAAAGCAAGTTCGTTTCCATTTTTACACTAACTTGTAATTATAATTACGCTTAGCAAATTTACCACACAAATGCATGGGTCTAGACCACATTTGGGTCAAGTTTCGTGGAATTCTGAGAACGTTTGATACTAAGCTGTTTTGCAGGATTTTTTTAAAGCAAGTTCGTTTCCCTTTTATACTAACTTGTAGTTATTATTATGCTTATCAAATTTACCAAACAAATGCATGGGACTAGACCTACGTTTGGTTCAAGTTTCATCGAATTGTGAGAACGTTCAAAATTTAGCTGTTTTGCACGGTTTTATTAAAGGAAGTTCGTTTCCCTTTTACACTGACTTGTAGTTATTATTACGCTTAGCAAATTTACCACACAAATGCATGGGTAAAGACCTACGTGTGGTTCGAGTTTCGTGGAATTCTGAGAACATTCAAAATTTTGCAGTTTTGCATGGTTTTAGTAAAGCAAGTTCGTTTCCCTTATAGACTAACTTTTATTTGTTATTACGCTTTGCAAGTTTACGACACAAATGCATGGGTGTAGACCAATGTTTGGGTCATGTTTCATGGAATTCTATGAACGTTCAATAATTAGCTGTTTTGCAGGGTTTATTAAAGCAAGTTCGTTTCCATTTTTACACTAACTTGTAATTATAATTACGCTTAGCAAATTTACAACATAAATGCATGGGTCTAGACCACATTTAGGTCAAATTTCGTGGAATTCTGAGAACGTTTGATACTAAGCTGTTTTGCACGATTTTTTAAAGCAAGTTTGTTTCCCTTTTACACTACTTGTAGTTATTATTATGCTTATCAAATTTACCACACAAATGCATGGGACTAGACCTACGTTTGGTTCAAGTTTCTTCGAATTGTGAGAACGTTCAAAACTTAGCTCTTTTGCACGGTTTTATTAAAGCAAGTTCGTTTCCCTTTTACAGTGACTTGTAGTTATTATTACGCTTAGCAAATTTACCACACAAATGCATGGGTAAAGACCTACGTGTGGTTCGAGTTTCGTGGAATTCTGAGAACATTAAAAATTTAGCTGTTTTGCATGGTTTTAGTAAAGCAACTTCGTTTCCCTTATACACTAACTTTTATTTGTTATTACGCTTTGCAAATTTACGACACAAATGCATGGGTGTAGACCAATGTTTGGGTCATGTTTCATGGAATTCTATGAACGTTCAATAATTAGCTGTTTTGCACGGTTTATTAAAGCAAGTTCGTTTCCATTTTTACACTAACTTGTAATTATAATTACGCTTAGGAAATTTACCACACAAATGCATGGGTCTAGACCACATTTGGGTCAAGTTTCGTGGAATTCTGAGAACGTTTGATACTAAGCTGTTTTGCACGATTTTTTTAAAGCAAGTTCGTTTCCCTTTTACACTAAGTTGTAGTTATTATTATGCTTATCAAATTTACCACACAAATGCATGGGACTAAACCTACATTTGGTTCAAGTTTCATCGAATTGTAAGAACGTTCAAAATTTAGCTGTTTTGCACGGTTTTATTAAAGGAAGTTCGTTTCCCTTTTACAGTGACTTGTAGTTATTATCACGCTTAGCAAATTTACCACACAAATGCATGGGTCAAGGCCTACCTTTGGTTCGAGTTTCGTGGAATTTTGAGAACAATCAAAATTTAGCTGTTTTGCATGGTTTTAGTAAAACAAGTTCGTTTCCCTTATACACTAGCTTTTATTTATTATTACGCTTTGCAAATTTACGACACAAACGAATGGGTGTAGACCAGCGTTTGGGTCATGTTTCATGGAATTCTATAAACGTTCAATATTTAGCTGTTTTGCACGGTTTATTAAAGCAAGTTCGTTTCCATTTTTACACTAACTTGTAATTATAATTACGCTTAGCAAATTTACCACACAAATGCATGGGTCTAGACCACATTTGGGTCAAGTTTCGTGGAATTCTGAGAACGTTTGATACTAAGCTGTTTTGCAGGATTTTTTTAAAGCAAGTTCGTTTCCCTTTTACACTAACTTGTAGTTATTATTATGCTTATCAAATTTACCACACAAATGCATGGGACTAGACCTACGTTTGGTTCAAGTTTCATCGAATTGTGAGAACGTTCAAAATTTAGCTGTTTTGCACGGTTTTATTAAAGGAAGTTCGTTTTCCTTTTACACTGACTTGTAGTTATTATTATGCTTAGCAAATTTACCACACAAATGCATGGGTCAAGGCCTACCTTTGGTTCGAGTTTCGTGGAATTTTGAGAACATTCAAAAGTTAGCTGTTTTACATGGTTTTAGTAAAGCAAGTTCGTTTCCCTTATAGACTAACTTTTATTTATTATTACGCTTTGCAAATTTATGACACAAACGAATGGGTGTAGACCAGCGTTTGGGTCAAGTTTCATGGAATTCTATGAACGTTCAATATTTAGCTGTTTTGCCCGGTTTATTAAAGCAAGTTCGTTTCCATTTTTACACTAACTTGTAATTATAATTACGCTTAGCAAATTTACCACACAAATGCATGGGTCTAGACCACATTTGGGTCAAGTTTCGTGGAATTCTGAGAACGTTTGATACTAAGCTGTTTTGCACGATTTTTTTAAAGCAGGTTCGTTTCCCTTTTACACTACTTGTAGTTATTATTATACTTATCAAATTTACCACACAAATGCATGGGACTAGACCTACGTTTGGTTCAAGTTTCTTCGAATTGTGAGAACGTTCAAAATTTAGCTGTTTTGCACGGTTTTATTAAAGGAAGTTCGTTTCCCTTTTACACTGACTTGTAGTTATTATTACGCTTAGCAAATTTACCACACAAATGCATGGGTCAAGGCCTACGTTTGGTTCGAGTTTCGTGGAATTTTGAGAATATTCAAAATTTAGCTGTTTTACATGGTTTTAGTAAAGCAAGTTCGTTTCCCTTATAGACTAACTTTTATTTATTATTACGCTTTGCAAATTTATGACACAAACGAATGGGTGTAGACCAGCGTTTGGTCAAGTTTCATGGAATTCTATGAACGTTCAATATTTAGCTGTTTTGCACGGTTTATTAAAGCAAGTTCGTTTCCATTTTTACACTAACTTGTAATTATAATTACGCTTAGCAAATTTACCACACAAATGCATGGGTCTAGACCACATTTGGGTCAAATTTCGTGGAATTCTGAGAACGTTTGATACTAAGCTGTTTTGCACGATTTTTTTAAAGCAAGTTTGTTTCCCTTTTACACTACTTGTAGTTATTATTATGCTTATCAAATTTACCACACAAATGCATGGGACTAGACCTACGTTTGGTTCAAGTTTCTTCGAATTGTGAGAACGTTCAAAACTTAGCTCTTTTGCACGGTTTTATTAAAGCAAGTTCGTTTGCCTTTTACAGTGACTTGTAGTTATTATTACGCTTAGCAAATTTACCACACAAATGCATGGGTCAAGTCCTACATTTGGTTCGAGTTTCGTGGAATTTTGAGAACATTCAAAATTTAGCTGTTTTGCATGGTTTTAGTAAAACAAATTCGTTTCCCTTATACACTAGCTTTTATTTATTATTACGCTTTGCAAATTTACGACACAAACGAATGGGTGTAGACCAGCGTTTAGGTCAAGTTTCATGGAATTCTATGAACGTTCAATATTTAGCTGTTTTGCACGGTTTATTAAAGCAAGTTCGTTTCCATTTTTACACTAACTTGTAATTATAATTACGCTTAGCAAATTTACCACACAAATGCATGGGTCTAGACCACATTTTGGTCAAGTTTCGTGGAATTCTGAGAACGTTTGATACTAAGTTGTTTTGCACGATTTTTATAAAGCAAGTTCGTTTCCCTTTTACACTAACTTGTAGTTATTATTATGCTTATCAAATTTACCACACAAATGCATGGGACTAGACCTACGTTTGGTTCAAGTTTCATCGAATTGTGAGAACGTTCAAAATTTAGCTGTTTTGCACGGTTTTATTAAAGGAAGTTCGTTTCCCTTTTACACTGACTTGTAGTTATTATTACGCTTAGCAAATTTACCACACAAATGCATGGGTCAAGGCCTACGTTTGGTTCGAGTTTCGTGGAATTTTGAGAATATTCAAAATTTAGCTGTTTTACATGGTTTTAGTAAAGCAAGTTCGTTTCCCTTATAGACTAACTTTTATTTATTATTACGCTTTGCAAATTTATGACACAAACGAATGGGTGTAGACCAGCGTTTGGTCAAGTTTCATGGAATTCTATGAACGTTCAATATTTTGCTGTTTTGCACGGTTTATTAAAGCAAGTTCGTTTCCATTTTTACACTAACTTGTAATTATAATTACGCTTAGCAAATTTACCACACAAATGCATGGGTCTAGACCACATTTGGGTCAAATTTCGTGGAATTCTGAGAACGTTTGATACTAAGCTGTTTTGCACGATTTTTATAAAGCAAGTTCGTTTCCCTTTTACACTGACTTGTAGTTATTATTATGCTTATCAAATTTACCACACAAATGCATGGGTCAAGGCCTACGTTTGGTTCGAGTTTCGTGGAATTTTGAGAATATTCAAAATTTAGATGTTTTGCATGTTTTAGTAAAGCAAGTTCGTTTCCCTTATAGACTAACTTTTATTTATTATTACGCTTTGCAAATTTATGACACACAAACGAATGGGTGTAGACCAGCGTTTGGTCAAGTTTCATGGAATTCTATGAACGTTCAATATTTAGCTGTTTTGCACGGTTTATTAAAGCAAGTTCGTTTCCATTTTTACACTAACTTGTAATTATTATTACGCTTAGCAAATTTACCACACAAATGCATGGGTCTAGACCACATTTGGGTCAAATTTCGTGGAATTCTAAGAACGTTTGATACTAAGCGGTTTTGCACGATTTTTTTAAAGCAAGTTTGTTTCCCTTTTACACTACTTGTAGTTATTATTATGCTTATCAAATTTACCAAACAAATGCATGGGACTAGACCTACGTTTGGTTCAAGTTTCGTGGAATTTTGAGAATATTCAAAATTTAGATGTTTTGCATGGTTTTAGTAAAGCAAGTTCGTTTCCCTTATAGACTAACTTTTATTTATTATTACGCTTTGCAAATTTACGACACAAACGAATGGGTGTAGACCAGCGTTTGGTCAAGTTTCATGGAATTCTATGAACGTTCAATATTTAGCTGTTTTGCACGGTTTATTAAAGCAAGTTCGTTTCCATTTTTACACTAACTTGTAATTATAATTACGCTTAGCAAATTTACCACACAAATGCATGGGTCTAGACCACATTTGGGTCAAGTTTCGTGGAATTCTGAGAACGTTTGATACTAAGCTGTTTTGCACGATTTTTATAAAGCAAGTTCGTTTCCCTTTTACACTGACTTGTAGTTATTATTATGCTTATCAAATTTACCACACAAATGCATGGGTCAAGGCCTACGTTTGGTTCGAGTTTCTAGATGTTTTGCATGGTTTTAGTAAAGCAAGTTCGTTTCCCTTATAGACTAACTTTTATTTATTATTACGCTTTGCAAATTTATGACACAAACGAATGGGTGTAGACCAGCGTTTGGTCAAGTTTCATGGAATTCTATGAACGTTCAATATTTAGCTGTTTTGCACGGTTTATTAAAGCAAGTTCGTTTCCATTTTTACACTAACTTGTAATTATAATTACGCTTAGCAAATTTACCACACAAATGCATGGGTCTAGACCACATTTGGGTCAAATTTCGTGGAATTCTGAGAACGTTTGATACTAAGCTGTTTTGCACGATTTTTTTAAAGCAAGTTTGTTTCCCTTTTACACTACTTGTAGTTATTATTATGCTTATCAAATTTACCACACAAATGCATGGGACTAGACCTACGTTTGGTTCAAGTTTCTTCGAATTGTGAGAACGTTCAAAACTTAGCTCTTTTGCACGGTTTTATTAAAGCAAGTTCGTTTGCCTTTTACAGTGACTTGTAGTTATTATTACGCTTAGCAAATTTACCACACAAATGCATGGGTAAAGACCTACGTGTGGTTCGAGTTTCGTGGAATTCTGATAACATTCAAAATTTAGCTGTTTTGCATGGTTTTAGTAAAGCAACTTCGTTTCCCTTATACACTAACTTTTATTTGTTATTACGCTTTGCCAATTTACGACACAAATGCATGGGTGTAGACCAATGTTTGGGTCATGTTTCATGGAATTCTATGAACGTTCAATAATTAGCTGTTTTGCACGGTTTATTAAAGCAAGTTCGTTTCCATTTTTACACTAACTTGTAATTATAATTACGCTTAGGAAATTTACCACACAAATGCATGGGTCTAGACCACATTGGGGTCAAGTTTCGTGGAATTCTTAGAACGTTTGATACTAAGCTGTTTTGCACGATTTTTTTAAAGCAAGTTCGTTTCCCTTTTACACTAAGTTGTAGTTATTATTATGCTTATCAAATTTACCACACAAATGCATGGGACTAAACCTACATTTGGTTCAAGTTTCATCGAATTGTAAGAACGTTCAAAATTTAGCTGTTTTGCACGGTTTTATTAAAGGAAGTTCGTTTCCCTTTTACACTGACTTGTAGTTATTATCACGCTTAGCAAATTTACCACACAAATGCATAGGTCAAGGCCTACCTTTGGTTCGAGTTTCGTGGAATTTTGAGAACATTCAAAAGTTAGCTGTTTTACATGGTTTTAGTAAAGCAAGTTCGTTTCCCTTATAGACTAACTTTTATTTATTATTACGCTTTGCAAATTTATGACACAAACGAATGGGTGTAGACCAGCGTTTGGGTCAAGTTTCATGGAATTCTATGAACGTTCAATATTTAGCTGTTTTGCCCGGTTTATTAAAGCAAGTTCGTTTCCATTTTTACACTAACTTGTAATTATAATTACGCTTAGCAAATTTACCACACAAATGCATGGGTCTAGACCACATTTGGGTCAAGTTTCGTGGAATTCTGAGAACGTTTGATACTAAGCTGTTTTGCAGGATTTTTTTAAAGCAAGTTCGTTTCCCTTTTACACTAACTTGTAGTTATTATTATGCTTATCAAATTTACCACACAAATGCATGGGACTAGACCTACGTTTGGTTCAAGTTTCATCGAATTGTGAGAACGTTCAAAATTTAGCTGTTTTGCACGGTTTTATTAAAGGAAGTTCGTTTTCCTTTTACACTGACTTGTAGTTATTATTATGCTTAGCAAATTTACCACACAAATGCATGGGTCAAGGCCTACGTTTGGTTCGAGTTTCGTGGAATTTTGAGAACATTCAAAAGTTAGCTGTTTTACATGGTTTTAGTAAAGCAAGTTCGTTTCCCTTATAGACTAACTTTTATTTATTATTACGCTTTGCAAATTTATGACACAAACGAATGGGTGTAGACCAGCGTTTGGGTCAAGTTTCATGGAATTCTATGAACGTTCAATATTTAGCTGTTTTGCCCGGTTTATTAAAGCAAGTTCGTTTCCATTTTTACACTAACTTGTAATTATAATTACGCTTAGCAAATTTACCACACAAATGCATGGGTCTAGACCACATTTGGGTCAAGTTTCGTGGAATTCTGAGAACGTTTGATACTAAGCTGTTTTGCACGATTTTTTTAAAGCAGGTTCGTTTCCCTTTTACACTACTTGTAGTTATTATTATACTTATCAAATTTACCACACAAATGTATGGGACTAGACCTACGTTTGGTTCAAGTTTCTTCGAATTGTGAGAACGTTCAAAACTTAGCTCTTTTGCACGGTTTTATTAAAGCAAGTTCGTTTCCCTTTTACAGTGACTTGTAGTTATTATTACGCTTAGCAAATTTACCACACAAATGCATGGGTAAAGACCTACGTGTGGTTCGAGTTTCGTGGAATTCTGAGAACATTCAAAATTTAGCTGTTTTGCATGGTTTTAGTAAAGCAACTTCGTTTCCCTTATACACTAACTTTTATTTGTTATTACGCTTTGCAAATTTACGACACAAATGCATGGGTGTAGACCAATGTTTGGGTCATGTTTCATGGAATTCTATGAACGTTCAATAATTAGCTGTTTTGCACGGTTTATTAAAGCAAGTTCGTTTCCATTTTTACACTAACTTGTAATTATAATTACGCTTAGGAAATTTACCACACAAATGCATGGGTCTAGACCACATTTGGGTCAAGTTTCGTGGAATTCTGAGAACGTTTGATACTAAGCTGTTTTGCACGATTTTTTTAAAGCAAGTTCGTTTCCCTTTTACACTAAGTTGTAGTTATTATTATGCTTATCAAATTTACCACACAAATGCATGGGACTAAACCTACATTTGGTTCAAGTTTCATCGAATTGTAAGAACGTTCAAAATTTAGCTGTTTTGCACGGTTTTATTAAAGGAAGTTCGTTTCCCTTTTACACTGACTTGTAGTTATTATCACGCTTAGCAAATTTACCACACAAATGCATGGGTCAAGGCCTACCTTTGGTTCGAGTTTCGTGGAATTTTGAGAACAATCAAAATTTAGCTGTTTTGCATGGTTTTAGTAAAACAAGTTCGTTTCCCTTATACACTAGCTTTTATTTATTATTACGCTTTGCAAATTTACGACACAAACGAATGGGTGTAGACCAGCGTTTGGGTCATGTTTCATGGAATTCTATAAACGTTCAATATTTAGCTGTTTTGCACGGTTTATTAAAGCAAGTTCGTTTCCATTTTTACACTAACTTGTAATTATAATTACGCTTAGCAAATTTACCACACAAATGCATGGGTCTAGACCACATTTGGGTCAAGTTTCGTGGAATTCTGAGAACGTTTGATACTAAGCTGTTTTGCAGGATTTTTTTAAAGCAAGTTCGTTTCCCTTTTACACTAACTTGTAGTTATTATTATGCTTATCAAATTTACCACACAAATGCATGGGACTAGACCTACGTTTGGTTCAAGTTTCATCGAATTGTGAGAACGTTCAAAATTTAGCTGTTTTGCACGGTTTTATTAAAGGAAGTTCGTTTTCCTTTTACACTGACTTGTAGTTATTATTATGCTTAGCAAATTTACCACACAAATGCATGGGTCAAGGCCTACGTTTGGTTCGAGTTTCGTGGAATTTTGAGAACATTCAAAAGTTAGCTGTTTTACATGGTTTTAGTAAAGCAAGTTCGTTTCCCTTATAGACTAACTTTTATTTATTATTACGCTTTGCAAATTTATGACACAAACGAATGGGTGTAGACCAGCGTTTGGGTCAAGTTTCATGGAATTCTATGAACGTTCAATATTTAGCTGTTTTGCCCGGTTTATTAAAGCAAGTTCGTTTCCATTTTTACACTAACTTGTAATTATAATTACGCTTAGCAAATTTACCACACAAATGCATGGGTCTAGACCACATTTGGGTCAAGTTTCGTGGAATTCTGAGAACGTTTGATACTAAGCTGTTTTGCACGATTTTTTTAAAGCAGGTTCGTTTCCCTTTTACACTACTTGTAGTTATTATTATACTTATCAAATTTACCACACAAATGTATGGGACTAGACCTACGTTTGGTTCAAGTTTCTTCGAATTGTGAGAACGTTCAAAACTTAGCTCTTTTGCACGGTTTTATTAAAGCAAGTTCGTTTCCCTTTTACAGTGACTTGTAGTTATTATTACGCTTAGCAAATTTACCACACAAATGCATGGGTAAAGACCTACGTGTGGTTCGAGTTTCGTGGAATTCTGAGAACATTCAAAATTTAGCTGTTTTGCATGGTTTTAGTAAAGCAACTTCGTTTCCCTTATACACTAACTTTTATTTGTTATTACGCTTTGCAAATTTACGACACAAATGCATGGGTGTAGACCAATGTTTGGGTCATGTTTCATGGAATTCTATGAACGTTCAATAATTAGCTGTTTTGCACGGTTTATTAAAGCAAGTTCGTTTCCATTTTTACACTAACTTGTAATTATAATTACGCTTAGGAAATTTACCACACAAATGCATGGGTCTAGACCACATTTGGGTCAAGTTTCGTGGAATTCTGAGAACGTTTGATACTAAGCTGTTTTGCACGATTTTTTTAAAGCAAGTTCGTTTCCCTTTTACACTAAGTTGTAGTTATTATTATGCTTATCAAATTTACCACACAAATGCATGGGACTAAACCTACATTTGGTTCAAGTTTCATCGAATTGTAAGAACGTTCAAAATTTAGCTGTTTTGCACGGTTTTATTAAAGGAAGTTCGTTTTCCTTTTACAGTGACTTGTAGTTATTATTATGCTTAGCAAATTTACCACACAAATGCATGGGTCAAGGCCTACGTTTGGTTCGAGTTTCGTGGAATTTTGAGAACATTCAAAAGTTAGTTGTTTTACATGGTTTTAGTAAAGCAAGTTCGTTTCCCTTATAGACTAACTTTTATTTATTATTACGCTTTGCAAATTTATGACACAAACGAATGGGTGTAGACCAGCGTTTGGGTCAAGTTTCATGGAATTCTATGAACGTTCAATATTTAGCTGTTTTGCCCGGTTTATTAAAGCAAGTTCGTTTCCATTTTTACACTAACTTGTAATTATAATTACGCTTTTTGATCCGCCTGGACCGAAAGTAGACTGGTACTCGCTACTTTCGGGATCACTCAAGATTCCACGTCACTTATTCATCCTCTGGCTTGCTATCCTTGGAAAGTTGGCTACGACGGATAAACCATGGCTAGTCCACCTCGGCCTGTGCATTTTATGCAACGACGGAGCGACGGAGACACACGACCACTTATTTTTCCAATGCAGATTTAGTCGTCGGTGTATAACAGAAATTCAGAAAATAATACGATTCTCGTGGCCCAATAGAGACTGGATGACGGATATTATATGGGCGTCCCGGAGATGGAGAGGTCAACACATTATTAACATGTCGTACCGAGCACTATTAGCATCATGTGTTTACCACATTTGGAAGGAGAGAAATTTGAGACGATTTGAGCAAACTGAAAGGACTCCCAGCACCATGGCAGTAGTTATTATTGAGGATATCAAGCAGCGAATACATAGCATTACATTACCTAGTTCAGTCAGTACACGATCTTTATTTAGACTTTGGCGTATCCCTTGGCCTGTCGAGGGAGACACCAACTGATGACTTCCATGTTGTACTGTACTACAATGTTATTAATGAAACTTACATTTACCCAAAAATTATAATTACGCTTAGCAAATTTACCACACAAATGCATGGGTCTAGACCACATTTGGGTCAAGTTTCGTGGAATTCTGAGAACGTTTGATACTAAGCTGTTTTGCACGATTTTTTTAAAACAGGTTCGTTTCCCTTTTACACTACTTGTAGTTATTATTATACTTATCAAATTTACCACACAAATGTATGGGACTAGACCTACGTTTGGTTCAAGTTTCTTCGAATTGTGAGAACGTTCAAAACTTAGCTCTTTTGCACGGTTTTATTAAAGCAAGTTCGTTTCCCTTTTACAGTGACTTGTAGTTATTATTACGCTTAGCAAATTTACCACACAAATGCATGGGTAAAGACCTACGTGTGGTTCGAGTTTCGTGCAATTCTGAGAACATTCAAAATTTAGCTGTTTTGCATGGTTTTAGTAAAGCAACTTCGTTTCCCTTATACACTAACTTTTATTTGTTATTACGCTTTGCAAATTTACGACACAAATGCATGGGTGTAGACCAATGTTTGGGTCATGTTTCATGGAATTCTATGAACGTTCAATAATTAGCTGTTTTGCACGGTTTATTAAAGCAAGTTCGTTTCCATTTTTACACTAACTTGTAATTATAATTACGCTTAGGAAATTTACCACACAAATGCATGGGTCTAGACCACATTTGGGTCAAGTTTCGTGGAATTCTGAGAACGTTTGATACTAAGCTGTTTTGCACGATTTTTTTAAAGCAAGTTCGTTTCCCTTTTACACTAAGTTGTAGTTATTATTATGCTTATCAAATTTACCACACAAATGCATGGGACTAAACCTACATTTGGTTCAAGTTTCATCGAATTGTAAGAACGTTCAAAATTTAGCTGTTTTGCACGGTTTTATTAAAGGAAGTTCGTTTCCCTTTTACACTGACTTGTAGTTATTATCACGCTTAGCAAATTTACCACACAAATGCATGGGTCAAGGCCTACCTTTGGTTCGAGTTTCGTGGAATTTTTAGAACAATCAAAATTTAGCTGTTTTGCATGGTTTTAGTAAAACAAGTTCGTTTCCCTTATACACTAGCTTTTATTTATTATTACGCTTTGCAAATTTACGACACAAACGAATGGGTGTAGACCAGCGTTTGGGTCATGTTTCATGGAATTCTATAAACGTTCAATATTTAGCTGTTTTGCACGGTTTATTAAAGCAAGTTCGTTTCCATTTTTACACTAACTTGTAATTATAATTACGCTTAGCAAATTTACCACACAAATGCATGGGTCTAGACCACATTTGGGTCAAGTTTCGTGGAATTCTGAGAACGTTTGATACTAAGCTGTTTTGCAGGATTTTTTTAAAGCAAGTTCGTTTCCCTTTTACACTAACTTGTAGTTATTATTATGCTTATCAAATTTACCACACAAATGCATGGGACTAGACCTACGTTTGGTTCAAGTTTCATCGAATTGTGAGAACGTTCAAAATTTAGCTGTTTTGCACGGTTTTATTAAAGGAAGTTCGTTTTCCTTTTACACTGACTTGTAGTTATTATTATGCTTAGCAAATTTACCACACAAATGCATGGGTCAAGGCCTACGTTTGGTTCGAGATTCGTGGAATTTTGAGAACATTCAAAAGTTAGTTGTTTTACATGGTTTTAGTAAAGCAAGTTCGTTTCCCTTATAGACTAACTTTTATTTATTATTACGCTTTGCAAATTTATGACACAAACGAATGGGTGTAGACCAGCGTTTGGGTCAAGTTTCATGGAATTCTATGAACGTTCAATATTTAGCTGTTTTGCCCGGTTTATTAAAGCAAGTTCGTTTCCATTTTTACACTAACTTGTAATTATAATTACGCTTAGGAAATTTACCACACAAATGCATGGGTCTAGACCACATTTGGGTCAAGTTTCGTGGAATTCTGAGAACGTTTGATACTAAGCTGTTTTGCACGATTTTTTTAAAGCAAGTTCGTTTCCCTTTTACACTAAGTTGTAGTTATTATTATGCTTATCAAATTTACCACACAAATGCATGGGACTAAACCTACATTTGGTTCAAGTTTCATCGAATTGTAAGAACGTTCAAAATTTAGCTGTTTTGCACGGTTTTATTAAAGGAAGTTCGTTTCCCTTTTACACTGACTTGTAGTTATTATCACGCTTAGCAAATTTACCACACAAATGCATGGATCAAGGCCTACCTTTGGTTCGAGTTTCGTGGAATTTTGAGAACAATCAAAATTTAGCTGTTTTGCATGGTTTTAGTAAAACAAGTTCGTTTCCCTTATACACTAGCTTTTATTTATTATTACGCTTTGCAAATTTACGACACAAACGAATGGGTGTAGACCAATGTTTGGGTCATGTTTCATGGAATTCTATAAACGTTCAATAATTAGCTGTTTTGCACGGTTTATTAAAGCAAGTTCGTTTCCATTTTTACACTAACTTGTAATTATAATTACGCTTAGGAAATTTACCACACAAATGCATGGGTCTAGACCACATTTGGGTCAAGTTTCGTGGAATTCTGAGAACGTTTGATACTAAGCTGTTTTGCAGGATTTTTTTAAAGCAAGTTCGTTTCCCTTTTACACTAACTTGTAGTTATTATTATGCTTATCAAATTTACCACACAAATGCATGGGACTAGACCTACGTTTGGTTCAAGTTTCATCGAATTGTGAGAACGTTCAAAATTTAGCTGTTTTGCACGGTTTTATTAAAGGAAGTTCGTTTTCCTTTTACACTGACTTGTAGTTATTATTATGCTTAGCAAATTTACCACACAAATGCATGGGTCAAGGCCTACGTTTGGTTCGAGTTTCGTGGAATTTTGAGAACATTCAAAAGTTAGCTGTTTTACATGGTTTTAGTAAAGCAAGTTCGTTTCCCTTATAGACTAACTTTTATTTATTATTACGCTTTGCAAATTTATGACACAAACGAATGGGTGTAGACCAGCGTTTGGGTCAAGTTTCATGGAATTCTATGAACGTTCAATATTTAGCTGTTTTGCCCGGTTTATTAAAGCAAGTTCGTTTCCATTTTTACACTAACTTGTAATTATAATTACGCTTAGCAAATTTACCACACAAATGCATGGGTCTAGACCACATTTGGGTCAAGTTTCGTGGAATTCTGAGAACGTTTGATACTAAGCTGTTTTGCACGATTTTTTTAAAGCAGGTTCGTTTCCCTTTTACACTACTTGTAGTTATTATTATACTTATCAAATTTACCACACAAATGTATGGGACTAGACCTACGTTTGGTTCAAGTTTCTTCGAATTGTGAGAACGTTCAAAACTTAGCTCTTTTGCACGGTTTTATTAAAGCAAGTTCGTTTCCCTTTTACAGTGACTTGTAGTTATTATTACGCTTAGCAAATTTACCACACAAATGCATGGGTAAAGACCTACGTGTGGTTCGAGTTTCGTGGAATTCTGAGAACATTCAAAATTTAGCTGTTTTGCATGGTTTTAGTAAAGCAACTTCGTTTCCCTTATACACTAACTTTTATTTGTTATTACGCTTTGCAAATTTACGACACAAATGCATGGGTGTAGACCAATGTTTGGGTCATGTTTCATGGAATTCTATGAACGTTCAATAATTAGCTGTTTTGCACGGTTTATTAAAGCAAGTTCGTTTCCATTTTTACACTAACTTGTAATTATAATTACGCTTAGCAAATTTACCACACAAATGCATGGGTCTAGACCACATTTGGGTCAAGTTTCGTGGAATTCTGAGAACGTTTGATACTAAGCTGTTTTGCACGATTTTTTTAAAGCAAGTTCGTTTCCCTTTTACACTAAGTTGTAGTTATTATTATGCTTATCAAATTTACCACACAAATGCATGGGACTAAACCTACATTTGGTTCAAGTTTCATCGAATTGTAAGAACGTTCAAAATTTAGCTGTTTTGCACGGTTTTATTAAAGGAAGTTCGTTTCCCTTTTACACTGACTTGTAGTTATTATCACGCTTAGCAAATTTACCACACAAATGCATGGGTCAAGGCCTACCTTTGGTTCGAGTTTCGTGGAATTTTGAGAACAATCAAAATTTAGCTGTTTTGCATGGTTTTAGTAAAACAAGTTCGTTTCCCTTATACACTAGCTTTTATTTATTATTACGCTTTGCAAATTTACGACACAAACGAATGGGTGTAGACCAGCGTTTGGGTCATGTTTCATGGAATTCTATAAACGTTCAATATTTAGCTGTTTTGCACGGTTTATTAAAGCAAGTTCGTTTCCATTTTTACACTAACTTGTAATTATAATTATGCTTTTTGATCCGCCTGGACCGAAAGTAGACTGGTACTCGCTACTTTCGGGATCACTCAAGATTCCACGTCACTTATTCATCCTCTGGCTTGCTATCCTTGGAAAGTTGGCTACGACGGATAAACCATGGCTAGTCCACCTCGGCCTGTGCATTTTATGCAACGACGGAGCGACGGAGACACACGACCACTTATTTTTCCAATGCAGATTTAGTCGTCGGTGTATAACAGAAATTCAGAAAATAATACGATTCTCGTGGCCCAATAGAGACTGGATGACGGATATTATATGGGCGTCCCGGAGATGGAGAGGTCAACACATTATTAACATGTCGTACCGAGCACTATTAGCATCATGTGTTTACCACATTTGGAAGGAGAGAAATTTGAGACGATTTGAGCAAACTGAAAGGACTCCCAGCACCATGGCAGTAGTTATTATTGAGGATATCAAGCAGCGAATACATAGCATTACATTACCTAGTTCAGTCAGTACACGATCTTTATTTAGACTTTGGCGTATCCCTTGGCCTGTCGAGGGAGACACCAACTGATGACTTCCATGTTGTACTGTACTACAATGTTATTAATGAAACTTACATTTACCCAAAAATTATAATTACGCTTAGCAAATTTACCACACAAATGCATGGGTCTAGACCACATTTGGGTCAAGTTTCGTGGAATTTTGAGAACGTTTGATACTAAGCTGTTTTGCACGATTTTTTTAAAACAGGTTCGTTTCCCTTTTACACTACTTGTAGTTATTATTATACTTATCAAATTTACCACACAAATGTATGGGACTAGACCTACGTTTGGTTCAAGTTTCTTCGAATTGTGAGAACGTTCAAAACTTAGCTCTTTTGCACGGTTTTATTAAAGCAAGTTCGTTTCCCTTTTACAGTGACTTGTAGTTATTATTACGCTTAGCAAATTTACCACACAAATGCATGGGTAAAGACCTACGTGTGGTTCGAGTTTCGTGGAATTCTGAGAACATTCAAAATTTAGCTGTTTTGCATGGTTTTAGTAAAGCAACTTCGTTTCCCTTATACACTAACTTTTATTTGTTATTACGCTTTGCAAATTTACGACACAAATGCATGGGTGTAGACCAATGTTTGGGTCATGTTTCATGGAATTCTATGAACGTTCAATAATTAGCTGTTTTGCACGGTTTATTAAAGCAAGTTCGTTTCCATTTTTACACTAACTTGTAATTATAATTACGCTTAGGAAATTTACCACACAAATGCATGGGTCTAGACCACATTTGGGTCAAGTTTCGTGGAATTCTGAGAACGTTTGATACTAAGCTGTTTTGCACGATTTTTTTAAAGCAAGTTCGTTTCCCTTTTACACTAAGTTGTAGTTATTATTATGCTTATCAAATTTACCACACAAATGCATGGGACTAAACCTACATTTGGTTCAAGTTTCATCGAATTGTAAGAACGTTCAAAATTTAGCTGTTTTGCACGGTTTTATTAAAGGAAGTTCGTTTCCCTTTTACACGGACTTGTAGTTATTATCATGCTTAGCAAATTTACCACACAAATGCATGGGTCAAGGCCTACCTTTGGTTCGAGTTTCGTGGAATTTTTAGAACAATCAAAATTTAGCTGTTTTGCATGGTTTTAGTAAAACAAGTTCGTTTCCCTTATACACTAGCTTTTATTTATTATTACGCTTTGCAAATTTACGACACAAACGAATGGGTGTAGACCAGCGTTTGGGTCATGTTTCATGGAATTCTATAAACGTTCAATATTTAGCTGTTTTGCACGGTTTATTAAAGCAAGTTCGTTTCCATTTTTACACTAACTTGTAATTATAATTACGCTTAGCAAATTTACCACACAAATGCATGGGTCTAGACCACATTTGGGTCAAGTTTCGTGGAATTCTGAGAACGTTTGATACTAAGCTGTTTTGCAGGATTTTTTTAAAGCAAGTTCGTTTCCCTTTTACACTAACTTGTAGTTATTATTATGCTTATCAAATTTACCACACAAATGCATGGGACTAGACCTACGTTTGGTTCAAGTTTCATCGAATTGTGAGAACGTTCAAAATTTAGCTGTTTTGCACGGTTTTATTAAAGGAAGTTCGTTTTCCTTTTACACTGACTTGTAGTTATTATTATGCTTAGCAAATTTACCACACAAATGCATGGGTCAAGGCCTACGTTTGGTTCGAGTTTCGTGGAATTTTGAGAACATTCAAAAGTTAGTTGTTTTACATGGTTTTAGTAAAGCAAGTTCGTTTCCCTTATAGACTAACTTTTATTTATTATTACGCTTTGCAAATTTATGACACAAACGAATGGGTGTAGACCAGCGTTTGGGTCAAGTTTCATGGAATTCTATGAACGTTCAATATTTAGCTGTTTTGCCCGGTTTATTAAAGCAAGTTCGTTTCCATTTTTACACTAACTTGTAATTATAATTACGCTTAGGAAATTTACCACACAAATGCATGGGTCTAGACCACATTTGGGTCAAGTTTCGTGGAATTCTGAGAACGTTTGATACTAAGCTGTTTTGCACGATTTTTTTAAAGCAAGTTCGTTTCCCTTTTACACTAAGTTGTAGTTATTATTATGCTTATCAAATTTACCACACAAATGCATGGGACTAAACCTACATTTGGTTCAAGTTTCATCGAATTGTAAGAACGTTCAAAATTTAGCTGTTTTGCACGGTTTTATTAAAGGAAGTTCGTTTCCCTTTTACACTGACTTGTAGTTATTATCACGCTTAGCAAATTTACCACACAAATGCATGGATCAAGGCCTACCTTTGGTTCGAGTTTCGTGGAATTTTGAGAACAATCAAAATTTAGCTGTTTTGCATGGTTTTAGTAAAACAAGTTCGTTTCCCTTATACACTAGCTTTTATTTATTATTACGCTTTGCAAATTTACGACACAAACGAATGGGTGTAGACCAATGTTTGGGTCATGTTTCATGGAATTCTATAAACGTTCAATAATTAGCTGTTTTGCACGGTTTATTAAAGCAAGTTCGTTTCCATTTTTACACTAACTTGTAATTATAATTACGCTTAGGAAATTTACCACACAAATGCATGGGTCTAGACCACATTTGGGTCAAGTTTCGTGGAATTCTGAGAACGTTTGATACTAAGCTGTTTTGCAGGATTTTTTTAAAGCAAGTTCGTTTCCCTTTTACACTAACTTGTAGTTATTATTATGCTTATCAAATTTACCACACAAATGCATGGGACTAGACCTACGTTTGGTTCAAGTTTCATCGAATTGTGAGAACGTTCAAAATTTAGCTGTTTTGCACGGTTTTATTAAAGGAAGTTCGTTTTCCTTTTACACTGACTTGTAGTTATTATTATGCTTAGCAAATTTACCACACAAATGCATGGGTCAAGGCCTACGTTTGGTTCGAGTTTCGTGGAATTTTGAGAACATTCAAAAGTTAGCTGTTTTACATGGTTTTAGTAAAGCAAGTTCGTTTCCCTTATAGACTAACTTTTATTTATTATTACGCTTTGCAAATTTATGACACAAACGAATGGGTGTAGACCAGCGTTTGGGTCAAGTTTCATGGAATTCTATGAACGTTCAATATTTAGCTGTTTTGCCCGGTTTATTAAAGCAAGTTCGTTTCCATTTTTACACTAACTTGTAATTATAATTACGCTTAGCAAATTTACCACACAAATGCATGGGTCTAGACCACATTTGGGTCAAGTTTCGTGGAATTCTGAGAACGTTTGATACTAAGCTGTTTTGCACGATTTTTTTAAAGCAGGTTCGTTTCCCTTTTACACTACTTGTAGTTATTATTATACTTATCAAATTTACCACACAAATGTATGGGACTAGACCTACGTTTGGTTCAAGTTTCTTCGAATTGTGAGAACGTTCAAAACTTAGCTCTTTTGCACGGTTTTATTAAAGCAAGTTCGTTTCCATTTTACAGTGACTTGTAGTTATTATTACGCTTAGCAAATTTACCACACAAATGCATGGGTAAAGACCTACGTGTGGTTCGAGTTTCGTGGAATTCTGAGAACATTCAAAATTTAGCTGTTTTGCATGGTTTTAGTAAAGCAACTTCGTTTCCCTTATACACTAACTTTTATTTGTTATTACGCTTTGCAAATTTACGACACAAATGCATGGGTGTAGACCAATGTTTGGGTCATGTTTCATGGAATTCTATGAACGTTCAATAATTAGCTGTTTTGCACGGTTTATTAAAGCAAGTTCGTTTCCATTTTTACACTAACTTGTAATTATAATTACGCTTAGCAAATTTACCACACAAATGCATGGGTCTAGACCACATTTGGGTCAAGTTTCGTGGAATTCTGAGAACGTTTGATACTAAGCTGTTTTGCACGATTTTTTTAAAGCAAGTTCGTTTCCCTTTTACACTAAGTTGTAGTTATTATTATGCTTATCAAATTTACCACACAAATGCATGGGACTAAACCTACATTTGGTTCAAGTTTCATCGAATTGTAAGAACGTTCAAAATTTAGCTGTTTTGCACGGTTTTATTAAAGGAAGTTCGTTTCCCTTTTACACTGACTTGTAGTTATTATCACGCTTAGCAAATTTACCACACAAATGCATGGGTCAAGGCCTACCTTTGGTTCGAGTTTCGTGGAATTTTGAGAACAATCAAAATTTAGCTGTTTTGCATGGTTTTAGTAAAACAAGTTCGTTTCCCTTATACACTAGCTTTTATTTATTATTACGCTTTGCAAATTTACGACACAAACGAATGGGTGTAGACCAGCGTTTGGGTCATGTTTCATGGAATTCTATAAACGTTCAATATTTAGCTGTTTTGCACGGTTTATTAAAGCAAGTTCGTTTCCATTTTTACACTAACTTGTAATTATAATTACGCTTAGCAAATTTACCACACAAATGCATGGGTCTAGACCACATTTGGGTCAAGTTTCGTGGAATTCTGAGAACGTTTGATACTAAGCTGTTTTGCAGGATTTTTTTAAAGCAAGTTCGTTTCCCTTTTACACTAACTTGTAGTTATTATTATGCTTATCAAATTTACCACACAAATGCATGGGACTAGACCTACGTTTGGTTCAAGTTTCATCGAATTGTGAGAACGTTCAAAATTTAGCTGTTTTGCACGGTTTTATTAAAGGAAGTTCGTTTTCCTTTTACACTGACTTGTAGTTATTATTATGCTTAGCAAATTTACCACACAAATGCATGGGTCAAGGCCTACGTTTGGTTCGAGTTTCGTGGAATTTTGAGAACATTCAAAAGTTAGTTGTTTTACATGGTTTTAGTAAAGCAAGTTCGTTTCCCTTATAGACTAACTTTTATTTATTATTACGCTTTGAATATTTATGACACAAACGAATGGGTGTAGACCAGCGTTTGGGTCAAGTTTCATGGAATTCTATGAACGTTCAATATTTAGCTGTTTTGCCCGGTTTATTAAAGCAAGTTCGTTTCCATTTTTACACTAACTTGTAATTATAATTACGCTTAGCAAATTTACCACACAAATGCATGGGTCTAGACCACATTTGGGTCAAGTTTCGTGGAATTCTGAGAACGTTTGATACTAAGCTGTTTTGCACGATTTTTTTAAAGCAGGTTCGTTTCCCTTTTACACTACTTGTAGTTATTATTATACTTATCAAATATACCACACAAATGCATGGGACTAGACCTACGTTTGGTTCAAGTTTCTTCGAATTGTGAGAACGTTCAAAACTTAGCTCTTTTGCACGGTTTTATTAAAGCAAGTTAGTTTCCCTTTTACAGTGACTTGTAGTTATTATTACGCTTAGCAAATTTACCACACAAATGCATGGGTCAAGTCCTACCTTTGGTTCGAGTTTCGTGGAATTTTGAGAACATTCAAAATTTAGCTGTTTTGCATTGTTTTAGTAAAACAAGTTCGTTTCCCTTATACACTAGCTTTTATTTATTATTACGCTTTGCAAATTTACGACACAAACGAATGGGTGTAGACCAGCGTTTAGGTCAAGTTTCATGGAATTCTATGAACGTTCAATATTTAGCTGTTTTGCACGGTTTATTAAAGCAAGTTCGTTTCCATTTTTACACTAACTTGTAATTATAATTACGCTTAGCAAATTTACCACACAAATGCATGGGTCTAGACCACATTTTGGTCAAGTTTCGTGGAATTCTGAGAACGTTTGATACTAAGTTGTTTTGCACGATTTTTATAAAGCAAGTTCGTTTCCCTTTTACACTAACTTGTAGTTATTATTATGCTTAACAAATTTACCACACAAATGCATGGGACTAGACCTACGTTTGGTTCAAGTTTCATCGAATTGTGAGAACGTTCAAAATTTAGCTGTTTTGCACGGTTTTATTAAAGGAAGTTAGTTTCCCTTTTACAGTGACTTGTAGTTATTATTACGCTTAGCAAATTTACCACACAAATGCATGGGTCAAGTCCTACCTTTGGTTCGAGTTTCGTGGAATTTTGAGAACATTCAAAATTTAGCTGTTTTGCATGGTTTTAGTAAAACAAGTTCGTTTCCCTTATACACTAGCTTTTATTTATTATTACGCTTTGCAAATTTACGACACAAACGAATGGGTGTAGACCAGCGTTTAGGTCAAGTTTCATGGAATTCTATGAACGTTCAATATTTAGCTGTTTTGCACGGTTTATTAAAGCAAGTTCGTTTCCATTTTTACACTAACTTGTAATTATAATTACGCTTAGCAAATTTACCACACAAATGCATGGGTCTAGACCACATTTGGGTCAAGTTTCGTGGAATTCTGAGAACGTTTGATACTAAGCTGTTTTGCACGATTTTTTTAAAGCAAGTTCGTTTCCCTTTTACACTAAGTTGTAGTTATTATTATGCTTATCAAATTTACCACACAAATGCATGGGACTAAACCTACATTTGGTTCAAGTTTCATCGAATTGTAAGAACGTTCAAAATTTAGCTGTTTTGCACGGTTTTATTAAAGGAAGTTCGTTTCCCTTTTACACTGACTTGTAGTTATTATCACGCTTAGCAAATTTACCACACAAATGCATGGGTCAAGGCCTACCTTTGGTTCGAGTTTCGTGGAATTTTGAGAACAATCAAAATTTAGCTGTTTTGCATGGTTTTAGTAAAACAAGTTCGTTTCCCTTATACACTAGCTTTTATTTATTATTACGCTTTGCAAATTTACGACACAAACGAATGGGTGTAGACCAGCGTTTGGGTCAAGTTTCATGGAATTCTATGAACGTTCAATATTTAGCTGTTTTGCCCGGTTTATTAAAGCAAGTTCGTTTCCATTTTTACACTAACTTGTAATTATAATTACGCTTAGGAAATTTACCACACAAATGCATGGGTCTAGACCACATTTGGGTCAAGTTTCGTGGAATTCTGAGAACGTTTGATACTAAGCTGTTTTGCACGATTTTTTTAAAGCAAGTTCGTTTCCCTTTTACACTAAGTTGTAGTTATTATTATGCTTATCAAATTTACCACACAAATGCATGGGACTAAACCTACATTTGGTTCAAGTTTCATCGAATTGTAAGAACGTTCAAAATTTAGCTGTTTTGCACGGTTTTATTAAAGGAAGGTCGTTTCCCTTTTACACTGACTTGTAGTTATTATCACGCTTAGCAAATTTACCACACAAATGCATGGGTCAAGGCCTACCTTTGGTTCGAGTTTCGTGGAATTTTGAGAACAATCAAAATTTAGCTGTTTTGCATGGTTTTAGTAAAACAAGTTCGTTTCCCTTATACACTAGCTTTTATTTATTATTACGCTTTGCAAATTTACGACACAAACGAATGGGTGTAGACCAGCGTTTGGGTCATGTTTCATGGAATTCTATAAACGTTCAATATTTAGCTGTTTTGCACGGTTTATTAAAGCAAGTTCGTTTCCATTTTTACACTAACTTGTAATTATAATTACGCTTA
The DNA here is from genome assembly GCF_026168435.1 of Sesamum indicum. Lineage (NCBI taxonomy): Eukaryota > Viridiplantae > Streptophyta > Magnoliopsida > Lamiales > Pedaliaceae > Sesamum > Sesamum indicum. The sequence goes on from NC_142659.1 coordinate 11,854,690, forward strand.
GCAAATTTACCACACAAATGCATGGGTCTAGACCACATTTGGGTCAAGTTTCGTGGAATTCTGAGAACGTTTGATACTAAGCTGTTTTGCAGGATTTTTTTAAAGCAAGTTCGTTTCCCTTTTACACTAACTTGTAGTTATTATTATGCTTATCAAATTTACCACACAAATGCATGGGACTAGACCTACGTTTGGTTCAAGTTTCATCGAATTGTGAGAACGTTCAAAATTTAGCTGTTTTGCACGGTTTTATTAAAGGAAGTTCGTTTTCCTTTTACACTGACTTGTAGTTATTATTATGCTTAGCAAATTTACCACACAAATGCATGGGTCAGGGCCTACGTTTGGTTCGAGTTTCGTGGAATTTTGAGAACATTCAAAAGTTAGCTGTTTTACATGGTTTTAGTAAAGCAAGTTCGTTTCCCTTATAGACTAACTTTTATTTATTATTACGCTTTGCAAATTTATGACACAAACGAATGGGTGTAGACCAGCGTTTGGGTCAAGTTTCATGGAATTCTATGAACGTTCAATATTTAGCTGTTTTGCCCGGTTTATTAAAGCAAGTTCGTTTCCATTTTTACACTAACTTGTAATTATAATTACGCTTAGCAAATTTACCACACAAATGCATGGGTCTAGACCACATTTGGGTCAAGTTTCGTGGAATTCTGAGAACGTTTGATACTAAGCTGTTTTGCACGATTTTTTTAAAGCAGGTTCGTTTCCCTTTTACACTACTTGTAGTTATTATTATACTTATCAAATTTACCACACAAATGTATGGGACTAGACCTACGTTTGGTTCAAGTTTCTTCGAATTGTGAGAACGTTCAAAACTTAGCTCTTTTGCACGGTTTTATTAAAGCAAGTTCGTTTCCCTTTTACAGTGACTTGTAGTTATTATTACGCTTAGCAAATTTACCACACAAATGCATGGGTAAAGACCTACGTGTGGTTCGAGTTTCGTGGAATTCTGAGAACATTCAAAATTTAGCTGTTTTGCATGGTTTTAGTAAAGCAACTTCGTTTCCCTTATACACTAACTTTTATTTGTTATTACGCTTTGCAAATTACGACACAAATGCATGGGTGTAGACCAATGTTTGGGTCATGTTTCATGGAATTCTATGAACGTTCAATAATTAGCTGTTTTGCACGGTTTATTAAAGCAAGTTCGTTTCCATTTTTACACTAACTTGTAATTATAATTACGCTTAGGAAATTTACCACACAAATGCATGGGTCTAGACCACATTTGGGTCAAGTTTCGTGGAATTCTGAGAACGTTTGATACTAAGCTGTTTTGCACGATTTTTTTAAAGCAAGTTCGTTTCCCTTTTACACTAAGTTGTAGTTATTATTATGCTTATCAAATTTACCACACAAATGCATGGGACTAAACCTACATTTGGTTCAAGTTTCATCGAATTGTAAGAACGTTCAAAATTTAGCTGTTTTGCACGGTTTTATTAAAGCAAGTTCGTTTCCATTTTTACACTGACTTGTAGTTATTATCACGCTTAGCAAATTTACCACACAAATGCATGGGTCAAGGCCTACCTTTGGTTCGAGTTTCGTGGAATTTTGAGAACAATCAAAATTTAGCTGTTTTGCATGGTTTTAGTAAAACAAGTTCGTTTCCCTTATACACTAGCTTTTATTTATTATTACGCTTTGCAAATTTACGACACAAACGAATGGGTGTAGACCAGCGTTTGGGTCATGTTTCATGGAATTCTATAAACGTTCAATATTTAGCTGTTTTGCACGGTTTATTAAAGCAAGTTCGTTTCCATTTTTACACTAACTTGTAATTATAATTACGCTTAGCAAATTTACCACACAAATGCATGGGTCTAGACCACATTTGGGTCAAGTTTCGTGGAATTCTGAGAACGTTTGATACTAAGCTGTTTTGCAGGATTTTTTTAAAGCAAGTTCGTTTCCCTTTTACACTAACTTGTAGTTATTATTATGCTTATCAAATTTTTTTTTTTTTTTTCGGTAAATGTAATTTGCATTAAGATAATAAAGTTACAGTACAACAGTCAATTGGTTTATCCCTCGACAGGCCAAGGGATACGCCACAATCTGTAAAGAGCAATTGTGCTAATGGAGATAGACATATTAATACTCAAGATCCTCTGTCTAATATCATCTACAATGAAAGAAGCCAAAACGTTTGCCGGATGTTCAATTTGCTGGAATCGTCTCAAGTTTCTTTCTCGCCATATATGGTAGACGAGTGATCCAAGTAGTGCTCGATAGGCTGAGTTAATAATATGCTTCCCTCTCCATTTTCTTGTTGCCCATTCGACGTCCCTTCCCCATTCCCGGTTGGGCCAAGGGACTCGAATAATTCGACGAACAGCTGCAAGGCATAATCTACTGAATCGGCATCGGAAGAAGAGGTGGCTATGCGTCTCCAATGCCTCCTCGTTACAAAGAATACACCCACCAAGGTGTGTGAGCCATGGTCTGTCAGTTGTCGGTAGCTTTTCCTGGATAGCCATCCATAAGATAAATGAATGGCGTGGAATCTTCAAAGGTCCCGAGAGTAGTGAAGTCCAGCCCACTTTCGGTTCTGGCGGGCAAAAGAGTCGGTAAAGTGCTTGGGTAGTGGGTTGCCCCTCAGGAAATCGCCAAATGATTCTATCCTCGCCTCCATGAATCTGGGGTAGTGTATATGTGATTTGAAGGCATTCCAGATCCGTAATAAGAGGCCAGTACCATTGGCCTCCGTCAATGACCGAAGAAAGTTTAGTGGAGTCTTCAAGTCCAAGTAACCTCGGTCCGTCCAAGTTGGTGCCATGGATCCTTCCACAGATAGAAGCTTCTCCCATCTCCAATATGAAGCTCCACCATTGGTTGGATAGATCTGCGCAGACGAAGCATTTTTCGCCAACCCCATGATCCTCCATGCTCGCCAACTGTCCATATGGAGTTATTCCGTAATCGTCCGTGCTGCAACCACTCAACCCAGATAGATGTTCGGTCGCATCTAATGACATCGCACAATTTTTTTGTCATTAAGGCACGATTAAGAATACCAATATCTTTAATTCCTAAACCCCCTTCTTCAACCGGTTTGCAAATATCTTTCCACGCTACTTTGGCATATCCCGTCATAGAGGTTCCTTTCCATAGGAATGTTCGAAGGCGTTTCTCCACTTCCTTAATGACAGCCTTTGGTAAGATAAATGCAGATGCCCAATACAAGCTCAGTGTTGAGAGTACAGATTTGATGATCTGTACCCGCCCAGCATATGATAATGATATTCCTTCCCATCCAGTAATACGTGCATCAATTTTAGATAGAAGTGGTTGACAGTCGGAGATAGACAATCTAGATGAGAGTAGTGGGAGACCCAAGTACCTCATCGGGAGATGCCCCTCTTGAAAACCCAGCACTGCTAACATCTGTTCTCTCCTATCTTGTGCAGACCGAGATAAAATAAGGTGGCTCTTTTGTATATTCAACTGGAGGCCTGACCATTCTGCAAATCTGTCCAGTCCTATCTTGAACACTCTGACTGAGTCCATATCAGCTCCACAAAAGAGGAGGAGATCATCTGCAAAACCCAATTGGAATACCCTAGCTGGCTCACACTTCCAATGGTAGGTGAATTGCATGTCCTGTTCAATAAGTTGTAAGAATTCCAAATGTAGAATTTCCATGACAAGCACAAAGAGGTAAGGAGATAAAGGGTCTCCTTGGCGTAGACCTCTCGACCCATTAAAAAACCCGTGAGGTTTTCCATTAAGGCCAATCGAAAATGAGGCCGTCGAAATGCACTCCTCAATCCATCTAATGAATGTAGTTGGAAAATTGAAGAACTGTAAAACTGCGGTGAGGAAGTCCCACTCGACTGTGTCGTAGGCCTTTCTAATATCCACTTTAAGTGCACATCTTGGGGGAAGGCGTATCTGATTATATCCTGTGAACAGTTCCTGTGCTAGCAAAATATTGTCCCCTATGCTTCTTCCCGGGATGAAGGCTGTTTGGCAGGGACTGATTAGCTTGTCCAGAACCATACTCAACCGTTGGACAAGCATTTTAGTAATGACCTTATATAAAACATTACAGCATGAGATAGGTCTAAAATCATTGACAGACATAGGAGTATGTACCTTGGGGATCAATGCCAAAAGTGTGGTGTTAACTTGTTTAAGGAGTTTCCCCGTAGTAAAGAAATCCAATACCGCCCTTGTAACTTCGGTACCCACAACTGGCCAAGCTGCCTTGAAAAACCCGGACGAGAAACCATCAGGGCCCGGAGCCTTATCCTCGGCAATGTCAAAAATGGCTAGTTTCACATCTTCCGGTGAGAAAGGTAGGGTTAAGTGGCTAGCCTCCTCATTGGATAGTATATGCCTCGCCCAAGGTCTGAGGTAATTAATATCCACCATTAGCCGACGTCTGTTACCTCCTAAGAGGTTCTGATAGAATGACACAAATTCTTGCACGACCTCACTCGGTTCTGTGTGAGTGGTACCATTCTCATCATTTATTTGCAAGATCCTCCTCACTGCCCGTCTCTGAGCGATTTTACGAAAGAAGATCCGGGAGCATTGGTCCCCTCCCTTCATCCATTGCAACTTGGCTCTTTGTTGTAGCATAATTTGCTCAAGTTTGACTGCTTTAGCGTACACTAGCCGGCAGCAATGTTCAAGAAATAGGAAGAGCTCGTTCTGCCTGTCTGAACTCACCAAGTTTTGTGCCTCTTCAAGGAACCCCTTCGCTAATTGGACATTAAGGGTCAAGTCTCCCTTATTCCTCCTCTGCTGTCTAAAGACCGGTTTGAGGGCCTTTAGTTTACGTGACACTGCATACATGGGCACTCCAACCACCTCATGTTGCCAAATATTCTGGACACTGGGGATGAAATCAGGCGATAGGGTTAGGTAATTATCAAACCGAAACATACCTCGATTGTTATGATGCTGTGAGTCTCCAACTAGGACCAACGGCGAGTGGTCCGAAGTACGGGGTGTAAGACTATGATATGATGAAGTAGGAAACCGTGCTAGCCAGCGATCATTGATGAGTATCCTATCCAATCGTTTCCATAGGCTCCTCGTAGACGTGCTGCAATTGTGCCAAGTATACCATTCACCTTGCATAGGCATTGGTAACAATCCAGCTTCCTGAATACTATTGTTGAAATCTTCCATAGCAATCCTTATATCTCCCGAGTTGCCACACACCTCATTAATCTCGCGGACTGCATTGAAATCTCCTCCCACCAGCCATGGAACGTCCGTGCACTGTGTGGCAAGGGTTTGTAGAGAATTCCATAAGGCACGTCGACCACTCACTTCAGAAGCACCATAAACAACAGTAATGATAGCAATTTCATTGTCAGCCCTATTCGTGACTCGACAATGTATGAATTGTTCGCCCAAATCAAGAATATGGACATCAATAGCATTATCATCCCATGCAAGCCAAATACGGTTTCCCACATTTGCATAGTCAACAAACCATTTCCATTGAGGTAGTAGAGAAGATTGAATATGCATCACATTAGTAATACGAACGCGAGTTTCAAGGATGCCCAAGAAGTGTAACCTGTATTCCGAGACGAGGTCCTTTAAAGCGAGCTGATGGTCTCGTTTATTCAGCCCGCGTACATTCCAGACGGCAATATTCAGCATGGGTCATGTCCAATGGGGTTGCTTGTATTAGGACCCCCAGATTGCTCATCTGTATCATCAATAAGATGCAGAGCTTCAAACGCATTATAAATGACCACTTCCTTACCCCGATTATCCTGGCTATTAGTATTACTTCCAGTAGGGTTATCACCATTCTTCATACCATTAACCACCTCGCAGTCCTGACGTGGCTTCCGTACCCTAACGTGTTCGGTTGTGGCCCGGGCGGTGGAAGGTTTTGGTACATACACAGCCACCGGTGGTTTTGTTGTTTTCTTGGGTTTAGTAAGTGGACATTCCTTAGTCGAGTGCCCCATTGTCATACAATCCAAGCATTTTTTTGGGAGCCATTCGTATTCGACGTCCACTTTGCATGGTGTCTCCCCGCCATCTTCATCTGGAGTCATGATGATGACATGATTTGGTAAATTCTGTGAGACGTCCACCATCACGCATACTCGAGCAAAGTCCAATCTCGTGCATGCTCTAGTTATCGCATCCGGATAAAGTGGTTTTCCTACTCCACTCGCGACAGTACTCAATCCATCTGTTGTCCAATATTCCATCGGAAGGTGCCTGAGCTTGATCCAAACGGGCGCTTGTGTATGTTTTAGTTTCCTCATGGCCATCCCTGGTTCCCATTTCTGGAGAACAATTGGTTGCCCTTGAAATAGCCACGGTCCCCCCTCGATCACCTCCTCCATGTCAATTACTGATTTGAATTGAAAGAAAAAGAAACCATTAGATGTAGCATTGACCTCACGAAGTGCCGGCCACACCGAATGAGCATATTCTTTTAAGTGGTGGTAATATGGTCGCTTCCCAAGAAAATATCCAACTGCAGTTGATTGCCATCGTTTTGATCCATCACGAACGATGTCCAAAGCTGGCCGAACCACAACCTCTCCATTTTGCCTCATCGGTTCAACATATGAAAGTGTTTTCCGGGTTGAGTTATTGAACGCACGTGCAATTTTATCATCACCAAAACAATCCTCCAACGTTGTTTGAAGCGGAATATTCCCAACAAAAATGCCCGTATGTGAATTAGCAACCTTACCGTTTCGAAAATTGTTGGAGGTGTAGGAATCCGTTACTGTAGCAGTTACTGTAGCAGCCGCAACTGTAGCAGCCGCAACTGTAGCAGCCGGCACTGTAGCAGCCGGAACTGTAGCAGCCGGCACTGTAGCAGCCGGAACTGTAGCAGCCGGCACTGTAGCAGATTTTGCAGCTGTAGCAGTTTCTGTAGCGGCGGGCGCATGTGCTGTAGCCAGCGGAAAAACCTCTCCCACAACCGGTTCTTCGTCTGCAGGTGTGTCCTTCGCCGGCTGATGGTATACAGTGGTCGGCCGGATAAATTCCGGCGCCGTCTCAACAGGGCGCACGCAGCGAATAGCCCTCGGAAACTGATCGGCCGCCGATTTCGAATTTCTGATTTCCATCGACTGTTGCTTCGTCCTAAGACGTTGTCGGAAGGTCTGCCTGAAGTCGCGGGCAAGAGGATACGAATCGACACTAATAGCAGACGCCGGCAGAGTAGGCTGTTCGACTTCCAACCGCGACCGTTCGCATCCAAATCGCGCCACCCATCTCCGTTTGAGTTCCATTAGTGCTTCCATGGACTGAGCGTCTCCTTTGTCGATCACCTTGTTCGCCAAGTGAAGAAACTCGTCGATATTAAGTCGTTCATTCGCTGAGTTTTGTGAGTTCTCGTCAATGGCGTCTCCCATGGCGGCGCCAAACCCTAATTTTGAACCAGCCGATTCCGGCCGCAAGTTTCCGTCTTTTTCATATGGTTGGGCTCCATTCATCTCCATGAATGTCTGATTGCCATTGGATTCGTAAAAATCTTCGTCCGTCGTCGGCTGGAGTTCGCGCGACCTTTCGTTTCCCGCAACCGTACGCGGCTGTTCCTCGTCGAAATCCACCAGGGCATTCTCCACGTTCTGCCCGTCGCCGTTCCCCAACTCTCCGACGTCCGTTTCCTCGTCGCCGGCGTCTTCACCGGCCGGTGTTGATGAAGATGTGGGATTAGGGTTGCATGTGTGTGATTTGGGTGTGCTAGTGTGTGAGAGAGAAATTGTAGAGAGAGAATTTTTGCATGTGTCCATTTTTATCAAATTTGGTAAATGTAATTTGCATTATGAAATAATTATGCTTATCAAATTTACCACACAAATGCATGGGACTAGACCTACGTTTGGTTCAAGTTTCATCGAATTGTAAGAACGTTCAAAATTTAGCTGTTTTGCACGGTTTTATTAAAGGAAGTTCGTTTTCCTTTTACACTGACTTGTAGTTATTATTATGCTTAGCAAATTTACCACACAAATGCATGGGTCAAGGCCTACGTTTGGTTCGAGTTTCGTGGAATTTTGAGAACATTCAAAAGTTAGTTGTTTTACATGGTTTTAGTAAAGCAAGTTCGTTTCCCTTATAGACTAACTTTTATTTATTATTACGCTTTGCAAATTTATGACACAAACGAATGGGTGTAGACCAGCGTTTGGGTCAAGTTTCATGGAATTCTATGAACGTTCAATATTTAGCTGTTTTGCCCGGTTTATTAAAGCAAGTTCGTTTCCATTTTTACACTAACTTGTAATTATAATTACGCTTAGGAAATTTACCACACAAATGCATGGGTCTAGACCACATTTGGGTCAAGTTTCGTGGAATTCTGAGAACGTTTGATACTAAGCTGTTTTGCACGATTTTTTTAAAGCAAGTTCGTTTCCCTTTTACACTAAGTTGTAGTTATTATTATGCTTATCAAATTTACCACACAAATGCATGGGACTAAACCTACATTTGGTTCAAGTTTCATCGAATTGTAAGAACGTTCAAAATTTAGCTGTTTTGCACGGTTTTATTAAAGGAAGGTCGTTTCCCTTTTACACTGACTTGTAGTTATTATCACGCTTAGCAAATTTACCATACAAATGCATGGGTCAAGGCCTACCTTTGGTTCGAGTTTCGTGGAATTTTGAGAACAATCAAAATTTAGCTGTTTTGCATGGTTTTAGTAAAACAAGTTCGTTTCCCTTATACACTAGCTTTTATTTATTATTACGCTTTGCAAATTTACGACACAAACGAATGGGTGTAGACCAGCGTTTGGGTCATGTTTCATGGAATTCTATAAACGTTCAATATTTAGCTGTTTTGCACGGTTTATTAAAGCAAGTTCGTTTCCATTTTTACACTAACTTGTAATTATAATTACGCTTAGCAAATTTACCACACAAATGCATGGGTCTAGACCACATTTGGGTCAAGTTTCGTGGAATTCTGAGAACGTTTGATACTAAGCTGTTTTGCAGGATTTTTTTAAAGCAAGTTCGTTTCCCTTTTACACTAACTTGTAGTTATTATTATGCTTATCAAATTTACCACACAAATGCATGGGACTAGACCTACGTTTGGTTCAAGTTTCATCGAATTGTGAGAACGTTCAAAATTTAGCTGTTTTGCACGGTTTTATTAAAGGAAGTTCGTTTTCCTTTTACACTGACTTGTAGTTATTATTATGCTTAGCAAATTTACCACACAAATGCATGGGTCAAGGCCTACGTTTGGTTCGAGTTTCGTGGAATTTTGAGAACATTCAAAAGTTAGCTGTTTTACATGGTTTTAGTAAAGCAAGTTCGTTTCCCTTATAGACTAACTTTTATTTATTATTACGCTTTGCAAATTTATGACACAAACGAATGGGTGTAGACCAGCGTTTGGGTCAAGTTTCATGGAATTCTATGAACGTTCAATATTTAGCTGTTTTGCCCGGTTTATTAAAGCAAGTTCGTTTCCATTTTTACACTAACTTGTAATTATAATTACGCTTAGCAAATTTACCACACAAATGCATGGGTCTAGACCACATTTGGGTCAAGTTTCGTGGAATTCTGAGAACGTTTGATACTAAGCTGTTTTGCACGATTTTTTTAAAGCAGGTTCGTTTCCCTTTTACACTACTTGTAGTTATTATTATACTTATCAAATTTACCACACAAATGTATGGGACTAGACCTACGTTTGGTTCAAGTTTCTTCGAATTGTAAGAACGTTCAAAATTTAGCTGTTTTGCACGGTTTTATTAAAGGAAGTTCGTTTCCCTTCTACACTGACTTGTAGTTATTATCACGCTTAGCAAATTTACCACACAAATGCATGGGTCAAGGCCTACCTTTGGTTCGAGTTTCGTGGAATTTTGAGAACAATCAAAATTTAGCTGTTTTGCATGGTTTTAGTAAAACAAGTTCGTTTCCCTTATACACTAGCTTTTATTTATTATTACGCTTTGCAAATTTACGACACAAACGAATGGGTGTAGACCAGCGTTTGGGTCATGTTTCATGGAATTCTATAAACGTTCAATATTTAGCTGTTTTGCACGGTTTATTAAAGCAAGTTCGTTTCCATTTTTACACTAACTTGTAATTATAATTACGCTTAGCAAATTTACCACACAAATGCATGGGTCTAGACCACATTTGGGTCAAGTTTCGTGGAATTCTGAGAACGTTTGATACTAAGCTGTTTTGCAGGATTTTTTTAAAGCAAGTTCGTTTCCCTTTTACACTAACTTGTAGTTATTATTATGCTTATCAAATTTACCACACAAATGCATGGGACTAGACCTACGTTTGGTTCAAGTTTCATCGAATTGTGAGAACGTTCAAAATTTAGCTGTTTTGCACGGTTTTATTAAAGGAAGTTCGTTTTCCTTTTACACTGACTTGTAGTTATTATTATGCTTAGCAAATTTACCACACAAATGCATGGGTCAAGGCCTACGTTTGGTTCGAGTTTCGTGGAATTTTGAGAACATTCAAAAGTTAGTTGTTTTACATGGTTTTAGTAAAGCAACTTCGTTTCCCTTATAGACTAACTTTTATTTATTATTACGCTTTGCAAATTTATGACACAAACGAATGGGTGTAGACCAGCGTTTGGGTCAAGTTTCATGGAATTCTATGAACGTTCAATATTTAGCTGTTTTGCCCGGTTTATTAAAGCAAGTTCGTTTCCATTTTTACACTAACTTGTAATTATAATTACGCTTAGCAAATTTACCACACAAATGCATGGGTCTAGACCACATTTGGGTCAAGTTTCGTGGAATTCTGAGAACGTTTGATACTAAGCTGTTTTGCACGATTTTTTTAAAGCAAGTTCGTTTCCCTTTTACACTAAGTTGTAGTTATTATTATGCTTATCAAATTTACCACACAAATGCATGGGACTAAACCTACATTTGGTTCAAGTTTCATCGAATTGTAAGAACGTTCAAAATTTAGCTGTTTTGCACGGTTTTATTAAAGGAAGTTCGTTTCCCTTTTACACTGACTTGTAGTTATTATCACGCTTAGCAAATTTACCACACAAATGCATGGGTCAAGGCCTACCTTTGGTTCGAGTTTCGTGGAATTTTGAGAACAATCAAAATTTAGCTGTTTTGCATGGTTTTAGTAAAACAAGTTCGTTTCCCTTATACACTAGCTTTTATTTATTATTACGCTTTGCAAATTTACGACACAAACGAATGGGTGTAGACCAGCGTTTGGGTCATGTTTCATGGAATTCTATAAACGTTCAATATTTAGCTGTTTTGCACGGTTTATTAAAGCAAGTTCGTTTCCATTTTTACACTAACTTGTAATTATAATTACGCTTAGCAAATTTACCACACAAATGCATGGGTCTAGACCACATTTGGGTCAAGTTTCGTGGAATTCTGAGAACGTTTGATACTAAGCTGTTTTGCAGGATTTTTTTAAAGCAAGTTCGTTTCCCTTTTACACTAACTTGTAGTTATTATTATGCTTATCAAATTTACCACACAAATGCATGGGACTAGACCTACGTTTGGTTCAAGTTTCATCGAATTGTGAGAACGTTCAAAATTTAGCTGTTTTGCACGGTTTTATTAAAGGAAGTTCGTTTTCCTTTTACACTGACTTGTAGTTATTATTATGCTTAGCAAATTTACCACACAAATGCATGGGTCAAGGCCTACGTTTGGTTCGAGTTTCGTGGAATTTTGAGAACATTCAAAAGTTAGTTGTTTTACATGGTTTTAGTAAAGCAAGTTCGTTTCCCTTATAGACTAACTTTTATTTATTATTACGCTTTGCAAATTTATGACACAAACGAATGGGTGTAGACCAGCGTTTGGGTCAAGTTTCATGGAATTCTATGAACGTTCAATATTTAGCTGTTTTGCCCGGTTTATTAAAGCAAGTTCGTTTCCATTTTTACACTAACTTGTAATTATAATTACGCTTAGCAAATTTACCACACAAATGCATGGGTCTAGACCACATTTGGGTCAAGTTTCGTGGAATTCTGAGAACGTTTGATACTAAGCTGTTTTGCACGATTTTTTTAAAGCAGGTTCGTTTCCCTTTTACACTACTTGTAGTTATTATTATACTTATCAAATTTACCACACAAATGTATGGGACTAGACCTACGTTTGGTTCAAGTTTCTTCGAATTGTGAGAACGTTCAAAACTTAGCTCTTTTGCACGGTTTTATTAAAGCAAGTTCGTTTCCCTTTTACAGTGACTTGTAGTTATTATTACGCTTAGCAAATTTACCACACAAATGCATGGGTAAAGACCTACGTGTGGTTCGAGTTTCGTGGAATTCTGAGAACATTCAAAATTTAGCTGTTTTGCATGGTTTTAGTAAAGCAACTTCGTTTCCCTTATACACTAACTTTTATTTGTTATTACGCTTTGCAAATTTACGACACAAATGCATGGGTGTAGACCAATGTTTGGGTCATGTTTCATGGAATTCTATGAACGTTCAATAATTAGCTGTTTTGCACGGTTTATTAAAGCAAGTTCGTTTCCATTTTTACACTAACTTGTAATTATAATTACGCTTAGGAAATTTACCACACAAATGCATGGGTCTAGACCACATTTGGGTCAAGTTTCGTGGAATTCTGAGAACGTTTGATACTAAGCTGTTTTGCACGATTTTTTTAAAGCAAGTTCGTTTCCCTTTTACACTAAGTTGTAGTTATTATTATGCTTATCAAATTTACCACACAAATGCATGGGACTAAACCTACATTTGGTTCAAGTTTCATCGAATTGTAAGAACGTTCAAAATTTAGCTGTTTTGCACGGTTTTATTAAAGGAAGTTCGTTTCCCTTTTACACTGACTTGTAGTTATTATCACGCTTAGCAAATTTACCACACAAATGCATGGGTCAAGGCCTACCTTTGGTTCGAGTTTCGTGGAATTTTGAGAACAATCAAAATTTAGCTGTTTTGCATGGTTTTAGTAAAACAAGTTCGTTTCCCTTATACACTAGCTTTTATTTATTATTACGCTTTGCAAATTTACGACACAAACGAATGGGTGTAGACCAGCGTTTGGGTCATGTTTCATGGAATTCTATAAACGTTCAATATTTAGCTGTTTTGCACGGTTTATTAAAGCAAGTTCGTTTCCATTTTTACACTAACTTGTAATTATAATTACGCTTAGCAAATTTACCACACAAATGCATGGGTCTAGACCACATTTGGGTCAAGTTTCGTGGAATTCTGAGAACGTTTGATACTAAGCTGTTTTGCAGGATTTTTTTAAAGCAAGTTCGTTTCCCTTTTACACTAACTTGTAGTTATTATTATGCTTATCAAATTTACCACACAAATGCATGGGACTAGACCTACGTTTGGTTCAAGTTTCATCGAATTGTGAGAACGTTCAAAATTTAGCTGTTTTGCACGGTTTTATTAAAGGAAGTTCGTTTTCCTTTTACACTGACTTGTAGTTATTATTATGCTTAGCAAATTTACCACACAAATGCATGGGTCAAGGCCTACGTTTGGTTCGAGTTTCGTGGAATTTTGAGAACATTCAAAAGTTAGCTGTTTTACATGGTTTTAGTAAAGCAAGTTCGTTTCCCTTATAGACTAACTTTTATTTATTATTACGCTTTGCAAATTTATGACACAAACGAATGGGTGTAGACCAGCGTTTGGGTCAAGTTTCATGGAATTCTATGAACGTTCAATATTTAGCTGTTTTGCCCGGTTTATTAAAGCAAGTTCGTTTCCATTTTTACACTAACTTGTAATTATAATTACGCTTAGCAAATTTACCACACAAATGCATGGGTCTAGACCACATTTGGGTCAAGTTTCGTGGAATTCTGAGAACGTTTGATACTAAGCTGTTTTGCACGATTTTTTTAAAGCAGGTTCGTTTCCCTTTTACACTACTTGTAGTTATTATTATACTTATCAAATTTACCACACAAATGTATGGGACTAGACCTACGTTTGGTTCAAGTTTCTTCGAATTGTGAGAACGTTCAAAACTTAGCTCTTTTGCACGGTTTTATTAAAGCAAGTTCGTTTCCCTTTTACAGTGACTTGTAGTTATTATTACGCTTAGCAAATTTACCACACAAATGCATGGGTAAAGACCTACGTGTGGTTCGAGTTTCGTGGAATTCTGAGAACATTCAAAATTTAGCTGTTTTGCATGGTTTTAGTAAAGCAACTTCGTTTCCCTTATACACTAACTTTTATTTGTTATTACGCTTTGCAAATTTACGACACAAATGCATGGGTGTAGACCAATGTTTGGGTCATGTTTCATGGAATTCTATGAACGTTCAATAATTAGCTGTTTTGCACGGTTTATTAAAGCAAGTTCGTTTCCATTTTTACACTAACTTGTAATTATAATTACGCTTAGGAAATTTACCACACAAATGCATGGGTCTAGACCACATTTGGGTCAAGTTTCGTGGAATTCTGAGAACGTTTGATACTAAGCTGTTTTGCACGATTTTTTTAAAGCAAGTTCGTTTCCCTTTTACACTAAGTTGTAGTTATTATTATGCTTATCAAATTTACCACACAAATGCATGGGACTAAACCTACATTTGGTTCAAGTTTCATCGAATTGTAAGAACGTTCAAAATTTAGCTGTTTTGCACGGTTTTATTAAAGGAAGTTCGTTTCCCTTTTACACTGACTTGTAGTTATTATCACGCTTAGCAAATTTACCACACAAATGCATGGGTCAAGGCCTACCTTTGGTTCGAGTTTCGTGGAATTTTGAGAACAATCAAAATTTAGCTGTTTTGCATGGTTTTAGTAAAACAAGTTCGTTTCCCTTATACACTAGCTTTTATTTATTATTACGCTTTGCAAATTTACGACACAAACGAATGGGTGTAGACCAGCGTTTGGGTCATGTTTCATGGAATTCTATAAACGTTCAATATTTAGCTGTTTTGCACGGTTTATTAAAGCAAGTTCGTTTCCATTTTTACACTAACTTGTAATTATAATTACGCTTAGCAAATTTACCACACAAATGCATGGGTCTAGACCACATTTGGGTCAAGTTTCGTGGAATTCTGAGAACGTTTGATACTAAGCTGTTTTGCAGGATTTTTTTAAAGCAAGTTCGTTTCCCTTTTACACTAACTTGTAGTTATTATTATGCTTATCAAATTTACCACACAAATGCATGGGACTAGACCTACGTTTGGTTCAAGTTTCATCGAATTGTGAGAACGTTCAAAATTTAGCTGTTTTGCACGGTTTTATTAAAGGAAGTTCGTTTTCCTTTTACACTGACTTGTTGTTATTATTATGCTTAGCAAATTTACCACACAAATGCATGGGTAAAGACCTACGTGTGGTTCGAGTTTCGTGGAATTCTGAGAACATTCAAAATTTAGCTGTTTTGCATGGTTTTAGTAAAGCAACTTCGTTTCCCTTATACACTAACTTTTATTTGTTATTACGCTTTGCAAATTTACGACACAAATGCATGGGTGTAGACCAATGTTTGGGTCATGTTTCATGGAATTCTATGAACGTTCAATAATTAGCTGTTTTGCACGGTTTATTAAAGCAAGTTCGTTTCCATTTTTACACTAACTTGTAATTATAATTACGCTTAGCAAATTTACCACACAAATGCATGGGTCTAGACCACATTTGGGTCAAGTTTCGTGGAATTCTGAGAACGTTTGATACTAAGCTGTTTTGCACGATTTTTTTAAAGCAAGTTCGTTTCCCTTTTACACTAAGTTGTAGTTATTATTATGCTTATCAAATTTACCACACAAATGCATGGGACTAAACCTACATTTGGTTCAAGTTTCATCGAATTGTAAGAACGTTCAAAATTTAGCTGTTTTGCACGGTTTTATTAAAGGAAGTTCGTTTCCCTTTTACACTGACTTGTAGTTATTATCACGCTTAGCAAATTTACCACACAAATGCATGGGTCAAGGCCTACCTTTGGTTCGAGTTTCGTGGAATTTTGAGAACAATCAAAATTTAGCTGTTTTGCATGGTTTTAGTAAAACAAGTTCGTTTCCCTTATACACTAGCTTTTATTTATTATTACGCTTTGCAAATTTACGACACAAACGAATGGGTGTAGACCAGCGTTTGGGTCATGTTTCATGGAATTCTATAAACGTTCAATATTTAGCTGTTTTGCACGGTTTATTAAAGCAAGTTCGTTTCCATTTTTACACTAACTTGTAATTATAATTACGCTTAGCAAATTTACCACACAAATGCATGGGTCTAGACCACATTTGGGTCAAGTTTCGTGGAATTCTGAGAACGTTTGATACTAAGCTGTTTTGCAGGATTTTTTTAAAGCAAGTTCGTTTCCCTTTTACACTAACTTGTAGTTATTATTATGCTTATCAAATTTACCACACAAATGCATGGGACTAGACCTACGTTTGGTTCAAGTTTCATCGAATTGTGAGAACGTTCAAAATTTAGCTGTTTTGCACGGTTTTATTAAAGGAAGTTCGTTTTCCTTTTACACTGACTTGTAGTTATTATTATGCTTAGCAAATTTACCACACAAATGCATGGGTCAAGGCCTACGTTTGGTTCGAGTTTCGTGGAATTTTGAGAACATTCAAAAGTTAGTTGTTTTACATGGTTTTAGTAAAGCAAGTTCGTTTCCCTTATAGACTAACTTTTATTTATTATTACGCTTTGAATATTTATGACACAAACGAATGGGTGTAGACCAGCGTTTGGGTCAAGTTTCATGGAATTCTATGAACGTTCAATATTTAGCTGTTTTGCCCGGTTTATTAAAGCAAGTTCGTTTCCATTTTTACACTAACTTGTAATTATAATTACGCTTAGCAAATTTACCACACAAATGCATGGGTCTAGACCACATTTGGGTCAAGTTTCGTGGAATTCTGAGAACGTTTGATACTAAGCTGTTTTGCACGATTTTTTTAAAGCAGGTTCGTTTCCCTTTTACACTACTTGTAGTTATTATTATACTTATCAAATTTACCACACAAATGCATGGGACTAGACCTACGTTTGGTTCAAGTTTCTTCGAATTGTGAGAACGTTCAAAACTTAGCTCTTTTGCACGGTTTTATTAAAGCAAGTTAGTTTCCCTTTTACAGTGACTTGTAGTTATTATTACGCTTAGCAAATTTACCACACAAATGCATGGGTCAAGTCCTACCTTTGGTTCGAGTTTCGTGGAATTTTGAGAACATTCAAAATTTAGCTGTTTTGCATTGTTTTAGTAAAACAAGTTCGTTTCCCTTATACACTAGCTTTTATTTATTATTACGCTTTGCAAATTTACGACACAAACGAATGGGTGTAGACCAGCGTTTAGGTCAAGTTTCATGGAATTCTATGAACGTTCAATATTTAGCTGTTTTGCACGGTTTATTAAAGCAAGTTCGTTTCCATTTTTACACTAACTTGTAATTATAATTACGCTTAGCAAATTTACCACACAAATGCATGGGTCTAGACCACATTTTGGTCAAGTTTCGTGGAATTCTGAGAACGTTTGATACTAAGTTGTTTTGCACGATTTTTATAAAGCAAGTTCGTTTCCCTTTTACACTAACTTGTAGTTATTATTATGCTTAACAAATTTACCACACAAATGCATGGGACTAGACCTACGTTTGGTTCAAGTTTCATCGAATTGTGAGAACGTTCAAAATTTAGCTGTTTTGCACGGTTTTATTAAAGGAAGTTAGTTTCCCTTTTACAGTGACTTGTAGTTATTATTACGCTTAGCAAATTTACCACACAAATGCATGGGTCAAGTCCTACCTTTGGTTCGAGTTTCGTGGAATTTTGAGAACATTCAAAATTTAGCTGTTTTGCATGGTTTTAGTAAAACAAGTTCGTTTCCCTTATACACTAGCTTTTATTTATTATTACGCTTTGCAAATTTATGACACAAACGAATGGGTGTAGACCAGCGTTTGGGTCAAGTTTCATGGAATTCTATGAACGTTCAATATTTAGCTGTTTTGCCCGGTTTATTAAAGCAAGTTCGTTTCCATTTTTACACTAACTTGTAATTATAATTACGCTTAGCAAATTTACCACACAAATGCATGGGTCTAGACCACATTTGGGTCAAGTTTCGTGGAATTCTGAGAACGTTTGATACTAAGCTGTTTTGCACGATTTTTTTAAAGCAGGTTCGTTTCCCTTTTACACTACTTGTAGTTATTATTATACTTATCAAATTTACCACACAAATGTATGGGACTAGACCTACGTTTGGTTCAAGTTTCTTCGAATTGTGAGAACGTTCAAAACTTAGCTCTTTTGCACGGTTTTATTAAAGCAAGTTCGTTTCCCTTTTACAGTGACTTGTAGTTATTATTACGCTTAGCAAATTTACCACACAAATGCATGGGTAAAGACCTACGTGTGGTTCGAGTTTCGTGGAATTCTGAGAACATTCAAAATTTAGCTGTTTTGCATGGTTTTAGTAAAGCAACTTCGTTTCCCTTATACACTAACTTTTATTTGTTATTACGCTTTGCAAATTTACGACACAAATGCATGGGTGTAGACCAATGTTTGGGTCATGTTTCATGGAATTCTATGAACGTTCAATAATTAGCTGTTTTGCACGGTTTATTAAAGCAAGTTCGTTTCCATTTTTACACTAACTTGTAATTATAATTACGCTTAGGAAATTTACCACACAAATGCATGGGTCTAGACCACATTTGGGTCAAGTTTCGTGGAATTCTGAGAACGTTTGATACTAAGCTGTTTTGCACGATTTTTTTAAAGCAAGTTCGTTTCCCTTTTACACTAAGTTGTAGTTATTATTATGCTTATCAAATTTACCACACAAATGCATGGGACTAAACCTACATTTGGTTCAAGTTTCATCGAATTGTAAGAACGTTCAAAATTTAGCTGTTTTGCACGGTTTTATTAAAGGAAGTTCGTTTCCCTTTTACACTGACTTGTAGTTATTATCACGCTTAGCAAATTTACCACACAAATGCATGGGTCAAGGCCTACCTTTGGTTCGAGTTTCGTGGAATTTTGAGAACAATCAAAATTTAGCTGTTTTGCATGGTTTTAGTAAAACAAGTTCGTTTCCCTTATACACTAGCTTTTATTTATTATTACGCTTTGCAAATTTACGACACAAACGAATGGGTGTAGACCAGCGTTTGGGTCATGTTTCATGGAATTCTATAAACGTTCAATATTTAGCTGTTTTGCACGGTTTATTAAAGCAAGTTCGTTTCCATTTTTACACTAACTTGTAATTATAATTACGCTTAGCAAATTTACCACACAAATGCATGGGTCTAGACCACATTTGGGTCAAGTTTCGTGGAATTCTGAGAACGTTTGATACTAAGCTGTTTTGCAGGATTTTTTTAAAGCAAGTTCGTTTCCCTTTTACACTAACTTGTAGTTATTATTATGCTTATCAAATTTACCACACAAATGCATGGGACTAGACCTACGTTTGGTTCAAGTTTCATCGAATTGTGAGAACGTTCAAAATTTAGCTGTTTTGCACGGTTTTATTAAAGGAAGTTCGTTTTCCTTTTACACTGACTTGTTGTTATTATTATGCTTAGCAAATTTACCACACAAATGCATGGGTAAAGACCTACGTGTGGTTCGAGTTTCGTGGAATTCTGAGAACATTCAAAATTTAGCTGTTTTGCATGGTTTTAGTAAAGCAACTTCGTTTCCCTTATACACTAACTTTTATTTGTTATTACGCTTTGCAAATTTACGACACAAATGCATGGGTGTAGACCAATGTTTGGGTCATGTTTCATGGAATTCTATGAACGTTCAATAATTAGCTGTTTTGCACGGTTTATTAAAGCAAGTTCGTTTCCATTTTTACACTAACTTGTAATTATAATTACGCTTAGCAAATTTACCACACAAATGCATGGGTCTAGACCACATTTGGGTCAAGTTTCGTGGAATTCTGAGAACGTTTGATACTAAGCTGTTTTGCACGATTTTTTTAAAGCAAGTTCGTTTCCCTTTTACACTAAGTTGTAGTTATTATTATGCTTATCAAATTTACCACACAAATGCATGGGACTAAACCTACATTTGGTTCAAGTTTCATCGAATTGTAAGAACGTTCAAAATTTAGCTGTTTTGCACGGTTTTATTAAAGGAAGTTCGTTTCCCTTTTACACTGACTTGTAGTTATTATCACGCTTAGCAAATTTACCACACAAATGCATGGGTCAAGGCCTACCTTTGGTTCGAGTTTCGTGGAATTTTGAGAACAATCAAAATTTAGCTGTTTTGCATGGTTTTAGTAAAACAAGTTCGTTTCCCTTATACACTAGCTTTTATTTATTATTACGCTTTGCAAATTTACGACACAAACGAATGGGTGTAGACCAGCGTTTGGGTCATGTTTCATGGAATTCTATAAACGTTCAATATTTAGCTGTTTTGCACGGTTTATTAAAGCAAGTTCGTTTCCATTTTTACACTAACTTGTAATTATAATTACGCTTAGCAAATTTACCACACAAATGCATGGGTCTAGACCACATTTGGGTCAAGTTTCGTGGAATTCTGAGAACGTTTGATACTAAGCTGTTTTGCAGGATTTTTTTAAAGCAAGTTCGTTTCCCTTTTACACTAACTTGTAGTTATTATTATGCTTATCAAATTTACCACACAAATGCATGGGACTAGACCTACGTTTGGTTCAAGTTTCATCGAATTGTGAGAACGTTCAAAATTTAGCTGTTTTGCACGGTTTT
Organism: Sesamum indicum; assembly: GCF_026168435.1. NCBI lineage: Eukaryota > Viridiplantae > Streptophyta > Magnoliopsida > Lamiales > Pedaliaceae > Sesamum > Sesamum indicum. The sequence goes on from NC_142659.1 coordinate 11,875,437, forward strand.
ATTAAAGGAAGTTCGTTTTCCTTTTACACTGACTTGTAGTTATTATTATGCTTAGCAAATTTACCACACAAATGCATGGGTCAAGGCCTACGTTTGGTTCGAGTTTCGTGGAATTTTGAGAACATTCAAAAGTTAGTTGTTTTACATGGTTTTAGTAAAGCAAGTTCGTTTCCCTTATAGACTAACTTTTATTTATTATTACGCTTTGAATATTTATGACACAAACGAATGGGTGTAGACCAGCGTTTGGGTCAAGTTTCATGGAATTCTATGAACGTTCAATATTTAGCTGTTTTGCCCGGTTTATTAAAGCAAGTTCGTTTCCATTTTTACACTAACTTGTAATTATAATTACGCTTAGCAAATTTACCACACAAATGCATGGGTCTAGACCACATTTGGGTCAAGTTTCGTGGAATTCTGAGAACGTTTGATACTAAGCTGTTTTGCACGATTTTTTTAAAGCAGGTTCGTTTCCCTTTTACACTACTTGTAGTTATTATTATACTTATCAAATTTACCACACAAATGCATGGGACTAGACCTACGTTTGGTTCAAGTTTCTTCGAATTGTGAGAACGTTCAAAACTTAGCTCTTTTGCACGGTTTTATTAAAGCAAGTTAGTTTCCCTTTTACAGTGACTTGTAGTTATTATTACGCTTAGCAAATTTACCACACAAATGCATGGGTCAAGTCCTACCTTTGGTTCGAGTTTCGTGGAATTTTGAGAACATTCAAAATTTAGCTGTTTTGCATTGTTTTAGTAAAACAAGTTCGTTTCCCTTATACACTAGCTTTTATTTATTATTACGCTTTGCAAATTTACGACACAAACGAATGGGTGTAGACCAGCGTTTAGGTCAAGTTTCATGGAATTCTATGAACGTTCAATATTTAGCTGTTTTGCACGGTTTATTAAAGCAAGTTCGTTTCCATTTTTACACTAACTTGTAATTATAATTACGCTTAGCAAATTTACCACACAAATGCATGGGTCTAGACCACATTTTGGTCAAGTTTCGTGGAATTCTGAGAACGTTTGATACTAAGTTGTTTTGCACGATTTTTATAAAGCAAGTTCGTTTCCCTTTTACACTAACTTGTAGTTATTATTATGCTTAACAAATTTACCACACAAATGCATGGGACTAGACCTACGTTTGGTTCAAGTTTCATCGAATTGTGAGAACGTTCAAAATTTAGCTGTTTTGCACGGTTTTATTAAAGGAAGTTAGTTTCCCTTTTACAGTGACTTGTAGTTATTATTACGCTTAGCAAATTTACCACACAAATGCATGGGTCAAGTCCTACCTTTGGTTCGAGTTTCGTGGAATTTTGAGAACATTCAAAATTTAGCTGTTTTGCATGGTTTTAGTAAAACAAGTTCGTTTCCCTTATACACTAGCTTTTATTTATTATTACGCTTTGCAAATTTACGACACAAACGAATGGGTGTAGACCAGCGTTTAGGTCAAGTTTCATGGAATTCTATGAACGTTCAATATTTAGCTGTTTTGCACGGTTTATTAAAGCAAGTTCGTTTCCATTTTTACACTAACTTGTAATTATAATTACGCTTAGCAAATTTACCACACAAATGCATGGGTCTAGACCACATTTTGGTCAAGTTTCGTGGAATTCTGAGAACGTTTGATACTAAGTTGTTTTGCACGATTTTTATAAAGCAAGTTCGTTTCCCTTTTACACTAACTTGTAGTTATTATTATGCTTATCAAATTTACCACACAAATGCATGGGACTAGACCTACGTTTGGTTCAAGTTTCATCGAATTGTGAGAACGTTCAAAATTTAGCTGTTTTGCACGGTTTTATTAAAGGAAGTTCGTTTCCCTTTTACACTGACTTGTAGTTATTATTACGCTTAGCAAATTTACCACACAAATGCATGGGTCAAGGCCTACGTTTGGTTCGAGTTTCGTGGAATTTTGAGAATATTCAAAATTTAGCTGTTTTACATGGTTTTAGTAAAGCAAGTTCGTTTCCCTTATAGACTAACTTTTATTTATTATTACGCTTTGCAAATTTTTTTTTTTTCGGTAAATGTAATTTGCATTAAGATAATAAAGTTACAGTACAACAGTCAATTGGTTTATCCCTCGACAGGCCAAGGGATACGCCACAATCTGTAAAGAGCAATTGTGCTAATGGAGATAGACATATTAATACTCAAGATCCTCTGTCTAATATCATCTACAATGAAAGAAGCCAAAACGTTTGCCGGATGTTCAATTTGCTGGAATCGTCGCAAGTTTCTTTCTCGCCATATATGGTAGACGAGTGATCCAAGTAGTGCTCGATAGGCTGAGTTAATAATATGCTTCCCTCTCCATTTTCTTGTTGCCCATTCGACGTCCCTTCCCCATTCCCGGTTGGGCCAAGGGACTCGAATAATTCGACGAACAGCTGCAAGGCATAATCTACTGAATCGGCATCGGAAGAAGAGGTGGCTATGCGTCTCCAATGCCTCCTCGTTACAAAGAATACACCCACCAAGGTGTGTGAGCCATGGTCTGTCAGTTGTCGGTAGCTTTTCCTGGATAGCCATCCATAAGATAAATGAATGGCGTGGAATCTTCAAAGGTCCCGAGAGTAGTGAAGTCCAGCCCACTTTCGGTTCTGGCGGGCAAAAGAGTCGGTAAAGTGCTTGGGTAGTGGGTTGCCCCTCAGGAAATCGCCAAATGATTCTATCCTCGCCTCCATGAATCTGGGGTAGTGTATATGTGATTTGAAGGCATTCCAGATCCGTAATAAGAGGCCAGTACCATTGGCCTCCGTCAATGACCGAAGAAAGTTTAGTGGAGTCTTCAAGTCCAAGTAACCTCGGTCCGCGTGGAAATCTAGGAAGCAGGGGTCCAAGTTGGTGCCATGGATCCTTCCACAGATAGAAGCTTCTCCCATCTCCAATATGAAGCTCCACCATTGGTTGGATAGATCTGCGCAGACGAAGCATTTTTCGCCAACCCCATGATCCTCCATGCTCGCCAACTGTCCATATGGAGTTATTCCGTAATCGTCCGTGCTGCAACCACTCAACCCAGATAGATGTTCGGTCGCATCTAATGACATCGCACAATTTTTTTGTCATTAAGGCACGATTAAGAATACCAATATCTTTAATTCCTAAACCCCCTTCTTCAACCGGTTTGCAAATATCTTTCCACGCTACTTTGGCATATCCCGTCATAGAGGTTCCTTTCCATAGGAATGTTCGAAGGCGTTTCTCCACTTCCTTAATGACAGCCTTTGGTAAGATAAATGCAGATGCCCAATACAAGCTCAGTGTTGAGAGTACAGATTTGATGATCTGTACCCGCCCAGCATATGATAATGATATTCCTTTCCATCCAGTAATACGTGCATCAATTTTAGATAGAAGTGGTTGACAGTCGGAGATAGACAATCTAGATGAGAGTAGTGGGAGACCCAAGTACCTCATCGGGAGATGCCCCTCTTGAAAACCCAGCACTGCTAACATCTGTTCTCTCCTATCTTGTGCAGACCGAGATAAAATAAGGTGGCTCTTTTGTATATTCAACTGGAGGCCTGACCATTCTGCAAATCTGTCCAGTCCTATCTTGAACACTCTGACTGAGTCCATATCAGCTCCACAAAAGAGGAGGAGATCATCTGCAAAACCCAATTGGAATACCCTAGCTGGCTCACACTTCCAATGGTAGGTGAATTGCATGTCCTGTTCAATAAGTTGTAAGAATTCCAAATGTACGCTTTGCAAATTTATGACACAAACGAATGGGTGTAGACCAACGTTTGGTCAAGTTTCATGGAATTCTATGAACGTTCAATATTTAGCTGTTTTGCACGGTTTATTAAAGCAAGTTCGTTTCCATTTTTACACTAACTTGTAATTATAATTACGCTTAGCAAATTTACCACACAAATGCATGGGTCTAGACCACATTTGGGTCAAATTTCGTGGAATTCTGAGAACGTTTGATACTAAGCTGTTTTGCACGATTTTTATAAAGCAAGTTCGTTTCCCTTTTACACTGACTTGTAGTTATTATTATGCTTATCAAATTTACCACACAAATGCATGGGTCAAGGCCTACGTTTGGTTCGAGTTTCGTGGAATTTTGAGAATATTCAAAATTTAGATGTTTTGCATGGTTTTAGTAAAGCAAGTTCGTTTCCCTTATAGACTAACTTTTATTTATTATTACGCTTTGCAAATTTATGACACAAACGAATGGGTGTAGACCAGCGTTTGGTCAAGTTCCATGGAATTCTATGAACGTTCAATATTTAGCTGTTTTGCACGGTTTATTAAAGCAAGTTCGTTTCCATTTTTACACTAACTTGTAATTATAATTACGCTTAGCAAATTTACCACACAAATGCATGGGTCTAGACCACATTTGGGTCAAATTTCGTGGAATTCTGAGAACGTTTGATACTAAGCTGTTTTGCACGATTTTTTTAAAGCAAGTTTGTTTCCCTTTTACACAACTTGTAGTTATTATTATGCTTATCAAATTTACCACACAAATGCATGGGACTAGACCTACGTTTGGTTCAAGTTTCGTGGAATTTTGAGAATATTCAAAATTTAAATGTTTTGCATGGTTTTAGTAAAGCAAGTTCGTTTCCCTTATAGACTAACTTTTATTTATTATTACGCTTTGCAAATTTACGACACAAACGAATGGGTGTAGACCAGCGTTTGGTCAAGTTTCATGGAATTCTATGAACGTTCAATATTTAGCTGTTTTGCACGGTTTATTAAAGCAAGTTCGTTTCCATTTTTACACTAACTTGTAATTATAATTACGCTTAGCAAATTTACCACACAAATGCATGGGTCTAGACCACATTTGGGTCATGTTTCGTGGAATTCTGAGAACGTTTGATACTAAGCTGTTTTGCACGATTTTTATAAAGCAAGTTCGTTTCCCTTTTACACTAACTTGTAATTATAATTACGCTTAGCAAATTTACCACACAAATGCATGGGTCTAGACCACATTTGGGTCATGTTTCGTGGAATTCTGAGAACGTTTGATACTAAGCTGTTTTGCACGATTTTTATAAAGCAAGTTCGTTTCCCTTTTACACTGACTTGTAGTTATTATTATGCTTATCAAATTTACCACACAAATGCATGGGTCAAGGCCTACGTTTGGTTCGAGTTTCGTGGAATTTTGAGAATATTCAAAATTTAGATGTTTTGCATGGTTTTAGTAAAGCAAGTTCGTTTCCCTTATAGACTAACTTTTATTTATTATTACGCTTTGCAAATTTATGACACAAACGAATGGGTGTAGACCAGCGTTTGGTCAAGTTCCATGGAATTCTATGAACGTTCAATATTTAGCTGTTTTGCACGGTTTATTAAAGCAAGTTCGTTTCCATTTTTACACTAACTTGTAATTATAATTACGCTTAGCAAATTTACCACACAAATGCATGGGTCTAGACCACATTTGGGTCAAATTTCGTGGAATTCTGAGAACGTTTGATACTAAGCTGTTTTGCACGATTTTTTTAAAGCAAGTTTGTTTCCCTTTTACACAACTTGTAGTTATTATTATGCTTATCAAATTTACCACACAAATGCATGGGACTAGACCTACGTTTGGTTCAAGTTTCGTGGAATTTTGAGAATATTCAAAATTTAGATGTTTTGCATGGTTTTAGTAAAGCAAGTTCGTTTCCCTTATAGACTAACTTTTATTTATTATTACGCTTTGCAAATTTACGACACAAACGAATGGGTGTAGACCAGCGTTTGGTCAAGTTTCATGGAATTCTATGAACGTTCAATATTTAGCTGTTTTGCACGGTTTATTAAAGCAAGTTCGTTTCCATTTTTACACTAACTTGTAATTATAATTACGCTTAGCAAATTTACCACACAAATGCATGGGTCTAGACCACATTTGGGTCATGTTTCGTGGAATTCTGAGAACGTTTGATACTAAGCTGTTTTGCACGATTTTTATAAAGCAAGTTCGTTTCCCTTTTACACTGACTTGTAGTTATTATTATGCTTATCAAATTTACCACACAAATGCATGGGTCAAGGCCTACGTTTGGTTCGAGTTTCGTGGAATTTTGAGAATATTCAAAATTTAGATGTTTTGCATGGTTTTAGTAAAGCAAGTTCGTTTCCCTTATAGACTAACTTTTATTTATTATTACGCTTTGCAAATTTATGACACAAACGAATGGGTGTAGACCAGCGTTTGGTCAAGTTTCATGGAATTCTATGAACGTTCAATATTTAGCTGTTTTGCACGGTTTATTAAAGCAAGTTCGTTTCCTTTTTTACACTAACTTGTAATTATAATTACGCTTAGCAAATTTACCACACAAATGCATGGGTCTAGACCACATTTGGGTCAAATTTCGTGGAATTCTGAGAACGTTTGATACTAAGCTGTTTTGCACGATTTTTTTAAAGCAAGTTTGTTTCCCTTTTACACTACTTGTAGTTATTATTATGCTTATCAAATTTACCACACAAATGCATGGGACTAGACCTACGTTTGGTTCAAGTTTCTTCGAATTGTGAGAACGTTCAAAACTTAGCTCTTTTGCACGGTTTTATTAAAGCAAGTTCGTTTCCCTTTTACAGTGACTTGTAGTTATTATTACGCTTAGCAAATTTACCACACAAATGCATGGGTAAAGACCTACGTGTGGTTAGAGTTTCGTGGAATTCTGATAACATTCAAAATTTAGCTGTTTTGCATGGTTTTAGTAAAGCAACTTCGTTTCCCTTATACACTAACTTTTATTTGTTATTACGCTTTGCAAATTTACGACACAAATGCATGGGTGTAGACCAATGTTTGGGTCATGTTTCATGGAATTCTATGAACGTTCAATAATTAGCTGTTTTGCACGGTTTATTAAAGCAAGTTCGTTTCCATTTTTACACTAACTTGTAATTATAATTACGCTTAGGAAATTTACCACACAAATGCATGGGTCTAGACCACATTGGGGTCAAGTTTCGTGGAATTCTGAGAACGTTTGTTACTAAGCTGTTTTGCACGATTTTTTTAAAGCAAGTTCGTTTCCCTTTTACACTAAGTTGTAGTTATTATTATGCTTATCAAATTTACCACACAAATGCATGGGACTAAACCTACATTTGGTTCAAGTTTCATCGAATTGTAAGAACGTTCAAAATTTAGCTGTTTTGCACGGTTTTATTAATGGAAGTTCGTTTCCCTTTTACACTGACTTGTAGTTATTATCACGCTTAGCAAATTTACCACACAAATGCATGGGTCAAGGCCTACCTTTGGTTCGAGTTTCGTGGAATTTTGAGAACATTCAAAATTTAGCTGTTTTGCATGGTTTTAGTAAAACAAGTTCGTTTCCCTTTTACACTAGCTTTTATTTATTATTACGCTTTGCAAATTTACGACACAAGCGAATGGGTGTAGACCAGCGTTTGGGTCATGTTTCATGGAATTCTATGAACGTTGAATATTTAGCTGTTTTGCACGGTTTATTAAAGCAAGTTCGTTTCCATTTTTACACTAACTTGTAATTATAATTACGCTTAGCAAATTTACCACACAAATGCATGGGTCTAGACCACATTTGGGTCAAGTTTCGTGGAATTCTGAGAACGTTTGATACTAAGCTGTTTTGCAGGATTTTTTTAAAGCAAGTTCGTTTCCCTTTTACACTAACTAGTAGTTATTATTATGCTTATCAAATTTACCACACAAATGCATGGGACTAGACCTACGTTTGGTTCAAGTTTCATCGAATTGTGAGAACGTTCAAAATTTAGCTGTTTTGCACGGTTTTATTAAAGGAAGTTCGTTTTTCTTTTACACTGACTTGTAGTTATTATTATGCTTAGCAAATTTACCACACAAATGCATGGGTCAAGGCCTACGTTTGGTTCGAGTTTCGTGGAATTTTGAGAACATTCAAAAGTTAGCTGTTTTACATGGTTTTAGTAAAGCAAGTTCGTTTCCCTTATAGACTAACTTTTATTTATTATTACGCTTTGCAAATTTATGACACAAACGAATGGGTGTAGACCAGCGTTTGGGTCAAGTTTCATGGAATTCTATGAACGTTCAATATTTAGCTGTTTTGCCCGGTTTATTAAAGCAAGTTCGTTTCCATTTTTACACTAACTTGTAATTATAATTACGCTTAGCAAATTTACCACACAAATGCATGGGTCTAGACCACATTTGGGTCAAGTTTCGTGGAATTCTGAGAACGTTTGATACTAAGCTGTTTTGCACGATTTTTTTAAAGCAGGTTCGTTTCCCTTTTACACTACTTGTAGTTATTATTATACTTATCAAATTTACCACACAAATGCATGGGACTAGACCTACGTTTGGTTCAAGTTTCTTCGAATTGTGAGAACGTTCAAAACTTAGCTCTTTTGCACGGTTTTATTAAAGCAAGTTCGTTTCCCTTTTACAGTGACTTGTAGTTATTATTACGCTTAGCAAATTTACCACACAAATGCATGGGTAAAGACCTACGTGTGGTTCGAGTTTCGTGGAATTCTGAGAACATTCAAAATTTAGCTGTTTTGCATGGTTTTAGTAAAGCAACTTCGTTTCCCTTATACACTAACTTTTATTTGTTATTACGCTTTGCAAATTTACGACACAAATGCATGGGTGTAGACCAATGTTTGGGTCATGTTTCATGGAATTCTATGAACGTTCAATAATTAGCTGTTTTGCACGGTTTATTAAAGCAAGTTCGTTTCCATTTTTACACTAACTTGTAATTATAATTACGCTTAGCAAATTTACCACACAAATGCATGGGTCTAGACCACATTTGGGTCAAGTTTCGTGGAATTCTGAGAACGTTTGATACTAAGCTGTTTTGCAGGATTTTTTTAAAGCAAGTTCGTTTCCCTTTTACACTAACTTGTAGTTATTATTATGCTTATCAAATTTACCACACAAATGCATGGGACTAGACCTACGTTTGGTTCAAGTTTCATCGAATTGTGAGAACGTTCAAAATTTAGCTGTTTTGCACGGTTTTATTAAAGGAAGTTCGTTTTTCTTTTACACTGACTTGTAGTTATTATTATGCTTAGCAAATTTACCACACAAATGCATGGGTCAAGGCCTACGTTTGGTTCGAGTTTCGTGGAATTTTGAGAACATTCAAAAGTTAGCTGTTTTACATGGTTTTAGTAAAGCAAGTTCGTTTCCCTTATAGACTAACTTTTATTTATTATTACGCTTTGCAAATTTATGACACAAACAAATGGGTGTAGACCAGCGTTTGGGTCAAGTTTCATGGAATTCTATGAACGTTCAATATTTAGCTGTTTTGCCCGGTTTATTAAAGCAAGTTCGTTTCCATTTTTACACTAACTTGTAATTATAATTACGCTTAGCAAATTTACCACACAAATGCATGGGTCTAGACCACATTTGGGTCAAGTTTCGTGGAATTCTGAGAACGTTTGATACTAAGCTGTTTTGCACGATTTTTTTAAAGCAGGTTCGTTTCCCTTTTACACTACTTGTAGTTATTATTATACTTATCAAATTTACCACACAAATGCATGGGACTAGACCTACGTTTGGTTCAAGTTTCTTCGAATTGTGAGAACGTTCAAAACTTAGCTCTTTTGCACGGTTTTATTAAAGCAAGTTCGTTTCCCTTTTACAGTGACTTGTAGTTATTATTACGCTTAGCAAATTTACCACACAAATGCATGGGTAAAGACCTACGTGTGGTTCGAGTTTCGTGGAATTCTGAGAACATTCAAAATTTAGCTGTTTTGCATGGTTTTAGTAAAGCAACTTCGTTTCCCTTATACACTAACTTTTATTTGTTATTACGCTTTGCAAATTTACGACACAAATGCATGGGTGTAGACCAATGTTTGGGTCATGTTTCATGGAATTCTATGAACGTTCAATAATTAGCTGTTTTGCACGGTTTATTAAAGCAAGTTCGTTTCCATTTTTACACTAACTTGTAATTATAATTACGCTTAGCAAATTTACCACACAAATGCATGGGTCTAGACCACATTTTGGTCAAGTTTCGTGGAATTCTGAGAACGTTTGATACTAAGTTGTTTTGCACGATTTTTATAAAGCAAGTTCGTTTCCCTTTTACACTAACTTGTAGTTATTATTATGCTTATCAAATTTACCACACAAATGCATGGGACTAGACCTACGTTTGGTTCAAGTTTCATCGAATTGTGAGAACGTTCAAAATTTAGCTGTTTTGCACGGTTTTATTAAAGGAAGTTCGTTTCCCTTTTACACTGACTTGTAGTTATTATTACGCTTAGCAAATTTACCACACAAATGCATGGGTCAAGGCCTACGTTTGGTTCGAGTTTCGTGGAATTTTGAGAATATTCAAAATTTAGCTGTTTTACATGGTTTTAGTAAAGCAAGTTCGTTTCCCTTATAGACTAACTTTTATTTATTATTACGCTTTGCAAATTTATGACACAAACGAATGGGTGTAGACCAGCGTTTGGTCAAGTTTCATGGAATTCTATGAACGTTCAATATTTAGCTGTTTTGCACGGTTTATTAAAGCAAGTTCGTTTCCATTTTTACACTAACTTGTAATTATAATTACGCTTAGCAAATTTACCACACAAATGCATGGGTCTAGACCACATTTGGGTCAAATTTCGTGGAATTCTGAGAACGTTTGATACTAATCTGTTTTGCACGATTTTTTTAAAGCAAGTTTGTTTCCCTTTTACACTACTTGTAGTTATTATTATGCTTATCAAATTTACCACACAAATGCATGGGACTAGACCTACGTTTGGTTCAAGTTTCTTCGAATTGTGAGAACGTTCAAAACTTAGCTCTTTTGCACGGTTTTATTAAAGCAAGTTCGTTTCCCTTTTACAGTGACTTGTAGTTATTATTACGCTTAGCAAATTTACCACACAAATGCATGGGTAAAGACCTACGTGTGGTTCGAGTTTCGTGGAATTCTGAGAACATTCAAAATTTAGCTGTTTTGCATGGTTTTAGTAAAGCAACTTCGTTTCCCTTATACACTAACTTTTATTTGTTATTACGCTTTGCAAATTTACGACACAAATGCATGGGTGTAGACCAATGTTTGGGTCATGTTTCATGGAATTCTATGAACGTTCAATAATTAGCTGTTTTGCACGGTTTATTAAAGCAAGTTCGTTTCCATTTTTACACTAACTTGTAATTATAATTACGCTTAGCAAATTTACCACACAAATGCATGGGTCTAGACCACATTTTGGTCAAGTTTCGTGGAATTCTGAGAACGTTTGATACTAAGTTGTTTTGCACGATTTTTATAAAGCAAGTTCGTTTCCCTTTTACACTAACTTGTAGTTATTATTATGCTTATCAAATTTACCACACAAATGCATGGGACTAGACCTACGTTTGGTTCAAGTTTCATCGAATTGTGAGAACGTTCAAAATTTAGCTGTTTTGCACGGTTTTATTAAAGGAAGTTCGTTTCCCTTTTACACTGACTTGTAGTTATTATTACGCTTAGCAAATTTACCACACAAATGCATGGGTCAAGGCCTACGTTTGGTTCGAGTTTCGTGGAATTTTGAGAATATTCAAAATTTAGCTGTTTTACATGGTTTTAGTAAAGCAAGTTCGTTTCCCTTATAGACTAACTTTTATTTATTATTACGCTTTGCAAATTTATGACACAAACGAATGGGTGTAGACCAGCGTTTGGTCAAGTTTCATGGAATTCTATGAACGTTCAATATTTAGCTGTTTTGCACGGTTTATTAAAGCAAGTTCGTTTCCATTTTTACACTAACTTGTAATTATAATTACGCTTAGCAAATTTACCACACAAATGCATGGGTCTAGACCACATTTGGGTCAAATTTCGTGGAATTCTGAGAACGTTTGATACTAATCTGTTTTGCACGATTTTTTTAAAGCAAGTTTGTTTCCCTTTTACACTACTTGTAGTTATTATTATGCTTATCAAATTTACCACACAAATGCATGGGACTAGACCTACGTTTGGTTCAAGTTTCTTCGAATTGTGAGAACGTTCAAAACTTAGCTCTTTTGCACGGTTTTATTAAAGCAAGTTCGTTTCCCTTTTACAGTGACTTGTAGTTATTATTACGCTTAGCAAATTTACCACACAAATGCATGGGTAAAGACCTACGTGTGGTTCGAGTTTCGTGGAATTCTGATAACATTCAAAATTTAGCTGTTTTGCATGGTTTTAGTAAAGCAACTTCGTTTCCCTTATACACTAACTTTTATTTGTTATTACGCTTTGCAAATTTACGACACAAATGCATGGGTGTAGACCAATGTTTGGGTCATGTTTCATGGAATTCTATGAACGTTCAATAATTAGCTGTTTTGCACGGTTTATTAAAGCAAGTTCGTTTCCATTTTTACACTAACTTGTAATTATAATTACGCTTAGGAAATTTACCACACAAATGCATGGGTCTAGACCACATTTGGGTCAAGTTTCGTGGAATTCTGAGAACGTTTGATACTAAGCTGTTTTGCACGATTTTTTTAAAGCAAGTTCGTTTCCCTTTTACACTAAGTTGTAGTTATTATTATGCTTATCAAATTTACCACACAAATGCATGGGACTAAACCTACATTTGGTTCAAGTTTCATCGAATTGTAAGAACGTTCAAAATTTAGCTGTTTTGCACGGTTTTATTAAAGGAAGTTCGTTTCCCTTTTACACTGACTTGTAGTTATTATCACGCTTAGCAAATTTACCACACAAATGCATGGGTCAAGGCCTACCTTTGGTTCGAGTTTCGTGGAATTTTGAGAACATTCAAAATTTAGCTGTGTTGCATGGTTTTAGTAAAACAAGTTCGTTTCCCTTATACACTAGCTTTTATTTATTATTACGCTTTGCAAATTTACGACACAAACGAATGGGTGTAGACCAGCGTTTGGGTCATGTTTCATGGAATTCTATGAACGTTCAATATTTAGCTGTTTTGCACGGTTTATTAAAGCAAGTTCATTTCCATTTTTACACTAACTTGTAATTATAATTACGCTTAGCAAATTTACCACACAAATGCATGGGTCTAGACCACATTTGGGTCAAGTTTCGTGGAATTCTGAGAACGTTTGATACTAAGCTGTTTTGCACGATTTTTTTAAAGCAGGTTCGTTTCCCTTTTACACTACTTGTAGTTATTATTATACTTATCAAATTTACCACACAAATGCATGGGACTAGACCTACGTTTGGTTCAAGTTTCTTCGAATTGTGAGAACGTTCAAAACTTAGCTCTTTTGCACGGTTTTATTAAAGCAAGTTCGTTTCCCTTTTACAGTGACTTGTAGTTATTATTACGCTTAGCAAATTTACCACACAAATGCATGGGTAAAGACCTACGTGTGGTTCGAGTTTCGTGGAATTCTGAGAACATTCAAAATTTAGCTGTTTTGCATGGTTTTAGTAAATCAACTTCGTTTCCCTTATACACTAACTTTTATTTGTTATTACGCTTTGCAAATTTACGACACAAATGCATGGGTGTAGACCAATGTTTGGGTCATGTTTCATGGAATTCTATGAACGTTCAATAATTAGCTGTTTTGCACGGTTTATTAAAGCAAGTTCGTTTCCATTTTTACACTAACTTGTAATTATAATTACGCTTAGCAAATTTACCACACAAATGCATGGGTCAAGGCCTACGTTTGGTTCGAGTTTCGTGGAATTTTGAGAATATTCAAAATTTAGCTGTTTTACATGGTTTTAGTAAAGCAAGTTCGTTTCCCTTATAGACTAACTTTTATTTATTATTACGCTTTGCAAATTTATGACACAAACGAATGGGTGTAGACCAGCGTTTGGTCAAGTTTCATGGAATTCTATGAACGTTCAATATTTAGCTGTTTTGCACGGTTTATTAAAGCAAGTTCGTTTCCATTTTTACACTAACTTGTAATTATAATTACGCTTAGCAAATTTACCACACAAATGCATGGGTCTAGACCACATTTGGGTCAAATTTCGTGGAATTCTGAGAACGTTTGATACTAATCTGTTTTGCACGATTTTTTTAAAGCAAGTTTGTTTCCCTTTTACACTACTTGTAGTTATTATTATGCTTATCAAATTTACCACACAAATGCATGGGACTAGACCTACGTTTGGTTCAAGTTTCTTCGAATTGTGAGAACGTTCAAAACTTAGCTCTTTTGCACGGTTTTATTAAAGCAAGTTCGTTTCCCTTTTACAGTGACTTGTAGTTATTATTACGCTTAGCAAATTTACCACACAAATGCATGGGTAAAGACCTACGTGTGGTTCGAGTTTCGTGGAATTCTGATAACATTCAAAATTTAGCTGTTTTGCATGGTTTTAGTAAAGCAACTTCGTTTCCCTTATACACTAACTTTTATTTGTTATTACGCTTTGCAAATTTACGACACAAATGCATGGGTGTAGACCAATGTTTGGGTCATGTTTCATGGAATTCTATGAACGTTCAATAATTAGCTGTTTTGCACGGTTTATTAAAGCAAGTTCGTTTCCATTTTTACACTAACTTGTAATTATAATTACGCTTAGGAAATTTACCACACAAATGCATGGGTCTAGACCACATTTGGGTCAAGTTTCGTGGAATTCTGAGAACGTTTGATACTAAGCTGTTTTGCACGATTTTTTTAAAGCAAGTTCGTTTCCCTTTTACACTAAGTTGTAGTTATTATTATGCTTATCAAATTTACCACACAAATGCATGGGACTAAACCTACATTTGGTTCAAGTTTCATCGAATTGTAAGAACGTTCAAAATTTAGCTGTTTTGCACGGTTTTATTAAAGGAAGTTCGTTTCCCTTTTACACTGACTTGTAGTTATTATCACGCTTAGCAAATTTACCACACAAATGCATGGGTCAAGGCCTACCTTTGGTTCGAGTTTCGTGGAATTTTGAGAACATTCAAAATTTAGCTGTGTTGCATGGTTTTAGTAAAACAAGTTCGTTTCCCTTATACACTAGCTTTTATTTATTATTACGCTTTGCAAATTTACGACACAAACGAATGGGTGTAGACCAGCGTTTGGGTCATGTTTCATGGAATTCTATGAACGTTCAATATTTAGCTGTTTTGCACGGTTTATTAAAGCAAGTTCATTTCCATTTTTACACTAACTTGTAATTATAATTACGCTTAGCAAATTTACCACACAAATGCATGGGTCTAGACCACATTTGGGTCAAGTTTCGTGGAATTCTGAGAACGTTTGATACTAAGCTGTTTTGCACGATTTTTTTAAAGCAGGTTTGTTTCCCTTTTACACTACTTGTAGTTATTATTATACTTATCAAATTTACCACACAAATGCATGGGACTAGACCTACGTTTGGTTCAAGTTTCTTCGAATTGTGAGAACGTTCAAAACTTAGCTCTTTTGCACGGTTTTATTAAAGCAAGTTCGTTTCCCTTTTACAGTGACTTGTAGTTATTATTACGCTTAGCAAATTTACCACACAAATGCATGGGTAAAGACCTACGTGTGGTTCGAGTTTCGTGGAATTCTGAGAACATTCAAAATTTAGCTGTTTTGCATGGTTTTAGTAAAGCAACTTCGTTTCCCTTATACACTAACTTTTATTTGTTATTACGCTTTGCAAATTTACGACACAAATGCATGGGTGTAGACCAATGTTTGGGTCATGTTTCATGGAATTCTATGAACGTTCAATAATTAGCTGTTTTGCACGGTTTATTAAAGCAAGTTCGTTTCCATTTTTACACTAACTTTTAATTATAATTACGCTTAGGAAATTTACCACACAAATGCATGGGTCTCACATTTGGGTCAAGTTTCGTGGAATTCTGAGAACGTTTGATACTAAGCTGTTTTGCACGATTTTTTTAAAGCAAGTTCGTTTCCCTTTTACACTAAGTTGTAGTTATTATTATGCTTATCAAATTTACCACACAAATGCATGGGACTAAACCTACATTTGGTTCAAGTTTCATCGAATTGTAAGAACGTTCAAAATTTAGCTGTTTTGCACGGTTTTATTAAAGGAAGTTCGTTTCCCTTTTACACTGACTTGTAGTTATTATCACGCTTAGCAAATTTACCACACAAATGCATGGGTCAAGGCCTACCTTTGGTTCGAGTTTCGTGGAATTTTGAGAACATTCAAAATTTAGCTGTTTTGCATGGTTTTAGTAAAACAAGTTCGTTTCCCTTATACACTAGCTTTTATTTATTATTACGCTTTGCAAATTTACGACACAAACGAATGGGTGTAGACCAGCGTTTGGGTCATGTTTCATGGAATTCTATGAACGTTCAATATTTAGCTGTTTTGCACGGTTTATTAAAGCAAGTTCGTTTCCATTTTTACACTAACTTGTAATTATAATTACGCTTAGAAAATTTACCACACAAATGCATGGGTCTAGACCACATTTGAGTCAAGTTTCGTGGAATTCTGAGAACGTTTGATACTAAGCTGTTTTGCAGGATTTTTTTAAAGCAAGTTCGTTTCCCTTTTACACTAACTTGTAGTTATTATTATGCTTATCAAATTTACCACACAAATGCATGGGACTAGACCTACGTTTGGTTCAAGTTTCATCGAATTGTGAGAACGTTCCAAATTTAGCTGTTTTGCACGGTTTTATTAAAGGAAGTTCGTTTTCCTTTTACACTGACTTGTAGTTATTATTATGCTTAGCAAATTTACCACACAAATGCATGGGTCAAGGCCTACGTTTGGTTCGAGTTTCGTGGAATTTTGAGAACATTCAAAAGTTAGCTGTTTTACATGGTTTTAGTAAAGCAAGTTCGTTTCCCTTATAGACTAACTTTTATTTATTATTACGCTTTGCAAATTTATGACACAAACGAATGGGTGTAGACCAGCGTTTGGGTCAAGTTTCATGGAATTCTATGAACGTTCAATATTTAGCTGTTTTGCCCGGTTTATTAAAGCAAGTTCGTTTCCATTTTTACACTAACTTGTAATTATAATTACGCTTAGCAAATTTACCACACAAATGCATTGGTCTAGACCACATTTGGGTCAAG